>NW_027328741.1:53850676-54583071 GCF_048564905.1 Vicugna pacos
GTGGATTAATGATTTTTCATCCTCTATATAAGGAATAATTTCATATAGACTCGTGTACACATTTTCACAAGCTTTCCCTAACACAAGTTTCGAATTCGTTCATTTTTCACAGAAGAATACTTCTGGAGTGTATTCAACCTAATAGATATATAATTTACATGAATTCCATCAACATGGCATTCCGGGTTCCGTACATGATACATGCATGACGGATTTGAGAAACATGCGTTTCTGAGTTGTGAGCATGTGGATTAGTGAACTTTCATCCACCAAAGAAGGCATATATTCCACTTTGAAATATTTACTCTGACTTCATAAGTTTTTTGTATCACCAGGTTCTAAAATCGGACATTTGGCAGTAGAAAACACTCTTTGAGCGAATTCTCACCAATACACATGTAATTTACATTGTTTACATAACCATGGCATTCCGTATTCCGAACATGTTTCATGCATCACGGATTCCTCAAACATGCATTTCTGAGCTGTGAACATGCGCATGACAGATGTTTCAACCACCAAACAAGTTATTATGCACTTTGAAATAGTTCCTTGGACTTCGTTGCTTCTCCTATCACCAGTTTCAAGAATCACACTTTGATCCCAGAAAAACCCTCTTGGAGCGAATTCTACCCTAGAGATATGTAATTTGAATAGATTCCTTCAACATGATATTCCGTGTTCCGTACATGTTACATGCATGACGGATTCGACATACATGCATTCCTGAGTTGTGAGCATGTGGATTACTGATTTTTCATCCTCTATAAAAGGAATAATTTCATATAGACTCGTGTACACATTTTCACAAGCTTTCCCTAAGACAAGTTTCGAATTCGTTCATTTTTCACAGAACAATACTTCTGGATTGTATTCAACCTAATAGATATATAATTTACATGAATTCCATCAACATGGCATTCTGGGTTCCGTACATGATACATGCATGATGGATTCGAGAAACATGCGTTTCTGAGTTGTAAGCATGTGGATTAGTGAACTTTCATCCACCAAAGAAGGCATATATTACACTTTGAAATATTTACCCTGACTTCATAAGTTTTTTGTATCACCAGGTTCTAAAATCGGACATTTGGCAGTGGAAAACACTCTTTGAGCGAATTCTCACCAATACACATGTAATTTACATTGTTTACATAACCATGGCATTCCGTATTCCGAACATGTTTCATGCATCACGGATTCCTCAAACATGCATTTCTGAGCTGTGAACATGCGCATGACAGATGTTTCAACCACCAAACAAGTTATTATGCACTTTGAAATAGTTCCTTGGACTTCGTTGCTTCTCCTATCACCAGTTTCAAGAATCACACTTTGATCCCAGAAAAACCCTCTTGGAGCGAATTCTACCCTAGAGATATGTAATTTGAATAGATTCCTTCAACATGATATTCCGTGTTCCGTACATGTTACATGCATGACGGATTCGACATACATGCATTCCTGAGTTGTGAGCATGTGGATTACTGATTTTTCATCCTCTATAAAAGGAATAATTTCATATAGACTCGTGTACACATTTTCACAAGCTTTCCCTAAGACAAGTTTCGAATTCGTTCATTTTTCACAGAAGAATACTTCTGGAGTGTATTCAACCTAATAGATATATAATTTACATGAATTCCATCAACATGGCATTCCGGGTTCCGTACATGATACATGCATGACGGATTTGAGAAACATGCGTTTCTGAGTTGTGAGCATGTGGATTAGTGAACTTTCATCCACCAAAGAAGGCATATATTACACTTTGAAATATTTACTCTGACTTCATAAGTTTTTTGTATCACCAGGTTCTAAAATCGGACATTTGGCAGTAGAAAACACTCTTTGAGCGAATTCTCACCAATACACATGTAATTTACATTGTTTACATAACCATGGCATTCCGTATTCCGAACATGTTTCATGCATCACGGATTCCTCAAACATGCATTTCTGAGCTGTGAACATGCGCATGACAGATGTTTCAACCACCAAACAAGTTATTATGCACTTTGAAATAGTTCCTTGGACTTCGTTGCTTCTCCTATCACCAGTTTCAAGAATCACACTTTGATCCCAGAAAAACCCTCTTGGAGCGAATTCTACCCTAGAGATATGTAATTTGAATAGATTCCTTCAACATGATATTCCGTGTTCCGTACATGTTACATGCATGACGGATTCGACATACATGCATTCCTGAGTTGTGACCATGTGGATTACTGATTTTTCATCCTCTATAAAAGGAATAATTTCATATAGACTCGTGTACACATTTTCACAAGCTTTCCCTAACACAAGTTTCGAATTCGTTCATTTTTCACAGAAGAATACTTCTGGAGTGTATTCAACCTAATAGATATATAATTTACATGAATTCCATCAACATGGCATTCCGGGTTCCGTACATGATACATGCATGACGGATTCTAGAAACATGCGTTTCTGAGATGTGAGCATGTGGATTAGTGAACTTTCATCCACCAAAGAAGGCATATATTACACTTTGAAATATTTACTCTGACTTCATAAGTTTTTTGTATCACCAGGTTCTAAAATCGGACATTTGGCAGTAGAAAACACTCTTTGAGCGAATTCTCACCAATACACATGTAATTTACATTGTTTACATAACCATGGCATTCCGTATTCCGAACATGTTTCATGCATCACGGATTCCTCAAACATGCATTTCTGAGCTGTGAACATGCGCATGACAGATGTTTCAACCACCAAACAAGTTATTATGCACTTTGAAATAGTTCCTTGGACTTCGTTGCTTCTCCTATCACCAGTTTCAAGAATCACACTTTGATCCCAGAAAAACCCTCTTGGAGCGAATTCTACCCTAGAGATATGTAATTTGAATAGATTCCTTCAACATGATATTCCGTGTTCCGTACATGTTACATGCATGACGGATTCGACATACATGCATTCCTGAGTTGTGACCATGTGGATTACTGATTTTTCATCCTCTATAAAAGGAATAATTTCATATAGACTCGTGTACACATTTTCACAAGCTTTCCCTAACACAAGTTTCGAATTCGTTCATTTTTCACAGAAGAATACTTCTGGAGTGTATTCAACCTAATAGATATATAATTTACATGAATTCCATCAACATGGCATTCCGGGTTCCGTACATGATACATGCATGACGGATTCTAGAAACATGCGTTTCTGAGATGTGAGCATGTGGATTAGTGAACTTTCATCCACCAAAGAAGGCATATATTACACTTTGAAATATTTACTCTGACTTCATAAGTTTTTTGTATCACCATGTTCTAAAATCGGACATTTGGCAGTGGAAAACCCTCTTTGAGCGAATTCTCACCAATACACATGTAATTTACATTGTTTACATAACCATGGCATTCCGTATTCCGAACATGTTTCATGCATCACGGATTCCTCAAACATGCATTTCTGAGCTGTGAACATGCGCATGACAGATGTTTCAACCACCAAACAAGTTACTTATGCACTTTGAAATAATTCCTTGGACTTCGTTGCTTCTCCTATCACCAGTTTCAAGAATCACACTTTGATCCCAGAAAAACCCTCTTGGAGCGAATTCTACCCTAGAGATATGTAATTTGAATAGATTCCTTCAACATGATATTCCGTGTTCCGTACATGTTACATGCATGACGGATTCGACATACATGCATTCCTGAGTTGTGAGCATGTGGATTACTGATTTTTCATCCTCTATAAAAGGAATAATTTCATATAGACTCGTGTACACATTTTCACAAGCTTTCCCTAAGACAAGTTTCGAATTCGTTCATTTTTCACAGAAGAATACTTCTGGAGTGTATTCAACCTAATAGATATATAATTTACATGAATTCCATCAACATGGCATTCCGGGTTCCGTACATGATACATGCATGACGGATTTGAGAAACATGCGTTTCTGAGTTGTGAGCATGTGGATTAGTGAACTTTCATCCACCAAAGAAGGCATATATTACACTTTGAAATATTTACTCTGACTTCATAAGTTTTTTGTATCACCAGGTTCTAAAATCGGACATTTGGCAGTAGAAAACACTCTTTGAGCGAATTCTCACCAATACACATGTAATTTACATTGTTTACATAACCATGGCATTCCGTATTCCGAACATGTTTCATGCATCACGGATTCCTCAAACATGCATTTCTGAGCTGTGAACATGCGCATGACAGATGTTTCAACCACCAAACAAGTTACTTATGCACTTTGAAATAATTCCTTGGACTTCGTTGCTTCTCCTATCACCAGTTTCAAGAATCACACTTTGATCCCAGAAAAACCCTCTTGGAGCGAATTCTACCCTAGAGATATGTAATTTGAATAGATTCCTTCAACATGATATTCCGTGTTCCGTACATGTTACATGCATGACGGATTCGACATACATGCATTCCTGAGTTGTGAGCATGTGGATTACTGATTTTTCATCCTCTATAAAAGGAATAATTTCATATAGACTCGTGTACACATTTTCACAAGCTTTCCCTAAGACAAGTTTCGAATTCGTTCATTTTTCACAGAAGAATACTTCTGGAGTGTATTCAACCTAATAGATATATAATTTACATGAATTCCATCAACATGGCATTCCGGGTTCCGTACATGATACATGCATGACGGATTTGAGAAACATGCGTTTCTGAGTTGTGAGCATGTGGATTAGTGAACTTTCATCCACCAAAGAAGGCATATATTACACTTTGAAATATTTACTCTGACTTCATAAGTTTTTTGTATCACCAGGTTCTAAAATCGGACATTTGGCAGTAGAAAACACTCTTTGAGCGAATTCTCACCAATACACATGTAATTTACATTGTTTACATAACCATGGCATTCCGTATTCCGAACATGTTTCATGCATCACGGATTCCTCAAACATGCATTTCTGAGCTGTGAACATGCGCATGACAGATGTTTCAACCACCAAACAAGTTATTATGCACTTTGAAATAGTTCCTTGGACTTCGTTGCTTCTCCTATCACCAGTTTCAAGAATCACACTTTGATCCCAGAAAAACCCTCTTGGAGCGAATTCTACCCTAGAGATATGTAATTTGAATAGATTCCTTCAACATGATATTCCGTGTTCCGTACATGTTACATGCATGACGGATTCGACATACATGCATTCCTGAGTTGTGACCATGTGGATTACTGATTTTTCATCCTCTATAAAAGGAATAATTTCATATAGACTCGTGTACACATTTTCACAAGCTTTCCCTAACACAAGTTTCGAATTCGTTCATTTTTCACAGAACAATACTTCTGGATTGTATTCAACCTAATAGATATATAATTTACATGAATTCCATCAACATGGCATTCTGGGTTCCGTACATGATACATGCATGACGGATTCGAGAAACATGCGTTTCTGAGTTGTGAGCATGTGGATTAGTGAACTTTCATCCACCAAAGAAGGCATATATTACACTTTGAAATATTTACTCTGACTTCATAAGTTTTTTGTATCACCAGGTTCTAAAATCGGACATTTGGCAGTGGAAAACACTCTTTGAGCGAATTCTCACCAATACACATGTAATTTACATTGTTTACATAACCATGGCATTCCGTATTCCGAACATGTTTCATGCATCACGGATTCCTCAAACATGCATTTCTGAGCTGTGAACATGCGGATGACAGATGTTTCAACCACCAAACAAGTTATTATGCACTTTGAAATAGTTCCTTGGACTTCGTTGCTTCTCCTATCACCAGTTTCAAGAATCACACTTTGATCCCAGAAAAACCCTCTTGGAGCGAATTCTACCCTAGAGATATGTAATTTGAATAGATTCCTTCAACATGATATTCCGTGTTCCGTACATGTTACATGCATGACGGATTCGACATACATGCATTCCTGAGTTGTGACCATGTGGATTAATGATTTTTCATCCTCTATATAAGGAATAATTTCATATAGACTCGTGTACACATTTTCACAAGCTTTCCCTAACACAAGTTTCGAATTCGTTCATTTTTCACAGAAGAATACTTCTGGAGTGTATTCAACCTAATAGATATATAATTTACATGAATTCCATCAACATGGCATTCCGGGTTCCGTACATGATACATGCATGACGGATTTGAGAAACATGCGTTTCTGAGTTGTGAGCATGTGGATTAGTGAACTTTCATCCACCAAAGAAGGCATATATTCCACTTTGAAATATTTACTCTGACTTCATAAGTTTTTTGTATCACCAGGTTCTAAAATCGGACATTTGGCAGTAGAAAACACTCTTTGAGCGAATTCTCACCAATACACATGTAATTTACATTGTTTACATAACCATGGCATTCCGTATTCCGAACATGTTTCATGCATCACGGATTCCTCAAACATGCATTTCTGAGCTGTGAACATGCGCATGACAGATGTTTCAACCACCAAACAAGTTATTATGCACTTTGAAATAGTTCCTTGGACTTCGTTGCTTCTCCTATCACCAGTTTCAAGAATCACACTTTGATCCCAGAAAAACCCTCTTGGAGCGAATTCTACCCTAGAGATATGTAATTTGAATAGATTCCTTCAACATGATATTCCGTGTTCCGTACATGTTACATGCATGACGGATTCGACATACATGCATTCCTGAGTTGTGAGCATGTGGATTACTGATTTTTCATCCTCTATAAAAGGAATAATTTCATATAGACTCGTGTACACATTTTCACAAGCTTTCCCTAACACAAGTTTCGAATTCGTTCATTTTTCACAGAACAATACTTCTGGATTGTATTCAACCTAATAGATATATAATTTACATGAATTCCATCAACATGGCATTCTGGGTTCCGTACATGATACATGCATGATGGATTCGAGAAACATGCGTTTCTGAGTTGTGAGCATGTGGATTAGTGAACTTTCATCCACCAAAGAAGGCATATATTACACTTTGAAATATTTACTCTGACTTCATAAGTTTTTTGTATCACCAGGTTCTAAAATCGGACATTTGGCAGTGGAAAACACTCTTTGAGCGAATTCTCACCAATACACATGTAATTTACATTGTTTACATAACCATGGCATTCCGTATTCCGAACATGTTTCATGCATCACGGATTCCTCAAACATGCATTTCTGAGCTGTGAACATGCGCATGACAGATGTTTCAACCACCAAACAAGTTATTATGCACTTTGAAATAGTTCCTTGGACTTCGTTGCTTCTCCTATCACCAGTTTCAAGAATCACACTTTGATCCCAGAAAAACCCTCTTGGAGCGAATTCTACCCTAGAGATATTTAATTTGAATAGATTCCTTCAACATGATATTCCGTGTTCCGTACATGTTACATGCATGACGGATTCGACATACATGCATTCCTGAGTTGTGACCATGTGGATTACTGATTTTTCATCCTCTATAAAAGGAATAATTTCATATAGACTCGTGTACACATTTTCACAAGCTTTCCCTAACACAAGTTTCGAATTCGTTCATTTTTCACAGAACAATACTTCTGGAGTGTATTCAACCTAATAGATATATAATTTACATGAATTCCATCAACATGGCATTCCGGGTTCCGTACATGATACATGCATGACGGATTCGAGAAACATGCGTTTCTGAGTTGTGAGCATGTAGATTAGTGAACTTTCATCCACCAAAGAAGGCATATATTACACTTTGAAATATTTACTCTGACTTCATAAGTTTTTTGTATCACCAGGTTCTAAAATCGGACATTTGGCAGTGGAAAACACTCTTTGAGCGAATTCTCACCAATACACATGTAATTTACATTGTTTACATAACCATGGCATTCCGTATTCCGAACATGTTTCATGCATCACGGATTCCTCAAACATGCATTTCTGAGCTGTGAACATGCGCATGACAGATGTTTCAACCACCAAACAAGTTATTATGCACTTTGAAATAGTTCCTTGGACTTCGTTGCTTCTCCTATCACCAGTTTCAAGAATCACACTTTGATCCCAGAAAAACCCTCTTGGAGCGAATTCTACCCTAGAGATATGTAATTTGAATAGATTCCTTCAACATGATATTCCGTGTTCCGTACATGTTACATGCATGACGGATTCGACATACATGCATTCCTGAGTTGTGACCATGTGGATTACTGATTTTTCATCCTCTATAAAAGGAATAATTTCATATAGACTCGTGTACACATTTTCACAAGCTTTCCCTAACACAAGTTTCGCATTCGTTCATTTTTCACAGAAGAATACTTCTGGAGTGTATTCAACCTAATAGATATATAATTTACATGAATTCCATCAACATGGCATTCCGGGTTCCGTACATGATACATGCATGACGGATTCGAGAAACATGCGTTTCTGAGATGTGAGCATGTGGATTAGTGAACTTTCATCCACCAAAGAAGGCATATATTACACTTTGAAATATTTACTCTGACTTCATAAGTTTTTTGTATCACCATGTTCTAAAATCGGACATTTGGCAGTGGAAAACACTCTTTGAGCGAATTCTCACCAATACACATGTAATTTACATTGTTTACATAACCATGGCATTCCGTATTCCAAACATGTTTCATGCATCACGGATTCCTCAAACATGCATTTCTGAGCTGTGAACATGCGCATGACAGATGTTTCAACCACCAAACAAGTTATTATGCACTTTGAAATAGTTCCTTGGACTTCGTTGCTTCTCCTATCACCAGTTTCAAGAATCACACTTTGATCCCAGAAAAACCCTCTTTGAGCGAATTCTACCCTAGAGATATGTAATTTGAATAGATTCCTTCAACATGATATTCCGTGTTCCGTACATGTTACATGCATGACGGATTCGACATACATGCATTCCTGAGTTGTGACCATGTGGATTAATGATTTTTCATCCTCTATATAAGGAATAATTTCATATAGACTCGTGTACACATTTTCACAAGCTTTCCCTAACACAAGTTTCGAATTCGTTCATTTTTCACAGAAGAATACTTCTGGAGTGCATTCAACCTAATAGATATATAATTTACATGAATTCCATCAACATGGCATTCCGGGTTCCGTACATGATACATGCATGACGGATTCGAGAAACATGCGTTTCTGAGTTGTGAGCATGTGGATTAGTGAACTTTCATCCACCAAAGAAGGCATATATTACACTTTGAAATATTTACTCTGACTTCATAAGTTTTTTGTATCACCTGGTTCTAAAATCGGACATTTGGCAGTGGAAAACTCTCTTTGAGCGAATTCTCACCAATACACATGTAATTTACATTGTTTACATAACCATGGCATTCCGTATTCCGAACATGTTTCATGCATCACGGATTCCTCAAACATGCATTTCTGAGCTGTGAACATGCGCATGACAGATGTTTCAACCACCAAACAAGATACCTATGCACTTTGAAATAGTTCCTTGAACTTCGTTGCTTCTCCTATCACCAGTTTCAAGAATCACACTTTGATCCCAGAAAAACCCTCTTGGAGCGAATTCTACCCTAGAGATATGTAATTTGAATAGATTCCTTCAACATGATATTCCGTGTTCCGTACATGTTACATGCATGACGGATTCGACATACATGCATTCCTGAGTTGTGAGCATGTGGATTACTGATTTTTCATCCTCTATAAAAGGAATAATTTCATATAGACTCGTGTACACATTTTCACAAGCTTTCCCTAACACAAGTTTCGAATTCATTCATTTTTCACAGAAGAATACTTCTGGAGTGTATTCAACCTAATAGATATATAATTTACATGAATTCCATCAACATGGCATTCCGGGTTCCGTACATGATACATGCATGACGGATTCGAGAAACATGCGTTTCTGAGTTGTGAGCATGTGGATTAGTGAACTTTCATCCACCAAAGAAGGCATATATTACACTTTGAAATATTTACTCTGACTTCATAAGTTTTTTGTATCACCAGGTTCTAAAATCGGACATTTGGCAGTGGAAAACACTCTTTGAGCGAATTCTCACCAATACACATGTAATTTACATTGTTTACATAACCATGGCATTCCGTATTCCAAACATGTTTCATGCTTCACGGATTCCTCAAACATGCATTTCTGAGCTGTGAACATGCGCATGACAGATGTTTCAACCACCAAACAAGTTATTATGCACTTTGAAATAGTTCCTTGGACTTCGTTGCTTCTCCTATCACCAGTTTCAAGAATCACACTTTGATCCCAGAAAAACCCTCTTGGAGCGAATTCTACCCTAGAGATATGTAATTTGAATAGATTCCTTCAACATGATATTCCGTGTTCCGTACATGTTACATGCATGACGGATTCGACATACATGCATTCCTGAGTTGTGACCATGTGGATTACTGATTTTTCATCCTCTGTAAAAGGAATAATTTCATATAGACTCGTGTACACATTTTCACAAGGTTTCCCTAACACAAGTTTCGAATTCGTTCATTTTTCACAGAAGAATACTTCTGGAGTGCATTCAACCTAATAGATATATAATTTACATGAATTCCATCAACATGGCATTCCGGGTTCCGTACATGATACATGCATGACGGATTCGAGAAACATGCGTTTCTGAGTTGTGAGCATGTGGATTAGTGAACTTTCATCCACCAAAGAAGGCATATATTACACTTTGAAATATTTACTCTGACTTCATAAGTTTTTTGTATCACCTGGTTCTAAAATCGGACATTTGGCAGTGGAAAACTCTCTTTGAGCGAATTCTCACCAATACACATGTAATTTACATTGTTTACATAACCATGGCATTCCGTATTCCGAACATGTTTCATGCATCACGGATTCCTCAAACATGCATTTCTGAGCTGTGAACATGCGCATGACAGATGTTTCAACCACCAAACAAGATACCTATGCACTTTGAAATAGTTCCTTGAACTTCGTTGCTTCTCCTATCACCAGTTTCAAGAATCACACTTTGATCCCAGAAAAACCCTCTTGGAGCGAATTCTACCCTAGAGATATGTAATTTGAATAGATTCCTTCAACATGATATTCCGTGTTCCGTACATGTTACATGCATGACGGATTCGACATACATGCATTCCTGAGTTGTGAGCATGTGGATTACTGATTTTTCATCCTCTATAAAAGGAATAATTTCATATAGACTCGTGTACACATTTTCACAAGCTTTCCCTAACACAAGTTTCGAATTCATTCATTTTTCACAGAAGAATACTTCTGGAGTGTATTCAACCTAATAGATATATAATTTACATGAATTCCATCAACATGGCATTCCGGGTTCCGTACATGATACATGCATGACGGATTCGAGAAACATGCGTTTCTGAGTTGTGAGCATGTGGATTAGTGAACTTTCATCCACCAAAGAAGGCATATATTACACTTTGAAATATTTACTCTGACTTCATAAGTTTTTTGTATCACCAGGTTCTAAAATCGGACATTTGGCAGTGGAAAACACTCTTTGAGCGAATTCTCACCAATACACATGTAATTTACATTGTTTACATAACCATGGCATTCCGTATTCCAAACATGTTTCATGCTTCACGGATTCCTCAAACATGCATTTCTGAGCTGTGAACATGCGCATGACAGATGTTTCAACCACCAAACAAGTTATTATGCACTTTGAAATAGTTCCTTGGACTTCGTTGCTTCTCCTATCACCAGTTTCAAGAATCACACTTTGATCCCAGAAAAACCCTCTTGGAGCGAATTCTACCCTAGAGATATGTAATTTGAATAGATTCCTTCAACATGATATTCCGTGTTCCGTACATGTTACATGCATGACGGATTCGACATACATGCATTCCTGAGTTGTGACCATGTGGATTACTGATTTTTCATCCTCTGTAAAAGGAATAATTTCATATAGACTCGTGTACACATTTTCACAAGGTTTCCCTAACACAAGTTTCGAATTCGTTCATTTTTCACAGAAGAATACTTCTGGAGTGTATTCAACCTAATAGATATATAATTTACATGAATTCCATCAACATGGCATTCCGGGTTCCGTACATGATACATGCATGACGGATTCGAGAAACATGCGTTTCTGAGTTGTGAGCATGTGGATTAGTGAACTTTCGTCCACCAAAGAAGGCATATATTACACTTTGAAATATTTACTCTGACTTCATAAGTTTTTTGTATCACCAGGTTCTAAAATCGGACATTTGGCAGTAGAAAACACTCTTTGAGCGAATTCTCACCAATACACATGTAATTTACATTGTTTACATAACCATGGCATTCCGTATTCCAAACATGTTTCATGCATCACGGATTCCTCAAACATGCATTTCTGAGCTGTGAACATGCGCATGACAGATGTTTCAACCACCAAACAAGTTATTATGCACTTTGAAATAGTTCCTTGGACTTCGTTGCTTCTCCTATCACCAGTTTCAAGAATCACACTTTGATCCCAGAAAAACCCTCTTGGAGCGAATTCTACCCTAGAGATATGTAATTTGAATAGATTCCTTCAACATGATATTCCGTGTTCCGTACATGTTACATGCATGACGGATTCGACATACATGCATTCCTGAGTTGTGACCATGTGGATTACTGATTTTTCATCCTCTATAAAAGGAATAATTTCATATAGACTCGTGTACACATTTTCACAAGCTTTCCCTAACACAAGTTTCGAATTCGTTCATTTTTCACAGAAGAATACTTCTGGAGTGTATTCAACCTAATAGATATATAATTTACATGAATTCCATCAACATGGCATTCCGGGTTCCGTACATGATACATGCATGACGGATTCGAGAAACATGCGTTTCTGAGTTGTGAGCATGTGGATTAGTGAACTTTCATCCACCAAAGAAGGCATATAACTACACTTTGAAATATTTACTCTGACTTCATAAGTTTTTTGTATCACCATGTTCTAAAATCGGACATTTGGCAGTAGAAAACACTCTTTGAGCGAATTCTCACCAATACACATGTAATTTACATTGTTTACATAACCATGGCATTCCGTATTCCGAACATGTTTCATGCATCACGGATTCCTCAAACATGCATTTCTGAGCTGTGAACATGCGCATGACAGATGTTTCAACCACCAAACAAGTTACTTATGCACTTTGAAATAGTTCCTTGGACTTCGTTGCTTCTCCTATCACCAGTTTCAAAAATCACACTTTGATCCCAGAAAAACCCTCTTGGAGCGAATTCTACCCTAGAGATATGTAATTTGAATAGATTCCTTCAACATGATATTCCGTGTTCCGTACATGTTACATGCATGACGGATTCGACATACATGCATTCCTGAGTTGTGACCATGTGGATTACTGATTTTTCATCCTCTATAAAAGGAATAATTTCATATAGACTCGTGTACACATTTTACAAGCTTTCCCTAACACAAGTTTCGCATTCGTTCATTTTTCACAGAACAATACTTCTGGAGTGTATTCAACCTAATAGATATATAATTTACATGAAATCCATCAACATGGCATTCCGGGTTCCGTACATGATACATGCATTACGGATTCGAGAAACATGCGTTTCTGAGTTGTGAGCATGTGGATTAGTGAACTTTCATCCACCAAAGAAGGCATATATTACACTTTGAAATATTTACTCTGACTTCATAAGTTTTTTGTATCACCAGGTTCTAAAATCGGACATTTGGCAGTGGAAAACACTCTTTGAGCGAATTCTCACCAATACACATGTAATTTACATTGTTTACATAACCATGGCATTCCGTATTCCGAACATGTTTCATGCATCACGGATTCCTCAAACATGCATTTCTGAGCTGTGAACATGCGCATGACAGATGTTTCAACCACCAAACAAGTTACTTATGCACTTTGAAATAATTCCTTGGACTTCGTTGCTTCTCCTATCACCAGTTTCAAGAATCACACTTTGATCCCAGAAAAACCCTCTTGGAGCGAATTCTACCCTAGAGATATGTAATTTGAATAGATTCCTTCAACATGATATTCCGTGTTCCGTACATGTTACATGCATGACGGATTCGACATACATGCATTCCTGAGTTGTGAGCATGTGGATTACTGATTTTTCATCCTCTATAAAAGGAATAATTTCATATAGACTCGTGTACACATTTTCACAAGCTTTCCCTAAGACAAGATTCGAATTCGTGCTTTTTTCACAGAAGAATACTTCTGGAGTGTATTCAACCTAATAGATATATAATTTACATGAATTCCATCAACATGGCATTCCGGGTTCCGTACATGATACATGCATGACGGATTCGAGAAACATGCGTTTCTGAGATGTGAGCATGTGGATTAGTGAACTTTCATCCACCAAAGAAGGCATATATTACACTTTGAAATATTTACTCTGACTTCATAAGTTTTTTGTATCACCAGGTTCTAAAATAGGACATTTGGCAGTAGAAAACACTCTTTGAGCGAATTCTCACCAATACACATGTAATTTACATTGTTTACATAACCATGGCATTCCGTATTCCAAACATGTTTCATGCATCACGGATTCCTCAAACATGCATTTCTGAGCTGTGAACATGCGGATGACAGATGTTTCAACCACCAAACAAGTTATTATGCACTTTGAAATAGTTCCTTGGACTTCGTTGCTTCTCCTATCACCAGTTTCAAGAATCACACTTTGATCCCAGAAAAACCCTCTTGGAGCGAATTCTACCCTAGAGATATGTAATTTGAATAGATACCTTCAACATGATATTCCGTGTTCCGTACATGTTACATGCATGACGGATTCGACATACATGCATTCCTGAGTTGTGACCATGTGGATTACTGATTTTTCATCCTCTATAAAAGGAATAATTTCATATAGACTCATGTACACATTTTCACAAGCTTTCCCTAAGACAAGTTTCGAATTCGTGCTTTTTTCACAGAAGAATACTTCTGGAGTGTATTCAACCTAATAGATATATAATTTACATGAATTCCATCAACATGGCATTCCGGGTTCCGTACATGATACATGCATGACGGATTCGAGAAACATGCGTTTCTGAGTTGTGAGCATGTGGATTAGTGAACTTTCATCCACCAAAGAAGGCATATATTACACTTTGAAATATTTACTCTGACTTCATAAGTTTTTTGTATCACCAGGTTCTAAAATCGGACATTTGGCAGTAGAAAACACTCTTTGAGCGAATTCTCACCAATACACATGTAATTTACATTGTTTACATAACCATGGCATTCCGAATTCCGAACATGTTTCATGCATCACGGATTCCTCAAACATGCATTTCTGAGATGTGAACATGCGCATGACAGATGTTTCAACCACCAAACAAGTTACTTATGCACTTTGAAATAGTTCCTTGGACTTCGTTGCTTCTCCTATCACCAGTTTCAAGAATCACACTTTGATCCCAGAAAAACCCTCTTGGAGCGAATTCTACCCTAGAGATATGTAATTTGAATAGATTCCTTCAACATGATATTCCGTGTTCCGTACATGTTACATGCATGACGGTTTTGACATACATGCATTCCTGAGTTGTGACCATGTGGATTACTGATTTTTCATCCTCTATAAAAGGAATAATTTCATATAGACTCGTGTACACATTTTCACAAGCTTTCCCTAACACAAGTTTCGCATTCTTTCATTTTTCACAGAACAATACTTCTGGAGTGTATTCAACCTAATAGATATATAATTTACATGAAATCCATCAACATGGCATTCCGGGTTCCGTACATGATACATGCATGACGGATTTGAGAAACATGCGTTTCTGAGTTGTGAGCATGTGGATTAGTGAACTTTCATCCACCAAAGAAGGCATATATTACACTTTGAAATATTTACTCTGACTTCATAAGTTTTTTGTATCACCAGGTTCTAAAATCGGACATTTGGCAGTAGAAAACACTCTTTGAGCGAATTCTCACCAATACACATGTAATTTACATTGTTTACATAACCATGGCATTCCGTATTCCGAACATGTTTCATGCATCACGGATTCCTCAAACATGCATTTCTGAGCTGTGAACATGCGCATGACAGATGTTTCAACCACCAAACAAGTTATTATGCACTTTGAAATAGTTCCTTGGACTTCGTTGCTTCTCCTATCACCAGTTTCAAGAATCACACTTTGATCCCAGAAAAACCCTCTTGGAGCGAATTCTACCCTAGAGATATGTAATTTGAATAGATTCCTTCAACATGATATTCCGTGTTCCGTACATGTTACATGCATGACGGATTCGACATACATGCATTCCTGAGTTGTGACCATGTGGATTACTGATTTTTCATCCTCTATAAAAGGAATAATTTCAGATAGACTCGTGTACACATTTTCACAAGCTTTCCCTAACACAAGTTTCGCATTCGTTCATTTTTCACAGAAGAATACTTCTGGAGTGTATTCAACCTAATAGATATATAATTTACATGAATTCCATCAACATGGCATTCCGGGTTCCGTACATGATACATGCATGACGGATTCGAGAAACATGCGTTTCTGTGATGTGAGCATGTGGATTAGTGAACTTTCATCCACCAAAGAAGGCATATATTACACTTTGAAATATTTACTCTGACTTCATAAGTTTTTTGTATCACCATGTTCTAAAATCGGACATTTGGCAGTGGAAAACACTCTTTGAGCGAATTCTCACCAATACACATGTAATTTACATTGTTTACATAACCATGGCATTCCGTATTCCAAACATGTTTCATGCATCACGGATTCCTCAAACATGCATTTCTGAGCTGTGAACATGCACATGACAGATGTTTCAACCACCAAACAAGTTATTATGCACTTTGAAATAGTTCCTTGGACTTCGTTGCTTCTCCTATCACCAGTTTCAAGAATCACACTTTGATCCCAGAAAAACCCTCTTGGAGCGAAATCTACCGTAGAGATATGTAATTTGAATAGATTCCTTCAACATGATATTCCGTGTTCCGTACATGTTACATGCATGACGGATTCGACATACATGCATTCCTGAGTTGTGAGCATGTGGATTACTGATTTTTCATCCTCTATAAAAGGAATAATTTCATATAGACTCGTGTACACATTTTCACAAGCTTTCCCTAACACAAGTTTCGAATTCGTTCATTTTTCACAGAAGAATACTTCTGGAGTGCATTCAACCTAATAGATATATAATTTACATGAATTCCATCAACATGGCATTCCGGGTTCCGTACATGATACATGCATGACGGATTCGAGAAACATGCGTTTCTGAGTTGTGAGCATGTGGATTAGTGAACTTTCATCCACCAAAGAAGGCATATATTACACTTTGAAATATTTACTCTGACTTCATAAGTTTTTTGTATCACCTGGTTCTAAAATCGGACATTTGGCAGTGGAAAACTCTCTTTGAGCGAATTCTCACCAATACACATGTAATTTACATTGTTTACATAACCATGGCATTCCGTATTCCGAACATGTTTCATGCATCACGGATTCCTCAAACATGCATTTCTGAGCTGTGAACATGCGCATGACAGATGTTTCAACCACCAAACAAGATACCTATGCACTTTGAAATAGTTCCTTGAACTTCGTTGCTTCTCCTATCACCAGTTTCAAGAATCACACTTTGATCCCAGAAAAACCCTCTTGGAGCGAATTCTACCCTAGAGATATGTAATTTGAATAGATTCCTTCAACATGATATTCCGTGTTCCGTACATGTTACATGCATGACGGATTCGACATACATGCATTCCTGAGTTGTGACCATGTGGATTACTGATTTTTCATCCTCTATAAAAGGAATAATTTCATATAGACTCGTGTACACATTTTCACAAGGTTTCCCTTACACAAGTTTCGAATTCGTTCATTTTTCACAGAAGAATACTTCTGGAGTGTATTCAACCTAATAGATATTTAATTTACATGAATTCTATCAACATGGCATTCCGGGTTCCGTACATGATACATGCATGACGGATTCGAGAAACATGCGTTTCTGAGTTGTGAGCATGTGGATTAGTGAACTTTCATCCACCAAAGAAGGCATATATTACACTTTGAAATATTTACTCTGACTTCATAAGTTTTTTGTATCACCAGGTTCTAAAATTGGACATTTGGCAGTAGAAAACACTCTTTGAGCGAATTCTCACCAATACACATGTAATTTACATTGTTTACATAACCATGGCATTCCGTATTCCAAACATGTTTCATGCATCACGGATTCCTCAAACATGCATTTCTGAGCTGTGAACATGCGCATGACAGATGTTTCAACCACCAAACAAGTTACTTATGCACTTTGAAATAATTCCTTGGACTTCGTTGCTTCTCCTATCACCAGTTTCAAGAATCACACTTTGATCTCAGAAAAACCCTCTTGGAGCGAATTCTACCCTAGAGATATGTAATTTGAATAGATACCTTCAACATGATATTCCGTGTTCCGTACATGTTACATGCATGACGGATTCGACATACATGCATTCCTGAGTTGTGACCATGTGGATTACTGATTTTTCATCCTGTATAAAAGGAATAATTTCATATAGACTCATGTACACATTTTCACAAGCTTTCCCTAACACAAGTTTCTAATTCGTGCTTTTTTCACAGAAGAATACTTCTGGAGTGTATTCAACCTAATAGATATATAATTTACATGAATTCCATCAACATGGCATTCCGGGTTCCGTACATGATACATGCATGACGGATTCGAGAAACATGCGTTTCTGAGTTGTGAGCATGTGGATTAGTGAACTTTCATCCACCAAAGAAGGCATATATTACACTTTGAAATATTTACTCTGACTTCATAAGTTTTTTGTATCACCAGGTTCTAAAATCGGACATTTGGCAGTAGAAAACACTCTTTGAGCGAATTCTCACCAATACACATGTAATTTACATTGTTTACATAACCATGGCATTCCGAATTCCGAACATGTTTCATGCATCACGGATTCCTCAAACATGCATTTCTGAGCTGTGAACATGCGCATGACAGATGTTTCAACCACCAAACAAGTTACTTATGCACTTTGAAATAGTTCCTTGGACTTCGTTGCTTCTCCTATCACCAGTTTCAAGAATCACACTTTGATCCCAGAAAAACCCTCTTGGAGCGAATTCTACCCTAGAGATATGTAATTTGAATAGATTCCTTCAACATGATATTCCGTGTTCCGTACATGTTACATGCATGACGGTTTTGACATACATGCATTCCTGAGTTGTGACCATGTGGATTACTGATTTTTCATCCTCTATAAAAGGAATAATTTCATATAGACTCGTGTACACATTTTCACAAGCTTTCCCTAACACAAGTTTCGCATTCGTTCATTTTTCACAGAACAATACTTCTGGAGTGTATTCAACCTAATAGATATATAATTTACATGAAATCCATCAACATGGCATTCCGGGTTCCGTACATGATACATGCATTACGGATTCGAGAAACATGCGTTTCTGAGTTGTGAGCATGTGGATTAGTGAACTTTCATCCACCAAAGAAGGCATATATTACACTTTGAAATATTTACTCTGACTTCATAAGTTTTTTGTATCACCAGGTTCTAAAATCGGACATTTGGCAGTGGAAAACACTCTTTGAGCGAATTCTCACCAATACACATGTAATTTACATTGTTTACATAACCATGGCATTCCGTATTCCGAACATGTTTCATGCATCACGGATTCCTCAAACATGCATTTCTGAGCTGTGAACATGCGCATGACAGATGTTTCAACCAACAAACAAGTTACTTATGCACTTTGAAATAGTTCCTTGGACTTCGTTGCTTCTCCTATCACCAGTTTGAAGAATCACACTTTGATCCCAGAAAAACCCTCTTGGAGCGAATTCTACCCTAGAGATATGTAATTTGAATAGATTCCTTCAACATGATATTCCGTGTTCCGTACATGTTACATGCATGACGGATTCGACATACATGCATTCCTGAGTTGTGAGCATGTGGATTACTGATTTTTCATCCTCTATAAAAGGAATAATTTCATATAGACTCGTGTACACATTTTCACAAGCTTTCCCTAAGACAAGTTTCGAATTCGTGCTTTTTTCACAGAAGAATACTTCTGGAGTGTATTCAACCTAATAGATATATAATTTACATGAATTCCATCAACATGGCATTCCGGGTTCCGTACATGATACATGCATGACGGATTCGAGAAACATGCGTTTCTGAGATGTGAGCATGTGGATTAGTGAACTTTCATCCACCAAAGAAGGCATATATTACACTTTGAAATATTTACTCTGACTTCATAAGTTTTTTGTATCACCAGGTTCTAAAATAGGACATTTGGCAGTAGAAAACACTCTTTGAGCGAATTCTCACCAATACACATGTAATTTACATTGTTTACATAACCATGGCATTCCTTATTCCGAACATGTTTCATGCATCACGGATTCCTCAAACATGCATTTCTGAGCTGTGAACATACACATGACAGATATTTCAACCACCAAACAAGTTATTATGCACTTTGAAATAGTTCCTTGGACTTCGTTGCTTCTCCTATCACCAGTTTCAAGAATCACACTTTGATCCCAGAAAAACCCTCTTGGAGCGAATTCTACCCAAGAGATATGTAATTTGAATAGATACCTTCAACATGATATTCCGTGTTCCGTACATGTTACATGCATGACGGATTCGACATACATGCATTCCTGAGTTGTGACCATGTGGATTACTGATTTTTCATCCTCTATAAAAGGAATAATTTCATATAGACTCATGTACACATTTTCACAAGCTTTCCCTAACACAAGTTTCTAATTCGTGCTTTTTTCACAGAAGAATACTTCTGGAGTGTATTCAACCTAATAGATATATAATTTACATGAATTCCATCAACATGGCATTCCGGGTTCCGTACATGATACATGCATGACGGATTCGAGAAACATGCGTTTCTGAGTTGTGAGCATGTGGATTAGTGAACTTTCATCCACCAAAGAAGGCATATATTACACTTTGAAATATTTGCTCTGACTTCATAAGTTTTTTGTATCACCAGGTTCTAAAATCGGACATTTGGCAGTAGAAAACACTCTTTGAGCGAATTCTCACCAATACACATGTAATTTACATTGTTTACATAACCATGGCATTCCGAATTCCGAACATGTTTCATGCATCACGGATTCCTCAAACATGCATTTCTGAGCTGTGAACATGCGCATGACAGATGTTTCAACCACCAAACAAGTTACTTATGCACTTTGAAATAGTTCCTTGGACTTCGTTGCTTCTCCTATCACCAGTTTCAAGAATCACACTTTGATCCCAGAAAAACCCTCTTGGAGCGAATTCTACCCTAGAGATATGTAATTTGAATAGATTCCTTCAACATGATATTCCGTGTTCCGTACATGTTACATGCATGACGGTTTTGACATACATGCATTCCTGAGTTGTGACCATGTGGATTACTGATTTTTCATCCTCTATAAAAGGAATAATTTCATATAGACTCGTGTACACATTTTCACAAGCTTTCCCTAACACAAGTTTCGCATTCGTTCATTTTTCACAGAACAATACTTCTGGAGTGTATTCAACCTAATAGATATATAATTTACATGAAATCCATCAACATGGCATTCCGGGTTCCGTACATGATACATGCATTACGGATTCGAGAAACATGCGTTTCTGAGTTGTGAGCATGTGGATTAGTGAACTTTCATCCACCAAAGAAGGCATATATTACACTTTGAAATATTTACTCTGACTTCATAAGTTTTTTGTATCACCAGGTTCTAAAATCGGACATTTGGCAGTGGAAAACACTCTTTGAGCGAATTCTCACCAATACACATGTAATTTACATTGTTTACATAACCATGGCATTCCGTATTCCGAACATGTTTCATGCATCACGGATTCCTCAAACATGCATTTCTGAGCTGTGAACATGCGCATGACAGATGTTTCAACCACCAAACAAGTTACTTATGCACTTTGAAATAGTTCCTTGGACTTCGTTGCTTCTCCTATCACCAGTTTCAAGAATCACACTTTGATCCCAGAAAAACCCTCTTGGAGCGAATTCTACCCTAGAGATATGTAATTTGAATAGATTCCTTCAACATGATATTCCGTGTTCCGTACATGTTACATGCATGACGGATTCGACATACATGCATTCCTGAGTTGTGAGCATGTGGATTACTGATTTTTCATCCTCTATAAAAGGAATAATTTCATATAGACTCGTGTACACATTTTCACAAGCTTTCCCTAAGACAAGTTTCGAATTCGTGCTTTTTTCACAGAAGAATACTTCTGGAGTGTATTCAACCTAATAGATATATAATTTACATGAATTCCATCAACATGGCATTCCGGGTTCCGTACATGATACATGCATGACGGATTCGAGAAACATGCGTTTCTGAGATGTGAGCATGTGGATTAGTGAACTTTCATCCACCAAAGAAGGCATATATTACACTTTGAAATATTTACTCTGACTTCATAAGTTTTTTGTATCACCAGGTTCTAAAATAGGACATTTGGCAGTAGAAAACACTCTTTGAGCGAATTCTCACCAATACACATGTAATTTACATTGTTTACATAACCATGGCATTCCTTATTCCGAACATGTTTCATGCATCACGGATTCCTCAAACATGCATTTCTGAGCTGTGAACATACACATGACAGATATTTCAACCACCAAACAAGTTATTATGCACTTTGAAATAGTTCCTTGGACTTCGTTGCTTCTCCTATCACCAGTTTCAAGAATCACACTTTGATCCCACAAAAACCCTCTTGGAGCGAATTCTACCCAAGAGATATGTAATTTGAATAGATACCTTCAACATGATATTCTGTGTTCCGTACATGTTACATGCATGACGGATTCGACATACATGCATTCCTGAGTTGTGACCATGTGGATTACTGATTTTTCATCCTCTATAAAAGGAATAATTTCATATAGACTCGTGTACACATTTTCACAAGCTTTCCCTAACACAAGTTTCGAATTCGTTCATTTTTCACAGAAGAATACTTCTGGAGTGTATTCAACCTAATAGATATATAATTTACATGAATTCCATCAACATGGCATTCCGGGTTCCGTACATGATACATGCATGACTGATTCGAGAAACATGCGTTTCTGAGATGTGAGCATGTGGATTAGTGAACTTTAATCCACCAAAGAAGACATATATTACACTTTGAAATATTTACTCTGACTTCATAAGTTTTTTGTATCACCAGGTTCTAAAATAGGACATTTGGCAGTAGAAAACACTCTTTGAGCGAATTCCCACCAATACACACGTAATTTACATTGTTTACATAACCATGGCATTCCGTATTCCAAACATGTTTCATGCATCACGGATTCCTCAAACATGCATTTCTGAGCTGTGAACATACACATGACAAATATTTCAACCACCAAACAAGTTATTATGCACTTTGAAATAGTTCCTTGGACTTCGTTGCTTCTCCTATCACCAGTTTCAAGAATCACACTTTGATCCCAGAAAAACCCTCTTGGAGCGAATTCTACCCAAGAGATATGTAATTTGAATAGATACCTTCAACATGATATTCCGTGTTCCGTACATGTTACATGCATGACGGATTCGACATACATGCATTCCTGAGTTGTGAGCATGTGGATTACTGATTTTTCATCCTCTATAAAAGGAATAATTTCATATAGACTCATGTACACATTTTCACAAGCTTTCCCTAACACAAGTTTCTAATTCGTGCTTTTTTCACAGAAGAATACTTCTGGAGTGTATTCAACCTAATAGATATATAATTTACATGAATTCCATCAACATGGCATTCCGGGTTCCGTACATGATACATGCATGACGGATTTGAGAAACATGCGTTTCTGAGTTGTGAGCATGTGGATTAGTGAACTTTCATCCACCAAAGAAGGCATATATTACACTTTGAAATATTTACTCTGACTTCATAAGTTTTTTGTATCACCAGGTTCTAAAATCGGACATTTGGCAGTAGAAAACACTCTTTGAGCGAATTCTCACCAATACACATGTAATTTACATTGTTTACATAACCATGGCATTCCGAATTCCGAACATGTTTCATGCATCACGGATTCCTCAAACATGCATTTCTGAGCTGTGAACATGCGCATGACAGATGTTTCAACCACCAAACAAGTTACTTATGCACTTTGAAATAGTTCCTTGGACTTCGTTGCTTCTCCTATCACCAGTTTCAAGAATCACACTTTGATCCCAGAAAAACCCTCTTGGAGCGAATTCTACCCTAGAGATATGTAATTTGAATAGATTCCTTCAACATGATATTCCGTGTTCCGTACATGTTACATGCATGACGGTTTTGACATACATGCATTCCTGAGTTGTGACCATGTGGATTACTGATTTTTCACCCTCTATAAAAGGAATAATTTCATATAGACTCGTGTACACATTTTCACAAGCTTTCCCTAACACAAGTTTCGCATTCGTTCATTTTTCACAGAACAATACTTCTGGAGTGTATTCAACCTAATAGATATATAATTTACATGAAATCCATCAACATGGCATTCCGGGTTCCGTACATGATACATGCATTACGGATTCGAGAAACATGCGTTTCTGAGTTGTGAGCATGTGGATTAGTGAACTTTCATCCACCAAAGAAGGCATATATTACACTTTGAAATATTTACTCTGACTTCATAAGTTTTTTGTATCACCAGGTTCTAAAATCGGACATTTGGCAGTGGAAAACACTCTTTGAGCGAATTCTCACCAATACACATGTAATTTACATTGTTTACATAACCATGGCATTCCGTATTCCGAACATGTTTCATGCATCACGGATTCCTCAAACATGCATTTCTGAGCTGTGAACATGCGCATGACAGATGTTTCAACCACCAAACAAGTTACTTATGCACTTTGAAATAGTTCCTTGGACTTCGTTGCTTCTCCTATCACCAGTTTGAAGAATCACACTTTGATCCCAGAAAAACCCTCTTGGAGCGAATTCTACCCTAGAGATATGTAATTTGAATAGATTCCTTCAACATGATATTCCGTGTTCCGTACATGTTTCATGCATGACGGATTCGACATACATGCATTCCTGAGTTGTGAGCATGTGGATTACTGATTTTTCATCCTCTATAAAAGGAATAATTTCATATAGACTCGTGTACACATTTTCACAAGCGTTCCCTAAGACAAGTTTCGAATTCGTGCTTTTTTCACAGAAGAATACTTCTGGAGTGTATTCAACCTAATAGATATATAATTTACATGAATTCCATCAACATGGCATTCCGGGTTCCGTACATGATACATGCATGACGGATTCGAGAAACATGCGTTTCTGAGATGTGAGCATGTGGATTAGTGAACTTTCATCCACCAAAGAAGGCATATATTACACTTTGAAATATTTACTCGGACTTCATAAGTTTTTTGTATCACCAGGTTCTAAAATAGGACATTTGGCAGTAGAAAACACTCTTTGAGCGAATTCTCACCAATACACATGTAATTTACATTGTTTACATAACCATGGCATTCCTTATTCCGAACATGTTTCATGCATCACGGATTCCTCAAACATGCATTTCTGAGCTGTGAACATACACATGACAGATATTTCAACCACCAAACAAGTTATTATGCACTTTGAAATAGTTCCTTGGACTTCGTTGCTTCTCCTATCACCAGTTTCAAGAATCACACTTTGATCCCACAAAAACCCTCTTGGAGCGAATTCTACCCAAGAGATATGTAATTTGAATAGATACCTTCAACATGATATTCTGTGTTCCGTACATGTTACATGCATGACGGATTCGACATACATGCATTCCTGAGTTGTGACCATGTGGATTACTGATTTTTCATCCTCTATAAAAGGAATAATTTCATATAGACTCGTGTACACATTTTCACAAGCTTTCCCTAACACAAGTTTCGAATTCGTGCTTTTTTCACAGAAGAATACTTCTGGAGTGTATTCAACCTAATAGATATATAATTTACATGAATTCCATCAACATGGCATTCCGGGTTCCGTACATGATACATGCATGACGGATTCGAGAAACATGCGTTTTTGAGATGTGAGCATGTGGATTAGTGAACTTTAATCCACCAAAGAAGACATATATTACACTTTGAAATATTTACTCTGACTTCATAAGTTTTTTGTATCACCAGGTTCTAAAATAGGACATTTGGCAGTAGAAAACACTCTTTGAGCGAATTCTCACCAATACACACGTAATTTACATTGTTTACATAACCATGGCATTCCGTATTCCAAACATGTTTCATGCATCACGGATTCCTCAAACATGCATTTCTGAGCTGTGAACATACACATGACAGATATTTCAACCACCAAACAAGTTATTATGCACTTTGAAATAGTTCCTTGGACTTCGTTGCTTCTCCTATCACCAGTTTCAAGAATCACACTTTGATCCCAGAAAAACCCTCTTGGAGCGAATTCTACCCAAGAGATATGTAATTTGAATAGATACCTTCAACATGATATTCCGTGTTCCGTACATGTTACATGCATGACGGATTCGACATACATGCATTCCTGAGTTGTGAGCATGTGGATTACTGATTTTTCATCCTCTATAAAAGGAATAATTTCATATAGACACGTGTACACATTTTCACAAACTTTCCCTAACACAAGTTTCGCATTCGTTCATTTTTCACAGAAGAATACTTCTGGAGTTTATTCAACCTAATAGATATATAATTTACATGAATTCCATCAACATGGCATTCCGGGTTCCGTACATGATACATGCATGACGGATTCGAGAAACATGCGTTTCTGAGATGTGAGCATGTGGATTAGTGAACTTTCATCCACCAAAGAAGGCATATATTACACTTTGAAATATTTACTCTGACTTCATAAGTTTTTTGTATCACCAGGTTCTAAAATCGGACATTTGGCAGTAGAAAACACTCTTTCTGCAAATTCTCACCAATACACATGTAATTTACATTGTTTACATAACCATGGCATTCCGTATTCCAAACATGTTTCATGCATCACGGATTCCTCAAACATGCATTTCTGAGCTGTGAACATGCACATGACAGATATTTCAACCACCAAACAAGTTATTATGCACTTTGAAATAGTTCCTTGGACTTCGTTGCTTCTCCTATCACCAGTTTCAAGAATCACACTTTGATCCCAGAAAAACCCTCTTGGAGCGAATTCTACCCAAGAGATATGTAATTTGAATAGATACCTGCAACATGATATTCCGTGTTCCGTACATGTTACATGCATGACGGATTCGACATACATGCATTCCTGAGTTGTGAGCATGTGGATTACTGATTTTTCATCCTCTATAAAAGGAATAATTTCATATAGACTCGTGTACACATTTTCACAAGCTTTCCCTAACACAAGTTTCGAATTCGTTCATTTTTCACAAAAGAATACTTCTATAGTATATACAACCTAATAGATATATAATTTACATGAATTCCATCAACATGGCTTTCCGGGTTCCGTACATGATACATGCATGACGGATTCGAGAAACATGCGTTTCTGAGTTGTGAGCATGTGGATTAGTGAACTTTCATCCACCAAAGAAGGCATATATTACACTTTGAAATATTTACTCTGACTTCATAAGGTTTTTGTATCACCAGGTTCTAAAATCGGACATTTGGCAGTGGAAAACACTCTTTGAGCGAATTCTCACCAATACACATGTAATTTACATTGTTTACATAACCATGGCATTCCGTATTCCGAACATGTTTCATGCATCACGGATTCCTCAAACATGCATTTCTGAGCTGTGAACATGCGCATGACAGATGTTTCACCCACCAAACAAGTTACTTATGCACTTTGAAATAGTTCCTTGGACTTCGTTGCTTCTCCTTTCACCAGTTTCAAGAATCACACTTTGATCCCAGAAAAACCCTCTTGGAGCGAATTCTACCCTAGAGATATGTAATTTGAATAGATTCCTTCAACATGATATTCCGTGTTCCGTACATGTTACATGCATGACGGATTCGACATACATGCATTCCTGAGTTGTGAGCATGTGGATTACTGATTTTTCATCCTCTATAAAAGGAATAATTTCATATAGACTCGTGTACACATTTTCACAAGCTTTCCCTAACACAAGTTTCGAATTCGTTCATTTTTCACAGAACATTTCTTCTGGATTGTATTCACCCTAATAGATATATAATTTACATGAATTCCATCAACATGGCATTCCGGGTTCCGTACATGATACATGCATGATGGATTCGAGAAACATGCGTTTCTGAGTTGTGAGCATGTGGATTAGTGAACTTTCATCCACCAAAGAAGGCATATATTACACTTTGAAATATTTACTCTGACTTCATAAGTTTTTTGTATCACCAGGTTCTAAAATCGGACATTTGGCAGTGGAAAACACTCTTTGAGCGAATTCTCACCAATACACATGTAATTTACATTGTTTACATAACCATGGCATTCCGTATTCCGAACATGTTTCATGCATCACGGATTCCTCAAACATGCATTTCTGAGCTGTGAACATGCGCATGACAGATGTTTCAACCACCAAACAAGTTACTTATGCACTTTGAAATAGTTCCTTGGACTTCGTTGCTTCTCCTATCACCAGTTTCAAGAATCACACTTTGATCCCAGAAAAACCCTCTTGGAGCGAATTCTACCCTAGAGATATGTAATTTGAATAGATTCCTTCAACATGATATTCCGTGTTCCGTACATGTTACATGCATGACGGATTCGACATACATGCATTCCTGAGTTGTGACCATGTGGATTACTGATTTTTCATCCTCTATAAAAGGAATAATTTCATATAGACTCGTGTACACATTTTCACAAGCTTTCCCTAACACAAGTTTCGAATTCGTTCATTTTTCACAGAACAATACTTCTGGATTGTATTCAACCTAATAGATATATAATTTACATGAATTCCATCAACATGGCATTCCGGGTTCCGTACATGATACATGCATGACGGATTCGAGAAACATGCGTTTCTGAGTTGTGAGCATGTGGATTAGTGAACTTTCATCCACCAAAGAAGGCATATATTACACTTTGAAATATTTACTCTGACTTCATAAGGTTTTTGTATCACCAGGTTCTAAAATCGGACATTTGGCAGTGGAAAACACTCTTTGAGCGAATTCTCACCAATACACATGTAATTTACATTGTTTACATAACCATGGCATTCCGTATTCCGAACATGTTTCATGCATCACGGATTCCTCAAACATGCATTTCTGAGCTGTGAACATGCGCATGACAGATGTTTCACCCACCAAACAAGTTACTTATGCACTTTGAAATAGTTCCTTGGACTTCGTTGCTTCTCCTTTCACCAGTTTCAAGAATCACACTTTGATCCCAGAAAAACCCTCTTGGAGCGAATTCTACCCTAGAGATATGTAATTTGAATAGATTCCTTCAACATGATATTCCGTGTTCCGTACATGTTACATGCATGACGGATTCGACATACATGCATTCCTGAGTTGTGACCATGTGGATTACTGATTTTTCATCCTCTATAAAAGGAATAATTTCATATAGACTCGTGTACACATTTTCACAAGCTTTCCCTAACACAAGTTTCGAATTCGTTCATTTTTCACAGAACATTTCTTCTGGATTGTATTCACCCTAATAGATATATAATTTACATGAATTCCATCAACATGGCATTCCGGGTTCCGTACATGATACATGCATGACGGATTCGAGAAACATGCGTTTCTGAGTTGTGAGCATGTGGATTAGTGAACTTTCATCCACCAAAGAAGGCATATATTACACTTTGAAATATTTACTCTGACTTCATAAGGTTTTTGTATCACCAGGTTCTAAAATCGGACATTTGGCAGTGGAAAACACTCTTTCTGCGAATTCTCACCAATACACATGTAATTTACATTGTTTACATAACCATGGCATTCCGTATTCCAAACATGTTTCATGCATCACGGATTCCTCAAACATGCATTTCTGAGCTGTGAACATGCACATGACAGATATTTCAACCACCAAACAAGTTATTATGCACTTTGAAATAGTTCCTTGGACTTCGTTGCTTCTCCTATCACCAGTTTCAAGAATCACACTTTGATCCCAGAAAAACCCTCTTGGAGCGAATTCTACCCAAGAGATATGTAATTTGAATAGATACCTGCAACATGATATTCCGTGTTCCGTACATGTTACATGCATGACGGATTCGACATACATGCATTCCTGAGTTGTGAGCATGTGGATTACTGATTTTTCATCCTCTATAAAAGGAATAATTTCATATAGACTCGTGTACACATTTTCACAAGCTTTCCCTAACACAAGTTTCGAATTCGTTCATTTTTCACAAAAGAATACTTCTATAGTATATACAACCTAATAGATATATAATTTACATGAATTCCATCAACATGGCATTCCGGGTTCCGTACATGATACATGCATGACGGATTCGAGAAACATGAGTTTCTGAGTTGTGAGCATGTGGATTAGTGAACTTTCATCCACCAAAGAAGGCATATATTACACTTTGAAATATTTACTCTGACTTCATAAGGTTTTTGTATCACCAGGTTCTAAAATCGGACATTTGGCAGTGGAAAACACTCTTTGAGCGAATTCTCACCAATACACATGTAATTTACATTGTTTACATAACCATGGCATTCCGTATTCCGAACATGTTTCATGCATCACGGATTCCTCAAACATGCATTTCTGAGCTGTGAACATGCGCATGACAGATGTTTCACCCACCAAACAAGTTACTTATGCACTTTGAAATAGTTCCTTGGACTTCGTTGCTTCTCCTTTCACCAGTTTCAAGAATCACACTTTGATCCCAGAAAAACCCTCTTGGAGCGAATTCTACCCTAGAGATATGTAATTTGAATAGATTCCTTCAACATGATATTCCGTGTTCCGTACATGTTACATGCATGACGGATTCGACATACATGCATTCCTGAGTTGTGAGCATGTGGATTACTGATTTTTCATCCTCTATAAAAGGAATAATTTCATATAGACTCGTGTACACATTTTCACAAGCTTTCCCTAACACAAGTTTCGAATTCGTTCATTTTTCACAGAACATTTCTTCTGGATTGTATTCACCCTAATAGATATATAATTTACATGAATTCCATCAACATGGCATTCCGGGTTCCGTACATGATACATGCATGATGGATTCGAGAAACATGCGTTTCTGAGTTGTGAGCATGTGGATTAGTGAACTTTCATCCACCAAAGAAGGCATATATTACACTTTGAAATATTTACTCTGACTTCATAAGTTTTTTGTATCACCAGGTTCTAAAATCGGACATTTGGCAGTGGAAAACACTCTTTGAGCGAATTCTCACCAATACACATGTAATTTACATTGTTTACATAACCATGGCATTCCGTATTCCGAACATGTTTCATGCATCACGGATTCCTCAAACATGCATTTCTGAGCTGTGAACATGCGCATGACAGATGTTTCAACCACCAAACAAGTTACTTATGCACTTTGAAATAGTTCCTTGGACTTCGTTGCTTCTCCTATCACCAGTTTCAAGAATCACACTTTGATCCCAGAAAAACCCTCTTGGAGCGAATTCTACCCTAGAGATATGTAATTTGAATAGATTCCTTCAACATGATATTCCGTGTTCCGTACATGTTACATGCATGACGGATTCGACATACATGCATTCCTGAGTTGTGACCATGTGGATTACTGATTTTTCATCCTCTATAAAAGGAATAATTTCATATAGACTCGTGTACACATTTTCAGAAGCTTTCCCTAACACAAGTTTCGAATTCGTTCATTTTTCACAGAACAATACTTCTGGATTGTATTCAACCTAATAGATATATAATTTACATGAATTCCATCAACATGGCATTCCGGGTTCCGTACATGATACATGCATGACGGATTCGAGAAACATGCGTTTCTGAGTTGTGAGCATGTGGATTAGTGAACTTTCATCCACCAAAGAAGGCATATATTACACTTTGAAATATTTACTCTGACTTCATAAGGTTTTTGTATCACCAGGTTCTAAAATCGGACATTTGGCAGTGGAAAACACTCTTTGAGCGAATTCTCACCAATACACATGTAATTTACATTGTTTACATAACCATGGCATTCCGTATTCCGAACATGTTTCATGCATCACGGATTCCTCAAACATGCATTTCTGAGCTGTGAACATGCGCATGACAGATGTTTCACCCACCAAACAAGTTACTTATGCACTTTGAAATAGTTCCTTGGACTTCGTTGCTTCTCCTTTCACCAGTTTCAAGAATCACACTTTGATCCCAGAAAAACCCTCTTGGAGCGAATTCTACCCTAGAGATATGTAATTTGAATAGATTCCTTCAACATGATATTCCGTGTTCCGTACATGTTACATGCATGACGGATTCGACATACATGCATTCCTGAGTTGTGACCATGTGGATTACTGATTTTTCATCCTCTATAAAAGGAATAATTTCATATAGACTCGTGTACACATTTTCACAAGCTTTCCCTAACACAAGTTTCGAATTCGTTCATTTTTCACAGAACATTTCTTCTGGATTGTATTCACCCTAATAGATATATAATTTACATGAATTCCATCAACATGGCATTCCGGGTTCCGTACATGATACATGCATGATGGATTCGAGAAACATGCGTTTCTGAGTTGTGAGCATGTGGATTAGTGAACTTTCATCCACCAAAGAAGGCATATATTACACTTTGAAATATTTACTCTGACTTCATAAGTTTTTTGTATCACCAGGTTCTAAAATCGGACATTTGGCAGTGGAAAACACTCTTTGAGCGAATTCTCACCAATACACATGTAATTTACATTGTTTACATAACCATGGCATTCCGTATTCCGAACATGTTTCATGCATCACGGATTCCTCAAACATGCATTTCTGAGCTGTGAACATGCGCATGACAGATGTTTCACCCACCAAACAAGTTACTTATGCACTTTGAAATAGTTCCTTGGACTTCGTTGCTTCTCCTTTCACCAGTTTCAAGAATCACACTTTGATCCCAGAAAAACCCTCTTGGAGCGAATTCTACCCTAGAGATATGTAATTTGAATAGATTCCTTCAACATGATATTCCGTGTTCCGTACATGTTACATGCATGACGGATTCGACATACATGCATTCCTGAGTTGTGACCATGTGGATTACTGATTTTTCATCCTCTATAAAAGGAATAATTTCATATAGACTCGTGTACACATTTTCACAAGCTTTCCCTAACACAAGTTTCGAATTCGTTCATTTTTCACAGAACATTTCTTCTGGATTGTATTCACCCTAATAGATATATAATTTACATGAATTCCATCAACATGGCATTCCGGGTTCCGTACATGATACATGCATGATGGATTCGAGAAACATGCGTTTCTGAGTTGTGAGCATGTGGATTAGTGAACTTTCATCCACCAAAGAAGGCATATATTACACTTTGAAATATTTACTCTGACTTCATAAGTTTTTTGTATCACCAGGTTCTAAAATCGGACATTTGGCAGTGGAAAACACTCTTTGAGCGAATTCTCACCAATACACATGTAATTTACATTGTTTACATAACCATGGCATTCCGTATTCCGAACATGTTTCATGCATCACGGATTCCTCAAACATGCATTTCTGAGCTGTGAACATGCGCATGACAGATGTTTCAACCACCAAACAAGTTACTTATGCACTTTGAAATAGTTCCTTGGACTTCGTTGCTTCTCCTTTCACCAGTTTCAAGAATCACACTTTGATCCCAGAAAAACCCTCTTGGAGCGAATTCTACCCTAGAGATATGTAATTTGAATAGATCCCTTCAACATGATATTCCGTGTTCCGTACATGTTACATGCATGACGGATTCGACATACATGCATTCCTGAGTTGTGACCATGTGGATTACTGATTTTTCATCCTCTATAAAAGGAATAATTTCATATAGACTCGTGTACACATTTTCACAAGCTTTCCCTAACACAAGTTTCGAATTCGTTCATTTTTCACAGAACAATACTTCTGGATTGTATTCAACCTAATAGATATATAATTTACATGAATTCCATCAACATGGCATTCCGGGTTCCGTACATGATACATGCATGACGGATTCGAGAAACATGCGTTTCTGAGTTGTGAGCATGTGGATTAGTGAACTTTCATCCACCAAAGAAGGCATATATTACACTTTGAAATATTTACTCTGACTTCATAAGGTTTTTGTATCACCAGGTTCTAAAATCGGACATTTGGCAGTGGAAAACACTCTTTGAGCGAATTCTCACCAATACACATGTAATTTACATTGTTTACATAACCATGGCATTCCGTATTCCGAACATGTTTCATGCATCACGGATTCCTCAAACATGCATTTCTGTGCTGTGAACATGCGCATGACAGATGTTTCACCCACCAAACAAGTTACTTATGCACTTTGAAATAGTTCCTTGGACTTCGTTGCTTCTCCTTTCACCAGTTTCAAGAATCACACTTTGATCCCAGAAAAACCCTCTTGGAGCGAATTCTACCCTAGAGATATGTAATTTGAATAGATTCCTTCAACATGATATTCCGTGTTCCGTACATGTTACATGCATGACGGATTCGACATACATGCATTCCTGAGTTGTGACCATGTGGATTACTGATTTTTCATCCTCTATAAAAGGAATAATTTCATATAGACTCGTGTACACATTTTCAGAAGCTTTCCCTAACACAAGTTTCGAATTCGTTCATTTTTCACAGAACAATACTTCTGGATTGTATTCAAACTAATAGATATATAATTTACATGAATTCCATCAACATGGCATTCCGGGTTCCGTACATGATACATGCATGACGGATTCGAGAAACATGCGTTTCTGAGTTGTGAGCATGTGGATTAGTGAACTTTCATCCACCAAAGAAGGCATATATTACACTTTGAAATATTTACTCTGACTTCATAAGTTTTTTGTATCACCAGGTTCTAAAATCGGACATTTGGCAGTGGAAAACTCTCTTTGAGCGAATTCTCACCAATACCCATGTAATTTACATTGTTTACATAACCATGGAATTCCGTATTCCGAACATGTTTCATGCATCACGGATTCCTCAAACATGCATTTCTGAGCTGTGAACATGCGCATGACAGATATTTCAACCACCAAACAAGTTATTATGCACTTTGAAATAGTTCCTTGGACTTCGTTGCTTCTCCTATCACCAGTTTCAAGAATCACACTTTGATCTCAGAAAAACCCTCTTGGAGCGAATTCTACCCTAGAGATATGTAATTTGAATAGATTCCTTCAACATGATATTCCGTGTTCCGTACATGTTACATGCATGACGGATTCAACATACATGCATTCCTGAGTTGTGACCATGTGGATTACTGATTTTTCATCCTCTATAAAAGGAATAATTTCATATAGACTCGTGTACACATTTTCACAAGCTTTCCCTAACACAAGTTTCGAATTCGTTCATTTTTCACAGAAGAATACTTCTGGAGTGTATTCAACCTAATAGATATATAATTTACATGAATTCCATCAACATGGCATTCCGGGTTCCGTACATGATACATGCATGACGGATTCGAGAAACATGCGTTTCTGAGTTGTGAGCATGTGGATTAGTGAACTTTCATCCACCAAAGAAGGCATATATTACACTTTGAAATATTTACTCTGACTTCATAAGGTTTTTGTATCACCAGGTTCTAAAATCGGACATTTGGCAGTGGAAAACACTCTTTGAGCGAATTCTCACCAATACACATGTAATTTACATTGTTTACATAACCATGGCATTCCGTATTCCGAACATGTTTCATGCATCACGGATTCCTCAAACATGCATTTCTGAGCTGTGAACATGCGCATGACAGATGTTTCAACCACCAAACAAGTTACTTATGCACTTTGAAATAGTTCCTTGGACTTCGTTGCTTCTCCTATCACCAGTTTCAAGAATCACACTTTGATCCCAGAAAAACCCTCTTGGAGCGAATTCTACCCTAGAGATATGTAATTTGAATAGATTCCTTCAACATGATATTCCGTGTTCCGTACATGTTACATGCATGACGGATTCGACATACATGCATTCCTGAGTTGTGACCATGTGGATTACTGATTTTTCATCCTCTATAAAAGGAATAATTTCATATAGACTCGTGTACACATTTTCACAAGCTTTCCCTAACACAAGTTTCGAATTCGTTCATTTTTCACAGAACAATACTTCTGGATTGTATTCAAACTAATAGATATATAATTTACATGAATTCCATCAACATGGCATTCCGGGTTCCGTACATGATACATGCATGACGGATTCGAGAAACATGCGTTTCTGAGTTGTGAGCATGTGGATTAGTGAACTTTCATCCACCAAAGAAGGCATATATTACACTTTGAAATATTTACTCTGACTTCATAAGTTTTTTGTATCACCAGGTTCTAAAATCGGACATTTGGCAGTGGAAAACACTCTTTGAGCGAATTCTCACCAATACCCATGTAATTTACATTGTTTACATAACCATGGAATTCCGTATTCCGAACATGTTTCATGCATCATGGATTCCTCAAACATGCATTTCTGAGCTGTGAACATGCGCATGACAGATATTTCAACCACCAAACAAGTTATTATGCACTTTGAAATAGTTCCTTGGACTTCGTTGCTTCTCCTATCACCAGTTTCAAGAATCACACTTTGATCTCAGAAAAACCCTCTTGGAGCGAATTCTACCCTAGAGATATGTAATTTGAATAGATTCCTTCAACATGATATTCCGTGTTCCGTACATGTTACATGCATGACGGATTCAACATACATGCATTCCTGAGTTGTGACCATGTGGATTACTGATTTTTCATCCTCTATAAAAGGAATAATTTCATATAGACTCGTGTACACATTTTCACAAGCTTTCCCTAACACAAGTTTCGAATTCGTTCATTTTTCACAGAACAATACTTCTGGATTGTATTCAACCTAATAGATATATAATTTACATGAATTCCATCAACATGGCATTCCGGGTTCCGTACATGATACATGCATGACGGATTCGAGAAACATGCGTTTCTGAGTTGTGAGCATGTGGATTAGTGAACTTTCATCCACCAAAGAAGGCATATATTACACTTTGAAATATTTACTCTGACTTCATAAGGTTTTTGTATCACCAGGTTCTAAAATCGGACATTTGGCAGTGGAAAACACTCTTTGAGCGAATTCTCACCAATACACATGTAATTTACATTGTTTACATAACCATGGCATTCCGTATTCCGAACATGTTTCATGCATCACGGATTCCTCAAACATGCATTTCTGAGCTGTGAACATGCGCATGACAGATGTTTCACCCACCAAACAAGTTACTTATGCACTTTGAAATAGTTCCTTGGACTTCGTTGCTTCTCCTTTCACCAGTTTCAAGAATCACACTTTGATCCCAGAAAAACCCTCTTGGAGCGAATTCTACCCTAGAGATATGTAATTTGAATAGATTCCTTCAACATGATATTCCGTGTTCCGTACATGTTACATGCATGACGGATTCGACATACATGCATTCCTGAGTTGTGACCATGTGGATTACTGATTTTTCATCCTCTATAAAAGGAATAATTTCATATAGACTCGTGTACACATTTTCACAAGCTTTCCCTAACACAAGTTTCGAATTCGTTCATTTTTCACAGAACATTTCTTCTGGATTGTATTCACCCTAATAGATATATAATTTACATGAATTCCATCAACATGGCATTCCGGGTTCCGTACATGATACATGCATGACGGATTCGAGAAACATGCGTTTCTGAGTTGTGAGCATGTGGATTAGTGAACTTTCATCCACCAAAGAAGGCATATATTACACTTTGAAATATTTACTCTGACTTCATAAGGTTTTTGTATCACCAGGTTCTAAAATCGGACATTTGGCAGTGGAAAACACTCTTTGAGCGAATTCTCACCAATACACATGTAATTTACATTGTTTACATAACCATGGCATTCCGTATTCCGAACATGTTTCATGCATCACGGATTCCTCAAACATGCATTTCTGTGCTGTGAACATGCGCATGACAGATGTTTCACCCACCAAACAAGTTACTTATGCACTTTGAAATAGTTCCTTGGACTTCGTTGCTTCTCCTTTCACCAGTTTCAAGAATCACACTTTGATCCCAGAAAAACCCTCTTGGAGCGAATTCTACCCTAGAGATATGTAATTTGAATAGATTCCTTCAACATGATATTCCGTGTTCCGTACATGTTACATGCATGACGGATTCGACATACATGCATTCCTGAGTTGTGACCATGTGGATTACTGATTTTTCATCCTCTATAAAAGGAATAATTTCATATAGACTCGTGTACACATTTTCACAAGCTTTCCCTAACACAAGTTTCGAATTCGTTCATTTTTCACAGAACATTTCTTCTGGATTGTATTCACCCTAATAGATATATAATTTACATGAATTCCATCAACATGGCATTCCGGGTTCCGTACATGATACATGCATGACGGATTCGAGAAACATGCGTTTCTGAGTTGTGAGCATGTGGATTAGTGAACTTTCATCCACCAAAGAAGGCATATATTACACTTTGAAATATTTACTCTGACTTCATAAGTTTTTTGTATCACCAGGTTCTAAAATCGGACATTTGGCAGTGGAAAACACTCTTTGAGCGAATTCTCACCAATACACATGTAATTTACATTGTTTACATAACCATGGCATTCCGTATTCCGAACATGTTTCATGCATCACGGATTCCTCAAACATGCATTTCTGAGCTGTGAACATGCGCATGACAGATGTTTCAACCAACAAACAAGTTACTTATGCACTTTGAAATAGTTACTTGGACTTCGTTGCTTCTCCTATCACCAGTTTCAAGAATCACACTTTGATCCCAGAAAAACCCTCTTGGAGCGAATTCTACCCTAGAGATATGTAATTTGAATAGATTCCTTCAACATGATATTCCGTGTTCCGTACATGTTACATGCATGACGGATTCGACATACATGCATTCCTGAGTTGTGACCATGTGGATTACTGATTTTTCATCCTCTATAAAAGGAATAATTTCATATAGACTCGTGTACACATTTTCAGAAGCTTTCCCTAACACAAGTTTCGAATTCGTTCATTTTTCACAGAACAATACTTCTGGATTGTATTCAAACTAATAGATATATAATTTACATGAATTCCATCAACATGGCATTCCGGGTTCCGTACATGATACATGCATGACGGATTCGAGAAACATGCGTTTCTGAGTTGTGAGCATGTGGATTAGTGAACTTTCATCCACCAAAGAAGGCATATATTACACTTTGAAATATTTACTCTGACTTCATAAGTTTTTTGTATCACCAGGTTCTAAAATCGGACATTTGGCAGTGGAAAACACTCTTTGAGCGAATTCTCACCAATACACATGTAATTTACATTGTTTACATAACCATGGCATTCCGTATTCCGAACATGTTTCATGCATCACGGATTCCTCAAACATGCATTTCTGAGCTGTGAACATGCGCATGACAGATGTTTCAACCACCAAACAAGTTACTTATGCACTTTGAAATAGTTCCTTGGACTTCGTTGCTTCTCCTATCACCAGTTTCAAGAATCACACTTTGATCCCAGAAAAACCCTCTTGGAGCGAATTCTACCCTAGAGATATGTAATTTGAATAGATTCCTTCAACATGATATTCCGTGTTCCGTACATGTTACATGCATGACGGATTCGACATACATGCATTCCTGAGTTGTGACCATGTGGATTACTGATTTTTCATCCTCTATAAAAGGAATAATTTCATATAGACTCGTGTACACATTTTCACAAGCTTTCCCTAACACAAGTTTCGAATTCGTTCATTTTTCACAGAACAATACTTCTGGATTGTATTCAACCTAATAGATATATAATTTACATGAATTCCATCAACATGGCATTCCGGGTTCCGTACATGATACATGCATGACGGATTCGAGAAACATGCGTTTCTGAGTTGTGAGCATGTGGATTAGTGAACTTTCATCCACCAAAGAAGGCATATATTACACTTTGAAATATTTACTCTGACTTCATAAGGTTTTTGTATCACCAGGTTCTAAAATCTGACATTTGGCAGTGGAAAACACTCTTTGAGCGAATTCTCACCAATACACATGTAATTTACATTGTTTACATAACCATGGCATTCCGTATTCCGAACATGTTTCATGCATCACGGATTCCTCAAACATGCATTTCTGAGCTGTGAACATGCGCATGACAGATGTTTCACCCACCAAACAAGTTACTTATGCACTTTGAAATAGTTCCTTGGACTTCGTTGCTTCTCCTTTCACCAGTTTCAAGAATCACACTTTGATCCCAGAAAAACCCTCTTGGAGCGAATTCTACCCTAGAGATATGTAATTTGAATAGATTCCTTCAACATGATATTCCGTGTTCCGTACATGTTACATGCATGACGGATTCGACATACATGCATTCCTGAGTTGTGACCATGTGGATTACTGATTTTTCATCCTCTATAAAAGGAATAATTTCATATAGACTCGTGTACACATTTTCACAAGCTTTCCCTAACACAAGTTTCGAATTCGTTCATTTTTCACAGAACATTTCTTCTGGATTGTATTCACCCTAATAGATATATAATTTACATGAATTCCATCAACATGGCATTCCGGGTTCCGTACATGATACATGCATGACGGATTCGAGAAACATGCGTTTCTGAGTTGTGAGCATGTGGATTAGTGAACTTTCATCCACCAAAGAAGGCATATATTACACTTTGAAATATTTACTCTGACTTCATAAGGTTTTTGTATCACCAGGTTCTAAAATCGGACATTTGGCAGTGGAAAACACTCTTTGAGCGAATTCTCACCAATACACATGTAATTTACATTGTTTACATAACCATGGCATTCCGTATTCCGAACATGTTTCATGCATCACGGATTCCTCAAACATGCATTTCTGAGCTGTGAACATGCGCATGACAGATGTTTCAACCAACAAACAAGTTACTTATGCACTTTGAAATAGTTCCTTGGACTTCGTTGCTTCTCCTATCACCAGTTTCAAGAATCACACTTTGATCCCAGAAAAACCCTCTTGGAGCGAATTCTACCCTAGAGATATGTAATTTGAATAGATTCCTTCAACATGATATTCCGTGTTCCGTACATGTTACATGCATGACGGATTCGACATACATGCATTCCTGAGTTGTGACCATGTGGATTACTGATTTTTCATCCTCTATAAAAGGAATAATTTCATATAGACTCGTGTACACATTTTCAGAAGCTTTCCCTAACACAAGTTTCGAATTCGTTCATTTTTCACAGAACAATACTTCTGGATTGTATTCAAACTAATAGATATATAATTTACATGAATTCCATCAACATGGCATTCCGGGTTCCGTACATGATACATGCATGACGGATTCGAGAAACATGCGTTTCTGAGTTGTGAGCATGTGGATTAGTGAACTTTCATCCACCAAAGAAGGCATATATTACACTTTGAAATATTTACTCTGACTTCATAAGGTTTTTGTATCACCAGGTTCTAAAATCGGACATTTGGCAGTGGAAAACACTCTTTGAGCGAATTCTCACCAATACACATGTAATTTACATTGTTTACATAACCATGGCATTCCGTATTCCGAACATGTTTCATGCATCACGGATTCCTCAAACATGCATTTCTGAGCTGTGAACATGCGCATGACAAATGTTTCACCCACCAAACAAGTTACTTATGCACTTTGAAATAGTTCCTTGGACTTCGTTGCTTCTCCTTTCACCAGTTTCAAGAATCACACTTTGATCCCAGAAAAACCCTCTTGGAGCGAATTCTACCCTAGAGATATGTAATTTGAATAGATTCCTTCAACATGATATTCCGTGTTCCGTACATGTTACATGCATGACGGATTCGACATACATGCATTCCTGAGTTGTGACCATGTGGATTACTGATTTTTCATCCTCTATAAAAGGAATAATTTCATATAGACTCGTGTACACATTTTCACAAGCTTTCCCTAACACAAGTTTCGAATTCGTTCATTTTTCACAGAACATTTCTTCTGGATTGTATTCACCCTAATAGATATATAATTTACATGAATTCCATCAACATGGCATTCCGGGTTCCGTACATGATACATGCATGATGGATTCGAGAAACATGCGTTTCTGAGTTGTGAGCATGTGGATTAGTGAACTTTCATCCACCAAAAAGGCATATATTACACTTTGAAATATTTACTCTGACTTCATAAGTTTTTTGTATCACCAGGTTCTAAAATCGGACATTTGGCAGTGGAAAACACTCTTTGAGCGAATTCTCACCAATACACATGTAATTTACATTATTTACATAACCATGGCATTCCGTATTCCGAACATGTTTCATGCATCACGGATTCCTCAAACATGCATTTCTGAGCTGTGAACATGCGCATGACAGATGTTTCAACCACCAAACAAGTTACTTATGCACTTTGAAATAGTTCCTTGGACTTCGTTGCTTCTCCTTTCACCAGTTTCAAGAATCACACTTTGATCCCAGAAAAACCCTCTTGGAGCGAATTCTACCCTAGAGATATGTAATTTGAATAGATTCCTTCAACATGATATTCCGTGTTCCGTACATGTTACATGCATGACGGATTCGACATACATGCATTCCTGAGTTGTGACCATGTGGATTACTGATTTTTCATCCTCTATAAAAGGAATGATTTCATATAGACTCGTGTACACATTTTCACAAGCTTTCCCTAACACAAGTTTCGAATTCGTTCATTTTTCACAGAACATTTCTTCTGGATTGTATTCACCCTAATAGATATATAATTTACATGAATTCCATCAACATGGCATTCCGGGTTCCGTACATGATACATGCATGATGGATTCGAGAAACATGCGTTTCTGAGTTGTGAGCATGTGGATTAGTGAACTTTCATCCACCAAAGAAGGCATATATTACACTTTGAAATATTTACTCTGACTTCATAAGTTTTTTGTATCACCAGGTTCTAAAATCGGACATTTGGCAGTGGAAAACCCTCTTTGAGCGAATTCTCACCAATACACATGTAATTTACATTGTTTACATAACCATGGCATTCCGTATTCCGAACATGTTTCATGCATCACGGATTCCTCAAACATGCATTTCTGAGCTGTGAACATGCGCATGACAGATGTTTCAACCAACAAACAAGTTACTTATGCACTTTGAAATAGTTCCTTGGACTTCGTTGCTTCTCCTATCACCAGTTTCAAGAATCACACTTTGATCCCAGAAAAACCCTCTTGGAGCGAATTCTACCCTAGAGATATGTAATTTGAATAGATTCCTTCAACATGATATTCCGTGTTCCGTACATGTTACATGCATGACGGATTCGACATACATGCATTCCTGAGTTGTGACCATGTGGATTACTGATTTTTCATCCTCTATAAAAGGAATAATTTCATATAGACTCGTGTACACATTTTCACAAGCTTTCCCTAACACAAGTTTCGAATTCGTTCATTTTTCACAGAACATTTCTTCTGGATTGTATTCACCCTAATAGATATATAATTTACATGAATTCCATCAACATGGCATTCCGGGTTCCGTACATGATACATGCATGATGGATTCGAGAAACATGCGTTTCTGAGTTGTGAGCATGTGGATTAGTGAACTTTCATCCACCAAAGAAGGCATATATTACACTTTGAAATATTTACTCTGACTTCATAAGTTTTTTGTATCACCAGGTTCTAAAATCGGACATTTGGCAGTGGAAAACACTCTTTGAGCGAATTCTCACCAATACACATGTAATTTACATTGTTTACATAACCATGGCATTCCGTATTCCGAACATGTTTCATGCATCACGGATTCCTCAAACATGCATTTCTGAGCTGTGAACATGCGCATGACAGATGTTTCAACCACCAAACAAGTTACTTATGCACTTTGAAATAGTTCCTTGGACTTCGTTGCTTCTCCTTTCACCAGTTTCAAGAATCACACTTTGATCCCAGAAAAACCCTCTTGGAGCGAATTCTACCCTAGAGATATGTAATTTGAATAGATTCCTTCAACATGATATTCCGTGTTCCGTACATGTTACATGCATGACGGATTCGACATACATGCATTCCTGAGTTGTGACCATGTGGATTACTGATTTTTCATCCTCTATAAAAGGAATGATTTCATATAGACTCGTGTACACATTTTCACAAGCTTTCCCTAACACAAGTTTCGAATTCGTTCATTTTTCACAGAACATTTCTTCTGGATTGTATTCACCCTAATAGATATATAATTTACATGAATTCCATCAACATGGCATTCCGGGTTCCGTACATGATACATGCATGATGGATTCGAGAAACATGCGTTTCTGAGTTGTGAGCATGTGGATTAGTGAACTTTCATCCACCAAAGAAGGCATATATTACACTTTGAAATATTTACTCTGACTTCATAAGTTTTTTGTATCACCAGGTTCTAAAATCGGACATTTGGCAGTGGAAAACACTCTTTGAGCGAATTCTCACCAATACACATGTAATTTACATTGTTTACATAACCATGGCATTCCGTATTCCGAACATGTTTCATGCATCACGGATTCCTCAAACATGCATTTCTGAGCTGTGAACATGCGCATGACAGATGTTTCAACCACCAAACAAGTTACTTATGCACTTTGAAATAGTTCCTTGGACTTCGTTGCTTCTCCTATCACCAGTTTCAAGAATCACACTTTGATCCCAGAAAAACCCTCTTGGAGCGAATTCTACCCTAGAGATATGTAATTTGAATAGATTCCTTCAACATGATATTCCGTGTTCCGTACATGTTACATGCATGACGGATTCGACATACATGCATTCCTGAGTTGTGACCATGTGGATTACTGATTTTTCATCCTCTATAAAAGGAATAATTTCATATAGACTCGTGTACACATTTTCACAAGCTTTCCCTAACACAAGTTTCGAATTCGTTCATTTTTCACAGAACATTTCTTCTGGATTGTATTCACCCTAATAGATATATAATTTACATGAATTCCATCAACATGGCATTCCGGGTTCCGTACATGATACATGCATGATGGATTCGAGAAACATGCGTTTCTGAGTTGTGAGCATGTGGATTAGTGAACTTTCATCCACCAAAGAAGGCATATATTACACTTTGAAATATTTACTCTGACTTCATAAGTTTTTTGTATCACCAGGTTCTAAAATCGGACATTTGGCAGTGGAAAACACTCTTTGAGCGAATTCTCACCAATACACATGTAATTTACATTGTTTACATAACCATGGCATTCCGTATTCCGAACATGTTTCATGCATCACGGATTCCTCAAACATGCATTTCTGAGCTGTGAACATGCGCATGACAGATGTTTCAACCAACAAACAAGTTACTTATGCACTTTGAAATAGTTCCTTGGACTTCGTTGCTTCTCCTATCACCAGTTTCAAGAATCACACTTTGATCCCAGAAAAACCCTCTTGGAGCGAATTCTACCCTAGAGATATGTAATTTGAATAGATTCCTTCAACATGATATTCCGTGTTCCGTACATGTTACATGCATGACGGATTCGACATACATGCATTCCTGAGTTGTGACCATGTGGATTACTGATTTTTCATCCTCTATAAAAGGAATAATTTCATATAGACTCGTGTACACATTTTCAGAAGCTTTCCCTAACACAAGTTTCGAATTCGTTCATTTTTCACAGAACAATACTTCTGGATTGTATTCAAACTAATAGATATATAATTTACATGAATTCCATCAACATGGCATTCCGGGTTCCGTACATGATACATGCATGACGGATTCGAGAAACATGCGTTTCTGAGTTGTGAGCATGTGGATTAGTGAACTTTCATCCACCAAAGAAGGCATATATTACACTTTGAAATATTTACTCTGACTTCATAAGGTTTTTGTATCACCAGGTTCTAAAATCGGACATTTGGCAGTGGAAAACACTCTTTGAGCGAATTCTCACCAATACACATGTAATTTACATTGTTTACATAACCATGGCATTCCGTATTCCGAACATGTTTCATGCATCACGGATTCCTCAAACATGCATTTCTGAGCTGTGAACATGCGCATGACAAATGTTTCACCCACCAAACAAGTTACTTATGCACTTTGAAATAGTTCCTTGGACTTCGTTGCTTCTCCTTTCACCAGTTTCAAGAATCACACTTTGATCCCAGAAAAACCCTCTTGGAGCGAATTCTACCCTAGAGATATGTAATTTGAATAGATTCCTTCAACATGATATTCCGTGTTCCGTACATGTTACATGCATGACGGATTCGACATACATGCATTCCTGAGTTGTGACCATGTGGATTACTGATTTTTCATCCTCTATAAAAGGAATAATTTCATATAGACTCGTGTACACATTTTCACAAGCTTTCCCTAACACAAGTTTCGAATTCGTACATTTTTCACAGAACATTTCTTCTGGATTGTATTCACCCTAATAGATATATAATTTACATGAATTCCATCAACATGGCATTCCGGGTTCCGTACATGATACATGCATGATGGATTCGAGAAACATGCGTTTCTGAGTTGTGAGCATGTGGATTAGTGAACTTTCATCCACCAAAAAGGCATATATTACACTTTGAAATATTTACTCTGACTTCATAAGTTTTTTGTATCACCAGGTTCTAAAATCGGACATTTGGCAGTGGAAAACACTCTTTGAGCGAATTCTCACCAATACACATGTAATTTACATTGTTTACATAACCATGGCATTCCGTATTCCGAACATGTTTCATGCATCACGGATTCCTCAAACATGCATTTCTGAGCTGTGAACATGCGCATGACAGATGTTTCAACCACCAAACAAGTTACTTATGCACTTTGAAATAGTTCCTTGGACTTCGTTGCTTCTCCTTTCACCAGTTTCAAGAATCACACTTTGATCCCAGAAAAACCCTCTTGGAGCGAATTCTACCCTAGAGATATGTAATTTGAATAGATTCCTTCAACATGATATTCCGTGTTCCGTACATGTTACATGCATGACGGATTCGACATACATGCATTCCTGAGTTGTGACCATGTGGATTACTGATTTTTCATCCTCTATAAAAGGAATGATTTCATATAGACTCGTGTACACATTTTCACAAGCTTTCCCTAACACAAGTTTCGAATTCGTTCATTTTTCACAGAACATTTCTTCTGGATTGTATTCACCCTAATAGATATATAATTTACATGAATTCCATCAACATGGCATTCCGGGTTCCGTACATGATACATGCATGACGGATTCGAGAAACATGCGTTTCTGAGTTGTGAGCATGTGGATTAGTGAACTTTCATCCACCAAAGAAGGCATATATTACACTTTGAAATATTTACTCTGACTTCATAAGGTTTTTGTATCACCAGGTTCTAAAATCGGACATTTGGCAGTGGAAAACACTCTTTGAGCGAATTCTCACCAATACACATGTAATTTACATTGTTTACATAACCATGGCATTCCGTATTCCGAACATGTTTCATGCATCACGGATTCCTCAAACATGCATTTCTGAGCTGTGAACATGCGCATGACAAATGTTTCACCCACCAAACAAGTTACTTATGCACTTTGAAATAGTTCCTTGGACTTCGTTGCTTCTCCTTTCACCAGTTTCAAGAATCACACTTTGATCCCAGAAAAAACCTCTTGGAGCGAATTCTACCCTAGAGATATGTAATTTGAATAGATTCCTTCAACATGATATTCCGTGTTCCGTACATGTTACATGCATGACGGATTCGACATACATGCATTCCTGAGTTGTGACCATGTGGATTACTGATTTTTCATCCTCTATAAAAGGAATAATTTCATATAGACTCGTGTACACATTTTCACAAGCTTTCCCTAACACAAGTTTCGAATTCGTTCATTTTTCACAGAACATTTCTTCTGGATTGTATTCACCCTAATAGATATATATTTACATGAATTCCATCAACATGGCATTCCGGGTTCCGTACATGATACATGCATGACGGATTCGAGAAACATGCGTTTCTGAGTTGTGAGCATGTGGATTAGTGAACTTTCATCCACCAAAGAAGGCATATATTACACTTTGAAATATTTACTCTGACTTCATAAGGTTTTTGTATCACCAGGTTCTAAAATCGGACATTTGGCAGTGGAAAACACTCTTTGAGCGAATTCTCACCAATACACATGTAATTTACATTGTTTACATAACCATGGCATTCCGTATTCCGAACATGTTTCATGCATCACGGATTCCTCAAACATGCATTTCTGAGCTGTGAACATGCGCATGACAAATGTTTCACCCACCAAACAAGTTACTTATGCACTTTGAAATAGTTCCTTGGACTTCGTTGCTTCTCCTTTCACCAGTTTCAAGAATCACACTTTGATCCCAGAAAAACCCTCTTGGAGCGAATTCTACCCTAGAGATATGTAATTTGAATAGATTCCTTCAACATGATATTCCGTGTTCCGTACATGTTACATGCATGACGGATTCGACATACATGCATTCCTGAGTTGTGACCATGTGGATTACTGATTTTTCATCCTCTATAAAAGGAATAATTTCATATAGACTCGTGTACACATTTTCACAAGCTTTCCCTAACACAAGTTTCGAATTCGTTCATTTTTCACAGAACATTTCTTCTGGATTGTATTCACCCTAATAGATATATAATTTACATGAATTCCATCAACATGGCATTCCGGGTTCCGTACATGATACATGCATGATGGATTCGAGAAACATGCGTTTCTGAGTTGTGAGCATGTGGATTAGTGAACTTTCATCCACCAAAAAGGCATATATTACACTTTGAAATATTTACTCTGACTTCATAAGTTTTTTGTATCACCAGGTTCTAAAATCGGACATTTGGCAGTGGAAAACACTCTTTGAGCGAATTCTCACCAATACACATGTAATTTACATTGTTTACATAACCATGGCATTCCGTATTCCGAACATGTTTCATGCATCACGGATTCCTCAAACATGCATTTCTGAGCTGTGAACATGCGCATGACAGATGTTTCAACCACCAAACAAGTTACTTATGCACTTTGAAATAGTTCCTTGGACTTCGTTGCTTCTCCTTTCACCAGTTTCAAGAATCACACTTTGATCCCAGAAAAACCCTCTTGGAGCGAATTCTACCCTAGAGATATGTAATTTGAATAGATTCCTTCAACATGATATTCCGTGTTCCGTACATGTTACATGCATGACGGATTCGACATACATGCATTCCTGAGTTGTGACCATGTGGATTACTGATTTTTCATCCTCTATAAAAGGAATGATTTCATATAGACTCGTGTACACATTTTCACAAGCTTTCCCTAACACAAGTTTCGAATTCGTTCATTTTTCACAGAACATTTCTTCTGGATTGTATTCACCCTAATAGATATATAATTTACATGAATTCCATCAACATGGCATTCCGGGTTCCGTACATGATACATGCATGATGGATTCGAGAAACATGCGTTTCTGAGTTGTGAGCATGTGGATTAGTGAACTTTCATCCACCAAAGAAGGCATATATTACACTTTGAAATATTTACTCTGACTTCATAAGTTTTTTGTATCACCAGGTTCTAAAATCGGACATTTGGCAGTGGAAAACACTCTTTGAGCGAATTCTCACCAATACACATGTAATTTACATTGTTTACATAACCATGGCATTCCGTATTCCGAACATGTTTCATGCATCACGGATTCCTCAAACATGCATTTCTGAGCTGTGAACATGCGCATGACAGATGTTTCAACCAACAAACAAGTTACTTATGCACTTTGAAATAGTTCCTTGGACTTCGTTGCTTCTCCTATCACCAGTTTCAAGAATCACACTTTGATCCCAGAAAAACCCTCTTGGAGCGAATTCTACCCTAGAGATATGTAATTTGAATAGATTCCTTCAACATGATATTCCATGTTCCGTATATGTTACATGCATGACGGATTCGACATACATGCATTCCTGAGTTGTGACCATGTGGATTACTGATTTTTCATCGTCTATAAAAGGAATAATTTCATATAGACTCGTGTACACATTTTCACAAGCTTTCCCTAACACAAGTTTCGAATTCGTTCATTTTTCACAGAACATTTCTTCTGGATTGTATTCACCCTAATAGATATATAATTTACATGAATTCCATCAACATGGCATTCCGGGTTCCGTACATGATACATGCATGATGGATTCGAGAAACATGCGTTTCTGAGTTGTGAGCATGTGGATTAGTGAACTTTCATCCACCAAAGAAGGCATATATTACACTTTGAAATATTTACTCTGACTTCATAAGTTTTTTGTATCACCAGGTTCTAAAATCGGACATTTGGCAGTGGAAAACACTCTTTGAGCGAATTCTCACCAATACACATGTAATTTACATTGTTTACATAACCATGGCATTCCGTATTCCGAACATGTTTCATGCATCACGGATTCCTCAAACATGCATTTCTGAGCTGTGAACATGCGCATGACAGATGTTTCACCCACCAAACAAGTTACTTATGCACTTTGAAATAGTTCCTTGGACTTCGTTGCTTCTCCTTTCACCAGTTTCAAGAATCACACTTTGATCCCAGAAAAACCCTCTTGGAGCGAATTCTACCCTAGAGATATGTAATTTGAATAGATTCCTTCAACATGATATTCCGTGTTCCGTACATGTTACATGCATGACGGATTCGACATACATGCATTCCTGAGTTGTGACCATGTGGATTACTGATTTTTCATCCTCTATAAAAGGAATGATTTCATATAGACTCGTGTACACATTTTCACAAGCTTTCCCTAACACAAGTTTCGAATTCGTTCATTTTTCACAGAACATTTCTTCTGGATTGTATTCACCCTAATAGATATATAATTTACATGAATTCCATCAACATGGCATTCCGGGTTCCGTACATGATACATGCATGATGGATTCGAGAAACATGCGTTTCTGAGTTGTGAGCATGTGGATTAGTGAACTTTCATCCACCAAAGAAGGCATATATTACACTTTGAAATATTTACTCTGACTTCATAAGTTTTTTGTATCACCAGGTTCTAAAATCGGACATTTGGCAGTGGAAAACACTCTTTGAGCGAATTCTCACCAATACACATGTAATTTACATTGTTTACATAACCATGGCATTCCGTATTCCGAACATGTTTCATGCATCACGGATTCCTCAAACATGCATTTCTGAGCTGTGAACATGCGCATGACAGATGTTTCACCCACCAAACAAGTTACTTATGCACTTTGAAATAGTTCCTTGGACTTCGTAGCTTCTCCTTTCACCAGTTTCAAGAATCACACTTTGATCCCAGAAAAACCCTCTTGGAGCGAATTCTACCCTAGAGATATGTAATTTGAATAGGTTCCTTCAACATGATATTCCGTGTTCCGTACATGTTACATGCATGACGGATTCGACATACATGCATTCCTGAGTTGTGACCATGTGGATTACTGATTTTTCATCCTCTATAAAAGGAATAATTTCATATAGACTCGTGTACACATTTTCACAAGCTTTCCCTAACACAAGTTTCGAATTCGTTCATTTTTCACAGAACATTTCTTCTGGATTGTATTCACCCTAATAGATATATAATTTACATGAATTCCATCAACATGGCATTCCGGGTTCCGTACATGATACATGCATGATGGATTCGAGAAACATGCGTTTCTGAGTTGTGAGCATGTGGATTAGTGAACTTTCATCCACCAAAGAAGGCATATATTACACTTTGAAATATTTACTCTGACTTCATAAGTTTTTTGTATCACCAGGTTCTAAAATCGGACATTTGGCAGTGGAAAACACTCTTTGAGCGAATTCTCACCAATACACATGTAATTTACATTGTTTACATAACCATGGCATTCCGTATTCCGAACATGTTTCATGCATCACGGATTCCTCAAACATGCATTTCTGAGCTGTGAACATGCGCATGACAGATGTTTCAACCAACAAACAAGTTACTTATGCACTTTGAAATAGTTCCTTGGACTTCGTTGCTTCTCCTATCACCAGTTTCAAGAATCACACTTTGATCCCAGAAAAACCCTCTTGGAGCGAATTCTACCCTAGAGATATGTAATTTGAATAGATTCCTTCAACATGATATTCCGTGTTCCGTACATGTTACATGCATGACGGATTCGACATACATGCATTCCTGAGTTGTGACCATGTGGATTACTGATTTTTCATCCTCTATAAAAGGAATAATTTCATATAGACTCGTGTACACATTTTCAGAAGCTTTCCCTAACACAAGTTTCGAATTCGTTCATTTTTCACAGAACAATACTTCTGGATTGTATTCAACCTAATAGATATATAATTTACATGAATTCCATCAACATGGCATTCCGGGTTCCGTACATGATACATGCATGACGGATTCGAGAAACATGCGTTTCTGAGTTGTGAGCATGTGGATTAGTGAACTTTCATCCACCAAAGAAGGCATATATTACACTTTGAAATATTTACTCTGACTTCATAAGTTTTTTGTATCACCAGGTTCTAAAATCGGACATTTGGCAGTGGAAAACACTCTTTGAGCGAATTCTCACCAATACACATGTAATTTACATTGTTTACATAACCATGGCATTCCGTATTCCAAACATGTTTCATGCATCACGGATTCCTCAAACATGCATTTCTGAGCTGTGAACATGCGCATGACAGATGTTTCAACCACCAAACCAGTTATTATGCACTTTGAAATAGTTCCTTGGACTTCGTTGCTTCTCCTATAACCAGTTTCAAGAATCACACTTTGATCTCAGAAAAACCCTCTTGGAGCGAATTCTTCCCTAGAGATATGTAATTTGAATAGATTCCTTCAACATGATATTCCGTGTTCCGTACATGTTACATGCATGACGGATTCGACATACATGCATTCCTGAGTTGTGACCATGTGGATTACTGATTTTTCATCCTCTATAAAAGGAATAATTTCATATAGACTCGTGTACACATTTTCACAAGCTTTCCCTAACACAAGTTTCGAATTCGTTCATTTTTCACAGAAGAATACTTCTGGAGTGTATTCAACCTAATAGATATATAATTTACATGAATTCCATCAACATGGCATTCCGGGTTCCGTACATGATACATGCATGATGGATTCGAGAAACATGCGTTTCTGAGTTGTGAGCATGTGGATTAGTGAACTTTCATCCACCAAAGAAGGCATATATTACACTTTGAAATATTTACTCTGACTTCATAAGTTTTTTGTATCACCAGGTTCTAAAATCGGACATTTGGCAGTAGAAAACACTCTTTGAGCGAATTCTCACCAATACACATGTAATTTACATTGTTTACATAACCATGGCATTCCGTATTCCGAACATGTTTCATGCATCACGGATTCCTCAAACATGCATTTCTGAGCTGTGAACATGCGCATGACAGATGTTTCACCCACCAAACAAGTTACTTATGCACTTTGAAATAGTTCCTTGGACTTCGTTGCTTCTCCTATCACCAGTTTCAAGAATCACACTTTGATCCCAGAAAAACCCTCTTGGAGCGAATTCTACCCTAGAGATATGTAATTTGAATAGATTCCTTCAACATGATATTCCGTGTTCCGTACATGTTACATGCATGACGGATTCGACATACATGCATTCCTGAGTTGTGACCATGTGGATTACTGATTTTTCATCCTCTATAAAAGGAATAATTTCATATAGACTCGTGTACACATTTTCACAAGCTTTCCCTAACACAAGTTTCGAATTCGTTCATTTTTCACAGAACAATTCTTCTGGAGTGTATTCACCCTAATAGATATATAATTTACATGAATTCCATCAACATGGCATTCCGGGTTCCGTACATGATACATGCATGACGGATTCGAGAAACATGCGTTTCTGAGTTGTGAGCATGTGGATTAGTGAACTTTCATCCACCAAAGAATGCATATATTACACTTTGAAATATTTACTCTGACTTCATAAGTTTTTTGTATCACCAGGTTCTAAAATCGGACATTTGGCAGTAGAAAACACTCTTTGAGCGAATTCTCACCAATACACATGTAATTTACATTGTTTACATAACCATGGCATTCCGTATTCCGAACATGTTTCATGCATCACGGATTCCTCAAACATGCATTTCTGAGCTGTGAACATGCGCATGACAGATGTTTCAACCACCAAACAAGTTACTTATGCACTTTGAAATAGTTCCTTGGACTTCGTTGCTTCTCCTTTCACCAGTTTCAAGAATCACACTTTGATCCCAGAAAAACCCTCTTGGAGCGAATTCTACCCTAGAGATATGTAATTTGAATAGATTCCTTCAACATGATATTCCGTGTTCCGTACATGTTACATGCATGACGGATTCGACATACATGCATTCCTGAGTTGTGACCATGTGGATTACTGATTTTTCATCCTCTATAAAAGGAATGATTTCATATAGACTCGTGTACACATTTTCACAAGCTTTCCCTAACACAAGTTTCGAATTCGTTCATTTTTCACAGAACATTTCTTCTGGATTGTATTCACCCTAATAGATATATAATTTACATGAATTCCATCAACATGGCATTCCGGGTTCCGTACATGATACATGCATGATGGATTCGAGAAACATGCGTTTCTGAGTTGTGAGCATGTGGATTAGTGAACTTTCATCCACCAAAGAAGGCATATATTACACTTTGAAATATTTACTCTGACTTCATAAGTTTTTTGTATCACCAGGTTCTAAAATCGGACATTTGGCAGTGGAAAACACTCTTTGAGCGAATTCTCACCAATACACATGTAATTTACATTGTTTACATAACCATGGCATTCCGTATTCCGAACATGTTTCATGCATCACGGATTCCTCAAACATGCATTTCTGAGCTGTGAACATGCGCATGACAGATGTTTCAACCACCAAACAAGTTACTTATGCACTTTGAAATAGTTCCTTGGACTTCGTTGCTTCTCCTATCACCAGTTTCAAGAATCACACTTTGATCCCAGAAAAACCCTCTTGGAGCGAATTCTACCCTAGAGATATGTAATTTGAATAGATTCCTTCAACATGATATTCCGTGTTCCGTACATGTTACATGCATGACGGATTCGACATACATGCATTCCTGAGTTGTGACCATGTGGATTACTGATTTTTCATCCTCTATAAAAGGAATAATTTCATATAGACTCGTGTACACATTTTCACAAGCTTTCCCTAACACAAGTTTCGAATTCGTTCATTTTTCACAGAACATTTCTTCTGGATTGTATTCACCCTAATAGATATATAATTTACATGAATTCCATCAACATGGCATTCCGGGTTCCGTACATGATACATGCATGATGGATTCGAGAAACATGCGTTTCTGAGTTGTGAGCATGTGGATTAGTGAACTTTCATCCACCAAAGAAGGCATATATTACACTTTGAAATATTTACTCTGACTTCATAAGTTTTTTGTATCACCAGGTTCTAAAATCGGACATTTGGCAGTGGAAAACACTCTTTGAGCGAATTCTCACCAATACACATGTAATTTACATTGTTTACATAACCATGGCATTCCGTATTCCAAACATGTTTCATGCATCACGGATTCCTCAAACATGCATTTCTGAGCTGTGAACATGCGCATGACAGATGTTTCAACCAACAAACAAGTTACTTATGCACTTTGAAATAGTTCCTTGGACTTCGTTGCTTCTCCTATCACCAGTTTCAAGAATCACACTTTGATCCCAGAAAAACCCTCTTGGAGCGAATTCTACCCTAGAGATATGTAATTTGAATAGATTCCTTCAACATGATATTCCGTGTTCCGTACATGTTACATGCATGACGGATTCGACATACATGCATTCCTGAGTTGTGACCATGTGGATTACTGATTTTTCATCCTCTATAAAAGGAATAATTTCATATAGACTCGTGTACACATTTTCAGAAGCTTTCCCTAACACAAGTTTCGAATTCGTTCATTTTTCACAGAACAATACTTCTGGATTGTATTCAAACTAATAGATATATAATTTACATGAATTCCATCAACATGGCATTCCGGGTTCCGTACATGATACATGCATGACGGATTCGAGAAACATGCGTTTCTGAGTTGTGAGCATGTGGATTAGTGAACTTTCATCCACCAAAGAAGGCATATATTACACTTTGAAATATTTACTCTGACTTCATAAAGTTTTTGTATCACCAGGTTCTAAAATCGGACATTTGGCAGTGGAAAACACTCTTTGAGCGAATTCTCACCAATACACATGTAATTTACATTGTTTACATAACCATGGCATTCCGTATTCCGAACATGTTTCATGCATCACGGATTCCTCAAACATGCATTTCTGAGCTGTGAACATGCGCATGACAAATGTTTCACCCACCAAACAAGTTACTTATGCACTTTGAAATAGTTCCTTGGACTTCGTTGCTTCTCCTTTCACCAGTTTCAAGAATCACACTTTGATCCCAGAAAAACCCTCTTGGAGCGAATTCTACCCTAGAGATATGTAATTTGAATAGATTCCTTCAACATGATATTCCGTGTTCCGTACATGTTATATGCATGACGGATTCGACATACATGCATTCCTGAGTTGTGACCATGTGGATTACTGATTTTTCATCCTCTATAAAAGGAATAATTTCATATAGACTCGTGTACACATTTTCACAAGCTTTCCCTAACACAAGTTTCGAATTCGTTCATTTTTCACAGAACATTTCTTCTGGATTGTATTCACCCTAATAGATATATAATTTACATGAATTCCATCAACATGGCATTCCGGGTTCCGTACATGATACATGCATGATGGATTCGAGAAACATGCGTTTCTGAGTTGTGAGCATGTGGATTAGTGAACTTTCATCCACCAAAAAGGCATATATTACACTTTGAAATATTTACTCTGACTTCATAAGTTTTTTGTATCACCAGGTTCTAAAATCGGACATTTGGCAGTGGAAAACACTCTTTGAGCGAATTCTCACCAATACACATGTAATTTACATTGTTTACATAACCATGGCATTCCGTATTCCGAACATGTTTCATGCATCACGGATTCCTCAAACATGCATTTCTGAGCTGTGAACATGCGCATGACAGATATTTCAACCACCAAACAAGTTACTTATGCACTTTGAAATAGTTCCTTGGACTTCGTTGCTTCTCCTTTCACCAGTTTCAAGAATCACACTTTGATCCCAGAAAAACCCTCTTGGAGCGAATTCTACCCTAGAGATATGTAATTTGAATAGATTCCTTCAACATGATATTCCGTGTTCCGTACATGTTACATGCATGACGGATTCGACATACATGCATTCCTGAGTTGTGACCATGTGGATTACTGATTTTTCATCCTCTATAAAAGGAATGATTTCATATAGACTCGTGTACACATTTTCACAAGCTTTCCCTAACACAAGTTTCGAATTCGTTCATTTTTCACAGAACATTTCTTCTGGATTGTATTCACCCTAATAGATATATAATTTACATGAATTCCATCAACATGGCATTCCGGGTTCCGTACATGATACATGCATGATGGATTCGAGAAACATGCGTTTCTGAGTTGTGAGCATGTGGATTAGTGAACTTTCATCCACCAAAGAAGGCATATATTACACTTTGAAATATTTACTCTGACTTCATAAGTTTTTTGTATCACCAGGTTCTAAAATCGGACATTTGGCAGTGGAAAACACTCTTTGAGCGAATTCTCACCAATACACATGTAATTTACATTGTTTACATAACCATGGCATTCCGTATTCCGAACATGTTTCATGCATCACGGATTCCTCAAACATGCATTTCTGAGCTGTGAACATGCGCATGACAGATGTTTCAACCACCAAACAAGTTACTTATGCACTTTGAAATAGTTCCTTGGACTTCGTTGCTTCTCCTATCACCAGTTTCAAGAATCACACTTTGATCCCAGAAAAACCCTCTTGGAGCGAATTCTACCCTAGAGATATGTAATTTGAATAGATTCCTTCAACATGATATTCCGTGTTCCGTACATGTTACATGCATGACGGATTCGACATACATGCATTCCTGAGTTGTGACCATGTGGATTACTGATTTTTCATCCTCTATAAAAGGAATAATTTCATATAGACTCGTGTACACATTTTCACAAGCTTTCCCTAACACAAGTTTCGAATTCGTTCATTTTTCACAGAACAATACTTCTGGATTGTATTCAACCTAATAGATATATAATTTACATGAATTCCATCAACATGGCATTCCGGGTTCCGTACATGATACATGCATGACGGATTCGAGAAACATGCGTTTCTGAGTTGTGAGCATGTGGATTAGTGAACTTTCATCCACCAAAGAAGGCATATATTACACTTTGAAATATTTACTCTGACTTCATAAGTTTTTTGTATCACCAGGTTCTAAAATCGGACATTTGGCAGTAGAAAACACTCTTTGAGCGAATTCTCACCAATACACATGTAATTTACATTGTTTACATAACCATGGCATTCCGTATTCCGAACATGTTTCATGCATCACGGATTCCTCAAACATGCATTTCTGAGCTGTGAACATGCGCATGACAGATGTTTCACCCACCAAACAAGTTACTTATGCACTTTGAAATAGTTCCTTGGACTTCGTTGCTTCTCCTTTCACCAGTTTCAAGAATCACACTTTGATCCCAGAAAAACTCTCTTGGAGCGAATTCTACCCTAGAGATATGTAATTTGAATAGATTCCTTCAACATGATATTCCGTGTTCCGTACATGTTACATGCATGACGGATTCGACATACATGCATTCCTGAGTTGTGACCATGTGGATTACTGATTTTTCATCCTCTATAAAAGGAATAATTTCATATAGACTCGTGTACACATTTTCACAAGCTTTCCCTAACACAAGTTTCGAATTCGTTCATTTTTCACAGAACATTTCTTCTGGATTGTATTCACCCTAATAGATATATAATTTACATGAATTCCATCAACATGGCATTCCGGGTTCCGTACATGATACATGCATGATGGATTCGAGAAACATGCGTTTCTGAGTTGTGAGCATGTGGATTAGTGAACTTTCATCCACCAAAGAAGGCATATATTACACTTTGAAATATTTACTCTGACTTCATAAGTTTTTTGTATCACCAGGTTCTAAAATCGGACATTTGGCAGTGGAAAACACTCTTTGAGCGAATTCTCACCAATACACATGTAATTTACATTGTTTACATAACCATGGCATTCCGTATTCCGAACATGTTTCATGCATCACGGATTCCTCAAACATGCATTTCTGAGCTGTGAACATGCGCATGACAGATGTTTCAACCAACAAACAAGTTACTTATGCACTTTGAAATAGTTCCTTGGACTTCGTTGCTTCTCCTATCACCAGTTTCAAGAATCACACTTTGATCCCAGAAAAACCCTCTTGGAGCGAATTCTACCCTAGAGATATGTAATTTGAATAGATTCCTTCAACATGATATTCCGTGTTCCGTACATGTTACATGCATGACGGATTCGACATACATGCATTCCTGAGTTGTGACCATGTGGATTACTGATTTTTCATCCTCTATAAAAGGAATAATTTCATATAGACTCGTGTACACATTTTCACAAGCTTTCCCTAACACAAGTTTCGAATTCGTTCATTTTTCACAGAACAATACTTCTGGATTGTATTCAACCTAATAGATATATAATTTACATGAATTCCATCAACATGGCATTCCGGGTTCCGTACATGATACATGCATGACGGATTCGAGAAACATGCGTTTCTGAGTTGTGAGCATGTGGATTAGTGAACTTTCATCCACCAAAGAAGGCATATATTACACTTTGAAATATTTACTCTGACTTCATAAGTTTTTTGTATCACCAGGTTCTAAAATCGGACATTTGGCAGTGGAAAACACTCTTTGAGCGAATTCTCACCAATACACATGTAATTTACATTGTTTACATAACCATGGCATTCCGTATTCCAAACATGTTTCATGCATCACGGATTCCTCAAACATGCATTTCTGAGCTGTGAACATGCGCATGACAGATGTTTCAACCACCAAACCAGTTATTATGCACTTTGAAATAGTTCCTTGGACTTCGTTGCTTCTCCTATAACCAGTTTCAAGAATCACACTTTGATCTCAGAAAAACCCTCTTGGAGCGAATTCTTCCCTAGAGATATGTAATTTGAATAGATTCCTTCAACATGATATTCCGTGTTCCGTACATGTTACATGCATGACGGATTCGACATACATGCATTCCTGAGTTGTGACCATGTGGATTACTGATTTTTCATCCTCTATAAAAGGAATAATTTCATATAGACTCGTGTACACATTTTCACAAGCTTTCCCTAACACAAGTTTCGAATTCGTTCATTTTTCACAGAAGAATACTTCTGGAGTGTATTCAACCTAATAGATATATAATTTACATGAATTCCATCCACATGGCATTCCGGGTTCCGTACATGATACATGCATGACGGATTCGAGAAACATGCGTTTCTGAGTTGTGAGCATGTGGATTAGTGAACTTTCATCCACCAAAGAAGGCATATATTACACTTTGAAATATTTACTCTGACTTCATAAGTTTTTTGTATCACCAGGTTCTAAAATCGGACATTTGGCAGTAGAAAACACTCTTTGAGCGAATTCTCACCAATACACATGTAATTTACATTGTTTACATAACCATGGCATTCCGTATTCCGAACATGTTTCATGCATCACGGATTCCTCAAACATGCATTTCTGAGCTGTGAACATGCGCATGACAGATGTTTCAACCAACAAACAAGTTACTTATGCACTTTGAAATAGTTCCTTGGACTTCGTTGCTTCTCCTATCACCAGTTTCAAGAATCACACTTTGATCCCAGAAAAACCCTCTTGGAGCGAATTCTACCCTAGAGATATGTAATTTGAATAGATTCCTTCAACATGATATTCCGTGTTCCGTACATGTTACATGCATGACGGATTCGACATACATGCATTCCTGAGTTGTGACCATGTGGATTACTGATTTTTCATCCTCTATAAAAGGAATAATTTCATATAGACTCGTGTACACATTTTCACAAGCTTTCCCTAACACAAGTTTCGCATTCGTTCATTTTTCACAGAACAATACTTCTGGAGTGTATTCAACCTAATAGATATATAATTTACATGAATTCCATCCACATGGCATTCCGGGTTCCGTACATGATACATGCATGACGGATTCGAGAAACATGCGTTTCTGAGTTGTGAGCATGTGGATTAGTGAACTTTCATCCACCAAAGAAGGCATATATTACACTTTGAAATATTTACTCTGACTTCATAAGTTTTTTGTATCACCAGGTTCTAAAATCGGACATTTGGCAGTAGAAAACTCTCTTTGAGCGAATTCTCACCAATACACATGTAATTTACATTGTTTACATAACCATGGCATTCCGTATTCCAAACATGTTTCGTGCATCACGGATTCCTCAAACATGCATTTCTGAGCTGTGAACATGCACATGACAGATGTTTCAACCACCAAACAAGTTACTTATGCACTTTGAAATAGTTCCTTGGACTTCGTTGCTTCTCCTATCACCAGTTTCAAGAATCACACTTTGATCCCAGAAAATCCCTCTTGGAGCGAATTCTACCCTAGAGATATGTAATTTGAATAGATTCCTTCAACATGATATTCCTTGTTCCGTACATGTTACATGCATGACGGATTCGACATACATGCATTCCTGAGTTGTGACCATGTGGATTACTGATTTTTCATCCTCTATAAAAGGAATAATTTCATATAGACTCGTGTACACATTTTCACAAGCTTTCCCTAACAAAAGTTTCGAATTCGTTCATTTTTCACAGAAGAATACTTCTGGAGTGTATTCAACCTAATAGATATATAATTTACATGAATTCCATCAACATGGCATTCCGGGTTCCGTACATGATACATGCATGACGGATTCGAGAAACATGCGTTTCTGAGTTGTGAGCATGTGGATTAGTGAACTTTCATCCACCAAAGAAGGCATATATTACACTTTGAAATATTTACTCTGACTTCATAAGTTTTTTGTATCACCAGGTTCTAAAATCGGACATTTGGCAGTAGAAAACACTCTTTGAGCGAATTCTCACCAATACACATGTAATTTACATTGTTTACATAACCATGGAATTCCGTATTCCAAACATGTTTCATGCATCACGGATTCCTCAAACATGCATTTCTGTGCTGTGAACATGCGCATGACAGATGTTTCAACCACCAAACAAGTTATTATGCACTTTGAAATAGTTCCTTGGACTTCGTTGCTTCTCCTATCACCAGTTTCAAGAATCACACTTTGATCCCAGAAAAACCCTCTTGGAGCGAATTCTACCCTAGAGATATGTAATTTGAATAGATTCCTTCAACATGATATTCCGTGTTCCGTACATGTTACATGCATGACGGATTCGACATACATGCATTCCTGAGTTGTGACCATGTGGATTAATGATTTTTCATCCTCTATATAAGGAATAACTTCATATAGACTCGTGTACACATTTTCACAAGCTTTCCCTAACACAAGTTTCGAATTCGTTCATTTTTCACAGAAGAATACTTCTGGAGTGTATTCAACCTAATAGATATATAATTTACATGAATTCCATCAACATGGCATTCCGGGTTCCGTACATGATACATGCATGACGGATTCGAGAAACATGCGTTTCTGAGTTGTGAGCATGTGGATTAGTGAACTTTCATCCACCAAAGAAGGCATATATTACACTTTGAAATATTTACTCTGACTTCATAAGTTTTCTGTATCACCAGGTTCTAAAATCGGACATTTGGCAGTAGAAAACACTCTTTGAGCGAATTCTCACCAATACACATGTAATTTACATTGTTTACATAACCATGGCATTCCGTATTCCAAACATGTTTCATGCATCACGGATTCCTCAAACATGCATTTCTGAGCTGTGAACATGCGCATGACAGATGTTTCAACCACCAAACAAGTTATTATGCACTTTGAAATAGTTCCTTGGACTTCGTTGCTTCTCCTATCACCAGTTTCAAGAATCACACTTTGATCCCAGAAAATCCCTCTTGGAGCGAATTCTACCCTAGAGATATGTAATTTGAATAGATTCCTTCAACATGATATTCCGTGTTCCGTACATGTTACATGCATGACGGATTCGACATAAATGCATTCCTGAGTTGTGAGCATGTGGATTACTGATTTTTCATCCTCTATAAAAGGAATAATTTCATATAGACTCGTGTACACATTTTCACAAGCTTTCCCTAACACAAGTTTCGAATTCGTTCATTTTTCACAGAAGAATACTTCTGGAGTGTATTCAACCTAATAGATATATAATTTACATGAATTCCATCAACATGGCATTCCGGGTTCCGTACATGATACATGCATGACGGATTCGAGAAACATGCGTTTCTGAGTTGTGAGCATGTGGATTAGTGAACTTTCATCCACCAAAGAAGGCATATATTACACATTGAAATATTTACTCTGACTTCATAAGTTTTTTGTATCACCAGGTTCTAAAATCTGACATTTGGCAGTGGAAAACACTCTTTGAGCGAATTCTCACCAATACACATGTAATTTACATTGTTTACATAACCATGGCATTCCGTATTCCGAACATGTTTCATGCATCACGGATTCCTCAAACATGCATTTCTGAGCTGTGAACATGCGCATGACAGATGTTTCAACCACCAAACAAGTTACTTATGCACTTTGAAATAGTTCCTTGGACTTCATTGCTTCTCCTATCACCAGTTTCAAGAATCACACTTTGATCCCAGAAAAACACTCTTGGAGCGAATTCTACCCTAGAGATATGTAATTTGAATAGATTCCTTCAACATGATATTCCGTGTTCCGTACATGTTACATGCATGACGGATTCGACATACATGCATTCCTGAGTTGTGACCATGTGGATTACTGATTTTTCATCCTCTATAAAAGGAATAATTTCATATAGACTCGTGTACACATTTTCACAAGCTTTCCCTAACACAAGTTTCGAATTCGTTCATTTTTCACAGAACAATACTTCTGGATTGTATTCAACCTAATAGATATATAATTTACATGAATTCCATCAACATGGCATTCCGGGTTCCGTACATGATACATGCATGACGGATTCGAGAAACATGCGTTTCTGAGTTGTGAGCATGTGGATTAGTGAACTTTCATCCACCAAAGAAGACATATATTACACTTTGAAATATTTACTCTGACTTCATAAGTTTTTTGTATCACCAGGTTCTAAAATCGGACATTTGGCAGTGGAAAACACTCTTTGAGCGAATTCTCACCAATACACATGTAATTTACATTGTTTACATAACCATGGCATTCCGTATTCCGAACATGTTTCATGCATCACGGATTCCTCAAACATGCATTTCTGAGCTTTGAACATGCACATGACAGATGTTTCAACCAACAAACAAGTTACTTATGCACTTTGAAATAGTTCCTTGGACTTCGTTGCTTCTCCTATCACCAGTTTCGAGAATCACACTTTGATCCCAGAAAAACCCTCTTGGAGCGAATTCTACCCTAGAGATATGTAATTTGAATAGATTCCTTCAACATGATATTCCGTGTTCCGTACATGTTACATGCGTGACGGATTCGACATACATGCATTCCTGAGTTGTGACCATGTGGATTACTGATTTTTCATCCTCTATAAAAGGAATAATTTCATATAGACTCGTGTACACATTTTCACAAGCTTTCCCTAACACAAGTTTCGAATTCGTTCATTTTTCACAGAAGAATACTTCTGGAGTGTATTCAACCTAATAGATATATAATTTACATGAATTCCATCAACATGGCATTCCGGGTTCCGTACATGATACATGCATGACGGATTCGAGAAACATGCGTTTCTGAGTTGTGAGCATGTGGATTAGTGAACTTTCATCCACCAAAGAAGGCATATATTACACTTTGAAATATTTACTCTGACTTCATAAGTTTTTTGTATCACCAGGTTCTAAAATCGGACATTTGGCAGTAGAGAACTCTCTTTGAGCGAATTCTCACCAATACACATGTAATTTACATTGTTTACATAACCATGGCATTCCGTATTCCAAACATGTTTCATGCATCACGGATTCCTCAAACATGCATTTCTGAGCTGTGAACATGCGCATGACAGATGTTTCAACCACCAAACCAGTTATTATGCACTTTGAAATAGTTCCTTGGACTTCGTTGCTTCTCCTATCACCAGTTTCAAGAATCACACTTTGATCCCAGAAAATCCCTCTTGGAGCGAATTCTACCCTAGAGATATGTAATTTGAATAGATTCCTTCAACATGATATTCCGTGTTCCGTACATGTTACATGCATGACGGATTCGACATACATGCATTCCTGAGTTGTGAGCATGTGGATTACTGATTATTCATCCTCTATAAAAGGAATAATTTCATATAGACTCGTGTACACATTTTCACAAGCTTTCCCTAACACAAGTTTCGAATTCGTTCATTTTTCACAGAAGAATACTTCTGGAGTGTATTCAACCTAATAGATATATAATTTACATGAATTCCATCAACATGGCATTCCGGGTTCCGTACATGATACATGCATGACGGATTCGAGAAACATGCGTTTCTGAGTTGTGAGCATGTGGATTAGTGAACTTTCATCCACCAAATAAGGCATATATTACACTTTGAAATATTTACTCTGACTTCATAAGTTTTTTGTATCACCAGGTTCTAAAATCGGACATTTGGCAGTAGAAAACACTCTTTGAGCGTATTCTCACCAATACACATGTAATTTACATTGTTTACATAACCATGGCATTCCGTATTCCAAACATGTTTCATGCATCACGGATTCCTCAAACATGCATTTCTGAGCTGTGAACATGCGCATGACAGATGTTTCAACCACCAAACAAGTTATTATGCACTTTGAAATAGTTCCTTGGACTTCGTTGCTTCTCCTATCACCAGTTTCAAGAATCACACTTTGATCCCAGAAAAACCCTCTTGGAGCGAATTCTACCCTAGAGATATGTAATTTGAATAGATTCCTTCAACATGATATTCCGTGTTCCGTACATGTTACATGCATGACGGATTCGACATACATGCATTCCTGAGTTGTGACCATGTGGATTACTGATTTTTCATCCTCTATAAAAGGAATAATTTCATATAGACTCGTGTACACATTTTCACAAGGTTTCCCTAACACAAGTTTCGAATTCGTTCATTTTTCACAGAAGAATACTTCTGGAGTGTATTCAACCTAATAGATATATAATTTACATGAATTCCATCAACATGGCATTCCGGGTTCCGTACATGATACATGCATGACGGATTCGAGAAACATGCGTTTCTGAGTTGTGAGCATGTGGATTAGTGAACTTTCATCCACCAAAGAAGGCATATATTACACTTTGAAATATTTACTCTGACTTCATAAGTTTTTTGTATCACCAGGTTCTAAAATTGGACATTTGGCAGTAGAAAACACTCTTTGAGCGAATTCTCACCAATACACATGTAATTTACATTGTTTACATAACCATGGCATTCCGTATTCCAAACATGTTTCATGCATCACGGATTCCTCAAACATGCATTTCTGAGCTGTGAACATGCGCATGACAGATGTTTCAACCACCAAACAAGTTATTATGCACTTTGAAATAGTTCCTTGGACTTCGTTGCTTCTCCTATCACCAGTTTCAAGAATCACACTTTGATCCCAGAAAAACCCTCTTGGAGCGAATTCTACCCTAGAGATATGTAATTTGAATAGATTCCTTCAACATGATATTCCGTGTTCCGTACATGTTACATGCATGACGGATTCGACATACATGCATTCCTGAGTTGTGAGCATGTGGATTACTGATTTTTCATCCTCTATAAAAGGAATAATTTCATATAGACTCGTGTACACATTTTCACAAGCTTTCCCTAACACAAGTTTCGAATTCGTTCATTTTTCACAGAAGAATACTTCTGGAGTGTATTCAACCTAATAGATATATAATTTACATGAATTCCATCAACATGGCATTCCGGGTTCCGTACATGATACATGCATGACGGATTCGAGAAACATGCGTTTCTGAGTTGTGAGCATGTGGATTAGTGAACTTTCATCCACCAAAGAAGGCATATATTACACTTTGAAATATTTACTCTGACTTCATAAGTTTTTTGTATCACCAGGTTCTAAAATCGGACATTTGGCAGTAGAAAACACTCTTTGAGCGAATTCTCACCAATACACATGTAATTTACATTGTTTACATAACCATGGCATTCCGTATTCCAAACATGTTTCATGCATCACGGATTCCTCAAACATGCATTTCTGAGCTGTGAACATGCACATGACAGATGTTTCAACCACCAAACAAGTTATTATGCACTTTGAAATAGTTCCTTGGACTTCGTTGCTTCTCCTATCACCAGTTTCAAGAATCACACTTTGATCCCAGAAAAACCCTCTTGGAGCGAATTCTACCCTAGAGATATGTAATTTGAATAGATTCCTTCAACATGATATTCCGTGTTCCGTACATGTTACATGCATGACGGATTCGACATACATGCATTCCTGAGTTGTGACCATGTGGATTAGTGATTTTTCATCCTCTATAAAAGGAATAATTTCATATAGACTCGTGTACACATTTTCACAAGCTTTCCCTAACACAAGTTTCGAATTCGTTCATTTTTCACAGAAGAATACTTCTGGAGTGTATTCAACCTAATAGATATATAATTTACATGAATTCCATCCACATGGCATTCCGGGTTCCGTACATGATACATGCATGACGGATTCGAGAAACATGCGTTTCTGAGTTGTGAGCATGTGGATTAGTGAACTTTCATCCACCAAAGAAGGCATATATTACACTTTGAAATATTTACTCTGACTTCGTAAGTTTTTTGTATCACCAGGTTCTAAAATCGGACATTTGGCAGTAGAAAACACTCTTTGAGCGAATTCTCACCAATACACATGTAATTTACATTGTTTACATAACCATGGCATTCCGTATTCCGAACATGTTTCATGCATCACGGATTCCTCAAACATGCATTTCTGAGCTGTGAACATGCGCATGACAGATGTTTCAACCACCAAACAAGTTACATATGCACTTTGAAATAGTTCCTTGGACTTCGTTGCTTCTCCTATCACCAGTTTCAAGAATCACACTTTGATCCCAGAAAAACCCTCTTGGAGCGAATTCTACCCTAGAGATATGTAATTTGAATAGATTCCTTCAACATGATATTCCGTGTTCCGTACATGTTACATGCATGACGGATTCGACATACATGCATTCCTGAGTTGTGACCATGTGGATTACTGATTTTTCATCCTCTATAAAAGGAATAATTTCATATAGACTCGTGTACACATTTTCACAAGCTTTCCCTAACACAAGTTTCGAATTCGTTCATTTTTCACAGAACAATACTTCTGGAGTGTATTCAACCTAATAGATATATAATTTACATGAATTCCATCAACATGGCATTCCGGGTTCCGTACATGATACATGCATGACGGATTCGAGAAACATGCGTTTCTGAGTTGTGAGCATGTGGATTAGTGAACTTTCATCCACCAAAGAAGGCATATATTACACTTTGAAATATTTACTCTGACTTCATAAGTTTTTTGTATCACCAGGTTCTAAAATCGGACATTTGGCAGTAGAAAACACTCTTTGAGCGAATTCTCACCAATACACATGTAATTTACATTGTTTACATAACCATGGCATTCCGTATTCCAAACATGTTTCATGCATCACGGATTCCTCAAACATGCATTTCTGAGCTGTGAACATGCACATGACAGATGTTTCAACCACCAAACAGGTTATTATGCACTTTGAAATAGTTCCTTGGACTTCGTTGCTTCTCCTATCACCAGTTTCAAGAATCACACTTTGATCCCAGAAAAACCCTCTTGGAGCGAATTCTACCCTAGAGATATGTAATTTGAATAGATTCCTTCAACATGATATTCCGTGTTCCGTACATGTTACATGCATGACGGATTCGACATACATGCATTCCTGAGTTGTGACCATGTGGATTACTGATTTTTCATCCTCTATAAAAGGAATAATTTCATATAGACTCGTGTACACATTTTCACAAGGTTTCCCTAACACAAGTTTCGAATTCGTTCATTTTTCACAGAAGAATACTTCTGGAGTGTATTCAACCTAATAGATATATAATTTACATGAATTCCATCAACATGGCATTCCGGGTTCCGTACATGATACATGCATGACGGATTCGAGAAACATGCGTTTCTGAGTTGTGAGCATGTGGATTAGTGAACTTTCATCCACCAAAGAAGGCATATATTACACTTTGAAATATTTACTCTGACTTCATAAGTTTTTTGTATCACCAGGTTCTAAAATTGGACATTTGGCAGTAGAAAACACTCTTTGAGCGAATTCTCACCAATACACATGTAATTTACATTGTTTACATAACCATGGCATTCCGTATTCCAAACATGTTTCATGCATCACGGATTCCTCAAACATGCATTTCTGAGCTGTGAACATGCGCATGACAGATGTTTCAACCACCAAACAAGTTATTATGCACTTTGAAATAGTTCCTTGGACTTCGTTGCTTCTCCTATCACCAGTTTCAAGAATCACACTTTGATCCCAGAAAAACCCTCTTGGAGCGAATTCTACCCTAGAGATATGTAATTTGAATAGATTCCTTCAACATGATATTCCGTGTTCCGTACATGTTACATGCATGACGGATTCGACATACATGCATTCCTGAGTTGTGAGCATGTGGATTACTGATTTTTCATCCTCTATAAAAGGAATAATTTCATATAGACTCGTGTACACATTTTCACAAGCTTTCCCTAACACAAGTTTCGAATTCGTTCATTTTTCACAGAAGAATACTTCTGGAGTGTATTCAACCTAATAGATATATAATTTACATGAATTCCATCAACATGGCATTCCGGGTTCCGTACATGATACATGCATGACGGATTCGAGAAACATGCGTTTCTGAGTTGTGAGCATGTGGATTAGTGAACTTTCATCCACCAAAGAAGGCATATATTACACTTTGAAATATTTACTCTGACTTCATAAGTTTTTTGTATCACCAGGTTCTAAAATCGGACATTTGGCAGTAGAAAACACTCTTTGAGCGAATTCTCACCAATACACATGTAATTTACATTGTTTACATAACCATGGCATTCCGTATTCCGAACATGTTTCATGCATCACGGATTCCTCAAACATGCATTTCTGAGCTGTGAACATGCGCATGACAGATGTTTCAACCACCAAACAAGTTATTATGCACTTTGAAATAGTTCCTTGGACTTCGTTGCTTCTCCTATCACCAGTTTCAAGAATCACACTTTGATCCCAGAAAAACCCTCTTGGAGCGAATTCTACCCTAGAGATATGTAATTTGAATAGATTCCTTCAACATGATATTCCGTGTTCCGTACATGTTACATGCATGACGGATTCGACATACATGCATTCCTGAGTTGTGACCATGTGGATTAGTGATTTTTCATCCTCTATAAAAGGAATAATTTCATATAGACTCGTGTACACATTTTCACAAGCTTTCCCTAACACAAGTTTCGAATTCGTTCATTTTTCACAGAAGAATACTTCTGGAGTGTATTCAACCTAATAGATATATAATTTACATGAATTCCATCAACATGGCATTCCGGGTTCCGTACATGATACATGCATGACGGATTCGAGAAACATGCGTTTCTGAGTTGTGAGCATGTGGATTAGTGAACTTTCATCCACCAAAGAAGGCATATATTACACTTTGAAATATTTACTCTGACTTCATAAGTTTTTTGTATCACCAGGTTCTAAAATCGGACATTTGGCAGTAGAAAACACTCTTTGAGCGAATTCTCACCAATACACATGTAATTTACATTGTTTACATAACCATGGCATTCCGTATTCCGAACATGTTTCATGCATCACGGATTCCTCAAACATGCATTTCTGAGCTGTGAACATGCGCATGACAGATGTTTCAACCACCAAACAAGTTACTTATGCACTTTGAAATAGTTCCTTGGACTTCGTTGCTTCTCCTTTCACCAGTTTCAAGAATCACACTTTGATCCCAGAAAAACCCTCTTGGAGCGAATTCTACCCTAGAGATATGTAATTTGAATAGATTCCTTCAACATGATATTCCGTGTTCCGTACATGTTACATGCATGACGGATTCGACATACATGCATTCCTGAGTTGTGACCATGTGGATTACTGATTTTTCATCCTCTATAAAAGGAATAATTTCATATAGACTCGTGTACACATTTTCACAAGCTTTCCCTAACACAAGTTTCGAATTCGTTCATTTTTCACAGAACAATACTTCTGGAGTGTATTCAACCTAATAGATATATAATTTACATGAATTCCATCAACATGGCATTCCGGGTTCCGTACATGATACATGCATGACGGATTCGAGAAACATGCGTTTCTGAGTTGTGAGCATGTGGATTAGTGAACTTTCATCCACCAAAGAAGGCATATATTACACTTTGAAATATTTACTCTGACTTCATAAGTTTTTTGTATCACCAGGTTCTAAAATCGGACATTTGGCAGTAGAAAACACTCTTTGAGCGAATTCTCACCAATACACATGTAATTTACATTGTTTACATAACCATGGCATTCCGTATTCCAAACATGTTTCATGCATCACGGATTCCTCAAACATGCATTTCTGAGCTGTGAACATGCACATGACAGATGTTTCAACCACCAAACAAGTTATTATGCACTTTGAAATAGTTCCTTGGACTTCGTTGCTTCTCCTATCACCAGTTTCAAGAATCACACTTTGATCCCAGAAAAACCCTCTTGGAGCGAATTCTACCCTAGAGATATGTAATTTGAATAGATTCCTTCAACATGATATTCCGTGTTCCGTACATGTTACATGCATGACGGATTCGACATACATGCATTCCTGAGTTGTGACCATGTGGATTACTGATTTTTCATCCTCTATAAAAGGAATAATTTCATATAGACTCGTGTACACCTTTTCACAAGCTTTCCCTATCAAAAGTTTCGAATTCGTTCATTTTTCACAGAAGAATACTTCTGGAGTGTATTCAACCTAATAGATATATAATTTACATGAATTCCATCAACATGGCATTCCGGGTTCCGTACATGATACATGCATGACGGATTCGAGAAACATGCGTTTCTGAGTTGTGAGCATGTGGATTAGTGAACTTTCATCCACCAAAGAAGGCATATATTACACTTTGAAATATTTACTCTGACTTCATAAGTTTTTTGTATCACCAGGTTCTAAAATCGGACATTTGGCAGTAGAAAACACTCTTTGAGCGAATTCTCACCAATACACATGTAATTTACATTGTTTACATAACCATGGCATTCCGTATTCCAAACATGTTTCATGCATCACGGATTCCTCAAACATGCATTTCTGTGCTGTGAACATGCGCATGACAGATGTTTCAACCACCAAACAAGTTATTATGCACTTTGAAATAGTTCCTTGGACTTCGTTGCTTCTCCTATCACCAGTTTCAAGAATCACACTTTGATCCCAGAAAAACCCTCTTGGAGCGAATTCTACCCTAGAGATATGTAATTTGAATAGATTCCTTCAACATGATATTCCGTGTTCCGTACATGTTACATGCATGACGGATTCGACATACATGCATTCCTGAGTTGTGACCATGTGGATTAATGATTTTTCATCCTCTATATAAGGAATAACTTCATATAGACTCGTGTACACATTTTCACAAGCTTTCCCTAACACAAGTTTCGAATTCGTTCATTTTTCACAGAAGAATACTTCTGGAGTGTATTCAACCTAATAGATATATAATTTACATGAATTCCATCAACATGGCATTCCGGGTTCCGTACATGATACATGCATGACGGATTCGAGAAACATGCGTTTCTGAGTTGTGAGCATGTGGATTAGTGAACTTTCATCCACCAAAGAAGGCATATATTACACTTTGAAATATTTACTCTGACTTCATAAGTTTTTTGTATCACCTGGTTCTAAAATCGGACATTTGGCAGTGGGAAACTCTCTTTGAGCGAATTCTCACCAATACACATGTAATTTACATTGTTTACATAACCATGGCATTCCGTATTCCGAACATGTTTCATGCATCACGGATTCCTCAAACATGCATTTCTGAGCTGTGAACATGCGCATGACAGATGTTTCAACCACCAAACAAGTTATTATGCACTTTGAAATAGTTCCTTGGACTTCGTTGCTTCTCCTATCACCAGTTTCAAGAATCACACTTTGATCCCAGAAAAACCCTCTTGGAGCGAATTCTACCCTAGAGATATGTAATTTGAATAGATTCCTTCAACATGATATTCCGTGTTCCGTACATGTTACATGCATGACGGATTCGACATACATGCATTTCTGAGTTGTGAGCATGTGGATTACTGATTTTTCATCCTCTATAAAAGGAATAATTTCATATAGACTCGTGTACACATTTTCACAAGGTTTCCCTAACACAAGTTTCGAATTCGTTCATTTTTCACAGAAGAATACTTCTGGAGTGTATTCAACCTAATAGATATATAATTTACATGAATTCCATCAACATGGCATTCCGGGTTCCGTACATGATACATGCATGACGGATTCGAGAAACATGCGTTTCTGAGTTGTGAGCATGTGGATTAGTGAACTTTCATCCACCAAAGAAGGCATATATTACACTTTGAAATATTTACTCTGACTTCATAAGTTTTTTGTATCACCAGGTTCTAAAATTGGACATTTGGCAGTAGAAAACACTCTTTGAGCGAATTCTCACCAATACACATGTAATTTACATTGTTTACATAACCATGGCATTCCGTATTCCAAACATGTTTCATGCATCACGGATTCCTCAAACATGCATTTCTGAGCTGTGAACATGCGCATGACAGATGTTTCAACCACCAAACAAGTTATTATGCACTTTGAAATAGTTCCTTGGACTTCGTTGCTTCTCCTATCACCCGTTTCAAGAATCACACTTTAATCCCAGAAAAACCCTCTTGGAGCGAATTCTACCCTAGAGATATGTAATTTGAATAGATTCCTTCAACATGATATTCCGTGTTCCGTACATGTTACATGCATGACGGATTCGACATACATGCATTCCTGAGTTGTGACCATGTGGATTACTGATTTTTCATCCTCTATAAAAGGAATAATTTCATATAGACTCGTGTACACATTTTCACAAGCTTTCCCTAACACAAGTTTCGAATTCGTTCATTTTTCACAGAAGAATACTTCTGGAGTGTATTCAACCTAATAGATGTATAATTTACATGAATTCCATCAACATGGCATTCCGGGTTCCGTACATGATACATGCATGACGGATTCGAGAAACATGCGTTTCTGAGTTGTGAGCATGTGGATTAGTGAACTTTCATCCACCAAAGAAGGCATATATTACACTTTGAAATATTTACTCTGACTTCATAAGTTTTTTGTATCACCAGGTTCTAAAATCGGACATTTGGCAGTAGAAAACACTCTTTGAGCGAATTCTCACCAATACACATGTAATTTACATTGTTTACATAACCATGGCATTCCGTATTCCGAACATGTTTCATGCATCACGGATTCCTCAAACATGCATTTCTGAGCTGTGAACATGCACATGACAGATGTTTCAACCACCAAACAAGTTACTTATGCACTTTGAAATAGTTCCTTGGACTTCGTTGCTTCTCCTATCACCAGTTTCAAGAATCACACTTTGATCCCAGAAAAACCCTCTTGGAGCGAATTCTACCCTAGAGATATGTAATTTGAATAGATTCCTTCAACATGATATTCCGTGTTCCGTACATGTTACATGCATGACGGATTCGACATACATGCATTCCTGAGTTGTGACCATGTGGATTACTGATTTTTCATCCTCTATAAAAGGAATAATTTCATATAGACTCGTGTACACATTTTCACAAGCTTTCCCTAACACAAGTTTCGAATTCGTTCATTTTTCACAGAAGAATACTTCTGGAGTGTATTCAACCTAATAGATATATAATTTACATGAATTCCATCAACATGGCATTCCGGGTTCCGTACATGATACATGCATGACGGATTCGAGAAACATGCGTTTCTGAGTTGTGAGCATGTGGATTAGTGAACTTTCATCCACCAAAGAAGGCATATATTACACTTTGAAATATTTACTCTGACTTCATAAGTTTTTTGTATCACCAGGTTCTAAAATCGGACATTTGGCAGTAGAAAACACTCTTTGAGCGAATTCTCACCAATACACATGTAATTTACATTGTTTACATAACCATGGCATTCCGTATTCCGAACATGTTTCATGCATCACGGATTCCTCAAACATGCATTTCTGAGCTGTGAACATGCGCATGACAGATGTTTCAACCACCAAACAAGTTACATATGCACTTTGAAATAGTTCCTTGGACTTCGTTGCTTCTCCTATCACCAGTTTCAAGAATCACACTTTGATCCCAGAAAAACCCTCTTGGAGCGAATTCTACCCTAGAGATATGTAATTTGAATAGATTCCTTCAACATGATATTCCGTGTTCCGTACATGTTACATGCATGACGGATTCGACATACATGCATTCCTGAGTTGTGACCATGTGGATTACTGATTTTTCATCCTCTATAAAAGGAATAATTTCATATAGACTCGTGTACACATTTTCACAAGCTTTCCCTAACACAAGTTTCGAATTCGTTCATTTTTCACAGAACAATACTTCTGGAGTGTATTCAACCTAATAGATATATAATTTACATGAATTCCATCAACATGGCATTCCGGGTTCCGTACATGATACATGCATGACGGATTCGAGAAACATGCGTTTCTGAGTTGTGAGCATGTGGATTAGTGAACTTTCATCCACCAAAGAAGGCATATATTACACTTTGAAATATTTACTCTGACTTCATAAGTTTTTTGTATCACCAGGTTCTAAAATCGGACATTTGGCAGTAGAAAACACTCTTTGAGCGAATTCTAACCAATACACATGTAATTTACATTGTTTACATAACCATGGCATTCCGTATTCCAAACATGTTTCATGCATCACGGATTCCTCAAACATGCATTTCTGAGCTGTGAACATGCACATGACAGATGTTTCAACCACCAAACAAGTTATTATGCACTTTGAAATAGTTCCTTGGACTTCGTTGCTTCTCCTATCACCAGTTTCAAGAATCACACTTTGATCCCAGAAAAAACCTCTTGGAGCGAATTCTACCCTAGAGATATGTAATTTGAATAGATTCCTTCAACATGATATTCCGTGTTCCGTACATGTTACATGCATGACGGATTCGACATACATGCATTCCTGAGTTGTGACCATGTGGATTACTGATTTTTCATCCTCTATAAAAGGAATAATTTCATATAGACTCGTGTACACCTTTTCACAAGCTTTCCCTATCAAAAGTTTCGAATTCGTTCATTTTTCACAGAAGAATACTTCTGGAGTGTATTCAACCTAATAGATGTATAATTTACATGAATTCCATCAACATGGCATTCCGGGTTCCGTACATGATACATGCATGACGGATTCGAGAAACATGCGTTTCTGAGTTGTGAGCATGTGGATTAGTGAACTTTCATCCACCAAAGAAGGCATATATTACACTTTGAAATATTTACTCTGACTTCATAAGTTTTTTGTATCACCAGGTTCTAAAATCGGACATTTGGCAGTAGAAAACACTCTTTGAGCGAATTCTCACCAATACACATGTAATTTACATTGTTTACATAACCATGGCATTCCGTATTCCGAACATGTTTCATGCATCACGGATTCCTCAAACATGCATTTCTGTGCTGTGAACATGCGCATGACAGATGTTTCAACCACCAAACAAGTTATTATGCACTTTGAAATAGTTCCTTGGACTTTGTTGCTTCTCCTATCACCAGTTTCAAGAATCACACTTTGATCCCAGAAAAACCCTCTTGGAGCGAATTCTACCCTAGAGATATGTAATTTGAATAGATTCCTTCAACATGATATTCCGTGTTCCGTACATGTTACATGCATGACGGATTCGACATACATGCATTCCTGAGTTGTGACCATGTGGATTAATGATTTTTCATCCTCTATATAAGGAATAACTTCATATAGACTCGTGTACACATTTTCACAAGCTTTCCCTAACACAAGTTTCGAATTCGTTCATTTTTCACAGAAGAATACTTCTGGAGTGTATTCAACCTAATAGATATATAATTTACATGAATTCCATCAACATGGCATTCCGGGTTCCGTACATGATACATGCATGACGGATTCGAGAAACATGCGTTTCTGAGTTGTGAGCATGTGGATTAGTGAACTTTCATCCACCAAAGAAGGCATATATTACACTTTGAAATATTTACTCTGACTTCATAAGTTTTTTGTATCACCTGGTTCTAAAATCGGACATTTGGCAGTGGGAAACTCTCTTTGAGCGAATTCTCACCAATACACATGTAATTTACATTGTTTACATAACCATGGCATTCCGTATTCCGAACATGTTTCATGCATCACGGATTCCACAAACATGCATTTCTGAGCTGTGAACATGCGCATGACAGATGTTTCAACCACCAAACAAGATACTTATGCACTTTGAAATAGTTCCTTGAACTTCGTTGCTTCTCCTATCACCAGTTTCAAGAATCACACTTTGATCCCAGAAAAACCCTCTTGGAGTGAATTCTACCCTAGAGATATGTAATTTGAATAGATTCCTTCAACATGATATTCCGTGTTCCGTACATGTTACATGCATGACGGATTCGACATACATGCATTCCTGAGTTGTGAGCATGTGGATTACTGATTTTTCATCCTCTATAAAAGGAATAATTTCATATAGACTCGTGTACACATTTTCACAAGCTTTCCCTAACACAAGTTTCGAATTCGTTCATTTTTCACAGAAGAATACTTCTGGAGTGTATTCAACCTAATAGATATATAATTTACATGAATTCCATCAACATGGCATTCCGGGTTCCGTACATGATACATGCATGACGGATTCGAGAAACATGCGTTTCTGAGTTGTGAGCATGTGGATTAGTGAACTTTCATCCACCAAAGAAGGCATATATTACACTTTGAAATATTTACTCTGACTTCATAAGTTTTTTGTATCACCAGGTTCTAAAATCGGACATTTGGCAGTGGAAAACACTCTTTGAGCGTATTCTCACCAATACACATGTAATTTACATTGTTTACATAACCATGGCATTCCGTATTCCAAACATGTTTCATGCATCACGGATTCCTCAAACATGCATTTCTGAGCTGTGAACATGCGCATGACAGATGTTTCAACCACCAAACAAGTTATTATGCACTTTGAAATAGTTCCTTGGACTTCGTTGCTTCTCCTATCACCAGTTTCAAGAATCACACTTTGATCCCAGAAAAACCCTCTTGGAGCGAATTCTACCCTAGAGATATGTAATTTGAATAGATTCCTTCAACATGATATTCCGTGTTCCGTACATGTTACATGCATGACGGATTCGACATACATGCATTCCTGAGTTGTGACCATGTGGATTAATGATTTTTCATCCTCTATAAAAGGAATAATTTCATATAGACTCGTGTACACATTTTCACAAGCTTTCCCTAACACAAGTTTCGAATTCGTTCATTTTTCACAGAAGAATACTTCTGGAGTGTATTCAACCTAATAGATATATAATTTACATGAATTCCATCAACATGGCATTCCGGGTTCCGTACATGATACATGCATGACGGATTCGAGAAACATGCGTTTCTGAGTTGTGAGCATGTGGATTAGTGAACTTTCATCCACCAAAGAAGGCATATATTACACTTTGAAATATTTACTCTGACTTCATAAGTTTTTTGTATCACCAGGTTCTAAAATCGGACATTTGGCAGTAGAAAACACTCTTTGAGCGAATTCTCACCAATACACATCTAATTTACATTGTTTACATAACCATGGCATTCCGTATTCCGAACATGTTTCATGCATCACGGATTCCTCAAACATGCATTTCTGAGCTGTGAACATGCGCATGACAGATGTTTCAACCACCAAACAAGATACTTATGCACTTTGAAATAGTTCCTTGAACTTCGTTGCTTCTCCTACCACCAGTTTCAAGAATCACACTTTGATCCCAGAAAAACCCTCTTGGAGTGAATTCTACCCTAGAGATATGTAATTTGAATAGATTCCTTCAACATGATATTCCGTGTTCCGTACATGTTACATGCATGACGGATTCGACATACATGCATTCCTGAGTTGTGAGCATGTGGATTACTGATTTTTCATCCTCTATAAAAGGAATAATTTCATATAGACTCGTGTACACATTTTCACAAGCTTTCCCTAACACAAGTTTCGAATTCGTTCATTTTTCACAGAAGAATACTTCTGGAGTGTATTCAACCTAATAGATATATAATTTACATGAATTCCATCAACATGGCATTCCGGGTTCCGTACATGATACATGCATGACGGATTCGAGAAACATGCGTTTCTGAGTTGTGAGCATGTGGATTAGTGAACTTTCATCCACCAAAGAAGGCATATATTACACTTTGAAATATTTACTCTGACTTCATAAGTTTTTTGTATCACCAGGTTCTAAAATCGGACATTTGGCAGTAGAAAACACTCTTTGAGCGAATTCTCACCAATACACATGTAATTTACATTGTTTACATAACCATGGCATTCCGTATTCCAAACATGTTTCATGCATCACGGATTCCTCAAACATGCATTTCTGAGCTGTGAACATGCGCATGACAGATGTTTCAACCACCAAACAAGTTATTATGCACTTTGAAATAGTTCCTTGGACTTCGTTGCTTCTCCTATCACCAGTTTCAAGAATCACACTTTGATCCCAGAAAAACCCTCTTGGAGCGAATTCTACCCTAGAGATATGTAATTTGAATAGATTCCTTCAACATGATATTCCGTGTTCCGTACATGTTACATGCATGACGGATTCGACATACATGCATTCCTGAGTTGTGACCATGTGGATTACTGATTTTTCATCCTCTATAAAAGGAATAATTTCATATAGACTCGTGTACACATTTTCACAAGCTTTCCCTAACACAAGTTTCGAATTCGTTCATTTTTCACAGAAGAATACTTCTGGAGTGTATTCAACCTAATAGATGTATAATTTACATGAATTCCATCAACATGGCATTCCGGGTTCCGTACATGATACATGCATGACGGATTCGAGAAACATGCGTTTCTGAGTTGTGAGCATGTGGATTAGTGAACTTTCATCCACCAAAGAAGGCATATATTACACTTTGAAATATTTACTCTGACTTCATAAGTTTTTTGTATCACCAGGTTCTAAAATCGGACATTTGGCAGTAGAAAACACTCTTTGAGCGAATTCTCACCAATACACATGTAATTTACATTGTTTACATAACCATGGCATTCCGTATTCCGAACATGTTTCATGCATCACGGATTCCTCAAACATGCATTTCTGAGCTGTGAACATGCACATGACAGATGTTTCAACCACCAAACAAGTTACTTATGCACTTTGAAATAGTTCCTTGGACTTCGTTGCTTCTCCTATCACCAGTTTCAAGAATCACACTTTGATCCCAGAAAAACCCTCTTGGAGCGAATTCTACCCTAGAGATATGTAATTTGAATAGATTCCTTCAACATGATATTCCGTGTTCCGTACATGTTACATGCATGACGGATTCGACATACATGCATTCCTGAGTTGTGACCATGTGGATTACTGATTTTTCATCCTCTATAAAAGGAATAATTTCATATAGACTCGTGTACACATTTTCACAAGCTTTCCCTAACACAAGTTTCGAATTCGTTCATTTTTCACAGAAGAATACTTCTGGAGTGTATTCAACCTAATAGATATATAATTTACATGAATTCCATCAACATGGCATTCCGGGTTCCGTACATGATACATGCATGACGGATTCGAGAAACATGCGTTTCTGAGTTGTGAGCATGTGGATTAGTGAACTTTCATCCACCAAAGAAGGCATATATTACACTTTGAAATATTTACTCTGACTTCATAAGTTTTTTGTATCACCAGGTTCTAAAATCGGACATTTGGCAGTAGAAAACACTCTTTGAGCGAATTCTCACCAATACACATGTAATTTACATTGTTTACATAACCATGGCATTCCGTATTCCGAACATGTTTCATGCATCACGGATTCCTCAAACATGCATTTCTGAGCTGTGAACATGCGCATGACAGATGTTTCAACCACCAAACAAGTTACATATGCACTTTGAAATAGTTCCTTGGACTTCGTTGCTTCTCCTATCACCAGTTTCAAGAATCACACTTTGATCCCAGAAAAACCCTCTTGGAGCGAATTCTACCCTAGAGATATGTAATTTGAATAGATTCCTTCAACATGATATTCCGTGTTCCGTACATGTTACATGCATGACGGATTCGACATACATGCATTCCTGAGTTGTGACCATGTGGATTACTGATTTTTCATCCTCTATAAAAGGAATAATTTCATATAGACTCGTGTACACATTTTCACAAGCTTTCCCTAACACAAGTTTCGAATTCGTTCATTTTTCACAGAACAATACTTCTGGAGTGTATTCAACCTAATAGATATATAATTTACATGAATTCCATCAACATGGCATTCCGGGTTCCGTACATGATACATGCATGACGGATTCGAGAAACATGCGTTTCTGAGTTGTGAGCATGTGGATTAGTGAACTTTCATCCACCAAAGAAGGCATATATTACACTTTGAAATATTTACTCTGACTTCATAAGTTTTTTGTATCACCAGGTTCTAAAATCGGACATTTGGCAGTAGAAAACACTCTTTGAGCGAATTCTCACCAATACACATGTAATTTACATTGTTTACATAACCATGGCATTCCGTATTCCAAACATGTTTCATGCATCACGGATTCCTCAAACATGCATTTCTGAGCTGTGAACATGCACATGACAGATGTTTCAACCACCAAACAAGTTATTATGCACTTTGAAATAGTTCCTTGGACTTCGTTGCTTCTCCTATCACCAGTTTCAAGAATCACACTTTGATCCCAGAAAAACCCTCTTGGAGCGAATTCTACCCTAGAGATATGTAATTTGAATAGATTCCTTCAACATGATATTCCGTGTTCCGTACATGTTACATGCATGACGGATTCGACATACATGCATTCCTGAGTTGTGACCATGTGGATTACTGATTTTTCATCCTCTATAAAAGGAATAATTTCATATAGACTCGTGTACACCTTTTCACAAGCTTTCCCTATCAAAAGTTTCGAATTCGTTCATTTTTCACAGAAGAATACTTCTGGAGTGTATTCAACCTAATAGATGTATAATTTACATGAATTCCATCAACATGGCATTCCGGGTTCCGTACATGATACATGCATGACGGATTCGAGAAACATGCGTTTCTGAGTTGTGAGCATGTGGATTAGTGAACTTTCATCCACCAAAGAAGGCATATATTACACTTTGAAATATTTACTCTGACTTCATAAGTTTTTTGTATCACCAGGTTCTAAAATCGGACATTTGGCAGTAGAAAACACTCTTTGAGCGAATTCTCACCAATACACATGTAATTTACATTGTTTACATAACCATGGCATTCCGTATTCCGAACATGTTTCATGCATCACGGATTCCTCAAACATGCATTTCTGTGCTGTGAACATGCGCATGACAGATGTTTCAACCACCAAACAAGTTATTATGCACTTTGAAATAGTTCCTTGGACTTTGTTGCTTCTCCTATCACCAGTTTCAAGAATCACACTTTGATCCCAGAAAAACCCTCTTGGAGCGAATTCTACCCTAGAGATATGTAATTTGAATAGATTCCTTCAACATGATATTCCGTGTTCCGTACATGTTACATGCATGACGGATTCGACATACATGCATTCCTGAGTTGTGACCATGTGGATTAATGATTTTTCATCCTCTATATAAGGAATAACTTCATATAGACTCGTGTACACATTTTCACAAGCTTTCCCTAACACAAGTTTCGAATTCGTTCATTTTTCACAGAAGAATACTTCTGGAGTGTATTCAACCTAATAGATATATAATTTACATGAATTCCATCAACATGGCATTCCGGGTTCCGTACATGATACATGCATGACGGATTCGAGAAACATGCGTTTCTGAGTTGTGAGCATGTGGATTAGTGAACTTTCATCCACCAAAGAAGGCATATATTACACTTTGAAATATTTACTCTGACTTCATAAGTTTTTTGTATCACCTGGTTCTAAAATCGGACATTTGGCAGTGGGAAACTCTCTTTGAGCGAATTCTCACCAATACACATGTAATTTACATTGTTTACATAACCATGGCATTCCGTATTCCGAACATGTTTCATGCATCACGGATTCCACAAACATGCATTTCTGAGCTGTGAACATGCGCATGACAGATGTTTCAACCACCAAACAAGATACTTATGCACTTTGAAATAGTTCCTTGAACTTCGTTGCTTCTCCTATCACCAGTTTCAAGAATCACACTTTGATCCCAGAAAAACCCTCTTGGAGTGAATTCTACCCTAGAGATATGTAATTTGAATAGATTCCTTCAACATGATATTCCGTGTTCCGTACATGTTACATGCATGACGGATTCGACATACATGCATTCCTGAGTTGTGAGCATGTGGATTACTGATTTTTCATCCTCTATAAAAGGAATAATTTCATATAGACTCGTGTACACATTTTCACAAGCTTTCCCTAACACAAGTTTCGAATTCGTTCATTTTTCACAGAAGAATACTTCTGGAGTGTATTCAACCTAATAGATATATAATTTACATGAATTCCATCAACATGGCATTCCGGGTTCCGTACATGATACATGCATGACGGATTCGAGAAACATGCGTTTCTGAGTTGTGAGCATGTGGATTAGTGAACTTTCATCCACCAAAGAAGGCATATATTACACTTTGAAATATTTACTCTGACTTCATAAGTTTTTTGTATCACCAGGTTCTAAAATCGGACATTTGGCAGTGGAAAACACTCTTTGAGCGTATTCTCACCAATACACATGTAATTTACATTGTTTACATAACCATGGCATTCCGTATTCCAAACATGTTTCATGCATCACGGATTCCTCAAACATGCATTTCTGAGCTGTGAACATGCGCATGACAGATGTTTCAACCACCAAACAAGTTATTATGCACTTTGAAATAGTTCCTTGGACTTCGTTGCTTCTCCTATCACCAGTTTCAAGAATCACACTTTGATCCCAGAAAAACCCTCTTGGAGCGAATTCTACCCTAGAGATATGTAATTTGAATAGATTCCTTCAACATGATATTCCGTGTTCCGTACATGTTACATGCATGACGGATTCGACATACATGCATTCCTGAGTTGTGACCATGTGGATTAATGATTTTTCATCCTCTATAAAAGGAATAATTTCATATAGACTCGTGTACACATTTTCACAAGCTTTCCCTAACACAAGTTTCGAATTCGTTCATTTTTCACAGAAGAATACTTCTGGAGTGTATTCAACCTAATAGATATATAATTTACATGAATTCCATCAACATGGCATTCCGGGTTCCGTACATGATACATGCATGACGGATTCGAGAAACATGCGTTTCTGAGTTGTGAGCATGTGGATTAGTGAACTTTCATCCACCAAAGAAGGCATATATTACACTTTGAAATATTTACTCTGACTTCATAAGTTTTTTGTATCACCTGGTTCTAAAATCGGACATTTGGCAGTGGGAAACTCTCTTTGAGCGAATTCTCACCAATACACATGTAATTTACATTGTTTACATAACCATGGCATTCCGTATTCCGAACATGTTTCATGCATCACGGATTCCACAAACATGCATTTCTGAGCTGTGAACATGCGCATGACAGATGTTTCAACCACCAAACAAGATACTTATGCACTTTGAAATAGTTCCTTGAACTTCGTTGCTTCTCCTATCACCAGTTTCAAGAATCACACTTTGATCCCAGAAAAACCCTCTTGGAGTGAATTCTACCCTAGAGATATGTAATTTGAATAGATTCCTTCAACATGATATTCCGTGTTCCGTACATGTTACATGCATGACGGATTCGACATACATGCATTCCTGAGTTGTGAGCATGTGGATTACTGATTTTTCATCCTCTATAAAAGGAATAATTTCATATAGACTCGTGTACACATTTTCACAAGCTTTCCCTAACACAAGTTTCGAATTCGTTCATTTTTCACAGAAGAATACTTCTGGAGTGTATTCAACCTAATAGATATATAATTTACATGAATTCCATCAACATGGCATTCCGGGTTCCGTACATGATACATGCATGACGGATTCGAGAAACATGCGTTTCTGAGTTGTGAGCATGTGGATTAGTGAACTTTCATCCACCAAAGAAGGCATATATTACACTTTGAAATATTTACTCTGACTTCATAAGTTTTTTGTATCACCAGGTTCTAAAATCGGACATTTGGCAGTGGAAAACACTCTTTGAGCGTATTCTCACCAATACACATGTAATTTACATTGTTTACATAACCATGGCATTCCGTATTCCAAACATGTTTCATGCATCACGGATTCCTCAAACATGCATTTCTGAGCTGTGAACATGCGCATGACAGATGTTTCAACCACCAAACAAGTTATTATGCACTTTGAAATAGTTCCTTGGACTTCGTTGCTTCTCCTATCACCAGTTTCAAGAATCACACTTTGATCCCAGAAAAACCCTCTTGGAGCGAATTCTACCCTAGAGATATGTAATTTGAATAGATTCCTTCAACATGATATTCCGTGTTCCGTACATGTTACATGCATGACGGATTCGACATACATGCATTCCTGAGTTGTGACCATGTGGATTAATGATTTTTCATCCTCTATAAAAGGAATAATTTCATATAGACTCGTGTACACATTTTCACAAGCTTTCCCTAACACAAGTTTCGAATTCGTTCATTTTTCACAGAAGAATACTTCTGGAGTGTATTCAACCTAATAGATATATAATTTACATGAATTCCATCAACATGGCATTCCGGGTTCCGTACATGATACATGCATGACGGATTCGAGAAACATGCGTTTCTGAGTTGTGAGCATGTGGATTAGTGAACTTTCATCCACCAAAGAAGGCATATATTACACTTTGAAATATTTACTCTGACTTCATAAGTTTTTTGTATCACCAGGTTCTAAAATCGGACATTTGGCAGTAGAAAACACTCTTTGAGCGAATTCTCACCAATACACATCTAATTTACATTGTTTACATAACCATGGCATTCCGTATTCCGAACATGTTTCATGCATCACGGATTCCTCAAACATGCATTTCTGAGCTGTGAACATGCGCATGACAGATGTTTCAACCACCAAACAAGATACTTATGCACTTTGAAATAGTTCCTTGAACTTCGTTGCTTCTCCTACCACCAGTTTCAAGAATCACACTTTGATCCCAGAAAAACCCTCTTGGAGTGAATTCTACCCTAGAGATATGTAATTTGAATAGATTCCTTCAACATGATATTCCGTGTTCCGTACATGTTACATGCATGACGGATTCGACATACATGCATTCCTGAGTTGTGAGCATGTGGATTACTGATTTTTCATCCTCTATAAAAGGAATAATTTCATATAGACTCGTGTACACATTTTCACAAGCTTTCCCTAACACAAGTTTCGAATTCGTTCATTTTTCACAGAAGAATACTTCTGGAGTGTATTCAACCTAATAGATATATAATTTACATGAATTCCATCAACATGGCATTCCGGGTTCCGTACATGATACATGCATGACGGATTCGAGAAACATGCGTTTCTGAGTTGTGAGCATGTGGATTAGTGAACTTTCATCCACCAAAGAAGGCATATATTACACTTTGAAATATTTACTCTGACTTCATAAGTTTTTTGTATCACCAGGTTCTAAAATCGGACATTTGGCAGTAGAAAACACTCTTTGAGCGAATTCTCACCAATACACATGTAATTTACATTGTTTACATAACCATGGCATTCCGTATTCCAAACATGTTTCATGCATCACGGATTCCTCAAACATGCATTTCTGAGCTGTGAACATGCGCATGACAGATGTTTCAACCACCAAACAAGTTATTATGCACTTTGAAATAGTTCCTTGGACTTCGTTGCTTCTCCTATCACCAGTTTCAAGAATCACACTTTGATCCCAGAAAAACCCTCTTGGAGCGAATTCTACCCTAGAGATATGTAATTTGAATAGATTCCTTCAACATGATATTCCGTGTTCCGTACATGTTACATGCATGACGGATTCGACATACATGCATTCCTGAGTTGTGACCATGTGGATTACTGATTTTTCATCCTCTATAAAAGGAATAATTTCATATAGACTCGTGTACACATTTTCACAAGCTTTCCCTAACACAAGTTTCGAATTCGTTCATTTTTCACAGAAGAATACTTCTGGAGTGTATTCAACCTAATAGATATATAATTTACATGAATTCCATCAACATGGCATTCCGGGTTCCGTACATGATACATGCATGACGGATTCGAGAAACATGCGTTTCTGAGTTGTGAGCATGTGGATTAGTGAACTTTCATCCACCAAAGAAGGCATATATTACACTTTGAAATATTTACTCTGACTTCATAAGTTTTTTGTATCACCAGGTTCTAAAATTGGACATTTGGCAGTAGAAAACACTCTTTGAGCGTATTCTCACCAATACACATGTAATTTACATTGTTTACATAACCATGGCATTCCGTATTCCAAACATGTTTCATGCATCACGGATTCCTCAAACATGCATTTCTGAGCTGTGAACATGCGCATGACAGATGTTTCAACCACCAAACAAGTTATTATGCACTTTGAAATAGTTCCTTGGACTTCGTTGCTTCTCCTATCACCAGTTTCAAGAATCACACTTTGATCCCAGAAAAACCCTCTTGGAGCGAATTCTACCCTAGAGATATGTAATTTGAATAGATTCCTTCAACATGATATTCCGTGTTCCGTACATGTTACATGCATGACGGATTCGACATACATGCATTCCTGAGTTGTGACCATGTGGATTACTGATTTTTCATCCTCTATAAAAGGAATAATTTCATATAGACTCGTGTACACATTTTCACAAGGTTTCCCTAACACAAGTTTCGAATTCGTTCATTTTTCACAGAAGAATACTTCTGGAGTGTATTCAACCTAATAGATATATAATTTACATGAATTCCATCAACATGGCATTCCGGGTTCCGTACATGATACATGCATGACGGATTCGAGAAACATGCGTTTCTGAGTTGTGAGCATGTGGATTAGTGAACTTTCATCCACCAAAGAAGGCATATATTACACTTTGAAATATTTACTCTGACTTCATAAGTTTTTTGTATCACCAGGTTCTAAAATCGGACATTTGGCAGTAGAAAACTCTCTTTGAGCGAATTCTCACCAATACACATGTAATTTACATTGTTTACATAACCATGGCATTCCGTATTCCGAACATGTTTCATGCATCACGGATTCCTCAAACATGCATTTCTGAGCTGTGAACATGCGCATGACAGATGTTTCAACCACCAAACAAGATACTTATGCACTTTGAAATAGTTCCTTGAACTTCGTTGCTTCTCCTACCACCAGTTTCAAGAATCACACTTTGATCCCAGAAAAACCCTCTTGGAGTGAATTCTACCCTAGAGATATGTAATTTGAATAGATTCCTTCAACATGATATTCCGTGTTCCGTACATGTTACATGCATGACGGATTCGACATACATGCATTCCTGAGTTGTGAGCATGTGGATTACTGATTTTTCATCCTCTATAAAAGGAATAATTTCATATAGACTCGTGTACACATTTTCACAAGCTTTCCCTAACACAAGTTTCGAATTCGTTCATTTTTCACAGAAGAATACTTCTGGAGTGTATTCAACCTAATAGATATATAATTTACATGAATTCCATCAACATGGCATTCCGGGTTCCGTACATGATACATGCATGACGGATTCGAGAAACATGCGTTTCTGAGTTGTGAGCATGTGGATTAGTGAACTTTCATCCACCAAAGAAGGCATATATTACACTTTGAAATATTTACTCTGACTTCATAAGTTTTTTGTATCACCAGGTTCTAAAATCGGACATTTGGCAGTAGAAAACACTCTTTGAGCGAATTCTCACCAATACACATGTAATTTACATTGTTTACATAACCATGGCATTCCGTATTCCAAACATGTTTCATGCATCACGGATTCCTCAAACATGCATTTCTGAGCTGTGAACATGCGCATGACAGATGTTTCAACCACCAAACAAGTTATTATGCACTTTGAAATAGTTCCTTGGACTTCGTTGCTTCTCCTATCACCAGTTTCAAGAATCACACTTTGATCCCAGAAAAACCCTCTTGGAGCGAATTCTACCCTAGAGATATGTAATTTGAATAGATTCCTTCAACATGATATTCCGTGTTCCGTACATGTTACATGCATGACGGATTCGACATACATGCATTCCTGAGTTGTGACCATGTGGATTACTGATTTTTCATCCTCTATAAAAGGAATAATTTCATATAGACTCGTGTACACATTTTCACAAGCTTTCCCTAACACAAGTTTCGAATTCGTTCATTTTTCACAGAAGAATACTTCTGGAGTGTATTCAACCTAATAGATATATAATTTACATGAATTCCATCAACATGGCATTCCGGGTTCCGTACATGATACATGCATGACGGATTCGAGAAACATGCGTTTCTGAGTTGTGAGCATGTGGATTAGTGAACTTTCATCCACCAAAGAAGGCATATATTACACTTTGAAATATTTACTCTGACTTCATAAGTTTTTTGTATCACCAGGTTCTAAAATTGGACATTTGGCAGTAGAAAACACTCTTTGAGCGTATTCTCACCAATACACATGTAATTTACATTGTTTACATAACCATGGCATTCCGTATTCCAAACATGTTTCATGCATCACGGATTCCTCAAACATGCATTTCTGAGCTGTGAACATGCGCATGACAGATGTTTCAACCACCAAACAAGTTATTATGCACTTTGAAATAGTTCCTTGGACTTCGTTGCTTCTCCTATCACCAGTTTCAAGAATCACACTTTGATCCCAGAAAAACCCTCTTGGAGCGAATTCTACCCTAGAGATATGTAATTTGAATAGATTCCTTCAACATGATATTCCGTGTTCCGTACATGTTACATGCATGACGGATTCGACATACATGCATTCCTGAGTTGTGACCATGTGGATTACTGATTTTTCATCCTCTATAAAAGGAATAATTTCATATAGACTCGTGTACACATTTTCACAAGGTTTCCCTAACACAAGTTTCGAATTCGTTCATTTTTCACAGAAGAATACTTCTGGAGTGTATTCAACCTAATAGATATATAATTTACATGAATTCCATCAACATGGCATTCCGGGTTCCGTACATGATACATGCATGACGGATTCGAGAAACATGCGTTTCTGAGTTGTGAGCATGTGGATTAGTGAACTTTCATCCACCAAAGAAGGCATATATTACACTTTGAAATATTTACTCTGACTTCATAAGTTTTTTGTATCACCAGGTTCTAAAATCGGACATTTGGCAGTAGAAAACTCTCTTTGAGCGAATTCTCACCAATACACATGTAATTTACATTGTTTACATAACCATGGCATTCCGTATTCCAAACATGTTTCATGCATCACGGATTCCTCAAACATGCATTTCTGAGCTGTGAACATGCGCATGACAGATGTTTCAACCACCAAACAAGTTATTATGCACTTTGAAATAGTTCCTTGGACTTCGTTGATTCTCCTATCACCAGTTTCAAGAATCACACTTTGATCCCAGAAAAACCCTCTTGGAGCGAATTCTACCCTAGAGATATGTAATTTGAATAGATTCCTTCAACATGATATTCCGTGTTCCGTACATGTTACATGCATGACGGATTCGACATACATGCATTCCTGAGTTGTGACCATGTGGATTACTGATTTTTCATCCTCTATAAAAGGAATAATTTCATATAGACTCGTGTACACATTTTCACAAGCTTTCCCTAACACAAGTTTCGAATTCGTTCATTTTTCACAGAAGAATACTTCTGGAGTGTATTCAACCTAATAGATATATAATTTACATGAATTCCATCAACATGGCATTCCGGGTTCCGTACATGATACATGCATGACGGATTCGAGAAACATGCGTTTCTGAGTTGTGAGCATGTGGATTAGTGAACTTTCATCCACCAAAGAAGGCATATATTACACTTTGAAATATTTACTCTGACTTCATAAGTTTTTTGTATCACCAGGTTCTAAAATCGGACATTTGGCAGTAGAAAACACTCTTTGAGCGAATTCTCACCAATACACATGTAATTTACATTGTTTACATAACCATGGCATTCCGTATTCCGAACATGTTTCATGCATCACGGATTCCTCAAACATGCATTTCTGAGCTGTGAACATGCGCATGACAGATGTTTCAACCACCAAACAAGTTACATATGCACTTTGAAATAGTTCCTTGGACTTCGTTGCTTCTCCTATCACCAGTTTCAAGAATCACACTTTGATCCCAGAAAAACCCTCTTGGAGCGAATTCTACCCTAGAGATATGTAATTTGAATAGATTCCTTCAACATGATATTCCGTGTTCCGTACATGTTACATGCATGACGGATTCGACATACATGCATTCCTGAGTTGTGACCATGTGGATTACTGATTTTTCATCCTCTATAAAAGGAATAATTTCATATAGACTCGTGTACACATTTTCACAAGCTTTCCCTAACACAAGTTTCGAATTCGTTCATTTTTCACAGAAGAATACTTCTGGAGTGTATTCAACCTAATAGATATATAATTTACATGAATTCCATCAACATGGCATTCCGGGTTCCGTACATGATACATGCATGACGGATTCGAGAAACATGCGTTTCTGAGTTGTGAGCATGTGGATTAGTGAACTTTCATCCACCAAAGAAGGCATATATTACACTTTGAAATATTTACTCTGACTTCATAAGTTTTTTGTATCACCAGGTTCTAAAATCGGACATTTGGCAGTAGAAAACACTCTTTGAGCGAATTCTCACCAATACACATGTAATTTACATTGTTTACATAACCATGGCATTCCGTATTCCAAACATGTTTCATGCATCACGGATTCCTCAAACATGCATTTCTGAGCTGTGAACATGCACATGACAGATGTTTCAACCACCAAACAAGTTATTATGCACTTTGAAATAGTTCCTTGGACTTCGTTGCTTCTCCTATCACCAGTTTCAAGAATCACACTTTGATCCCAGAAAAACCCTCTTGGAGCGAATTCTACCCTAGAGATATGTAATTTGAATAGATTCCTTCAACATGATATTCCGTGTTCCGTACATGTTACATGCATGACGGATTCGACATACATGCATTCCTGAGTTGTGACCATGTGGATTACTGATTTTTCATCCTCTATAAAAGGAATAATTTCATATAGACTCGTGTACACCTTTTCACAAGCTTTCCCTATCAAAAGTTTCGAATTCGTTCATTTTTCACAGAAGAATACTTCTGGAGTGTATTCAACCTAATAGATATATAATTTACATGAATTCCATCCACATGGCATTCCGGGTTCCGTACATGATACATGCATGACGGATTCGAGAAACATGCGTTTCTGAGTTGTGAGCATGTGGATTAGTGAACTTTCATCCACCAAAGAAGGCATATATTACACTTTGAAATATTTACTCTGACTTCATAAGTTTTTTGTATCACCAGGTTCTAAAATCGGACATTTGGCAGTAGAAAACTCTCTTTGAGCGAATTCTCACCAATACACATGTAATTTACATTGTTTACATAACCATGGCATTCCGTATTCCAAACATGTTTCATGCATCACGGATTCCTCAAACATGCATTTCTGAGCTGTGAACATGCGCATGACAGATGTTTCAACCACCAAACAAGTTATTATGCACTTTGAAATAGTTCCTTGGACTTCGTTGATTCTCCTATCACCAGTTTCAAGAATCACACTTTGATCCCAGAAAAACCCTCTTGGAGCGAATTCTACCCTAGAGATATGTAATTTGAATAGATTCCTTCAACATGATATTCCGTGTTCCGTACATGTTACATGCATGACGGATTCGACATACATGCATTCCTGAGTTGTGACCATGTGGATTACTGATTTTTCATCCTCTATAAAAGGAATAATTTCATATAGACTCGTGTACACATTTTCACAAGCTTTCCCTAACACAAGTTTCGAATTCGTTCATTTTTCACAGAAGAATACTTCTGGAGTGTATTCAACCTAATAGATATATAATTTACATGAATTCCATCAACATGGCATTCCGGGTTCCGTACATGATACATGCATGACGGATTCGAGAAACATGCGTTTCTGAGTTGTGAGCATGTGGATTAGTGAACTTTCATCCACCAAAGAAGGCATATATTACACTTTGAAATATTTACTCTGACTTCATAAGTTTTTTGTATCACCAGGTTCTAAAATCGGACATTTGGCAGTAGAAAACACTCTTTGAGCGAATTCTCACCAATACACATGTAATTTACATTGTTTACATAACCATGGCATTCCGTATTCCGAACATGTTTCATGCATCACGGATTCCTCAAACATGCATTTCTGAGCTGTGAACATGCGCATGACAGATGTTTCAACCACCAAACAAGTTACATATGCACTTTGAAATAGTTCCTTGGACTTCGTTGCTTCTCCTATCACCAGTTTCAAGAATCACACTTTGATCCCAGAAAAACCCTCTTGGAGCGAATTCTACCCTAGAGATATGTAATTTGAATAGATTCCTTCAACATGATATTCCGTGTTCCGTACATGTTACATGCATGACGGATTCGACATACATGCATTCCTGAGTTGTGACCATGTGGATTACTGATTTTTCATCCTCTATAAAAGGAATAATTTCATATAGACTCGTGTACACATTTTCACAAGCTTTCCCTAACACAAGTTTCGAATTCGTTCATTTTTCACAGAAGAATACTTCTGGAGTGTATTCAACCTAATAGATATATAATTTACATGAATTCCATCAACATGGCATTCCGGGTTCCGTACATGATACATGCATGACGGATTCGAGAAACATGCGTTTCTGAGTTGTGAGCATGTGGATTAGTGAACTTTCATCCACCAAAGAAGGCATATATTACACTTTGAAATATTTACTCTGACTTCATAAGTTTTTTGTATCACCAGGTTCTAAAATCGGACATTTGGCAGTAGAAAACACTCTTTGAGCGAATTCTCACCAATACACATGTAATTTACATTGTTTACATAACCATGGCATTCCGTATTCCAAACATGTTTCATGCATCACGGATTCCTCAAACATGCATTTCTGTGCTGTGAACATGCGCATGACAGATGTTTCAACCACCAAACAAGTTATTATGCACTTTGAAATAGTTCCTTGGACTTCGTTGCTTCTCCTATCACCAGTTTCAAGAATCACACTTTGATCCCAGAAAAACCCTCTTGGAGCGAATTCTACCCTAGAGATATGTAATTTGAATAGATTCCTTCAACATGATATTCCGTGTTCCGTACATGTTACATGCATGACGGATTCGACATACATGCATTCCTGAGTTGTGACCATGTGGATTAATGTTTTTCATCCTCTATATAAGGAATAACTTCATATAGACTCGTGTACACATTTTCACAAGCTTTCCCTAACACAAGTTTCGAATTCGTTCATTTTTCACAGAAGAATACTTCTGGAGTGTATTCAACCTAATAGATATATAATTTACATGAATTCCATCAACATGGCATTCCGGGTTCCGTACATGATACATGCATGACGGATTCGAGAAACATGCGTTTCTGAGTTGTGAGCATGTGGATTAGTGAACTTTCATCCACCAAAGAAGGCATATATTACACTTTGAAATATTTACTCTGACTTCATAAGTTTTTTGTATCACCTGGTTCTAAAATCGGACATTTGGCAGTGGGAAACTCTCTTTGAGCGAATTCTCACCAATACACATGTAATTTACATTGTTTACATAACCATGGCATTCCGTATTCCGAACATGTTTCATGCATCACGGATTCCTCAAACATGCATTTCTGAGCTGTGAACATGCGCATGACAGATGTTTCAACCACCAAACAAGATACTTATGCACTTTGAAATAGTTCCTTGAACTTCGTTGCTTCTCCTATCACCAGTTTCAAGAATCACACTTTGATCCCAGAAAAACCCTCTTGGAGTGAATTCTACCCTAGAGATATGTAATTTGAATAGATTCCTTCAACATGATATTCCGTGTTCCGTACATGTTACATGCATGACAGATTCGACATACATGCATTCCTGAGTTGTGAGCATGTGGATTACTGATTTTTCATCCTCTATAAAAGGAATAATTTCATATAGACTCGTGTACACATTTTCACAAGCTTTCCCTAACACAAGTTTCGAATTCGTTCATTTTTCACAGAAGAATACTTCTGGAGTGTATTCAACCTAATAGATATATAATTTACATGAATTCCATCAACATGGCATTCCGGGTTCCGTACATGATACATGCATGACGGATTCGAGAAACATGCGTTTCTGAGTTGTGAGCATGTGGATTAGTGAACTTTCATCCACCAAAGAAGGCATATATTACACTTTGAAATATTTACTCTGACTTCATAAGTTTTTTGTATCACCAGGTTCTAAAATCAGACATTTGGCAGTAGAAAACACTCTTTGAGCGAATTCTCACCAATACACATGTAATTTACATTGTTTACATAACCATGGCATTCCGTATTCCAAACATGTTTCATGCATCACGGATTCCTCAAACATGCATTTCTGTGCTGTGAACATGCGCATGACAGATGTTTCAACCACCAAACAAGTTATTATGCACTTTGAAATAGTTCCTTGGACTTCGTTGCTTCTCCTATCACCAGTTTCAAGAATCACACTTTGATCCCAGAAAAACCCTCTTGGAGCGAATTCTACCCTAGAGATATGTAATTTGAATAGATTCCTTCAACATGATATTCCGTGTTCCGTACATGTTACATGCATGACGGATTCGACATACATGCATTCCTGAGTTGTGACCATGTGGATTAATGATTTTTCATCCTCTATATAAGGAATAACTTCATATAGACTCGTGTACACATTTTCACAAGCTTTCCCTAACACAAGTTTCGAATTCGTTCATTTTTCACAGAAGAATACTTCTGGAGTGTATTCAACCTAATAGATATATAATTTACATGAATTCCATCAACATGGCATTCCGGGTTCCGTACATGATACATGCATGACGGATTCGAGAAACATGCGTTTCTGAGTTGTGAGCATGTGGATTAGTGAACTTTCATCCACCAAAGAAGGCATATATTACACTTTGAAATATTTACTCTGACTTCATAAGTTTTTTGTATCACCTGGTTCTAAAATCGGACATTTGGCAGTGGGAAACTCTCTTTGAGCGAATTCTCACCAATACACATGTAATTTACATTGTTTACATAACCATGGCATTCCGTATTCCGAACATGTTTCATGCATCACGGATTCCTCAAACATGCATTTCTGAGCTGTGAACATGCGCATGACAGATGTTTCAACCACCAAACAAGATACTTATGCACTTTGAAATAGTTCCTTGAACTTCGTTGCTTCTCCTATCACCAGTTTCAAGAATCACACTTTGATCCCAGAAAAACCCTCTTGGAGTGAATTCTACCCTAGAGATATGTAATTTGAATAGATTCCTTCAACATGATATTCCGTGTTCCGTACATGTTACATGCATGACGGATTCGACATACATGCATTCCTGAGTTGTGAGCATGTGGATTACTGATTTTTCATCCTCTATAAAAGGAATAATTTCATATAGACTCGTGTACACATTTTCACAAGCTTTCCCTAACACAAGTTTCGAATTCGTTCATTTTTCACAGAAGAATACTTCTGGAGTGTATTCAACCTAATAGATATATAATTTACATGAATTCCATCAACATGGCATTCCGGGTTCCGTACATGATACATGCATGACGGATTCGAGAAACATGCGTTTCTGAGTTGTGAGCATGTGGATTAGTGAACTTTCATCCACCAAAGAAGGCATATATTACACTTTGAAATATTTACTCTGACTTCATAAGTTTTTTGTATCACCAGGTTCTAAAATCGGACATTTGGCAGTGGAAAACACTCTTTGAGCGTATTCTCACCAATACACATGTAATTTACATTGTTTACATAACCATGGCATTCCGTATTCCAAACATGTTTCATGCATCACGGATTCCTCAAACATGCATTTCTGAGCTGTGAACATGCGCATGACAGATGTTTCAACCACCAAACAAGTTATTATGCACTTTGAAATAGTTCCTTGGACTTCGTTGCTTCTCCTATCACCAGTTTCAAGAATCACACTTTGATCCCAGAAAAACCCTCTTGGAGCGAATTCTACCCTAGAGATATGTAATTTGAATAGATTCCTTCAACATGATATTCCGTGTTCCGTACATGTTACATGCATGACGGATTCGACATACATGCATTCCTGAGTTGTGACCATGTGGATTACTGATTTTTCATCCTCTATAAAAGGAATAATTTCATATAGACTCGTGTACACATTTTCACAAGCTTTCCCTAACACAAGTTTCGAATTCGTTCATTTTTCACAGAAGAATACTTCTGGAGTGTATTCAACCTAATAGATATATAATTTACATGAATTCCATCAACATGGCATTCCGGGTTCCGTACATGATACATGCATGACGGATTCGAGAAACATGCGTTTCTGAGTTGTGAGCATGTGGATTAGTGAACTTTCATCCACCAAAGAAGGCATATATTACACTTTGAAATATTTACTCTGACTTCATAAGTTTTTTGTATCACCAGGTTCTAAAATCGGACATTTGGCAGTAGAAAACACTCTTTGAGCGAATTCTCACCAATACACATCTAATTTACATTGTTTACATAACCATGGCATTCCGTATTCCGAACATGTTTCATGCATCACGGATTCCTCAAACATGCATTTCTGAGCTGTGAACATGCGCATGACAGATGTTTCAACCACCAAACAAGATACTTATGCACTTTGAAATAGTTCCTTGAACTTCGTTGCTTCTCCTACCACCAGTTTCAAGAATCACACTTTGATCCCAGAAAAACCCTCTTGGAGCGAATTCTACCCTAGAGATATGTAATTTGAATAGATTCCTTCAACATGATATTCCGTGTTCCGTACATGTTACATGCATGACGGATTCGACATACATGCATTCCTGAGTTGTGACCATGTGGATTACTGATTTTTCATCCTCTATAAAAGGAATAATTTCATATAGACTCGTGTACACATTTTCACAAGCTTTCCCTAACACAAGTTTCGAATTCGTTCATTTTTCACAGAAGAATACTTCTGGAGTGTATTCAACCTAATAGATATATAATTTACATGAATTCCATCAACATGGCATTCCGGGTTCCGTACATGATACATGCATGACGGATTCGAGAAACATGCGTTTCTGAGTTGTGAGCATGTGGATTAGTGAACTTTCATCCACCAAAGAAGGCATATATTACACTTTGAAATATTTACTCTGACTTCATAAGTTTTTTGTATCACCAGGTTCTAAAATCGGACATTTGGCAGTAGAAAACACTCTTTGAGCGAATTCTCACCAATACACATGTAATTTACATTGTTTACATAACCATGGCATTCCGTATTCCAAACATGTTTCATGCATCACGGATTCCTCAAACATGCATTTCTGTGCTGTGAACATGCGCATGACAGATGTTTCAACCACCAAACAAGTTATTATGCACTTTGAAATAGTTCCTTGGACTTCGTTGCTTCTCCTATCACCAGTTTCAAGAATCACACTTTGATCCCAGAAAAACCCTCTTGGAGCGAATTCTACCCTAGAGATATGTAATTTGAATAGATTCCTTCAACATGATATTCCGTGTTCCGTACATGTTACATGCATGACGGATTCGACATACATGCATTCCTGAGTTGTGACCATGTGGATTAATGATTTTTCATCCTCTATATAAGGAATAACTTCATATAGACTCGTGTACACATTTTCACAAGCTTTCCCTAACACAAGTTTCGAATTCGTTCATTTTTCACAGAAGAATACTTCTGGAGTGTATTCAACCTAATAGATATATAATTTACATGAATTCCATCAACATGGCATTCCGGGTTCCGTACATGATACATGCATGACGGATTCGAGAAACATGCGTTTCTGAGTTGTGAGCATGTGGATTAGTGAACTTTCATCCACCAAAGAAGGCATATATTACACTTTGAAATATTTACTCTGACTTCATAAGTTTTTTGTATCACCTGGTTCTAAAATCGGACATTTGGCAGTGGGAAACTCTCTTTGAGCGAATTCTCACCAATACACATGTAATTTACATTGTTTACATAACCATGGCATTCCGTATTCCGAACATGTTTCATGCATCACGGATTCCTCAAACATGCATTTCTGAGCTGTGAACATGCGCATGACAGATGTTTCAACCACCAAACAAGATACTTATGCACTTTGAAATAGTTCCTTGAACTTCGTTGCTTCTCCTATCACCAGTTTCAAGAATCACACTTTGATCCCAGAAAAACCCTCTTGGAGTGAATTCTACCCTAGAGATATGTAATTTGAATAGATTCCTTCAACATGATATTCCGTGTTCCGTACATGTTACATGCATGACGGATTCGACATACATGCATTCCTGAGTTGTGAGCATGTGGATTACTGATTTTTCATCCTCTATAAAAGGAATAATTTCATATAGACTCGTGTACACATTTTCACAAGCTTTCCCTAACACAAGTTTCGAATTCGTTCATTTTTCACAGAAGAATACTTCTGGAGTGTATTCAACCTAATAGATATATAATTTACATGAATTCCATCAACATGGCATTCCGGGTTCCGTACATGATACATGCATGACGGATTCGAGAAACATGCGTTTCTGAGTTGTGAGCATGTGGATTAGTGAACTTTCATCCACCAAAGAAGGCATATATTACACTTTGAAATATTTACTCTGACTTCATAAGTTTTTTGTATCACCAGGTTCTAAAATCGGACATTTGGCAGTGGAAAACACTCTTTGAGCGTATTCTCACCAATACACATGTAATTTACATTGTTTACATAACCATGGCATTCCGTATTCCAAACATGTTTCATGCATCACGGATTCCTCAAACATGCATTTCTGAGCTGTGAACATGCGCATGACAGATGTTTCAACCACCAAACAAGTTATTATGCACTTTGAAATAGTTCCTTGGACTTCGTTGCTTCTCCTATCACCAGTTTCAAGAATCACACTTTGATCCCAGAAAAACCCTCTTGGAGCGAATTCTACCCTAGAGATATGTAATTTGAATAGATTCCTTCAACATGATATTCCGTGTTCCGTACATGTTACATGCATGACGGATTCGACATACATGCATTCCTGAGTTGTGACCATGTGGATTACTGATTTTTCATCCTCTATAAAAGGAATAATTTCATATAGACTCGTGTACACATTTTCACAAGCTTTCCCTAACACAAGTTTCGAATTCGTTCATTTTTCACAGAAGAATACTTCTGGAGTGTATTCAACCTAATAGATATATAATTTACATGAATTCCATCAACATGGCATTCCGGGTTCCGTACATGATACATGCATGACGGATTCGAGAAACATGCGTTTCTGAGTTGTGAGCATGTGGATTAGTGAACTTTCATCCACCAAAGAAGGCATATATTACACTTTGAAATATTTACTCTGACTTCATAAGTTTTTTGTATCACCAGGTTCTAAAATCGGACATTTGGCAGTAGAAAACACTCTTTGAGCGAATTCTCACCAATACACATCTAATTTACATTGTTTACATAACCATGGCATTCCGTATTCCGAACATGTTTCATGCATCACGGATTCCTCAAACATGCATTTCTGAGCTGTGAACATGCGCATGACAGATGTTTCAACCACCAAACAAGATACTTATGCACTTTGAAATAGTTCCTTGAACTTCGTTGCTTCTCCTACCACCAGTTTCAAGAATCACACTTTGATCCCAGAAAAACCCTCTTGGAGCGAATTCTACCCTAGAGATATGTAATTTGAATAGATTCCTTCAACATGATATTCCGTGTTCCGTACATGTTACATGCATGACGGATTCGACATACATGCATTCCTGAGTTGTGACCATGTGGATTACTGATTTTTCATCCTCTATAAAAGGAATAATTTCATATAGACTCGTGTACACATTTTCACAAGCTTTCCCTAACACAAGTTTCGAATTCGTTCATTTTTCACAGAACAATACTTCTGGAGTGTATTCAACCTAATAGATATATAATTTACATGAATTCCATCAACATGGCATTCCGGGTTCCGTACATGATACATGCATGACGGATTCGAGAAACATGCGTTTCTGAGTTGTGAGCATGTGGATTAGTGAACTTTCATCCACCAAAGAAGGCATATATTACACTTTGAAATATTTACTCTGACTTCATAAGTTTTTTGTATCACCAGGTTCTAAAATCGGACATTTGGCAGTAGAAAACACTCTTTGAGCGAATTCTCACCAATACACATGTAATTTACATTGTTTACATAACCATGGCATTCCGTATTCCAAACATGTTTCATGCATCACGGATTCCTCAAACATGCATTTCTGAGCTGTGAACATGCACATGACAGATGTTTCAACCACCAAACAAGTTATTATGCACTTTGAAATAGTTCCTTGGACTTCGTTGCTTCTCCTATCACCAGTTTCAAGAATCACACTTTGATCCCAGAAAAACCCTCTTGGAGCGAATTCTACCCTAGAGATATGTAATTTGAATAGATTCCTTCAACATGATATTCCGTGTTCCGTACATGTTACATGCATGACGGATTCGACATATATGCATTCCTGAGTTGTGACCATGTGGATTACTGATTTTTCATCCTCTATAAAAGGAATAATTTCATATAGACTCGTGTACACATTTTCACAAGCTTTCCCTAACACAAGTTTCGAATTCGTTCATTTTTCACAGAAGAATACTTCTGGAGTGTATTCAACCTAATAGATATATAATTTACATGAATTCCATCAACATGGCATTCCGGGTTCCGTACATGATACATGCATGACGGATTCGAGAAACATGCGTTTCTGAGTTGTGAGCATGTGGATTAGTGAACTTTCATCCACCAAAGAAGGCATATATTACACTTTGAAATATTTACTCTGACTTCATAAGTTTTTTGTATCACCAGGTTCTAAAATCGGACATTTGGCAGTAGAAAACACTCTTTGAGCGAATTCTCACCAATACACATGTAATTTACATTGTTTACATAACCATGGCATTCCGTATTCCAAACATGTTTCATGCATCACGGATTCCTCAAACATGCATTTCTGTGCTGTGAACATGCGCATGACAGATGTTTCAACCACCAAACAAGTTATTATGCACTTTGAAATAGTTCCTTGGACTTCGTTGCTTCTCCTATCACCAGTTTCAAGAATCACACTTTGATCCCAGAAAAACCCTCTTGGAGCGAATTCTACCCTAGAGATATGTAATTTGAATAGATTCCTTCAACATGATATTCCGTGTTCCGTACATGTTACATGCATGACGGATTCGACATACATGCATTCCTGAGTTGTGACCATGTGGATTAATGATTTTTCATCCTCTATATAAGGAATAACTTCATATAGACTCGTGTACACATTTTCACAAGCTTTCCCTAACACAAGTTTCGAATTCGTTCATTTTTCACAGAAGAATACTTCTGGAGTGTATTCAACCTAATAGATATATAATTTACATGAATTCCATCAACATGGCATTCCGGGTTCCGTACATGATACATGCATGACGGATTCGAGAAACATGCGTTTCTGAGTTGTGAGCATGTGGATTAGTGAACTTTCATCCACCAAAGAAGGCATATATTACACTTTGAAATATTTACTCTGACTTCATAAGTTTTTTGTATCACCTGGTTCTAAAATCGGACATTTGGCAGTGGGAAACTCTCTTTGAGCGAATTCTCACCAATACACATGTAATTTACATTGTTTACATAACCATGGCATTCCGTATTCCGAACATGTTTCATGCATCACGGATTCCTCAAACATGCATTTCTGAGCTGTGAACATGCGCATGACAGATGTTTCAACCACCAAACAAGATACTTATGCACTTTGAAATAGTTCCTTGAACTTCGCTGCTTCTCCTATCACCAGTTTCAAGAATCACACTTTGATCCCAGAAAAACCCTCTTGGAGTGAATTCTACCCTAGAGATATGTAATTTGAATAGATTCCTTCAACATGATATTCCGTGTTCCGTACATGTTACATGCATGACGGATTCGACATACATGCATTCCTGAGTTGTGAGCATGTGGATTACTGATTTTTCATCCTCTATAAAAGGAATAATTTCATATAGACTCGTGTACACATTTTCACAAGCTTTCCCTAACACAAGTTTCGAATTCGTTCATTTTTCACAGAAGAATACTTCTGGAGTGTATTCAACCTAATAGATATATAATTTACATGAATTCCATCAACATGGCATTCCGGGTTCCGTACATGATACATGCATGACGGATTCGAGAAACATGCGTTTCTGAGTTGTGAGCATGTGGATTAGTGAACTTTCATCCACCAAAGAAGGCATATATTACACTTTGAAATATTTACTCTGACTTCATAAGTTTTTTGTATCACCAGGTTCTAAAATCGGACATTTGGCAGTGGAAAACACTCTTTGAGCGTATTCTCACCAATACACATGTAATTTACATTGTTTACATAACCATGGCATTCCGTATTCCGAACATGTTTCATGCATCACGGATTCCTCAAACATGCATTTCTGAGCTGTGAACATGCGCATGACAGATGTTTCAACCACTAAACAAGATACTTATGCACTTTGAAATAGTTCCTTGAACTTCGTTGCTTCTCCTACCACCAGTTTCAAGAATCACACTTTGATCCCAGAAAAACCCTCTTGGAGTGAATTCTACCCTAGAGATATGTAATTTGAATAGATTCCTTCAACATGATATTCCGTGTTCCGTACATGTTACATGCATGACGGATTCGACATACATGCATTCCTGAGTTGTGACCATGTGGATTACTGATTTTTCATCCTCTATAAAAGGAATAATTTCATATAGACTCGTGTACACATTTTCAAAAGGTTTCCCTAACACAAGTTTCGAATTCGTTCATTTTTCACAGAAGAATACTTCTGGAGTGTATTCAACCTAATAGATATATAATTTACATGAATTCCATCAACATGGCATTCCGGGTTCCGTACATGATACATGCATGACGGATTCGAGAAACATGCGTTTCTGAGTTGTGAGCATGTGGATTAGTGAACTTTCATCCACCAAAGAAGGCATATATTACACTTTGAAATATTTACTCTGACTTCATAAGTTTTTTGTATCACCAGGTTCTAAAATTGGACATTTGGCAGTAGAAAACACTCTTTGAGTGAATTCTCACCAATACACATGTAATTTACATTGTTTACATAACCATGGCATTCCGTATTCCAAACATGTTTCATGCATCACGGATTCCTCAAACATGCATTTCTGAGCTGTGAACATGCGCATGACAGATGTTTCAACCACCAAACAAGTTATTATGCACTTTGAAATAGTTCCTTGGACTTCGTTGCTTCTCCTATCACCAGTTTCAAGAATCACACTTTGATCCCAGAAAAACCCTCTTGGAGCGAATTCTACCCTAGAGATATGTAATTTGAATAGATTCCTTCAACATGATATTCCGTGTTCCGTACATGTTACATGCATGACGGATTCGACATACATGCATTCCTGAGTTGTGACCATGTGGATTACTGATTTTTCATCCTCTATAAAAGGAATAATTTCATATAGACTCGTGTACACATTTTCACAAGCTTTCCCTAACACAAGTTTCGAATTCGTTCATTTTTCACAGAAGAATACTTCTGGAGTGTATTCAACCTAATAGATATATAATTTACATGAATTCCATCAACATGGCATTCCGGGTTCCGTACATGATACATGCATGACGGATTCGAGAAACATGCGTTTCTGAGTTGTGAGCATGTGGATTAGTGAACTTTCATCCACCAAAGAAGGCATATATTACACTTTGAAATATTTACTCTGACTTCATAAGTTTTTTGTATCACCAGGTTCTAAAATCGGACATTTGGCAGTGGAAAACACTCTTTGAGCGAATTCTCACCAATACACATGTAATTTACATTGTTTACATAACCATGGCATTCCGTATTCCGAACATGTTTCATGCATCATGGATTCCTCAAACATGCATTTCTGAGCTGTGAACATGCGCATGACAGATGTTTCAACCACCAAACAAGTTATTATGCACTTTGAAATAGTTCCTTGGACTTCGTTGCTTCTCCTATCACCAGTTTCAAGAATCACACTTTGATCCCAGAAAAACCCTCTTGGAGCGAATTCTACCCTAGAGATATGTAATTTGAATAGATTCCTTCAACATGATATTCCGTGTTCCGTACATGTTACATGCATGACGGATTCGACATACATGCATTCCTGAGTTGTGACCATGTGGATTAATGATTTTTCATCCTCTATATAAGGAATAATTTCATATAGACTCGTGTACACATTTTCACAAGCTTTCCCTAACACAAGTTTCGAATTCGTTCATTTTTCACAGAAGAAAACTTCTGGAGTGTATTCAACCTAATAGATATATAATTTACATGAATTCCATCAACATGGCATTCCGGGTTCCGTACATGATACATGCATGACGGATTTGAGAAACATGCGTTTCTGAGTTGTGAGCATGTGGATTAGTGAACTTTCATCCACCAAAGAAGGCATATATTACACTTTGAAATATTTACTCTGACTTCATAAGTTTTTTGTATCACCAGGTTCTAAAATCGGACATTTGGCAGTGGAAAACACTCTTTGAGCGAATTCTCACCAATACACATGTAATTTACATTGTTTACATAACCATGGCATTCCGTATTCCGAACATGTTTCATGCATCACGGATTCCTCAAACATGCATTTCTGAGCTGTGAACATGCGCATGACAGATGTTTCAACCACCAAACAAGTTATTATGCACTTTGAAATAGTTACTTGGACTTCGTTGCTTCTCCTATCACCAGTTTCAAGAATCACACTTTGATCCCAGAAAAACCCTCTTGGAGCGAATTCTACCCTAGAGATATGTAATTTGAATAGATTCCTTCAACATGATATTCCGTGTTCCGTACATGTTACATGCATGACGGATTCGACATACATGCATTCCTGAGTTGTGACCATGTGGATTACTGATTTTTCATCCTCTATAAAAGGAATAATTTCATATAGACTCGTGTACACATTTTCACAAGCTTTCCCTAACACAAGTTTCGAATTCGTTCATTTTTCACAGAAGAATACTTCTGGAGTGTATTCAACCTAATAGATATATAATTTACATGAATTCCATCAACATGGCATTCCGGGTTCCGTACATGATACATGCATGACGGATTCGAGAAACATGCGTTTCTGAGTTGTGAGCATGTGGATTAGTGAACTTTCATCCACCAAAGAAGGCATATATTACACTTTGAAATATTTACTCTGACTTCATAAGTTTTTTGTATCACCAGGTTCTAAAATCGGACATTTGGCAGTGGAAAACACTCTTTGAGCGAATTCTCACCAATACACATGTAATTTACATTGTTTACATAACCATGGCATTCCGTATTCCGAACATGTTTCATGCATCATGGATTCCTCAAACATGCATTTCTGAGCTGTGAACATGCGCATGACAGATGTTTCAACCACCAAACAAGTTATTATGCACTTTGAAATAGTTCCTTGGACTTCGTTGCTTCTCCTATCACCAGTTTCAAGAATCACACTTTGATCCCAGAAAAACCCTCTTGGAGCGAATTCTACCCTAGAGATATGTAATTTGAATAGATTCCTTCAACATGATATTCCGTGTTCCGTACATGTTACATGCATGACGGATTCGACATACATGCATTCCTGAGTTGTGACCATGTGGATTAATGATTTTTCATCCTCTATATAAGGAATAATTTCATATAGACTCGTGTACACATTTTCACAAGCTTTCCCTAACACAAGTTTCGAATTCGTTCATTTTTCACAGAAGAAAACTTCTGGAGTGTATTCAACCTAATAGATATATAATTTACATGAATTCCATCAACATGGCATTCCGTGTTCCGTACATGATACATGCATGACGGATTTGAGAAACATGCGTTTCTGAGTTGTGAGCATGTGGATTAGTGAACTTTCATCCACCAAAGAAGGCATATATTACACTTTGAAATATTTACTCTGACTTCATAAGTTTTTTGTATCACCAGGTTCTAAAATCGGACATTTGGCAGTAGAAAACACTCTTTGAGCGAATTCTCACCAATACACATGTAATTTACATTGTTTACATAACCATGGCATTCCGTATTCCGAACATGTTTCATGCATCACGGATTCCTCAAACATGCATTTCTGAGCTGTGAACATGCGCATGACAGATGTTTCAACCACCAAACAAGTTATTATGCACTTTGAAATAGTTCCTTGGACTTCGTTGCTTCTCCTATCACCAGTTTCAAGAATCACACTTTGATCCCAGAAAAACCCTCTTGGAGCGAATTCTACCCTAGAGATATGTAATTTGAATAGATTCCTTCAACATGATATTCCGTGTTCCGTACATGTTACATGCATGACGGATTCGACATACATGCATTCCTGAGTTGTGAGCATGTGGATTACTGATTTTTCATCCTCTATAAAAGGAATAATTTCATATAGACTCGTGTACACATTTTCACAAGCTTTCCCTAACACAAGTTTCGAATTCGTTCATTTTTCACAGAACAATACTTCTGGATTGTATTCAACCTAATAGACATATAATTTACATGAATTCCATCAACATGGCATTCTGGGTTCCGTACATGATACATGCATGACGGATTCGAGAAACATGCGTTTCTGAGTTGTGAGCATGTGGATTAGTGAACTTTCATCCACCAAAGTAGGCATATATTACACTTTGAAATATTTACTCTGACTTCATAAGTTTTTTGTATCACCAGGTTCTAAAATCGGACATTTGGCAGTGGAAAACACTCTTTGAGCGAATCCTCACCAATACACATGTAATTTACATTGTTTACATAACCATGGCATTCCGTATTCCGAACATGTTTCATGCATCACGGATTCCTCAAACATGCATTTCTGAGCTGTGAACATGCGCATGACAGATGTTTCAACCACCAAACAAGTTATTATGCACTTTGAAATAGTTCCTTGGACTTCGTTGCTTCTCCTATCACCAGTTTCAAGAATCACACTTTGATCCCAGAAAAACCCTCTTGGAGCGAATTCTACCCTAGAGATATTTAATTTGAATAGATTCCTTCAACATGATATTCCGTGTTCCGTACATGTTACATGCATGACGGATTCGACATACATGCATTCCTGAGTTGTGACCATGTGAATTACTGATTTTTCATCCTCTATAAAAGGAATAATTTCATATAGACTCGTGTACACCTTTTCACAAGCTTTCCCTATCAAAAGTTTCGCATTCGTTCATTTTTCACAGAACAATATTTCTGGAGTGTATTCAACCTAATAGATATATAATTTACATGAATTCCATCAACATGGCATTCCGGGTTCCGTACATGATACATGCATGACGGATTCGAGAAACATGCGTTTCTGAGTTGTGAGCATGTGGATTAGTGAACTTTCATCCACCAAAGAAGGCATATATTACACTTTGAAATATTTACTCTGACTTCATAAGTTTTTTGTATCACCAGGTTCTAAAATCGGACATTTGGCAGTAGAAAACACTCTTTGAGCGAATTCTCACCAATACACATGTAATTTACATTGTTTACATAACCATGGCATTCCGTATTCCAAACATGTTTCATGCATCACGGATTCCTCAAACATGCATTTCTGAGCTGTGAACATGCGCATGACAGATGTTTCAACCACCAAACAAGTTATTATGCACTTTGAAATAGTTCCTTGGACTTCGTTGCTTCTCCTATCACCAGTTTCAAGAATCACACTTTGATCCCAGAAAAACCCTCTTGGAGCGAATTCTACCCTAGAGATATGTAATTTGAATAGATTCCTTCAACATGATATTCCGTGTTCCGTACATGTTACATGCATGACGGATTCGACATACATGCATTCCTGAGTTGTGACCATGTGGATTAATGATTTTTCATCCTCTATATAAGGAATAATTTCATATAGACTCGTGTACACATTTTCACAAGCTTTCCCTAACACAAGTTTCGAATTCGTTCATTTTTCACAGAAGAATACTTCTGGAGTGCATTCAACCTAATAGATATATAATTTACATGAATTCCATCAACATGGCATTCCGGGTTCCGTACATGATACATGCATGACGGATTCGAGAAACATGCGTTTCTGAGTTGTGAGCATGTGGATTAGTGAACTTTCATCCACCAAAGAAGGCATATATTACACTTTGAAATATTTACTCTGACTTCATAAGTTTTTTGTATCACCTGGTTCTAAAATCGGACATTTGGCAGTGGAAAACTCTCTTTGAGCGAATTCTCACCAATACACATGTAATTTACATTGTTTACATAACCATGGCATTCCGTAATCCGAACATGTTTCATGCATCACGGATTCCTCAAACATGCATTTCTGAGCTGTGAACATGCGCATGACAGATGTTTCAACCACCAAACAAGATACCTATGCACTTTGAAATAGTTCCTTGGACTTCGTTGCTTCTCCTATCACCAGTTTCAAGAATCACACTTTGATCCCAGAAAAACCCTCTTGGAGCGAATTCTACCCTAGAGATATGTAATTTGAATAGATTCCTTCAACATGATATTCCGTGTTCCGTACATGTTACATGCATGACGGATTCGACATACATGCATTCCTGAGTTGTGACCATGTGGATTACTGATTTTTCATCCTCTATAAAAGGAATAATTTCATATAGACTCGTGTACACATTTTCACAAGCTTTCCCTAACACAAGTTTCGAATTCGTTCATTTTTCACAGAAGAATACTTCTGGAGTGTATTCAACCTAATAGATATATAATTTACATGAATTCCATCAACATGGCATTCCGGGTTCCGTACATGATACATGCATGACGGATTTGAGAAACATGCGTTTCTGAGTTGTGAGCATGTGGATTAGTGAACTTTCATCCACCAAAGAAGGCATATAATTACACTTTGAAATATTTACTCTGACTTCATAAGTTTTTTGTATCACCAGGTTCTAAAATCGGACATTTGGCAGTAGAAAACACTCTTTGAGCGAATTCTCACCAATACATATGTAATTTACATTGTTTACATAACCATGGCATTCCGTATTCCGAACATGTTTCATGCATCACGGATTCCTCAAACATGCATTTCTGAGCTGTGAACATGCGCATGACAGATGTTTCAACCACCAAACAAGTTACTTATGCACTTTGAAATAGTTCCTTGGACTTCGTTGCTTCTCCCATCACCAGTTTCAAAAATCACACTTTGATCCCAGAAAAACCCTCTTGGAGCGAATTCTACCCTAGAGATATGTAATTTGAATAGATTCCTTCAACATGATATTCCGTGTTCCGTACATGTTACATGCATGACGGATTCGACATACATACATTCCTGAGTTGTGACCATGTGGATTACTGATTTTTCATCCTCTATAAAAGGAATAATTTCATATAGACTCGTGTACACATTTTCACAAGCTTTCCCTAACACAAGTTTCGCATTCGTTCATTTTTCACAGAACAATACTTCTGGAGTGTATTCAACCTAATAGATATATAATTTACATGAAATCCATCAACATGGCATTCCGGGTTCCGTACATGATACATGCATTACGGATTCGAGAAACATGCGTTTCTGAGTTGTGAGCATGTGGATTAGTGAACTTTCATCCACCAAAGAAGGCATATATTACACTTTGAAATATTTACTCTGACTTCATAAGTTTTTTGTATCACCAGGTTCTAAAATCGGACATTTGGCAGTAGAAAACACTCTTTGAGCGAATTCTCACCAATACACATGTAATTTACATTGTTTACATAACCATGGCATTCCGTATTCCGAACATGTTTCATGCATCACGGATTCCTCAAACATGCATTTCTGAGCTGTGAACATGCGCATGACAGATGTTTCAACCACCAAACAAGTTACTTATGCACTTTGAAATAATTCCTTGGACTTCGTTGCTTCTCCTATCACCAGTTTCAAGAATCACACTTTGATCCCAGAAAAACCCTCTTGGAGCGAATTCTACCCTAGAGATATGTAATTTGAATAGATTCCTTCAACATGATATTCCGTGTTCCGTACAAGTTACATGCATGACGGATTCGACATACATGCATTCCTGAGTTGTGATCATGTGGATTACTGATTTTTCATCCTGTATAAAAGGAATAATTTCATATAGACTCGTGTACACATTTTCACAAGCTTTCCCTAAGACAAGTTTCGAATTCGTGCTTTTTTCACAGAAGAATACTTCTGGAGTGTATTCAACCTAATAGATATATAATTTACATGAATTCCATCAACATGGCATTCCGGGTTCCGTACATGATACATGCATGACGGATTCGAGAAACATGCGTTTCTGAGATGTGAGCATGTGGATTAGTGAACTTTCATCCACCAAAGAAGGCATATATTACACTTTGAAATATTTACTCTGACTTCATAAGTTTTTTGTATCACCAGGTTCTAAAATAGGACATTTGGCAGTAGAAAACACTCTTTGAGCGAATTCTCACCAATACACATGTAATTTACATTGTTTACATAACCATGGCATTCCGTATTCCAAACATGTTTCATGCATCACGGATTCCTCAAACATGCATTTCTGAGCTGTGAACATACACATGACAGATATTTCAACCACCAAACAAGTTATTATGCACTTTGAAATAGTTCCTTGGACTTCGTTGCTTCTCCTATCACCAGTTTCAAGAATCACACTTTGATCCCAGAAAAACCCTCTTGGAGCGAATTCTACCCTAGAGATATGTAATTTGAATAGATACCTTCAACATGATATTCCGTGTTCCGTATATGTTACATGCATGACGGATTCGACATACATGCATTCCTGAGTTGTGAGCATGTGGATTACTGATTTTTCATCCTCTATAAAAGGAATAATTTCATATAGACTCGTGTACACATTTTCACAAGCTTTCCCTAAGACAAGTTTCGAATTCGTGCTTTTTTCACAGAAGAATACTTCTGGAGTGTATTCAACCTAATAGATATATAATTTACATGAATTCCATCAACATGGCATTCCGGGTTCCGTACATGATACATGCATGACGGATTCGAGAAACATGCGTTTCTGAGATGTGAGCATGTGGATTAGTGAACTTTCATCCACCAAAGAAGGCATATATTACACTTTGAAATATTTACTCTGACTTCATAAGTTTTTTGTATCACCAGGTTCTAAAATCGGACATTTGGCAGTGGAAAACACTCTTTGAGCGAATTCTCACCAATACACATGTAATTTACATTGTTTACATAACCATGGCATTCCGTATTCCGAACATTTTTCATGCATCACGGATTCCTCAAACATGCATTTCTGAGCTGTGAACATGCGCATGACAGATGTTTCAACCACCAAACAAGTTACTTATGCACTTTGAAATAGTTCCTTGGACTTCGTTGCTTCTCCTATCACCAGTTTGAAGAATCACACTTTGATCCCAGAAAAACCCTCTTGGAGCGAATTCTACCCTAGAGATATGTAATTTGAATAGATTCCTTCAACATGATATTCCGTGTTCCGTACATGTTACATGCATGACGGATTCGACATACATGCATTCCTGAGTTGTGAGCATGTGGATTACTGATTTTTCATCCTCTATAAAAGGAATAATTTCATATAGACTCGTGTACACATTTTCACAAGCTTTCCCTAAGACAAGTTTCGAATTCGTGCTTTTTTCACAGAAGAATACTTCTGGAGTGTATTCAACCTAATAGATATATAATTTACATGAATTCCATCAACATGGCATTCCGGGTTCCGTACATGATACATGCATGACGGATTCGAGAAACATGCGTTTCTGAGATGTGAGCATGTGGATTAGTGAACTTTCATCCACCAAAGAAGGCATATATTACACTTTGAAATATTTACTCTGAGTTCATAAGTTTTTTGTATCACCAGGTTCTAAAATCGGACATTTGGCAGTAGAAAACACTCTTTGAGCGAATTCTCACCAATACACATGTAATTTACATTGTTTACATAACCATGGCATTCCGTATTCCGAACATGTTTCATGCATCACGGATTCCTCAAACATGCATTTCTGAGCTGTGAACATGCGCATGACAGATGTTTCAACCACCAAACAAGTTACTTATGCACTTTGAAATAATTCCTTGGACTTCGTTGCTTCTCCTATCACCAGTTTCAAGAATCACACTTTGATCCCAGAAAAACCCTCTTGGAGCGAATTCTACCCTAGAGATATGTAATTTGAATAGATTCCTTCAACATGATATTCCGTGTTCCGTATATGTTACATGCATGACGGATTCGACATACATGCATTCCTGGGTTGTGAGCATGTGGATTACTGATTTTTCATCCTCTATAAAAGGAATAATTTCATATAGACTCGTGTACACATTTTCACAAGCTTTCCCTAAGACAAGTTTCGAATTCGTGCTTTTTTCACAGAAGAATACTTCTGGAGTGTATTCAACCTAATAGATATATAATTTACATGAATTCCATCAACATGGCATTCCGGGTTCCGTACATGATACATGCATGACGGATTCGAGAAACATGCGTTTCTGAGATGTGAGCATGTGGATTAGTGAACTTTCATCCACCAAAGAAGGCATATATTACACTTTGAAATATTTACTCTGACTTCATAAGTTTTTTGTATCACCAGGTTCTAAAATAGGACATTTGGCAGTAGAAAACACTCTTTGAGCGAATTCTCACCAATACACATGTAATTTACATTGTTTACATAACCATGGCATTCCGTATTCCAAACATGTTTCATGCATCACGGATTCCTCAAACATGCATTTCTGAGCTGTGAACATACACATGACAGATATTTCAACCACCAAACAAGTTATTATGCACTTTGAAATAGTTCCTTGGACTTCGTTGCTTCTCCTATCACCAGTTTCAAGAATTACACTTTGATCTCAGAAAAACCCTCTTGGAGCGAATTCTACCCTAGAGATATGTAATTTGAATAGATACCTTCAACATGATATTCCGTGTTCCGTACATGTTACATGCATGACGGATTCGACATACATGCATTCCTGAGTTGTGACCATGTGGATTACTGATTTTTCATCCTCTATAAAAGGAATAATTTCATATAGACTCATGTACACATTTTCACAAGCTTTCCCTAAGACAAGTTTCGAATTCGTGCTTTTTTCACAGAAGAATACTTCTGGAGTGTATTCAACCTAATAGATATATAATTTACATGAATTCCATCAACATGGCATTCCGGGTTCCGTACATGATACATGCATGACGGATTCGAGAAACATGCGTTTCTGAGTTGTGAGCATGTGGATTAGTGAACTTTCATCCACCAAAGAAGGCATATATTACACTTTGAAATATTTACTCTGACTTCATAAGTTTTTTGTATCACCAGGTTCTAAAATCGGACATTTGGCAGTAGAAAACACTCTTTGAGCGAATTCTCACCAATACACATGTAATTTACATTGTTTACATAACCATGGCATTCCGAATTCCGAACATGTTTCATGCATCACGGATTCCTCAAACATGCATTTCTGAGCTGTGAACATGCGCATGACAGATGTTTCAACCACCAAACAAGTTACTTATGCACTTTGATATAGTTCCTTGGACTTCGTTGCTTCTCCTATCACCAGTTTCAAGAATCACACTTTGATCCCAGAAAAACCCTCTTGGAGCGAATTCTACCCTAGAGATATGTAATTTGAATAGATTCCTTCAACATGATATTCCGTGTTCCGTACATGTTACATGCATGACGGTTTTGACATACATGCATTCCTGAGTTGTGACCATGTGGATTACTGATTTTTCATCCTCTATAAAAGGAATAATTTCATATAGACTCGTGTACACATTTTCACAAGCTTTCCCTAACACAAGTTTCGCATTCGTTCATTTTTCACAGAACAATACTTCTGGAGTGTATTCAACCTAATAGATATATAATTTACATGAAATCCATCAACATGGCATTCCGGGTTCCGTACATGATACATGCATTACGGATTCGAGAAACATGCGTTTCTGAGTTGTGAGCATGTGGATTAGTGAACTTTCATCCACCAAAGAAGGCATATATTACACTTTGAAATATTTACTCTGACTTCATAAGTTTTTTGTATCACCAGGTTCTAAAATCGGACATTTGGCAGTGGAAAACACTCTTTGAGCGAATTCTCACCAATACACATGTAATTTACATTGTTTACATAACCATGGCATTCCGTATTCCGAACATGTTTCATGCATCACGGATTCCTCAAACATGCATTTCTGAGCTGTGAACATGCGCATGACAGATGTTTCAACCACCAAACAAGTTACTTATGCACTTTGAAATAGTTCTTGGACTTCGTTGCTTCTCCTATCACCAGTTTCAAGAATCACACTTTGATCCCAGAAAAACCCTCTTGGAGCGAATTCTACCCTAGAGATATGTAATTTGAATAGATTCCTTCAACATGATATTCCGTGTTCCGTACATGTTACATGCATGACGGATTCGACATACATGCATTCCTGAGTTGTGAGCATGTGGATTACTGATTTTTCATCCTCTATAAAAGGAATAATTTCATATAGACTCGTGTACACATTTTCACAAGCTTTCCCTAAGACAAGTTTCGAATTCGTGCTTTTTTCACAGAAGAATACTTCTGGAGTGTATTCAACCTAATAGATATATAATTTACATGAATTCCATCAACATGGCATTCCGGGTTCCGTACATGATACATGCATGACGGATTCGAGAAACATGCGTTTCTGAGTTGTGAGCATGTGGATTAGTGAACTTTCATCCACCAAAGAAGGCATATATTACACTTTGAAATATTTACTCTGACTTCATAAGTTTTTTGTATCACCAGGTTCTAAAATCGGACATTTGGCAGTGGAAAACACTCTTTGAGCGTATTCTCACCAATACACATGTAATTTACATTGTTTACATAACCATGGCATTCCGTATTCCAAACATGTTTCATGCATCACGGATTCCTCAAACATGCATTTCTGAGCTGTGAACATGCACATGACAGATGTTTCAACCACCAAACAAGTTATTATGCTCTTTGAAATAGTTCCTTGAACTTCGTTGCTTCTCCTATCACCAGTTTCAAGAATCACACTTTGATCCCAGAAAAACCCTCTTGGAGCGAATTCTACCCTAGAGATATGTAATTTGAATAGATTCCTTCAACATGATATTCCGTGTTCCGTACATGTTACATGCATGACGGATTCGACATACATGCATTCCTGAGTTGTGACCATGTGGATTACTGATTTTTCATCCTCTATAAAAGGAATAATTTCATATAGACTCGTGTACACATTTTCACAAGCTTTCCCTAACACAAGTTTCGAATTCGTTCATTTTTCACAGAAGAATACTTCTGGAGTGTATTCAACCTTATAGATATATAATTTACATGAATTCCATCAACATGGCATTCCGGGTTCCGTACATGATACATGCATGACGGATTCGAGAATCATGCGTTTCTGAGTTGTGAGCATGTGGATTAGTGAACTTTCATCCACCAAAGAAGGCATATATTACACTTTGAAATATTTACTCTGACTTCATAAGTTTTTTGTATCACCAGGTTCTAAAATTGGACATTTGGCAGTAGAAAACACTCTTTGAGCGAATTCTCACCAATACACATGTAATTTACATTGTTTACATAACCATGGCATTCCGTATTCCAAACATGTTTCATGCATCACGGATTCCTCAAACATGCATTTCTGAGCTGTGAACATGCGCATGACAGATGTTTCAACCACCAAACAAGTTATTATGCACTTTGAAATAGTTCCTTGGACTTCGTTGCTTCTCCTATCACCAGTTTCAAGAATCACACTTTGATCCCAGAAAAACCCTCTTGGAGCGAATTCTACCCTAGAGATATGTAATTTGAATAGATTCCTTCAACATGATATTCCGTGTTCCGTACATGTTACATGCATGACGGATTCGACATACATGCATTCCTGAGTTGTGACCATGTGGATTACTGATTTTTCATCCTCTATAAAAGGAATAATTTCATATAGACTCGTGTACACATTTTCACAAGCTTTCCCTAACACAAGTTTCGAATTCGTTCATTTTTCACAGAAGAATACTTCTGGAGTGTATTCAACCTAATAGATATATAATTTACATGAATTCCATCAACATGGCATTCCGGGTTCCGTACATGATACATGCATGACGGATTCGAGAAACATGCGTTTCTGAGTTGTGAGCATGTGGATTAGTGAACTTTCATCCACCAAAGAAGGCATATATTACACTTTGAAATATTTACTCTGACTTCATAAGTTTTTTGTATCACCAGGTTCTAAAATCGGACATTTGGCAGTAGAAAACACTCTTTGAGCGAATTCTCACCAATACACATCTAATTTACATTGTTTACATAACCATGGCATTCCGTATTCCGAACATGTTTCATGCATCACGGATTCCTCAAACATGCATTTCTGAGCTGTGAACATGCGCATGACAGATGTTTCAACCACCAAACAAGTTACATATGCACTTTGAAATAGTTCCTTGGACTTCGTTGCTTCTCCTATCACCAGTTTCAAAAATCACACTTTGATCCCAGAAAAACCCTCTTGGAGCGAATTCTACCCTAGAGATATGTAATTTGAATAGATTCCTTCAACATGATATTCCGTGTTCCGTACATGTTACATGCATGACGGATTCGACATACATGCATTCCTGAGTTGTGACCATGTGGATTACTGATTTTTCATCCTCTATAAAAGGAATAATTTCATATAGACTCGTGTACACCTTTTCACAAGCTTTCCCTAACACAAGTTTCGAATTCGTTCATTTTTCACAGAACAATACTTCTGGAGTGTATTCAACCTAATAGATATATAATTTACATGAATTCCATCAACATGGCATTCCGGGTTCCGTACATGATACATGCATGACGGATTCGAGAAACATGCGTTTCTGAGTTGTGAGCATGTGGATTAGTGAACTTTCATCCACCAAAGAAGGCATATATTACACTTTGAAATATTTACTCTGACTTCATAAGTTTTTTGTATCACCAGGTTCTAAAATCGGACATTTTGCAGTAGAAAACACTCTTTGAGCGAATTCTCACCAATACACATGTAATTTACATTGTTTACATAACCATGGCATTCCGTATTCCAAACATGTTTCATGCATCACGGATTCCTCAAACATGCATTTCTGAGCTGTGAACATGCACATGACAGATGTTTCAACCACCAAACAAGTTATTATGCACTTTGAAATAGTTCCTTGGACTTCGTTGCTTCTCCTATCACCAGTTTCAAGAATCACACTTTGATCCCAGAAAAACCCTCTTGGAGCGAATTCTACCCTAGAGATATGTAATTTGAATAGATTCCTTCAACATGATATTCCGTGTTCCGTACATGTTACATGCATGACGGATTCGACATACATGCATTCCTGAGTTGTGACCATGTGGATTACTGATTTTTCATCCTCTATAAAAGGAATAATTTCATATAGACTCGTGTACACATTTTCACAAGCTTTCCCTAACACAAGTTTCGAATTCGTTCATTTTTCACAGAACAATACTTCTGGAGTGTATTCAACCTAATAGATATATAATTTACATGAATTCCATCAACATGGCATTCCGGGTTCCGTACATGATACATGCATGACGGATTCGAGAAACATGCGTTTCTGAGTTGTGAGCATGTGGATTAGTGAACTTTCATCCACCAAAGAAGGCATATATTACACTTTGAAATATTTACTCTGACTTCATAAGTTTTTTGTATCACCAGGTTCTAAAATCGGACATTTGGCAGTGGAAAACACTCTTTGAGCGAATTCTCACCAATACACATGTAATTTACATTGTTTACATAACCATGGCATTCCGTATTCCGAACATGTTTCATGCATCCTGGATTCCTCAAACATGCATTTCTGAGCTGTGAACATGCGCATGACAGATGTTTCAACCACCAAACAAGTTATTATGCACTTTGAAATAGTTCCTTGGACTTCGTTGCTTCTCCTATCACCAGTTTCAAGAATCACACTTTGATCCCAGAAAAACCCTCTTGGAGCGAATTCTACCCTAGAGATATGTAATTTGAATAGATTCCTTCAACATGATATTCCGTGTTCCGTACATGTTACATGCATGACGGATTCGACATACATGCATTCCTGAGTTGTGACCATGTGGATTAATGATTTTTCATCCTCTATATAAGGAATAATTTCATATAGACTCGTGTACACATTTTCACAAGCTTTCCCTAACACAAGTTTCGAATTCGTTCATTTTTCACAGAAGAAAACTTCTGGAGTGTATTCAACCTAATAGATATATAATTTACATGAATTCCATCAACATGGCATTCCGGGTTCCGTACATGATACATGCATGACGGATTTGAGAAACATGCGTTTCTGAGTTGTGAGCATGTGGATTAGTGAACTTTCATCCACCAAAGAAGGCATATATTACACTTTGAAATATTTACTCTGACTTCATAAGTTTTTTGTATCACCAGGTTCTAAAATCGGACATTTGGCAGTAGAAAACACTCTTTGAGCGAATTCTCACCAATACACATGTAATTTACATTGTTTACATAACCATGGCATTCCGTATTCCGAACATGTTTCATGCATCACGGATTCCTCAAACATGCATTTCTGAGCTGTGAACATGCGCATGACAGATGTTTCAACCACCAAACAAGTTATTATGCACTTTGAAATAGTTCCTTGGACTTCGTTGCTTCTCCTATCACCAGTTTCAAGAATCACACTTTGATCCCAGAAAAACCCTCTTGGAGCGAATTCTACCCTAGAGATATGTAATTTGAATAGATTCCTTCAACATGATATTCCGTGTTCCGTACATGTTACATGCATGACGGATTCGACATACATGCATTCCTGAGTTGTGACCATGTGGATTAATGATTTTTCATCCTCTATATAAGGAATAATTTCATATAGACTCGTGTACACATTTTCACAAGCTTTCCCTAACACAAGTTTCGAATTCGTTCATTTTTCACAGAAGAAAACTTCTGGAGTGTATTCAACCTAATAGATATATAATTTACATGAATTCCATCAACATGGCATTCCGGGTTCCGTACATGATACATGCATGACGGATTTGAGAAACATGCGTTTCTGAGTTGTGAGCATGTGGATTAGTGAACTTTCATCCACCAAAGAAGGCATATATTACACTTTGAAATATTTACTCTGACTTCATAAGTTTTTTGTATCACCAGGTTCTAAAATCGGACATTTGGCAGTAGAAAACACTCTTTGAGCGAATTCTCACCAATACACATGTAATTTACATTGTTTACATAACCATGGCATTCCGTATTCCGAACATGTTTCATGCATCACGGATTCCTCAAACATGCATTTCTGAGCTGTGAACATGCGCATGACAGATGTTTCAACCACCAAACAAGTTATTATGCACTTTGAAATAGTTCCTTGGACTTCGTTGCTTCTCCTATCACCAGTTTCAAGAATCACACTTTGATCCCAGAAAAACCCTCTTGGAGCGAATTCTACCCTAGAGATATGTAATTTGAATAGATTCCTTCAACATGATATTCCGTGTTCCGTACATGTTACATGCATGACGGATTCGACATACATGCATTCCTGAGTTGTGAGCATGTGGATTACTGATTTTTCATCCTCTATAAAAGGAATAATTTCATATAGACTCGTGTACACATTTTCACAAGCTTTCCCTAACACAAGTTTCGAATTCGTTCATTTTTCACAGAACAATACTTCTGGATTGTATTCAACCTAATAGACATATAATTTACATGAATTCCATCAACATGGCATTCTGGGTTCCGTACATGATACATGCATGACGGATTCGAGAAACATGCGTTTCTGAGTTGTGAGCATGTGGATTAGTGAACTTTCATCCACCAAAGAAGGCATATATTACACTTTGAAATATTTACTCTGACTTCATAAGTTTTTTGTATCACCAGGTTCTAAAATCGGACATTTGGCAGTGGAAAACACTCTTTGAGCGAATTCTCACCAATACACATGTAATTTACATTGTTTACATAACCATGGCATTCCGTATTCCGAACATGTTTCATGCATCACGGATTCCTCAAACATGCATTTCTGAGCTGTGAACATGCGCATGACAGATGTTTCAACCACCAAACAAGTTATTATGCACTTTGAAATAGTTCCTTGGACTTCGTTGCTTCTCCTATCACCAGTTTCAAGAATCACACTTTGATCCCAGAAAAACCCTCTTGGAGCGAATTCTACCCTAGAGATATTTAATTTGAATAGATTCCTTCAACATGATATTCCGTGTTCCGTACATGTTACATGCATGACGGATTCGACATACATGCATTCCTGAGTTGTGACCATGTGGATTACTGATTTTTCATCCTCTATAAAAGGAATAATTTCATATAGACTCGTGTACACATTTTCACAAGCTTTCCCTAAGACAAGTTTCGAATTCGTTCATTTTTCACAGAAGAATACTTCTGGAGTGTATTCAACCTAATAGATATATAATTTACATGAATTCCATCAACATGGCATTCCGGGTTCCGTACATGATACATGCATGACGGATTCGAGAAACATGCGTTTCTGTGATGTGAGCATGTGGATTAGTGAACTTTCATCCACCAAAGAAGGCATATATTACACTTTGAAATATTTACTCTGACTTCATAAGTTTTTTGTATCACCATGTTCTAAAATCAGACATTTGGCAGTGGAAAACACTCTTTGAGCGAATTCTTACCAATACACATGTAATTTACATTGTTTACATAACCATGGCATTCCGTATACCGAACATGTTTCATGCATCACGGATTCCTCAAACATGCATTTCTGAGCTGTGAACATGCGCATGACAGATGTTTCAACCACCAAACAAGTTATTATGCACTTTGAAATAGTTCCTTGGACTTCGTTGCTTCTCCTATCACCAGTTTCAAGAATCACACTTTGATCCCAGAAAAACCCTCTTGGAGCGAATTCTACCCTAGAGATATGTAATTTGAATAGATTCCTTCAACATGATATTCCGTGTTCCGTACATGTTACATGCATGACGGATTCGACATACATGCATTCCTGAGTTGTGAGCATGTGGATTACTGATTTTTCATCCTCTATAAAAGGAATAATTTCATATAGACTCGTGTACACATTTTCACAAGCTTTCCCTAACACAAGTTTCGAATTCGTTCATTTTTCACAGAAGAATACTTCTGGAGTGTATTCAACCTAATAGATATATAATTTACATGAATTCCATCAACATGGCATTCCGGGTTCCGTACATGATACATGCATGACGGATTCGAGAAACATGCGTTTCTGAGATGTGAGCATGTGGATTAGTGAACTTTCATCCACCAAAGAAGGCATATATTACACTTTGAAATATTTACTCTGACTTCATAAGTTTTTTGTATCACCAGGTTCTAAAATAGGACATTTGGCAGTAGAAAACACTCTTTGAGCGAATTCTCACCAATACACATGTAATTTACATTGTTTACATAACCATGGCATTCCGTATTCCAAACATGTTTCATGCATCACGGATTCCTCAAACATGCATTTCTGAGCTGTGAACATGCGCATGACAGATGTTTCAACCACCAAACAAGTTATTATGCACTTTGAAATAGTTCCTTGGACTTCGTTGCTTCTCCTATCACCAGTTTCAAGAATCACACTTTGATCCCAGAAAAACCCTCTTGGAGCGAATTCTACCCTAGAGATATGTAATTTGAATAGATTCCTTCAACATGATATTCCGTGTTCCGTACATGTTACATGCATGACGGATTCGACATACATGCATTCCTGAGTTGTGACCATGTGGATTAATGATTTTTCATCCTCTATATAAGGAATAATTTCATATAGACTCGTGTACACATTTTCACAAGCTTTCCCTAACACAAGTTTCGAATTCGTTCATTTTTCACAGAAGAATACTTCTGGAGTGCATTCAACCTAATAGATATATAATTTACATGAATTCCATCAACATGGCATTCCGGGTTCCGTACATGATACATGCATGACGGATTCGAGAAACATGCGTTTCTGAGTTGTTAGCATGTGGATTAGTGAACTTTCATCCACCAAAGAAGGCATATATTACACTTTGAAATATTTACTCTGACTTCATAAGTTTTTTGTATCACCTGGTTCTAAAATCGGACATTTGGCAGTGGAAAACTCTCTTTGAGCGAATTCTCACCAATACACATGTAATTTACATTGTTTACATAACCATGGCATTCCGTATTCCGAACATGTTTCATGCATCACGGATTCCTCAAACATGCATTTCTGAGCTGTGAACATGCGCATGACAGATGTTTCAACCACCAAACAAGATACCTATGCACTTTGAAATAGTTCCTTGGACTTCGTTGCTTCTCCTATCACCAGTTTCAAGAATCACACTTTGATCCCAGAAAAACCCTCTTGGAGCGAATTCTACCCTAGAGATATGTAATTTGAATAGATTCCTTCAACATGATATTCCGTGTTCCGTACATGTTACATGCATGACGGATTCGACATACATGCATTCCTGAGTTGTGACCATGTGGATTAATGATTTTTCATCCTCTATATAAGGAATAATTTCATATAGACTCGTGTACACATTTTCACAAGCTTTCCCTAACACAAGTTTCGAATTCGTTCATTTTTCACAGAAGAATACTTCTGGAGTGCATTCAACCTAATAGATATATAATTTACATGAATTCCATCAACATGGCATTCCGGGTTCCGTACATGATACATGCATGACGGATTCGAGAAACATGCGTTTCTGAGTTGTGAGCATGTGGATTAGTGAACTTTCATCCACCAAAGAAGGCATATATTACACTTTGAAATATTTACTCTGACTTCATAAGTTTTTTGTATCACCTGGTTCTAAAATCGGACATTTGGCAGTGGAAAACTCTCTTTGAGCGAATTCTCACCAATACACATGTAATTTACATTGTTTACATAACCATGGCATTCCGTATTCCGAACATGTTTCATGCATCACGGATTCCTCAAACATGCATTTCTGAGCTGTGAACATGCGCATGACAGATGTTTCAACCACCAAACAAGATACCTATGCACTTTGAAATAGTTCCTTGGACTTCGTTGCTTCTCCTATCACCAGTTTCAAGAATCACACTTTGATCCCAGAAAAACCCTCTTGGAGCGAATTCTACCCTAGAGATATGTAATTTGAATAGATTCCTTCAACATGATATTCCGTGTTCCGTACATGTTACATGCATGACGGATTCGACATACATGCATTCCTGAGTTGTGACCATGTGGATTACTGATTTTTCATCCTCTATAAAAGGAATAATTTCATATAGACTCGTGTACACATTTTCACAAGCTTTCCCTAACACAAGTTTCGAATTCGTTCATTTTTCACAGAAGAATACTTCTGGAGTGTATTCAACCTAATAGATATATAATTTACATGAATTCCATCAACATGGCATTCCGGGTTCCGTACATGATACATGCATGACGGATTCGAGAAACATGCGTTTCTGAGTTGTGAGCATGTGGATTAGTGAACTTTCATCCACCAAAGAAGGCATATAATTACACTTTGAAATATTTACTCTGACTTCATAAGTTTTTTGTATCACCAGGTTCTAAAATCGGACATTTGGCAGTAGAAAACACTCTTTGAGCGAATTCTCACCAATACACATGTAATTTACATTGTTTACATAACCATGGCATTCCGTATTCCGAACATGTTTCATGCATCACGGATTCCTCAAACATGCATTTCTGAGCTGTGAACATGCGCATGACAGATGTTTCAACCACCAAACAAGTTACTTATGCACTTTGAAATAGTTCCTTGGACTTCGTTGCTTCTCCCATCACCAGTTTCAAAAATCACACTTTGATCCCAGAAAAACCCTCTTGGAGCGAATTCTACCCTAGAGATATGTAATTTGAATAGATTCCTTCAACATGATATTCCGTGTTCCGTACATGTTACATGCATGACGGATTCGACATACATACATTCCTGAGTTGTGACCATGTGGATTACTGATTTTTCATCCTCTATAAAAGGAATAATTTCATATAGACTCGTGTACACATTTTCACAAGCTTTCCCTAACACAAGTTTCGCATTCGTTCATTTTTCACAGAACAATACTTCTGGAGTGTATTCAACCTAATAGATATATAATTTACATGAAATCCATCAACATGGCATTCCGGGTTCCGTACATGATACATGCATCACGGATTCGAGAAACATGCGTTTCTGAGTTGTGAGCATGTGGATTAGTGAACTTTCATCCACCAAAGAAGGCATATATTACACTTTGAAATATTTACTCTGACTTCATAAGTTTTTTGTATCACCAGGTTCTAAAATCGGACATTTGGCAGTAGAAAACACTCTTTGAGCGAATTCTCACCAATACACATGTAATTTACATTGTTTACATAACCATGGCATTCCGTATTCCGAACATGTTTCATGCATCACGGATTCCTCAAACATGCATTTCTGAGCTGTGAACATGCGCATGACAGATGTTTCAACCACCAAACAAGTTACTTATGCACTTTGAAATAATTCCTTGGACTTCGTTGCTTCTCCTATCACCAGTTTCAAGAATCACACTTTGATCCCAGAAAAACCCTCTTGGAGCGAATTCTACCCTAGAGATATGTAATTTGAATAGATTCCTTCAACATGATATTCCGTGTTCCGTACAAGTTACATGCATGACGGATTCGACATACATGCATTCCTGAGTTGTGATCATGTGGATTACTGATTTTTCATCCTCTATAAAAGGAATAATTTCATATAGACTCGTGTACACATTTTCACAAGCTTTCCCTAAGACAAGTTTCGAATTCGTGCTTTTTTCACAGAAGAATACTTCTGGAGTGTATTCAACCTAATAGATATATAATTTACATGAATTCCATCAACATGGCATTCCGGGTTCCGTACATGATACATGCATGACGGATTCGAGAAACATGCGTTTCTGAGATGTGAGCATGTGGATTAGTGAACTTTCATCCACCAAAGAAGGCATATATTACACTTTGAAATATTTACTCTGACTTCATAAGTTTTTTGTATCACCAGGTTCTAAAATCGGACATTTGGCAGTGGAAAACACTCTTTGAGCGAATTCTCACCAATACACATGTAATTTACATTGTTTACATAACCATGGCATTCCGTATTCCGAACATTTTTCATGCATCACGGATTCCTCAAACATGCATTTCTGAGCTGTGAACATGTGCATGACAGATGTTTCAACCACCAAACAAGTTACTTATGCACTTTGAAATAGTTCCTTGGACTTCGTTGCTTCTCCTATCACCAGTTTGAAGAATCACACTTTGATCCCAGAAAAACCCTCTTGGAGCGAATTCTACCCTTGAGATATGTAATTTGAATAGATTCCTTCAACATGATATTCCGTGTTCCGTACATGTTACATGCATGACGGATTCGACATATATGCATTCCTGAGTTGTGAGCATGTGGATTACTGATTTTTCATCCTCTATAAAAGGAATAATTTCATATAGACTCGTGTACACATTTTCACAAGCTTTCCCTAAGACAAGTTTCGAATTCGTGCTTTTTTCACAGAAGAATACTTCTGGAGTGTATTCAACCTAATAGATATATAATTTACATGAATTCCATCAACATGGCATTCCGGGTTCCGTACATGATACATGCATGACGGATTCGAGAAACATGCGTTTCTGAGATGTGAGCATGTGGATTAGTGAACTTTCATCCACCAAAGAAGGCATATATTACACTTTGAAATATTTACTCTGACTTCATAAGTTTTTTGTATCACCAGGTTCTAAAATCGGACATTTGGCAGTAGAAAACACTCTTTGAGCGAATTCTCACCAATACACATGTAATTTACATTGTTTACATAACCATGGCATTCCGTATTCCGAACATGTTTCATGCATCACGGATTCCTCAAACATGCATTTCTGAGCTGTGAACATGCGCATGACAGATGTTTCAACCACCAAACAAGTTACTTATGCACTTTGAAATAATTCCTTGGACTTCGTTGCTTCTCCTATCACCAGTTTCAAGAATCACACTTTGATCCCAGAAAAACCCTCTTGGAGCGAATTCTACCCTAGAGATATGTAATTTGAATAGATTCCTTCAACATGATATTCCGTGTTCCGTACATGTTACATGCATGACGGATTCGACATACATGCATTCCTGAGTTGTGACCATGTGGATTACTGATTTTTCATCCTCTATAAAAGGAATAATTTCATATAGACTCGTGTACACATTTTCACAAGCTTTCCCTAACACAAGTTTCGAATTCGTTCATTCTTCACAGAACAATACTTCTGGAGTGTATTCAACCTAATAGATATATAATTTACATGAATTCCATCAACATGGCATTCCGGGTTCCGTACATGATACATGCATGACGGATTCGAGAAACATGCGTTTCTGAGATGTGAGCATGTGGATTAGTGAACTTTCATCCACCAAAGAAGGCATATATTACACTTTGAAATATTTACTCTGACTTCATAAGTTTTTTGTATCACCAGGTTCTAAAATAGGACATTTGGCAGTAGAAAACACTCTTTGAGCGAATTCTCACCAATACACATGTAATTTACATTGTTTACATAACCATGGCATTCCGTATTCCAAACATGTTTCATGCATCACGGATTCCTCAAACATGCATTTCTGAGCTGTGAACATACACATGACAGATATTTCAACCACCAAACAAGTTATTATGCACTTTGAAATAGTTCCTTGGACTTCGTTGCTTCTCCTATCACCAGTTTCAAGAATCACACTTTGATCCCAGAAAAACCCTCTTGGAGCGAATTCTACCCTAGAGATATGTAATTTGAATAGATACCTTCAACATGATATTCCGTGTTCCGTATATGTTACATGCAAGACGGATTCGACATACATGCATTCCTGGGTTGTGAGCATGTGGATTACTGATTTTTCATCCTCTATAAAAGGTATAATTTCATATAGACTCGTGTACACATTTTCACAAGCTTTCCCTAAGACAAGTTTCGAATTCGTGCTTTTTTCACAGAAGAATACTTCTGGAGTGTATTCAACCTAATAGATATATAATTTACATGAATTCCATCAACATGGCATTCCGGGTTCCGTACATGATACATGCATGACGGATTCGAGAAACATGCGTTTCTGAGATGTGAGCATGTGGATTAGTGAACTTTCATCCACCAAAGAAGGCATATATTACACTTTGAAATATTTACTCTGACTTCATAAGTTTTTTGTATCACCAGGTTCTAAAATAGGACATTTGGCAGTAGAAAACACTCTTTGAGCGAATTCTCACCAATACACATGTAATTTACATTGTTTACATAACCATGGCATTCCGTATTCCAAACATGTTTCATGCATCACGGATTCCTCAAACATGCATTTCTGAGCTGTGAACATACACATGACAGATATTTCAACCACCAAAAAAGTTATTATGCACTTTGAAATAGTTCCTTGGACTTCGTTGCTTCTCCTATCACCAGTTTCAAGAATTACACTTTGATCTCAGAAAAACCCTCTTGGAGCGAATTCTACCCTAGAGATATGTAATTTGAATAGATACCTTCAACATGATATTCCGTGTTCCGTACATGTTACATGCATGACGGATTCGACATACATGCATTCCTGAGTTGTGACCATGTGGATTACTGATTTTTCATCCTCTATAAAAGGAATAATTTCATATAGACTCATGTACACATTTTCACAAGCTTTCCCTAAGACAAGTTTCGAATTCGTGCTTTTTTCACAGAAGAATACTTCTGGAGTGTATTCAACCTAATAGATATATAATTTACATGAATTCCATCAACATGGCATTCCGGGTTCCGTACATGATACATGCATGACGGATTCGAGAAACATGCGTTTCTGAGTTGTGAGCATGTGGATTAGTGAACTTTCATCCACCAAAGAAGGCATATATTACACTTTGAAATATTTACTCTGACTTCATAAGTTTTTTGTATCACCAGGTTCTAAAATCGGACATTTGGCAGTAGAAAACACTCTTTGAGCGAATTCTCACCAATACACATGTAATTTACATTGTTTACATAACCATGGCATTCCGAATTCCGAACATGTTTCATGCATCACGGATTCCTCAAACATGCATTTCTGAGCTGTGAACATGCGCATGACAGATGTTTCAACCACCAAACAAGTTACTTATGCACTTTGAAATAGTTCCTTGGACTTCGTTGCTTCTCCTATCACCAGTTTCAAGAATCACACTTTGATCCCAGAAAAACCCTCTTGGAGCGAATTCTACCCTAGAGATATGTAATTTGAATAGATTCCTTCAACATGATATTCCGTGTTCCGTACATGTTACATGCATGACGGTTTTGACATACATGCATTCCTGAGTTGTGACCATGTGGATTACTGATTTTTCATCCTCTATAAAAGGAATAATTTCATATAGACTCGTGTACACATTTTCACAAGCTTTCCCTAACACAAGTTTCGCATTCGTTCATTTTTCACAGAACAATACTTCTGGAGTGTATTCAACCTAATAGATATATAATTTACATGAAATCCATCAACATGGCATTCCGGGTTCCGTACATGATACATGCATTACGGATTCGAGAAACATGCGTTTCTGAGTTGTGAGCATGTGGATTAGTGAACTTTCATCCACCAAAGAAGGCATATATTACACTTTGAAATATTTACTCTGACTTCATAAGTTTTTTGTATCACCAGGTTCTAAAATCGGACATTTGGCAGTGGAAAACACTCTTTGAGCGAATTCTCACCAATACACATGTAATTTACATTGTTTACATAACCATGGCATTCCGTATTCCGAACATGTTTCATGCATCACGGATTCCTCAAACATGCATTTCTGAGCTGTGAACATGCGCATGACAGATGTTTCAACCACCAAACAAGTTACTTATGCACTTTGAAATAGTTCCTTGGACTTCGTTGCTTCTCCTATCACCAGTTTCAAGAATCACACTTTGATCCCAGAAAAACCCTCTTGGAGCGAATTCTACCCTAGAGATATGTAATTTGAATAGATTCCTTCAACATGATATTCCGTGTTCCGTACATGTTACATGCATGACGGATTCGACATACATGCATTCCTGAGATGTGAGCATGTGGATTACTGATTTTTCATCCTCTATAAAAGGAATAATTTCATATAGACTCGTGTACACATTTTCACAAGCTTTCCCTAAGACAAGTTTCGAATTCGTGCTTTTTTCACAGAAGAATACTTCTGGAGTGTATTCAACCTAATAGATATATAATTTACATGAATTCCATCAACATGGCATTCCGGGTTCCGTACATGATACATGCATAACGGATTCGAGAAACATGCGTTTCTGAGATGTGAGCATGTGGATTAGTGAACTTTCATCCACCAAAGAAGGCATATATTACACTTTGAAATATTTACTCTGACTTCATAAGTTTTTTGTATCACCAGGTTCTAAAATAGGACATTTGGCAGTAGAAAACACTCTTTGAGCGAATTCTCACCAATACACATGTAATTTACATTGTTTACATAACCATGGCATTCCGTATTCCAAACATGTTTCATGCATCACGGATTCCTCAAACATGCATTTCTGAGCTGTGAACATACACATGACAGATATTTCAACCACCAAACAAGTTATTATGCACTTTGAAATAGTTCCTTGGACTTCGTTGCTTCTCCTATCACCAGTTTCAAGAATTACACTTTGATCTCAGAAAAACCCTCTTGGAGCGAATTCTACCCTAGAGATATGTAATTTGAATAGATTCCTTCAACATGATATTCCGTGTTCCGTACATGTTACATGCATGACGGATTCGACATACATGCATTCCTGAGTTGTGACCATGTGGATTACTGATTTTTCATCCTCTATAAAAGGAATAATTTCATATAGACTCATGTACACATTTTCACAAGCTTTCCCTAAGACAAGTTTCGAATTCGTGCTTTTTTCACAGAAGAATACTTCTGGAGTGTATTCAACCTAATAGATATATAATTTACATGAATTCCATCAACATGGCATTCCGGGTTCCGTACATGATACATGCATGACGGATTCGAGAAACATGCGTTTCTGAGTTGTGAGCATGTGGATTAGTGAACTTTCATCCACCAAAGAAGGCATATATTACACTTTGAAATATTTACTCTGACTTCATAAGTTTTTTGTATCACCAGGTTCTAAAATCGGACATTTGGCAGTAGAAAACACTCTTTGAGCGAATTCTCACCAATACACATGTAATTTACATTGTTTACATAACCATGGCATTCCGAATTCCGAACATGTTTCATGCATCACGGATTCCTCAAACATGCATTTCTGAGCTGTGAACATGCGCATGACAGATGTTTCAACCACCAAACAAGTTACTTATGCACTTTGAAATAGTTCCTTGGACTTCGTTGCTTCTCCTATCACCAGTTTCAAGAATCACACTTTGATCCCAGAAAAACCCTCTTGGAGCGAATTCTACCCTAGAGATATGTAATTTGAATAGATTCCTTCAACATGATATTCCGTGTTCCGTACATGTTACATGCATGACGGTTTTGACATACATGCATTCCTGAGTTGTGACCATGTGGATTACTGATTTTTCATCCTCTATAAAAGGAATAATTTCATATAGACTCGTGTACACATTTTCACAAGCTTTCCCTAACACAAGTTTCGCATTCGTTCATTTTTCACAGAACAATACTTCTGGAGTGTATTCAACCTAATAGATATATAATTTACATGAAATCCATCAACATGGCATTCCGGGTTCCGTACATGATACATGCATTACGGATTCGAGAAACATGCGTTTCTGAGTTGTGAGCATGTGGATTAGTGAACTTTCATCCACCAAAGAAGGCATATATTACACTTTGAAATATTTACTCTGACTTCATAAGTTTTTTGTATCACCAGGTTCTAAAATCGGACATTTGGCAGTGGAAAACACTCTTTGAGCGAATTCTCACCAATACACATGTAATTTACATTGTTTACATAACCATGGCATTCCGTATTCCGAACATGTTTCATGCATCACGGATTCCTCAAACATGCATTTCTGAGCTGTGAACATGCGCATGACAGATGTTTCAACCACCAAACAAGTTACTTATGCACTTTGAAATAGTTCTTGGACTTCGTTGCTTCTCCTATCACCAGTTTCAAGAATCACACTTTGATCCCAGAAAAACCCTCTTGGAGCGAATTCTACCCTAGAGATATGTAATTTGAATAGATTCCTTCAACATGATATTCCGTGTTCCGTACATGTTACATGCATGACGGTTTTGACATATATGCATTCCTGAGTTGTGACCATGTGGATTACTGATTTTTCATCCTCTATAAAAGGAATAATTTCATATAGACTCGTGTACACATTTTCACAAGCTTTCCCTAACACAAGTTTCGCATTCGTTCATTTTTCACAGAACAATACTTCTGGAGTGTATTCAACCTAATAGATATATAATTTACATGAAATCCATCAACATGGCATTCCGGGTTCCGTACATGATACATGCATTACGGATTCGAGAAACATGCGTTTCTGAGTTGTGAGCATGTGGATTAGTGAACTTTCATCCACCAAAGAAGGCATATATTACACTTTGAAATATTTACTCTGACTTCATAAGTTTTTTGTATCACCAGGTTCTAAAATCGGACATTTGGCAGTGGAAAACACTCTTTGAGCGAATTCTCACCAATACACATGTAATTTACATTGTTTACATAACCATGGCATTCCGTATTCCGAACATTTTTCATGCATCACGGATTCCTCAAACATGCATTTCTGAGCTGTGAACATGCGCATGACAGATGTTTCAACCACCAAACAAGTTACTTATGCACTTTGAAATAGTTCCTTGGACTTCGTTGCTTCTCCTATCACCAGTTTGAAGAATCACACTTTGATCCCAGAAAAACCCTCTTGGAGCGAATTCTACCCTAGAGATATGTAATTTGAATAGATTCCTTCAACATGATATTCCGTGTTCCGTACATGTTACATGCATGACGGATTCGACATACATGCATTCCTGAGTTGTGAGCATGTGGATTACTGATTTTTCATCCTCTATAAAAGGAATAATTTCATATAGACTCGTGTACACATTTTCACAAGCTTTCCCTAAGACAAGTTTCGAATTCGTGCTTTTTTAACAGAAGAATACTTCTGGAGTGTATTCAACCTAATAGATATATAATTTACATGAATTCCATCAACATGGCATTCCGGGTTCCGTACATGATACATGCATGACGGATTCGAGAAACATGCGTTTCTGAGATGTGAGCATGTGGATTAGTGAACTTTCATCCACCAAAGAAGGCATATATTACACTTTGAAATATTTACTCTGACTTCATAAGTTTTTTGTATCACCAGGTTCTAAAATCGGACATTTGGCAGTAGAAAACACTCTTTGAGCGAATTCTCACCAATACAAATGTAATTTACATTGTTTACATAACCATGGCATTCCTTATTCCGAACATGTTTCATGCATCACGGATTCCTCAAACATGCATTTCTGAGCTGTGAACATACACATGACAGATATTTCAACCACCAAACAAGTTATTATGCACTTTGAAATAGTTCCTTGGACTTCGTTGCTTCTCCTATCACCAGTTTCAAGAATCACACTTTGATCCCAGAAAAACACTCTTGGAGCGAATTCTACCCAAGAGATATGTAATTTCAATAGATACCTTCAACATGATATTCTGTGTTCCGTACATGTTACATGCATGACGGATTCGACATACATGCATTCCTGAGTTGTGACCATGTGGATTACTGATTTTTCATCCTCTATAAAAGGAATAATTTCATATAGACTCGTGTACACATTTTCACAAGCTTTCCCTAACACAAGTTTCGCATTCGTTCATTTTTCACAGAACAATACTTCTGGAGTGTATTCAACCTAATAGATATATAATTTACATGAAATCCATCAACATGGCATTCCGGGTTCCGTACATGATACATGCATTACGGATTCGAGAAACATGCGTTTCTGAGTTGTGAGCATGTGGATTAGTGAACTTTCATCCACCAAAGAAGGCATATATTACACTTTGAAATATTTACTCTGACTTCATAAGTTTTTTGTATCACCAGGTTCTAAAATCGGACATTTGGCAGTGGAAAACACTCTTTGAGCGAATTCTCACCAATACACATGTAATTTACATTGTTTACATAACCATGGCATTCCGTATTCCGAACATTTTTCATGCATCACGGATTCCTCAAACATGCATTTCTGAGCTGTGAACATGCGCATGACAGATGTTTCAACCACCAAACAAGTTACTTATGCACTTTGAAATAGTTCCTTGGACTTCGTTGCTTCTCCTATCACCAGTTTGAAGAATCACACTTTGATCCCAGAAAAACCCTCTTGGAGCGAATTCTACCCTAGAGATATGTAATTTGAATAGATTCCTTCAACATGATATTCCGTGTTCCGTACATGTTACATGCATGACGGATTCGACATACATGCATTCCTGAGTTGTGAGCATGTGGATTACTGATTTTTCATCCTCTATAAAAGGAATAATTTCATATAGACTCGTGTACACATTTTCACAAGCTTTCCCTAAGACAAGTTTCGAATTCGTGCTTTTTTCACAGAAGAATACTTCTGGAGTGTATTCAACCTAATAGATATATAATTTACATGAATTCCATCAACATGGCATTCCGGGTTCCGTACATGATACATGCATGACGGATTCGAGAAACATGCGTTTCTGAGATGTGAGCATGTGGATTAGTGAACTTTCATCCACCAAAGAAGGCATATATTACACTTTGAAATATTTACTCTGACTTCATAAGTTTTTTGTATCACCAGGTTCTAAAATCGGACATTTGGCAGTAGAAAACACTCTTTGAGCGAATTCTCACCAATACACATGTAATTTACATTGTTTACATAACCATGGCATTCCTTATTCCGAACATGTTTCATGCATCACGGATTCCTCAAACATGCATTTCTGAGCTGTGAACATACACATGACAGATATTTCAACCACCAAACAAGTTATTATGCACTTTGAAATAGTTCCTTGGACTTCGTTGCTTCTCCTATCACCAGTTTCAAGAATCACACTTTGATCCCAGAAAAACCCTCTTGGAGCGAATTCTACCCAAGAGATATGTAATTTGAATAGATACCTTCAACATGATATTCTGTGTTCCGTACATGTTACATGCATGACGGATTCGACATACATGCATTCCTGAGTTGTGACCATGTGGATTACTGATTTTTCATCCTCTATAAAAGGAATAATTTCATATAGACTCGTGTACACATTTTCACAAGCTTTCCCTAACACAAGTTTCGAATTCGTTCATTTTTCACAGAAGAATACTTCTGGAGTGTATTCAACCTAATAAATATATAATTTACATGAATTCCATCAACATGGCATTCCGGGTTCCGTACATGATACATGCATGACGGATTCGAGAAACATGCGTTTCTGAGTTGTGAGCATGTGGATTAGTGAACTTTCATCCACCAAAGAAGGCATATATTACACTTTGAAATATTTACTCTGACTTCATAAGTTTTTTGTATCACCAGGTTCTAAAATCGGACATTTGGCAGTAGAAAACACTCTTTGAGCGAATTCTCACCAATACACATGTAATTTACATTGTTTACATAACCATGGCATTCCGTATTCCGAACATGTTTCATGCATCACGGATTCCTCAAACATGCATTTCTGAGCTGTGAACATGCGCATGACAGATGTTTCACCCACCAAACAAGTTACTTATGCACTTTGAAATAGTTCCTTGGACTTCGTTGCTTCTCCTTTCACCAGTTTCAAGAATCACACTTTGATCCCAGAAAAACCCTCTTGGAGCGAATTCTACCCTAGAGATATGTAATTTGAATAGATTCCTTCAACATGATATTCCGTGTTCCGTACATGTTACATGCATGACGGATTCGACATACATGCATTCCTGAGTTGTGAGCATGTGGATTACTGATTTTTCATCCTCTATAAAAGGAATAATTTCATATAGACTCGTGTACACATTTTCACAAGCTTTCCCTAACACAAGTTTCGAATTCGTTCATTTTTCACAGAACATTTCTTCTGGATTGTATTCACCCTAATAGATATATAATTTACATGAATTCCATCAACATGGCATTCCGGGTTCCGTACATGATACATGCATGATGGATTCGAGAAACATGCGTTTCTGAGTTGTGAGCATGTGGATTAGTGAACTTTCATCCACCAAAGAAGGCATATATTACACTTTGAAATATTTACTCTGACTTCATAAGTTTTTTGTATCACCAGGTTCTAAAATCGGACATTTGGCAGTGGAAAACACTCTTTGAGCGAATTCTCACCAATACACATGTAATTTACATTGTTTACATAACCATGGCATTCCGTATTCCGAACATGTTTCATGCATCACGGATTCCTCAAACATGCATTTCTGAGCTGTGAACATGCGCATGACAGATGTTTCAACCACCAAACAAGTTACTTATGCACTTTGAAATAGTTCCTTGGACTTCGTTGCTTCTCCTATCACCAGTTTCAAGAATCACACTTTGATCCCAGAAAAACCCTCTTGGAGCGAATTCTACCCGAGAGATATGTAATTTGAATAGATTCCTTCAACATGATATTCCGTGTTCCGTACATGTTACATGCATGACGGATTCGACATACATGCATTCCTGAGTTGTGACCATGTGGATTACTGATTTTTCATCCTCTATAAAAGGAATAATTTCATATAGACTCGTGTACACATTTTCACAAGCTTTCCCTAACACAAGTTTCGAATTCGTTCATTTTTCACAGAACAATACTTCTGGATTGTATTCAACCTAATAGATATATAATTTACATGAATTCCATCAACATGGCATTCCGGGTTCCGTACATGATACATGCATGACGGATTCGAGAAACATGCGTTTCTGAGTTGTGAGCATGTGGATTAGTGAACTTTCATCCACCAAAGAAGGCATATATTACACTTTGAAATATTTACTCTGACTTCATAAGGTTTTTGTATCACCAGGTTCTAAAATCGGACATTTGGCAGTGGAAAACACTCTTTGAGCGAATTCTCACCAATACACATGTAATTTACATTGTTTACATAACCATGGCATTCCGTATTCCGAACATGTTTCATGCATCACGGATTCCTCAAACATGCATTTCTGAGCTGTGAACATGCGCATGACAGATGTTTCACCCACCAAACAAGTTACTTATGCACTTTGAAATAGTTCCTTGGACTTCGTTGCTTCTCCTTTCACCAGTTTCAAGAATCACACTTTGATCCCAGAAAAACCCTCTTGGAGCGAATTCTACCCTAGAGATATGTAATTTGAATAGATTCCTTCAACATGATATTCCGTGTTCCGTACATGTTACATGCATGACGGATTCGACATACATGCATTCCTGAGTTGTGAGCATGTGGATTACTGATTTTTCATCCTCTATAAAAGGAATAATTTCATATAGACTCGTGTACACATTTTCACAAGCTTTCCCTAACACAAGTTTCGAATTCGTTCATTTTTCACAGAACATTTCTTCTGGATTGTATTCACCCTAATAGATATATAATTTACATGAATTCCATCAACATGGCATTCCGGGTTCCGTACATGATACATGCATGATGGATTCGAGAAACATGCGTTTCTGAGTTGTGAGCATGTGGATTAGTGAACTTTCATCCACCAAAGAAGGCATATATTACACTTTGAAATATTTACTCTGACTTCATAAGTTTTTTGTATCACCAGGTTCTAAAATCGGACATTTGGCAGTGGAAAACACTCTTTGAGCGAATTCTCACCAATACACATGTAATTTACATTGTTTACATAACCATGGCATTCCGTATTCCGAACATGTTTCATGCATCACGGATTCCTCAAACATGCATTTCTGAGCTGTGAACATGCGCATGACAGATGTTTCAACCACCAAACAAGTTACTTATGCACTTTGAAATAGTTCCTTGGACTTCGTTGCTTCTCCTATCACCAGTTTCAAGAATCACACTTTGATCCCAGAAAAACCCTCTTGGAGCGAATTCTACCCGAGAGATATGTAATTTGAATAGATTCCTTCAACATGATATTCCGTGTTCCGTACATGTTACATGCATGACGGATTCGACATACATGCATTCCTGAGTTGTGACCATGTGGATTACTGATTTTTCATCCTCTATAAAAGGAATAATTTCATATAGACTCGTGTACACATTTTCACAAGCTTTCCCTAACACAAGTTTCGAATTCGTTCATTTTTCACAGAACAATACTTCTGGATTGTATTCAACCTAATAGATATATAATTTACATGAATTCCATCAACATGGCATTCCGGGTTCCGTACATGATACATGCATGACGGATTCGAGAAACATGCGTTTCTGAGTTGTGAGCATGTGGATTAGTGAACTTTCATCCACCAAAGAAGGCATATATTACACTTTGAAATATTTACTCTGACTTCATAAGGTTTTTGTATCACCAGGTTCTAAAATCGGACATTTGGCAGTGGAAAACACTCTTTGAGCGAATTCTCACCAATACACATGTAATTTACATTGTTTACATAACCATGGCATTCCGTATTCCGAACATGTTTCATGCATCACGGATTCCTCAAACATGCATTTCTGAGCTGTGAACATGCGCATGACAGATGTTTCACCCACCAAACAAGTTACTTATGCACTTTGAAATAGTTCCTTGGACTTCGTTGCTTCTCCTTTCACCAGTTTCAAGAATCACACTTTGATCCCAGAAAAACCCTCTTGGAGCGAATTCTACCCTAGAGATATGTAATTTGAATAGATTCCTTCAACATGATATTCCGTGTTCCGTACATGTTACATGCATGACGGATTCGACATACATGCATTCCTGAGTTGTGAGCATGTGGATTACTGATTTTTCATCCTCTATAAAAGGAATAATTTCATATAGACTCGTGTACACATTTTCACAAGCTTTCCCTAACACAAGTTTCGAATTCGTTCATTTTTCACAGAACATTTCTTCTGGATTGTATTCACCCTAATAGATATATAATTTACATGAATTCCATCAACATGGCATTCCGGGTTCCGTACATGATACATGCATGATGGATTCGAGAAACATGCGTTTCTGAGTTGTGAGCATGTGGATTAGTGAACTTTCATCCACCAAAGAAGGCATATATTACACTTTGAAATATTTACTCTGACTTCATAAGTTTTTTGTATCACCAGGTTCTAAAATCGGACATTTGGCAGTGGAAAACACTCTTTGAGCGAATTCTCACCAATACACATGTAATTTACATTGTTTACATAACCATGGCATTCCGTATTCCGAACATGTTTCATGCATCACGGATTCCTCAAACATGCATTTCTGAGCTGTGAACATGCGCATGACAGATGTTTCAACCACCAAACAAGTTACTTATGCACTTTGAAATAGTTCTTGGACTTCGTTGCTTCTCCTATCACCAGTTTCAAGAATCACACTTTGATCCCAGAAAAACCCTCTTGGAGCGAATTCTACCCTAGAGATATGTAATTTGAATAGATTCCTTCAACATGATATTCCGTGTTCCGTACATGTTACATGCATGACGGTTTTGACATATATGCATTCCTGAGTTGTGACCATGTGGATTACTGATTTTTCATCCTCTATAAAAGGAATAATTTCATATAGACTCGTGTACACATTTTCACAAGCTTTCCCTAACACAAGTTTCGCATTCGTTCATTTTTCACAGAACAATACTTCTGGAGTGTATTCAACCTAATAGATATATAATTTACATGAAATCCATCAACATGGCATTCCGGGTTCCGTACATGATACATGCATTACGGATTCGAGAAACATGCGTTTCTGAGTTGTGAGCATGTGGATTAGTGAACTTTCATCCACCAAAGAAGGCATATATTACACTTTGAAATATTTACTCTGACTTCATAAGTTTTTTGTATCACCAGGTTCTAAAATCGGACATTTGGCAGTGGAAAACACTCTTTGAGCGAATTCTCACCAATACACATGTAATTTACATTGTTTACATAACCATGGCATTCCGTATTCCGAACATTTTTCATGCATCACGGATTCCTCAAACATGCATTTCTGAGCTGTGAACATGCGCATGACAGATGTTTCAACCACCAAACAAGTTACTTATGCACTTTGAAATAGTTCCTTGGACTTCGTTGCTTCTCCTATCACCAGTTTGAAGAATCACACTTTGATCCCAGAAAAACCCTCTTGGAGCGAATTCTACCCTAGAGATATGTAATTTGAATAGATTCCTTCAACATGATATTCCGTGTTCCGTACATGTTACATGCATGACGGATTCGACATACATGCATTCCTGAGTTGTGAGCATGTGGATTACTGATTTTTCATCCTCTATAAAAGGAATAATTTCATATAGACTCGTGTACACATTTTCACAAGCTTTCCCTAAGACAAGTTTCGAATTCGTGCTTTTTTCACAGAAGAATACTTCTGGAGTGTATTCAACCTAATAGATATATAATTTACATGAATTCCATCAACATGGCATTCCGGGTTCCGTACATGATACATGCATGACGGATTCGAGAAACATGCGTTTCTGAGATGTGAGCATGTGGATTAGTGAACTTTCATCCACCAAAGAAGGCATATATTACACTTTGAAATATTTACTCTGACTTCATAAGTTTTTTGTATCACCAGGTTCTAAAATCGGACATTTGGCAGTAGAAAACACTCTTTGAGCGAATTCTCACCAATACACATGTAATTTACATTGTTTACATAACCATGGCATTCCTTATTCCGAACATGTTTCATGCATCACGGATTCCTCAAACATGCATTTCTGAGCTGTGAACATACACATGACAGATATTTCAACCACCAAACAAGTTATTATGCACTTTGAAATAGTTCCTTGGACTTCGTTGCTTCTCCTATCACCAGTTTCAAGAATCACACTTTGATCCCAGAAAAACACTCTTGGAGCGAATTCTACCCAAGAGATATGTAATTTCAATAGATACCTTCAACATGATATTCTGTGTTCCGTACATGTTACATGCATGACGGATTCGACATACATGCATTCCTGAGTTGTGACCATGTGGATTACTGATTTTTCATCCTCTATAAAAGGAATAATTTCATATAGACTCGTGTACACATTTTCACAAGCTTTCCCTAACACAAGTTTCGCATTCGTTCATTTTTCACAGAACAATACTTCTGGAGTGTATTCAACCTAATAGATATATAATTTACATGAAATCCATCAACATGGCATTCCGGGTTCCGTACATGATACATGCATTACGGATTCGAGAAACATGCGTTTCTGAGTTGTGAGCATGTGGATTAGTGAACTTTCATCCACCAAAGAAGGCATATATTACACTTTGAAATATTTACTCTGACTTCATAAGTTTTTTGTATCACCAGGTTCTAAAATCGGACATTTGGCAGTGGAAAACACTCTTTGAGCGAATTCTCACCAATACACATGTAATTTACATTGTTTACATAACCATGGCATTCCGTATTCCGAACATTTTTCATGCATCACGGATTCCTCAAACATGCATTTCTGAGCTGTGAACATGCGCATGACAGATGTTTCAACCACCAAACAAGTTACTTATGCACTTTGAAATAGTTCCTTGGACTTCGTTGCTTCTCCTATCACCAGTTTGAAGAATCACACTTTGATCCCAGAAAAACCCTCTTGGAGCGAATTCTACCCTAGAGATATGTAATTTGAATAGATTCCTTCAACATGATATTCCGTGTTCCGTACATGTTACATGCATGACGGATTCGACATACATGCATTCCTGAGTTGTGAGCATGTGGATTACTGATTTTTCATCCTCTATAAAAGGAATAATTTCATATAGACTCGTGTACACATTTTCACAAGCTTTCCCTAAGACAAGTTTCGAATTCGTGCTTTTTTCACAGAAGAATACTTCTGGAGTGTATTCAACCTAATAGATATATAATTTACATGAATTCCATCAACATGGCATTCCGGGTTCCGTACATGATACATGCATGACGGATTCGAGAAACATGCGTTTCTGAGATGTGAGCATGTGGATTAGTGAACTTTCATCCACCAAAGAAGGCATATATTACACTTTGAAATATTTACTCTGACTTCATAAGTTTTTTGTATCACCAGGTTCTAAAATCGGACATTTGGCAGTAGAAAACACTCTTTGAGCGAATTCTCACCAATACACATGTAATTTACATTGTTTACATAACCATGGCATTCCTTATTCCGAACATGTTTCATGCATCACGGATTCCTCAAACATGCATTTCTGAGCTGTGAACATACACATGACAGATATTTCAACCACCAAACAAGTTATTATGCACTTTGAAATAGTTCCTTGGACTTCGTTGCTTCTCCTATCACCAGTTTCAAGAATCACACTTTGATCCCAGAAAAACCCTCTTGGAGCGAATTCTACCCATTAGATATGTAATTTGAATAGATACCTTCAACATGATATTCTGTGTTCCGTACATGTTACATGCATGACGGATTCGACATACATGCATTCCTGAGTTGTGACCATGTGGATTACTGATTTTTCATCCTCTATAAAAGGAATAATTTCATATAGACTCGTGTACACATTTTCACAAGCTTTCCCTAACACAAGTTTCGAATTCGTTCATTTTTCACAGAAGAATACTTCTGGAGTGTATTCAACCTAATAAATATATAATTTACATGAATTCCATCAACATGGCATTCCGGGTTCCGTACATGATACATGCATGACGGATTCGAGAAACATGCGTTTCTGAGTTGTGAGCATGTGGATTAGTGAACTTTCATCCACCAAAGAAGGCATATATTACACTTTGAAATATTTACTCTGACTTCATAAGTTTTTTGTATCACCAGGTTCTAAAATCGGACATTTGGCAGTAGAAAACACTCTTTGAGCGAATTCTCACCAATACACATGTAATTTACATTGTTTACATAACCATGGCATTCCGTATTCCGAACATGTTTCATGCATCACGGATTCCTCAAACATGCATTTCTGAGCTGTGAACATGCGCATGACAGATGTTTCACCCACCAAACAAGTTACTTATGCACTTTGAAATAGTTCCTTGGACTTCGTTGCTTCTCCTTTCACCAGTTTCAAGAATCACACTTTGATCCCAGAAAAACCCTCTTGGAGCGAATTCTACCCTAGAGATATGTAATTTGAATAGATTCCTTCAACATGATATTCCGTGTTCCGTACATGTTACATGCATGACGGATTCGACATACATGCATTCCTGAGTTGTGAGCATGTGGATTACTGATTTTTCATCCTCTATAAAAGGAATAATTTCATATAGACTCGTGTACACATTTTCACAAGCTTTCCCTAACACAAGTTTCGAATTCGTTCATTTTTCACAGAACATTTCTTCTGGATTGTATTCACCCTAATAGATATATAATTTACATGAATTCCATCAACATGGCATTCCGGGTTCCGTACATGATACATGCATGATGGATTCGAGAAACATGCGTTTCTGAGTTGTGAGCATGTGGATTAGTGAACTTTCATCCACCAAAGAAGGCATATATTACACTTTGAAATATTTACTCTGACTTCATAAGTTTTTTGTATCACCAGGTTCTAAAATCGGACATTTGGCAGTGGAAAACACTCTTTGAGCGAATTCTCACCAATACACATGTAATTTACATTGTTTACATAACCATGGCATTCCGTATTCCGAACATGTTTCATGCATCACGGATTCCTCAAACATGCATTTCTGAGCTGTGAACATGCGCATGACAGATGTTTCAACCACCAAACAAGTTACTTATGCACTTTGAAATAGTTCCTTGGACTTCGTTGCTTCTCCTTTCACCAGTTTCAAGAATCACACTTTGATCCCAGAAAAACCCTCTTGGAGCGAATTCTACACTAGAGATATGTAATTTGAATAGATTCCTTCAACATGATATTCCGTGTTCCGTACATGTTACATGCATGACGGATTCGACATACATGCATTCATGAGTTGTGACCATGTGGATTACTGATTTTTCATCCTCTATAAAAGGAATAATTTCATATAGACTCGTGTACACATTTTCACAAGCTTTCCCTAACACAAGTTTCGAATTCGTTCATTTTTCACAGAACATTTCTTCTGGATTGTATTCACCCTAATAGATATATAATTTACATGAATTCCATCAACATGGCATTCCGGGTTCCGTACATGATACATGCATGATGGATTCGAGAAACATGCGTTTCTGAGTTGTGAGCATGTGGATTAGTGAACTTTCATCCACCAAAGAAGGCATATATTACACTTTGAAATATTTACTCTGACTTCATAAGTTTTTTGTATCACCAGGTTCTAAAATCGGACATTTGGCAGTGGAAAACACTCTTTGAGCGAATTCTCACCAATACACATGTAATTTACATTGTTTACATAACCATGGCATTCCGTATTCCGAACATGTTTCATGCATCACGGATTCCTCAAACATGCATTTCTGAGCTGTGAACATGCGCATGACAGATGTTTCACCCACCAAACAAGTTACTTATGCACTTTGAAATAGTTCCTTGGACTTCGTTGCTTCTCCTTTCACCAGTTTCAAGAATCACACTTTGATCCCAGAAAAACCCTCTTGGAGCGAATTCTACCCGAGAGATATGTAATTTGAATAGATTCCTTCAACATGATATTCCGTGTTCCGTACATGTTACATGCATGACGGATTCGACATACATGCATTCCTGAGTTGTGACCATGTGGATTACTGATTTTTCATCCTCTATAAAAGGAATAATTTCATATAGACTCGTGTACACATTTTCACAAGCTTTCCCTAACACAAGTTTCGAATTCGTTCATTTTTCACGGAACATTTCTTCTGGATTGTATTCACCCTAATAGATATATAATTTGCATGAATTCCATCAACATGGCTTTCCGGGTTCCGTACATGATACATGCATGATGGATTCGAGAAACATGCGTTTCTGAGTTGTGAGCATGTGGATTAGTGAACTTTCATCCACCAAAGAAGGCATATATTACACTTTGAAATATTTACTCTGACTTCATAAGTTTTTTGTATCACCAGGTTCTAAAATCGGACATTTGGCAGTGGAAAACACTCTTTGAGCGAATTCTCACCAATACACATGTAATTTACATTGTTTACATAACCATGGCATTCCGTATTCCGAACATGTTTCATGCATCACGGATTCCTCAAACATGCATTTCTGAGCTGTGAACATGTGCATGACAGATGTTTCACCCACCAAACAAGTTACTTATGCACTTTGAAATAGTTCCTTGGACTTCGTTGCTTCTCCTTTCACCAGTTTCAAGAATCACACTTTGATCCCAGAAAAACCCTCTTGGAGGGAATTCTACCCTAGAGATATGTAATTTGAATAGATTCCTTCAACATGATATTCCGTGTTCCGTACATGTTACATGCATGACGGATTCGACATACATGCATTCCTGAGTTGTGACCATGTGGATTACTGATTTTTCATCCTCTATAAAAGGAATAATTTCATATAGACTCGTGTACACATTTTCACAAGCTTTCCCTAACACAAGTTTCGCATTCGTTCATTTTTCACAGAACATTTCTTCTGGATTGTATTCACCCTAATAGATATATAATTTACATGAATTCCATCAACATGGCATTCCGGGTTCCGTACATGATACATGCATGATGGATTCGAGAAACATGCGTTTCTGAGTTGTGAGCATGTGGATTAGTGAACTTTCATCCACCAAAGAAGGCATATATTACACTTTGAAATATTTACTCTGACTTCATAAGTTTTTTGTATCACCAGGTTCTAAAATCGGACATTTGGCAGTGGAAAACACTCTTTGAGCGAATTCTCACCAATACACATGTAATTTACATTGTTTACATAACCATGGCATTCCGTATTCCGAACATGTTTCATGCATCACGGATTCCTCAAACATGCATTTCTGAGCTGTGAACATGCGCATGACAGATGTTTCAACCACCAAACAAGTTACTTATGCACTTTGAAATAGTTCCTTGGACTTCGTTGCTTCTCCTATCACCAGTTTCAAGAATCACACTTTGATCCCAGAAAAACCCTCTTGGAGCGAATTCTACCCTAGAGATATGTAATTTGAATAGATTCCTTCAACATGATATTCCGTGTTCCGTACATGTTACATGCATGACGGATTCGACATACATGCATTCCTGAGTTGTGACCATGTGGATTACTGATTTTTCATCCTCTATAAAAGGAATAATTTCATATAGACTCGTGTACACATTTTCACAAGCTTTCCCTAACACAAGTTTCGCATTCGTTCATTTTTCACAGAACAATACTTCTGGATTGTATTCAACCTAATAGATATATAATTTACATGAATTCCATCAACATGGCATTCCGGGTTCCGTACATGATACATGCATGACGGATTCGAGAAACATGCGTTTCTGAGTTGTGAGCATGTGGATTAGTGAACTTTCATCCACCAAAGAAGGCATATATTACACTTTGAAATATTTACTCTGACTTCATAAGGTTTTTGTATCACCAGGTTCTAAAATCGGACATTTGGCAGTGGAAAACACTCTTTGAGCGAATTCTCACCAATACACATGTAATTTACATTGTTTACATAACCATGGCATTCCGTATTCCGAACATGTTTCATGCATCACGGATTCCTCAAACATGCATTTCTGAGCTGTGAACATGCGCATGACAGATGTTTCACCCACCAAACAAGTTACTTATGCACTTTGAAATAGTTCCTTGGACTTCGTTGCTTCTCCTTTCACCAGTTTCAAGAATCACACTTTGATCCCAGAAAAACCCTCTTGGAGCGAATTCTACCCTAGATATATGTAATTTGAATAGATTCCTTCAACATGATATTCCGTGTTCCGTACATGTTACATGCATGACGGATTCGACATACATGCATTCCTGAGTTGTGACCATGTGGATTACTGATTTTTCATCCTCTATAAAAGGAATAATTTCATATAGACTCGTGTACACATTTTCACAAGCTTTCCCTAACACAAGTTTCGAATTCGTTCATTTTTCACAGAACATTTCTTCTGGATTGTATTCACCCTAATAGATATATAATTTACATGAATTCCATCAACATGGCATTCCGGGTTCCGTACATGATACATGCATGATGGATTCGAGAAACATGCGTTTCTGAGTTGTGAGCATGTGGATTAGTGAACTTTCATCCACCAAAGAAGGCATATATTACACTTTGAAATATTTACTCTGACTTCATAAGTTTTTTGTATCACCAGGTTCTAAAATCGGACATTTGGCAGTGGAAAACACTCTTTGAGCGAATTCTCACCAATACACATGTAATTTACATTGTTTACATAACCATGGCATTCCGTATTCCGAACATGTTTCATGCATCACGGATTCCTCAAACATGCATTTCTGAGCTGTGAACATGCGCATGACAGATGTTTCAACCAACAAACAAGTTACTTATGCACTTTGAAATAGTTCCTTGGACTTCGTTGCTTCTCCTATCACCAGTTTCAAGAATCACACTTTGATCCCAGAAAAACCCTCTTGGAGCGAATTCTACCCTAGAGATATGTAATTTGAATAGATTCCTTCAACATGATATTCCGTGTTCCGTACATGTTACATGCATGACGGATTCGACATACATGCATTCCTGAGTTGTGACCATGTGGATTACTGATTTTTCATCCTCTATAAAAGGAATAATTTCATATAGACTCGTGTACACATTTTCACAAGCTTTCCCTAACACAAGTTTCGAATTCGTTCATTTTTCACAGAACATTTCTTCTGGATTGTATTCACCCTAATAGATATATAATTTACATGAATTCCATCAACATGGCATTCCGGGTTCCGTACATGATACATGCATGATGGATTCGAGAAACATGCGTTTCTGAGTTGTGAGCATGTGGATTAGTGAACTTTCATCCACCAAAGAAAGCATATATTACACTTTGAAATATTTACTCTGACTTCATAAGTTTTTTGTATCACCAGGTTCTAAAATCGGACATTTGGCAGTGGAAAACACTCTTTGAGCGAATTCTCACCAATACACATGTAATTTACATTGTTTACATAACCATGGCATTCCGTATTCCGAACATGTTTCATGCATCACGGATTCCTCAAACATGCATTTCTGAGCTGTGAACATGCGCATGACAGATGTTTCAACCAACAAACAAGTTACTTATGCACTTTGAAATAGTTCCTTGGACTTCGTTGCTTCTCCTATCACCAGTTTCAAGAATCACACTTTGATCCCAGAAAAACCCTCTTGGAGCGAATTCTACCCTAGAGATATGTAATTTGAATAGATTCCTTCAACATGATATTCCGTGTTCCGTACATGTTACATGCATGACGGATTCGACATACATGCATTCCTGAGTTGTGACCATGTGGATTACTGATTTTTCATCCTCTATAAAAGGAATAATTTCATATAGACTCGTGTACACATTTTCACAAGCTTTCCCTAACACAAGTTTCGAATTCGTTCATTTTTCACAAACATTTCTTCTGGATTGTATTCACCCTAATAGATATATAATTTACATGAATTCCATCAACATGGCATTCCGGGTTCCGTACATGATACATGCATGATGGATTCGAGAAACATGCGTTTCTGAGTTGTGAGCATGTGGATTAGTGAACTTTCATCCACCAAAGAAAGCATATATTACACTTTGAAATATTTACTCTGACTTCATAAGTTTTTTGTATCACCAGGTTCTAAAATCGGACATTTGGCAGTGGAAAACACTCTTTGAGCGAATTCTCACCAATACACATGTAATTTACATTGTTTACATAACCATGGCATTCCGTATTCCGAACATGTTTCATGCATCACGGATTCCTCAAACATGCATTTCTGAGCTGTGAACATGCGCATGACAGATGTTTCAACCAACAAACAAGTTACTTATGCACTTTGAAATAGTTCCTTGGACTTCGTTGCTTCTCCTATCACCAGTTTCAAGAATCACACTTTGATCCCAGAAAAACCCTCTTGGAGCGAATTCTACCCTAGAGATATGTAATTTGAATAGATTCCTTCAACATGATATTCCGTGTTCCGTACATGTTACATGCATGACGGATTCGACATACATGCATTCCTGAGTTGTGACCATGTGGATTACTGATTTTTCATCCTCTATAAAAGGAATAATTTCATATAGACTCGTGTACACATTTTCAGAAGCTTTCCCTAACACAAGCTTCGAATTCGTTCATTTTTCACAGAACAATACTTCTGGAGTGTATTCAACCTAATAGATATATAATTTACATGAATTCCATCAGCATGGCATTCCGGGTTCCGTACATGATACATGCATGACGGATTCGAGAAACATGCGTTTCTGAGTTGTGAGCATGTGGATTAGTGAACTTTCATCCACCAAAGAAGGCATATATTACACTTTGAAATATTTACTCTGACTTCATAAGTTTTTTCTATCACCAGGTTCTAAAATCGGACATTTGGCAGTGGAAAACACTCTTTGAGCGAATTCTCACCAATACACATGTAATTTACATTGTTTACATAACCATGGAATTCCGTATTCCGAACATGTTTCATGCATCACGGATTCCTCAAACATGCATTTCTGAGCTGTGAACATGCGCATGACAGATATTTCAACCACCAAACAAGTTATTATGCACTTTGAAATAGTTCCTTGGACTTCGTTGCTTCTCCTATCACCAGTTTCAAGAATCACACTTTGATCTCAGAAAAACCCTCTTGGAGCGAATTCTACCCTAGAGATATGTAATTTGAATAGATTCCTTCAACATGATATTCCGTGTTCCGTACATGTTACATGCATGACGGATTCGACATACATGCATTCCTGAGTTGTGACCATGTGGATTACTGATTTTTCATCCTCTATAAAAGGAATAAGTTCATATAGACTCGTGTACACATTTTCACAAGCTTTCCCTAACACAAGTTTCGAATTCGTTCATTTTTCACAGAAGAATACTTCTGGAGTGTATTCAACCTAATAGATATATAATTTACATGAATTCCATCAACATGGCATTCCGGGTTCCGTACATGATACATGCATGACGGATTCGAGAAACATGCGTTTCTGAGTTGTGAGCATGTGGATTAGTGAACTTTCATCCACCAAAGAAGGCATATATTACACTTTGAAATATTTACTCTGACTTCATAAGTTTTTTGTATCACCAGGTTCTAAAATCGGACATTTGGCAGTAGAAAACACTCTTTGAGCGAATTCTCACCAATACACATGTAATTTACATTGTTTACATAACCATGGCATTCCGTATTCCGAACATGTTTCATGCATCACGGATTCCTCAAACATGCATTTCTGAGCTGTGAACATGCGCATGACAGATGTTTCAACCAACAAACAAGTTACTTATGCACTTTGAAATAGTTCCTTGGACTTCGTTGCTTCTCCTATCACCAGTTTCAAGAATCACACTTTGATCCCAGAAAAACCCTCTTGGAGCGAATTCTACCCTAGAGATATGTAATTTGAATAGATTCCTTCAACATGATATTCCGTGTTCCGTACATGTTACATGCATGACGGATTCGACATACATGCATTCCTGAGTTGTGACCATGTGGATTACTGATTTTTCATCCTCTATAAAAGGAATAATTTCATATAGACTCGTGTACACATTTTCACAAGCTTTCCCTAACACAAGTTTCGAATTCGTTCATTTTTCACAGAACAATTCTTCTGGATTGTATTCAACCTAATAGATATATAATTTACATGAATTCCATCAACATGGCATTCCGGGTTCCGTACATGATACATGCATGACGGATTCGAGAAACATGCGTTTCTGAGTTGTGAGCATGTGGATTAGTGAACTTTCATCCACCAAAGAAGGCATATATTACACTTTGAAATATTTACTCTGACTTCATAAGTTTTTTGTATCACCAGGTTCTAAAATCGGACATTTGGCAGTAGAAAACACTCTTTGAGCGAATTCTCACCAATACACATGTAATTTACATTGTTTACATAACCATGGCATTCCGTATTCCGAACATGTTTCATGCATCACGGATTCCTCAAACATGCATTTCTGAGCTGTGAACATGCGCATGACAGATGTTTCAACCACCAAACAAGTTACTTATGCACTTTGAAATAGTTCCTTGGACTTCATTGCTTCTCCTATCACCAGTTTCAAGAATCACACTTTGATCCCAGAAAAACCCTCTTGGAGCGAATTCTACCCTAGAGATATGTAATTTGAATAGATTCCTTCAACATGATATTCTGTGTTCCGTACATGTTACATGCATGACGGATTCGACATACATGCATTCCTGAGTTGTGACCATGTGGATTACTGATTTTTCATCCTCTATAAAAGGAATAATTTCATATAGACTCGTGTACACATTTTCACAAGCTTTCCCTAACACAAGTTTCGAATTCGTTCATTTTTCACAGAACAATTCTTCTGGATTGTATTCAACCTAATAGATATATAATTTACATGAATTCCATCAACATGGCATTCCGGGTTCCGTACATGATACATGCATGACGGATTCGAGAAACATGCGTTTCTGAGTTGTGAGCATGTGGATTAGTGAACTTTCATCCACCAAAGAAGGCATATATTACACTTTGAAATATTTACTCTGACTTCATAAGTTTTTTGTATCACCAGGTTCTAAAATCGGACATTTGGCAGTAGAAAACACTCTTTGAGCGAATTCTCACCAATACACATGTAATTTACATTGTTTACATAACCATGGCATTCCGTATTCCGAACATGTTTCATGCATCACGGATTCCTCAAACATGCATTTCTGAGCTGTGAACATGCGCATGACAGATGTTTCAACCACCAAACAAGTTACTTATGCACTTTGAAATAGTTCCTTGGACTTCATTGCTTCTCCTATCACCAGTTTCAAGAATCACACTTTGATCCCAGAAAAACCCTCTTGGAGCGAATTCTACCCTAGAGATATGTAATTTGAATAGATTCCTTCAACATGATATTCTGTGTTCCGTACATGTTACATGCATGACGGATTCGACATACATGCATTCCTGAGTTGTGACCATGTGGATTACTGATTTTTCATCCTCTATAAAAGGAATAATTTCATATAGACTCATGTACACATTTTCACAAGCTTTCCCTAACACAAGTTTCGAATTCGTTCATTTTTCACAGAACAATACTTCTGGAGTGTATTCAACCTAATAGATATATAATTTACATGAATTCCATCAACATGGCATTCCGGGTTCCGTACATGATACATGCATGACGGATTCAAGAAACATGCGTTTCTGAGTTGTGAGCATGTGGATTAGTGAACTTTCATCCACCAAAGAAGGCATATATTACACTTTGAAATATTTACTCTGACTTCATAAGTTTTTTGTATCACCAGGTTCTAAAATCGGACATTTGGCAGTAGAAAACTCTCTTTGAGCGAATTCTCACCAATACACATGTAATTTACATTGTTTACATAACCATGGCATTCCGTATTCCAAACATGTTTCATGCATCACGGATTCCTCAAACATGCATTTCTGAGCTGTGAACATGCACATGACAGATGTTTCAACCACCAAACACGTTATTATGCACTTTGAAATAGTTCCTTGGACTTCGTTGCTTCTCCTATCACCAGTTTCAAGAATCACACTTTGATCCCAGAAAATCCCTCTTGGAGCGAATTCTACCCTAGAGATATGTAATTTGAATAGATTCCTTCAACATGATATTCCGTGTTCCGTACATGTTACATGCATGACGGATTCGACATACATGCATTCCTGAGTTGTGAGCATGTGGATTACTGATTTTTCATCCTCTATAAAAGGAATAATTTCATATAGACTCGTGTACACATTTTCACAAGCTTTCCCTAACAAAAGTTTCGAATTCGTTCATTTTTCACAGAAGAATACTTCTGGAGTGTATTCAACCTAATAGATATATAATTTACATGAATTCCATCAACATGGCATTCCGGGTTCCGTACATGATACATGCATGACGGATTCGAGAAACATGCGTTTCTGAGTTGTGAGCATGTGGATTAGTGAACTTTCATCCACCAAAGAAGGCATATATTACACTTTGAAATATTTACTCTGACTTCATAAGTTTTTTGTATCACCAGGTTCTAAAATCGGACATTTGGCAGTAGAAAACACTCTTTGAGCGAATTCTCACCAATACACATGTAATTTACATTGTTTACATAACCATGGCATTCCGTATTCCGAACATGTTTCATGCATCACGGATTCCTCAAACATGCATTTCTGAGCTGTGAACATGCGCATGACAGATGTTTCAACCACCAAACAAGTTATTATGCACTTTGAAATAGTTCCTTGGACTTCGTTGCTTCTCCTATCACCAGTTTCAAGAATCACACTTTGATCCCAGAAAATCCCTCTTGGAGCGAATTCTACCCTAGAGATATGTAATTTGAATAGATTCCTTCAACATGATATTCCGTGTTCCGTACATGTTACATGCATGACGGATTCGACATACATGCATTCCTGAGTTGTGAGCATGTGGATTACTGATTTTTCATCCTCTATAAAAGGAATAATTTCATATAGACTCGTGTACACATTTTCACAAGCTTTCCCTAACACAAGTTTCGAATTCGTTCATTTTTCACAGAAGAATACTTCTGGAGTGTATTCAACCTAATAGATATATAATTTACATGAATTCCATCAACATGGCATTCCGGGTTCCGTACATGATACATGCATGACGGATTCGAGAAACATGCGTTTCTGAGTTGTGAGCATGTGGATTAGTGAACTTTCATCCACCAAAGAAGGCATATATTACACATTGAAATATTTACTCTGACTTCATAAGTTTTTTGTATCACCAGGTTCTAAAATCGGACATTTGGCAGTGGAAAACACTCTTTGAGCGAATTCTCACCAATACACATGTAATTTACATTGTTTACATAACCATGGCATTCCGTATTCCGAACATGTTTCATGCATCACGGATTCCTCAAACATGCATTTCTGAGCTGTGAACATGCGCATGACAGATGTTTCAACCACCAAACAAGTTACTTATGCACTTTGAAATAGTTCCTTGGACTTCATTGCTTCTCCTATCACCAGTTTCAAGAATCACACTTTGATCCCAGAAAAACCCTCTTGGAGCGAATTCTACCCTAGAGATATGTAATTTGAATAGATTCCTTCAACATGATATTCCGTGTTCCGTACATGTTACATGCATGACGGATTCGACATACATGCATTCCTGAGTTGTGACCATGTGGATTACTGATTTTTCATGCTCTATAAAAGGAATAATTTCATATAGACTCGTGTACACATTTTCACAAGCTTTCCCTAACACTAGTTTCGAATTCGTTCATTTTTCACAGAGGAATACTTCTGGATTGTATTCAACCTAATAGATATATAATTTACATGAATTCCATCAACATGGCATTCCGGGTTCCGTACATGATACATGCATGACGGATTCGAGAAACATGCGTTTCTGAGTTATGAGCATGTGGATTAGTGAACTTTCATCCACCAAAGAAAGCATATATTACACTTTGAAATATTTACTCTGACTTCATAAGTTTTTTGTATCACCAGGTTCTAAAATCGGACATTTGGCAGTAGAAAACTCTCTTTGAGCGAATTCTCACCAATACACATGTAATTTACATTGTTTACATAACCATGGCATTCCGTATTCCAAACATGTTTCATGCATCACGGATTCCTCAAACATGCATTTCTGAGCTGTGAACATGCACATGACAGATGTTTCAACCACCAAACAAGTTATTATGCACTTTGAAATAGTTCCTTGGACTTCGTTGCTTCTCCTATCACCAGTTTCAAGAATCACACTTTGATCCCAGAAAAACCCTCTTGGAGCGAATTCTACCCTAGAGATATGTAATTTGAATAGATTCCTTCAACATGATATTCCGTGTTCCGTACATGTTACATGCATGACGGATTCGACATACATGCATTCCTGAGTTGTGAGCATGTGGATTACTGATTTTTCATCCTCTATAAAAGGAATAATTTCATATAGACTCGTGTACACATTTTCACAAGCTTTCCCTAACACAAGTTTCGAATTCGTTCATTTTTCACAGAACAATACTTCTGGATTGTATTCAACCTAATAGATATATAATTTACATGAATTCCATCAACATGGCATTCCGGGTTCCGTACATGATACATGCATGACGGATTCGAGAAACATGCGTTTCTGAGTTGTGAGCATGTGGATTAGTGAACTTTCATCCACCAAAGAAGACATATATTACACTTTGAAATATTTACTCTGACTTCATAAGTTTTTTGTATCACCAGGTTCTAAAATCGGACATTTGGCAGTGGAAAACACTCTTTGAGCGAATTCTCACCAATACACATGTAATTTACATTGTTTACATAACCATGGCATTCCGTATTCCGAACATGTTTCATGCATCACGGATTCTTCAAACATGCATTTCTGAGCTATGAACATGCACATGACAGATGTTTCAACCAACAAACAAGTTACTTATGCACTTTGAAATAGTTCCTTGGACTTCGTTGCTTCTCCTATCACCAGTTTCGAGAATCACAATTTGATCCCAGAAAAACCCTCTTGGAGCGAATTCTACCCTAGAGATATGTAATTTGAATAGATTCCTTCAACATGATATTCCGTGTTCCGTACATGTTACATGCATGACGGATTCGACATACATGCATTCCTGAGTTGTGACCATGTGGATTACTGATTTTTCATCCTCTATAAAAGGAATAATTTCATATAGACTCGTGTACACATTTTCACAAGCTTTCCCTAACACAAGTTTCGAATTCGTTCATTTTTCACAGAAGAATACTTCTGGAGTGTATTCAACCTAATAGATATATAATTTACATGAATTCCATCAACATGGCATTCCGGGTTCCGTACATGATACATGCATGACGGATTCGAGAAACATGCGTTTCTGAGTTGTGAGCATGTGGATTAGTGAACTTTCATCCACCAAAGAAGGCATATATTACACTTTGAAATATTTACTCTGACTTCATAAGTTTTTTGTATCACCAGGTTCTTAAATCGGACATTTGGCAGTAGAAAACTCTCTTTGAGCGAATTCTCACCAATACACATGTAATTTACATTGTTTACATAACCATGGCATTCCGTATTCCAAACATGTTTCATGCATCACGGATTCCTCAAACATGCATTTCTGAGCTGTGAACATGCGCATGACAGATGTTTCAACCACCAAACAAGTTATTATGCACTTTGAAATAGTTCCTTGGACTTCGTTGCTTCTCCTATCACCAGTTTCAAGAATCACACTTTGATCCCAGAAAATCCCTCTTGGAGCGAATTCTACCCTAGAGATATGTAATTTGAATAGATTCCTTCAACATGATATTCCGTGTTCCGTACATGTTACATGCATGACGGATTCGACATACATGCATTCCTGAGTTGTGAGCATGTGGATTACTGATTTTTCATCCTCTATAAAAGGAATAATTTCATATAGACTCGTGTACACATTTTCACAAGCTTTCCCTAACACAAGTTTCGAATTCGTTCATTTTTCACAGAAGAATACTTCTGGAGTGTATTCAACCTAATAGATATATAATTTACATGAATTCCATCAACATGGCATTCCGGGTTCCGTACATGATACATGCATGACGGATTCGAGAAACATGCGTTTCTGAGTTGTGAGCATGTGGATTAGTGAACTTTCATCCACCAAAGAAGGCATATATTACACTTTGAAATATTTACTCTGACTTCATAAGTTTTTTGTATCACCAGGTTCTAAAATCGGACATTTGGCAGTGGAAAACACTCTTTGAGCGTATTCTCACCAATACACATGTAATTTACATTGTTTACATAACCATGGCATTCCGTATTCCAAACATGTTTCATGCATCACGGATTCCTCAAACATGCATTTCTGAGCTGTGAACATGCGCATGACATATGTTTCAACCACCAAACAAGTTATTATTCACTTTGAAATAGTTCCTTGGACTTCGTTGCTTCTCCTATCACCAGTTTCAAGAATCACACTTTGATCCCAGAAAAACCCTCTTGGAGCGAATTCTACCCTAGAGATATGTAATTTGAATAGATTCCTTCAACATGATATTCCGTGTTCCGTACATGTTACATGCATGACGGATTCGACATACATGCATTCCTGAGTTGTGACCATGTGGATTACTGATTTTTCATCCTCTATAAAAGGAATAATTTCATATAGACTCGTGTACACATTTTCACAAGGTTTCCCTAACACAAGTTTCGAATTCGTTCATTTTTCACAGAAGAATACTTCTGGAGTGTATTCAACCTAATAGATATATAATTTACATGAATTCCATCAACATGGCATTCCGGGTTCCGTACATGATACATGCATGATGGATTCGAGAAACATGCGTTTCTGAGTTGTGAGCATGTGGATTAGTGAACTTTCATCCACCAAAGAAGGCATATATTACACTTTGAAATATTTACTCTGACTTCATAAGTTTTTTGTATCACCAGGTTCTAAAATCGGACATTTGGCAGTAGAAAACTCTCTTTGAGCGAATTCTCACCAATACACATGTAATTTACATTGTTTACATAACCATGGCATTCCGTATTCCAAACATGTTTCATGCATCACGGATTCCTCAAACATGCATTTCTGAGCTGTGAACATGCACATGACAGATGTTTCAACCACCAAACAAGTTATTATGCACTTTGAAATAGTTCCTTGGACTTCGTTGCTTCTCCTATCACCAGTTTCAAGAATCACACTTTGATCCCAGAAAATCCCTCTTGGAGCGAATTCTACCCTAGAGATATGTAATTTGAATAGATTCCTTCAACATGATATTCCGTGTTCCGTACATGTTACATGCATGACGGATTCGACATACATGCATTCCTGAGTTGTGAGCATGTGGATTACTGATTTTTCATCCTCTATAAAAGGAATAATTTCATATAGACTCGTGTACACATTTTCACAAGCTTTCCCTAACACAAGTTTCGAATTCGTTCATTTTTCACAGAAGAATACTTCTGGAGTGTATTCAACCTAATAGATATATAATTTACATGAATTCCATCAACATGGCATTCCGGGTTCCGTACATGATACATGCATGACGGATTCGAGAAACATGCGTTTCTGAGTTGTGAGCATGTGGATTAGTGAACTTTCATCCACCAAAGAAGGCATATATTACACATTGAAATATTTACTCTGACTTCATAAGTTTTTTGTATCACCAGGTTCTAAAATCGGACATTTGGCAGTGGAAAACACTCTTTGAGCGAATTCTCACCAATACACATGTAATTTACATTGTTTACATAACCATGGCCTTCCGTATTCCGAACATGTTTCATGCATCACGGATTCCTCAAACATGCATTTCTGAGCTGTGAACATGCGCATGACAGATGTTTCAACCACCAAACAAGTTACTTATGCACTTTGAAATAGTTCCTTGGACTTCATTGCTTCTCCTATCACCAGTTTCAAGAATCACACTTTGATCCCAGAAAAACCCTCTTGGAGCGAATTCTACCCTAGAGATATGTAATTTGAATAGATTCCTTCAACATGATATTCCGTGTTCCGTACATGTTACATGCATGACGGATTCGACATACATGCATTCCTGAGTTGTGACCATGTGGATTACTGATTTTTCATGCTCTATAAAAGGAATAATTTCATATAGACTCGTGTACACATTTTCACAAGCTTTCCCTAACACTAGTTTCGAATTCGTTCATTTTTCACAGAGGAATACTTCTGGATTGTATTCAACCTAATAGATATATAATTTACATGAATTCCATCAACATGGCATTCCGGGTTCCGTACATGATACATGCATGACGGATTCGAGAAACATGCGTTTCTGAGTTATGAGCATGTGGATTAGTGAACTTTCATCCACCAAAGAAAGCATATATTACACTTTGAAATATTTACTCTGACTTCATAAGTTTTTTGTATCACCAGGTTCTAAAATCGGACATTTGGCAGTAGAAAACTCTCTTTGAGCGAATTCTCACCAATACACATGTAATTTACATTGTTTACATAACCATGGCATTCCGTATTCCAAACATGTTTCATGCATCACGGATTCCTCAAACATGCATTTCTGAGCTGTGAACATGCACATGACAGATGTTTCAACCACCAAACAAGTTATTATGCACTTTGAAATAGTTCCTTGGACTTCGTTGCTTCTCCTATCACCAGTTTCAAGAATCACACTTTGATCCCAGAAAAACCCTCTTGGAGCGAATTCTACCCTAGAGATATGTAATTTGAATAGATTCCTTCAACATGATATTCCGTGTTCCGTACATGTTACATGCATGACGGATTCGACATACATGCATTCCTGAGTTGTGAGCATGTGGATTACTGATTTTTCATCCTCTATAAAAGGAATAATTTCATATAGACTCGTGTACACATTTTCACAAGCTTTCCCTAACACAAGTTTCGAATTCGTTCATTTTTCACAGAACAATACTTCTGGATTGTATTCAACCTAATAGATATATAATTTACATGAATTCCATCAACATGGCATTCCGGGTTCCGTACATGATACATGCATGACGGATTCGAGAAACATGCGTTTCTGAGTTGTGAGCATGTGGATTAGTGAACTTTCATCCACCAAAGAAGACATATATTACACTTTGAAATATTTACTCTGACTTCATAAGTTTTTTGTATCACCAGGTTCTAAAATCGGACATTTGGCAGTGGAAAACACTCTTTGAGCGAATTCTCACCAATACACATGTAATTTACATTGTTTACATAACCATGGCATTCCGTATTCCGAACATGTTTCATGCATCACGGATTCTTCAAACATGCATTTCTGAGCTGTGAACATGCACATGACAGATGTTTCAACCAACAAACAAGTTACTTATGCACTTTGAAATAGTTCCTTGGACTTCGTTGCTTCTCCTATCACCAGTTTCGAGAATCACAATTTGATCCCAGAAAAACCCTCTTGGAGCGAATTCTACCCTAGAGATATGTAATTTGAATAGATTCCTTCAACATGATATTCCGTGTTCCGTACATGTTACATGCATGACGGATTCGACATACATGCATTCCTGAGTTGTGACCATGTGGATTACTGATTTTTCATCCTCTATAAAAGGAATAATTTCATATAGACTCGTGTACACATTTTCACAAGCTTTCCCTAACACAAGTTTCGAATTCGTTCATTTTTCACAGAAGAATACTTCTGGAGTGGATTCAACCTAATAGATATATAATTTACATGAATTCCATCAACATGGCATTCCGGGTTCCGTACATGATACATGCATGACGGATTCGAGAAACATGCGTTTCTGAGTTGTGAGCATGTGGATTAGTGAACTTTCATCCACCAAAGAAGGCATATATTACACTTTGAAATATTTACTCTGACTTCATAAGTTTTTTGTATCACCAGGTTCTAAAATCGGACATTTGGCAGTGGAAAACACTCTTTGAGCGTATTCTCACCAATACACATGTAATTTACATTGTTTACATAACCATGGCATTCCGTATTCCAAACATGTTTCATGCATCACGGATTCCTCAAACATGCATTTCTGAGCTGTGAACATGCGCATGACATATGTTTCAACCACCAAACAAGTTATTATTCACTTTGAAATAGTTCCTTGGACTTCGTTGCTTCTCCTATCACCAGTTTCAAGAATCACACTTTGATCCCAGAAAAACCCTCTTGGAGCGAATTCTACCCTAGAGATATGTAATTTGAATAGATTCCTTCAACATGATATTCCGTGTTCCGTACATGTTACATGCATGACGGATTCGACATACATGCATTCCTGAGTTGTGACCATGTGGATTACTGATTTTTCATCCTCTATAAAAGGAATAATTTCATATAGACTCGTGTACACATTTTCACAAGGTTTCCCTAACACAAGTTTCGAATTCGTTCATTTTTCACAGAAGAATACTTCTGGAGTGTATTCAACCTAATAGATATATAATTTACATGAATTCCATCAACATGGCATTCCGGGTTCCGTACATGATACATGCATGATGGATTCGAGAAACATGCGTTTCTGAGTTGTGAGCATGTGGATTAGTGAACTTTCATCCACCAAAGAAGGCATATATTACACTTTGAAATATTTACTCTGACTTCATAAGTTTTTTGTATCACCAGGTTCTAAAATCGGACATTTGGCAGTAGAAAACACTCTTTGAGCGAATTCTCACCAATACACATCTAATTTACATTGTTTACATAACCATGGCATTCCGTATTCCGAACATGTTTCATGCATCACGGATTCCTCAAACATGCATTTCTGAGCTGTGAACATGCGCATGACAGATGTTTCAACCACCAAACAAGTTACATATGCACTTTGAAATAGTTCCTTGGACTTCGTTGCTTCTCCTATCACCAGTTTCAAAAATCACACTTTGATCCCAGAAAAACCCTCTTGGAGCGAATTCTACCCTAGAGATATGTAATTTGAATAGATTCCTTCAACATGATATTCCGTGTTCCGTACATGTTACATGCATGACGGATTCGACATACATGCATTCCTGAGTTGTGACCATGTGGATTACTGATTTTTCATCCTCTATAAAAGGAATAATTTCATATAGACTCGTGTACACATTTTCACAAGCTTTCCCTAACACAAGTTTCGAATTCGTTCATTTTTCACAGAAGAATACTTCTGGAGTGTATTCAACCTAATAGATATATAATTTACATGAATTCCATCAACATGGCATTCCGGGTTCCGTACATGATACATGCATGACGGATTCGAGAAACATGCGTTTCTGAGTTGTGAGCATGTGGATTAGTGAACTTTCATCCACCAAAGAAGGCATATATTACACTTTGAAATATTTACTCTGACTTCATAAGTTTTTTGTATCACCAGGTTCTAAAATCGGACATTTGGCAGTAGAAAACACTCTTTGAGCGAATTCTCACCAATACACATGTAATTTACATTGTTTACATAACCATGGCATTCCGTATTCCAAACATGTTTCATGCATCACGGATTCCTCAAACATGCATTTCTGAGCTGTGAACATGCACATGACAGATGTTTCAACCACCAAACAAGTTATTATGCACTTTGAAATAGTTCCTTGGACTTCGTTGCTTCTCCTATCACCAGTTTCAAGAATCACACTTTGATCCCAGAAAAACCCTCTTGGAGCGAATTCTACCCTAGAGATATGTAATTTGAATAGATTCCTTCAACATGATATTCCGTGTTCCGTACATGTTACATGCATGACGGATTCGACATACATGCATTCCTGAGTTGTGACCATGTGGATTACTGATTTTTCATCCTCTATAAAAGGAATAATTTCATATAGACTCGTGTACACCTTTTCACAAACTTTCCCTATCAAAAGTTTCGGATTCATTCATTTTTCACAGAAGAATACTTCTGGAGTGTATTCAACCTAATAGATATATAATTTACATGAATTCCATCAACATGGCATTCCGGGTTCCGTACATGATACATGCATGACGGATTCGAGAAACATGCGTTTCTGAGTTGTGAGCATGTGGATTAGTGAACTTTCATCCACCAAAGAAGGCATATATTACACTTTGAAATATTTACTCTGACTTCATAAGTTTTTTGTATCACCAGGTTCTAAAATCGGACATTTGGCAGTAGAAAACTCTCTTTGAGCGAATTCTCACCAATACACATGTAATTTACATTGTTTACATAACCATGGCATTCCGTATTCCAAACATGTTTCATGCATCACGGATTCCTCAAACATGCATTTCTGAGCTGTGAACATGCACATGACAGATGTTTCAACCACCAAACAAGTTATTATGCACTTTGAAATAGTTCCTTGGACTTCGTTGCTTCTCCTATCACCAGTTTCAAGAATCACACTTTGATCCCAGAAAAACCCTCTTGGAGCGAATTCTACCCTAGAGATATGTAATTTGAATAGATTCCTTCAACATGATATTCCGTGTTCCGTACATGTTACATGCATGACGGATTCGACATACATGCATTCCTGAGTTGTGAGCATGTGGATTACTGATTTTTCATCCTCTATAAAAGGAATAATTTCATATAGACTCGTGTACACATTTTCACAAGCTTTCCCTAACACAAGTTTCGAATTCGTTCATTTTTCACAGAACAATACTTCTGGATTGTATTCAACCTAATAGATATATAATTTACATGAATTCCATCAACATGGCATTCCGGGTTCCGTACATGATACATGCATGACGGATTCGAGAAACATGCGTTTCTGAGTTGTGAGCATGTGGATTAGTGAACTTTCATCCACCAAAGAAGACATATATTACACTTTGAAATATTTACTCTGACTTCATAAGTTTTTTGTATCACCAGGTTCTAAAATCGGACATTTGGCAGTGGAAAACACTCTTTGAGCGAATTCTCACCAATACACATGTAATTTACATTGTTTACATAACCATGGCATTCCGTATTCCGAACATGTTTCATGCATCACGGATTCTTCAAACATGCATTTCTGAGCTGTGAACATGCACATGACAGATGTTTCAACCAACAAACAAGTTACTTATGCACTTTGAAATAGTTCCTTGGACTTCGTTGCTTCTCCTATCACCAGTTTCGAGAATCACAATTTGATCCCAGAAAAACCCTCTTGGAGCGAATTCTACCCTAGAGATATGTAATTTGAATAGATTCCTTCAACATGATATTCCGTGTTCCGTACATGTTACATGCATGACGGATTCGACATACATGCATTCCTGAGTTGTGACCATGTGGATTACTGATTTTTCATCCTCTATAAAAGGAATAATTTCATATAGACTCGTGTACACATTTTCACAAGCTTTCCCTAACACAAGTTTCGAATTCGTTCATTTTTCACAGAAGAATACTTCTGGAGTGTATTCAACCTAATAGATATATAATTTACATGAATTCCATCAACATGGCATTCCGGGTTCCGTACATGATACATGCATGACGGATTCGAGAAACATGCGTTTCTGAGTTGTGAGCATGTGGATTAGTGAACTTTCATCCACCAAAGAAGGCATATATTACACTTTGAAATATTTACTCTGACTTCATAAGTTTTTTGTATCACCAGGTTCTAAAATCGGACATTTGGCAGTAGAAAACTCTCTTTGAGCGAATTCTCACCAATACACATGTAATTTACATTGTTTACATAACCATGGCATTCCGTATTCCAAACATGTTTCATGCATCACGGATTCCTCAAACATGCATTTCTGAGCTGTGAACATGCGCATGACAGATGTTTCAACCACCAAACAAGTTATTATGCACTTTGAAATAGTTCCTTGGACTTCGTTGCTTCTCCTATCACCAGTTTCAAGAATCACACTTTGATCCCAGAAAATCCCTCTTGGAGCGAATTCTACCCTAGAGATATGTAATTTGAATAGATTCCTTCAACATGATATTCCGTGTTCCGTACATGTTACATGCATGACGGATTCGACATACATGCATTCCTGAGTTGTGAGCATGTGGATTACTGATTTTTCATCCTCTATAAAAGGAATAATTTCATATAGACTCGTGTACACATTTTCACAAGCTTTCCCTAACACAAGTTTCGAATTCGTTCATTTTTCACAGAAGAATACTTCTGGAGTGTATTCAACCTAATAGATATATAATTTACATGAATTCCATCAACATGGCATTCCGGGTTCCGTACATGATACATGCATGACGGATTCGAGAAACATGCGTTTCTGAGTTGTGAGCATGTGGATTAGTGAACTTTCATCCACCAAAGAAGGCATATATTACACTTTGAAATATTTACTCTGACTTCATAAGTTTTTTGTATCACCAGGTTCTAAAATCGGACATTTGGCAGTGGAAAACACTCTTTGAGCGTATTCTCACCAATACACATGTAATTTACATTGTTTACATAACCATGGCATTCCGTATTCCAAACATGTTTCATGCATCACGGATTCCTCAAACATGCATTTCTGAGCTGTGAACATGCGCATGACATATGTTTCAACCACCAAACAAGTTATTATTCACTTTGAAATAGTTCCTTGGACTTCGTTGCTTCTCCTATCACCAGTTTCAAGAATCACACTTTGATCCCAGAAAAACCCTCTTGGAGCGAATTCTACCCTAGAGATATGTAATTTGAATAGATTCCTTCAACATGATATTCCGTGTTCCGTACATGTTACATGCATGACGGATTCGACATACATGCATTCCTGAGTTGTGACCATGTGGATTACTGATTTTTCATCCTCTATAAAAGGAATAATTTCATATAGACTCGTGTACACATTTTCACAAGCTTTCCCTAACACAAGTTTCGAATTCGTTCATTTTTCACAGAAGAATACTTCTGGAGTGTATTCAACCTAATAGATATATAATTTACATGAATTCCATCAACATGGCATTCCGGGTTCCGTACATGATACATGCATGACGGATTCGAGAAACATGCGTTTCTGAGTTGTGAGCATGTGGATAAGTGAACTTTCATCCACCAAAGAAGGCATATATTACACTTTGAAATATTTACTCTGACTTCATAAGTTTTTTGTATCACCAGGTTCTAAAATCGGACATTTGGCAGTAGAAAACACTCTTTGAGCGAATTCTCACCAATACACATCTAATTTACATTGTTTACATAACCATGGCATTCCGTATTCCGAACATGTTTCATGCATCACGGATTCCTCAAACATGCATTTCTGAGCTGTGAACATGCGCATGACAGATGTTTCAACCACCAAACAAGTTACATATGCACTTTGAAATAGTTCCTTGGACTTCGTTGCTTCTCCTATCACCAGTTTCAAAAATCACACTTTGATCCCAGAAAAACCCTCTTGGAGCGAATTCTACCCTAGAGATATGTAATTTGAATAGATTCCTTCAACATGATATTCCGTGTTCCGTACATGTTACATGCATGACGGATTCGACATACATGCATTCCTGAGTTGTGACCATGTGGATTACTGATTTTTCATCCTCTATAAAAGGAATAATTTCATATAGACTCGTGTACACATTTTCACAAGCTTTCCCTAACACAAGTTTCGAATTCGTTCATTTTTCACAGAAGAATACTTCTGGAGTGTATTCAACCTAATAGATATATAATTTACATGAATTCCATCAACATGGCATTCCGGGTTCCGTACATGATACATGCATGACGGATTCGAGAAACATGCGTTTCTGAGTTGTGAGCATGTGGATTAGTGAACTTTCATCCACCAAAGAAGGCATATATTACACTTTGAAATATTTACTCTGACTTCATAAGTTTTTTGTATCACCAGGTTCTAAAATCGGACATTTGGCAGTAGAAAACACTCTTTGAGCGAATTCTCACCAATACACATGTAATTTACATTGTTTACATAACCATGGCATTCCGTATTCCAAACATGTTTCATGCATCACGGATTCCTCAAACATGCATTTCTGAGCTGTGAACATGCACATGACAGATGTTTCACCCACCAAACAAGTTATTATGCACTTTGAAATAGTTCCTTGGACTTCGTTGCTTCTCCTATCACCAGTTTCAAGAATCACACTTTGATCCCAGAAAAACCCTCTTGGAGCGAATTCTACCCTAGAGATATGTAATTTGAATAGATAACTTCAACATGATATTCCGTGTTCCGTACATGTTACATGCATGACGGATTCGACATACATGCATTCCTGAGTTGTGACCATGTGGATTACTGATTTTTCATCCTCTATAAAAGGAATAATTTCATATAGACTCGTGTACACATTTTCACAAGCTTTCCCTAACACAAGTTTCGAATTCGTTCATTTTTCACAGAAGAATACTTCTGGAGTGTATTCAACCTAATAGATATATAATTTACATGAATTCCATCAACATGGCATTCCGGGTTCCGTACATGATACATGCATGACGGATTCGAGAAACATGCGTTTCTGAGTTGTGAGCATGTGGATTAGTGAACTTTCATCCACCAAAGAAGGCATATATTACACTTTGAAATATTTACTCTGACTTCATAAGTTTTTTGTATCACCAGGTTCTAAAATCGGACATTTGGCAGTAGAAAACACTCTTTGAGCGAATTCTCACCAATACACATCTAATTTACATTGTTTACATAACCATGGCATTCCGTATTCCGAACATGTTTCATGCATCACGGATTCCTCAAACATGCATTTCTGAGCTGTGAACATGCGCATGACAGATGTTTCAACCACCAAACAAGTTATTATGCACTTTGAAATAGTTCCTTGGACTTCGTTGCTTCTCCTATCACCAGTTTCAAGAATCACACTTTGATCCCAGAAAAACCCTCTTGGAGCGAATTCTACCCTAGAGATATGTAATTTGAATAGATTCCTTCAACATGATATTCCGTGTTCCGTACATGTTACATGCATGACGGATTCGACATACATGCATTCCTGAGTTGTGACCATGTGGATTACTGATTTTTCATCCTCTATAAAAGGAATAATTTCATATAGACTCGTGTACACATTTTCACAAGCTTTCCCTAACACAAGTTTCGAATTCGTTCATTTTTCACAGAAGAATACTTCTGGAGTGTATTCAACCTAATAGATATATAATTTACATGAATTCCATCAACATGGCATTCTGGGTTCCGTACAAGATACATGCATGACGGATTCGAGAAACATGCGTTTCTGAGTTGTGAGCATGTGGATTAGTGAACTTTCATCCACCAAAGAAGGCATATATTACACTTTGAAATATTTACTCTGACTTCATAAGTTTTTTGTATCACCTGGTTCTAAAATCGGACATTTGGCAGTGGGAAACTCTCTTTGAGCGAATTCTCACCAATACACATGTAATTTACATTGTTTACATAACCATGGCATTCCGTATTCCGAACATGTTTCATGCATCACGGATTCCTCAAACATGCATTTCTGAGCTGTGAACATGCGCATGACAGATGTTTCAACCACCAAACAAGATACTTATGCACTTTGAAATAGTTCCTTGAACTTCGTTGCTTCTCCTATCACCAGTTTCAAGAATCACACTTTGATCCCAGAAAAACCCTCTTGGAGTGAATTCTACCCTAGAGATATGTAATTTGAATAGATTCCTTCAACATGATATTCCGTGTTCCGTACATGTTACATGCATGACGGATTCGACATACATGCATTCCTGAGTTGTGAGCATGTGGATTACTGATTTTTCATCCTCTATAAAAGGAATAATTTCATATAGACTCGTGTACACATTTTCACAAGCTTTCCCTAACACAAGTTTCGAATTCGTTCATTTTTCACAGAAGAATACTTCTGGAGTGTATTCAACCTAATAGATATATAATTTACATGAATTCCATCAACATGGCATTCCGGGTTCCGTACATGATACATGCATGACGGATTCGAGAAACATGCGTTTCTGAGTTGTGAGCATGTGGATTAGTGAACTTTCATCCACCAAAGAAGGCATATATTACACTTTGAAATATTTACTCTGACTTCATAAGTTTTTTGTATCACCAGGTTCTAAAATCGGACATTTGGCAGTGGAAAACACTCTTTGAGCGTATTCTCACCAATACACATGTAATTTACATTGTTTACATAACCATGGCATTCCGTATTCCAAACATGTTTCATGCATCACGGATTCCTCAAACATGCATTTCTGAGCTGTGAACATGCGCATGACAGATGTTTCAACCACCAAACAAGTTATTATGCACTTTGAAATAGTTCCTTGTACTTCGTTGCTTCTCCTATCACCAGTTTCAAGAATCACACTTTGATCCCAGAAAAACCCTCTTGGAGCGAATTCTACCCTAGAGATATGTAATTTGAATAGATTCCTTCAACATGATATTCCGTGTTCCGTACATGTTACATGCATGACGGATTCGACATACATGCATTCCTGAGTTGTGACCATGTGGATTACTGATTTTTCATCCTCTATAAAAGGAATAATTTCATATAGACTCGTGTACACATTTTCACAAGGTTTCCCTAACACAAGTTTCGAATTCGTTCATTTTTCACAGAAGAATACTTCTGGAGTGTATTCAACCTAATAGATATATAATTTACATGAATTCCATCAACATGGCATTCCGGGTTCCGTACATGATACATGCATGACGGATTCGAGAAACATGCGTTTCTGAGTTGTGAGCATGTGGATTAGTGAACTTTCATCCACCAAAGAAGGCATATATTACACTTTGAAATATTTACTCTGACTTCATAAGTTTTTTGTATCACCAGGTTCTAAAATTGGACATTTGGCAGTAGAAAACACTCTTTGAGCGAATTCTCACCAATACACATGTAATTTACATTGTTTACATAACCATGGCATTCCGTATTCCAAACATGTTTCATGCATCACGGATTCCTCAAACATGCATTTCTGAGCTGTGAACATGCGCATGACAGATGTTTCAACCACCAAACAAGTTATTATGCACTTTGAAATAGTTCCTTGGACTTCGTTGCTTCTCCTATCACCAGTTTCAAGAATCACACTTTGATCCCAGAAAAACCCTCTTGGAGCGAATTCTACCCTAGAGATATGTAATTTGAATAGATTCCTTCAACATGATATTCCGTGTTCCGTACATGTTACATGCATGACGGATTCGACATACATGCATTCCTGAGTTGTGACCATGTGGATTACTGATTTTTCATCCTCTATAAAAGGAATAATTTCATATAGACTCGTGTACACATTTTCACAAGCTTTCCCTAACACAAGTTTCGAATTCGTTCATTTTTCACAGAAGAATACTTCTGGAGTGTATTCAACCTAATAGATATATAATTTACATGAATTCCATCAACATGGCATTCCGGGTTCCGTACATGATACATGCATGACGGATTCGAGAAACATGCGTTTCTGAGTTGTGAGCATGTGGATTAGTGAACTTTCATCCACCAAAGAAGGCATATATTACACTTTGAAATATTTACTCTGACTTCATAAGTTTTTTGTATCACCAGGTTCTAAAATCGGACATTTGGCAGTAGAAAACACTCTTTGAGCGAATTCTCACCAATACACATCTAATTTACATTGTTTACATAACCATGGCATTCCGTATTCCGAACATGTTTCATGCATCACGGATTCCTCAAACATGCATTTCTGAGCTGTGAACATGCGCATGACAGATGTTTCAACCACCAAACAAGTTACATATGCACTTTGAAATAGTTCCTTGGACTTCGTTGCTTCTCCTATCACCAGTTTCAAAAATCACACTTTGATCCCAGAAAAACCCTCTTGGAGCGAATTCTACCCTAGAGATATGTAATTTGAATAGATTCCTTCAACATGATATTCCGTGTTCCGTACATGTTACATGCATGACGGATTCGACATACATGCATTCCTGAGTTGTGACCATGTGGATTACTGATTTTTCATCCTCTATAAAAGGAATAATTTCATATAGACTCGTGTACACATTTTCACAAGCTTTCCCTAACACAAGTTTCGCATTCGTTCATTTTTCACAGAACAATACTTCTGGAGTGTATTCAACCTAATAGATATATAATTTACATGAAATCCATCAACATGGCATTCCGGGTTCCGTACATGATACATGCATGACGGATTCGAGAAACATGCGTTTCTGAGTTGTGAGCATGTGGATTAGTGAACTTTCATCCACCAAAGAAGGCATATATTACACTTTGAAATATTTACTCTGACTTCATAAGTTTTTTGTATCACCAGGTTCTAAAATCGGACATTTGGCAGTAGAAAACACTCTTTGAGCGAATTCTCACCAATACACATGTAATTTACATTGTTTACATAACCATGGCATTCCGTATTCCGAACATGTTTCATGCATCACGGATTCCTCAAACATGCATTTCTGAGCTGTGAACATGCGCATGACAGATGTTTCAACCACCAAACAAGTTACTTATGCACTTTGAAATAATTCCTTGGACTTCGTTGCTTCTCCTATCACCAGTTTCAAGAATCACACTTTGATCCCAGAAAAACCCTCTTGGAGCGAATTCTACCCTAGAGATATGTAATTTGAATAGATTCCTTCAACATGATATTCCGTGTTCCGTACATGTTACATGCATGACGGATTCGACATACATGCATTCCTGAGTTGTGAGCATGTGGATTACTGATTTTTCATCCTCTATAAAAGGAATAATTTCATATAGACTCGTGTACACATTTTCACAAGCTTTCCCTAAGACAAGATTCGAATTCGTGCTTTTTTCACAGAAGAATACTTCTGGAGTGTATTCAACCTAATAGATATATAATTTACATGAATTCCATCAACATGGCATTCCGGGTTCCGTACATGATACATGCATGACGGATTCGAGAAACATGCGTTTCTGAGATGTGAGCATGTGGATTAGTGAACTTTCATCCACCAAAGAAGGCATATATTACACTTTGAAATATTTACTCTGACTTCATAAGTTTTTTGTATCACCAGGTTCTAAAATAGGACATTTGGCAGTAGAAAACACTCTTTGAGCGAATTCTCACCAATAAACATGTAATTTACATTGTTTACATAACCATGGCATTCCGTATTCCAAACATGTTTCATGCATCACGGATTCCTCAAACATGCATTTCTGAGCTGTGAACATACACATGACAGATATTTCAACCACCAAACAAATTATTATGCACTTTGAAATAGTTCCTTGGACTTCGTTGCTTCTCCTATCACCAGTTTCAAGAATCACACTTTGATCCCAGAAAAACCCTCTTGGAGCGAATTCTACCCAAGAGATATGTAATTTGAATAGATACCTTCAACATGATATTCCGTGTTCCGTACATGTTACATGCATGACGGATTCGACATACATGCATTCCTGAGTTGTGAGCATGTGGATTACTGATTTTTCATCCTCTATAAAAGGAATAATTTCATATAGACTCGTGTACACATTTTCACAAGCTTTCCCTAACACAAGTTTCGAATTCGTTCATTTTTCACAGAAGAATTCTTCTGGAGTGTATTCAACCTAATAGATATATAATTTACATGAATTCCATCAACATGGCATTCCGGGTTCCGTACATGATACATGCATGACGGATTCGAGAAACATGCGTTTCTGAGTTGTGAGCATGTGGATTAGTGAACTTTCATCCACCAAAGAAGGCATATATTACACTTTGAAATATTTACTCTGACTTCATAAGTTTTTTGTATCACCAGGTTCTAAAATCGGACATTTGGCAGTAGAAAACACTCTTTGAGCGAATTCTCACCAATACACATGTAATTTACATTGTTTACATAACCATGGCATTCCGTATTCCGAACATGATACATGCATCACGGATTCCTCAAACATGCATTTCTGAGCTGTGAACATGCGCATGACAGATGTTTCAACCACCAAACAAGTTACTTATGCACTTTGAAATAGTTCCTTGGACTTCGTTGCTTCTCCTATCACCAGTTTCAAGAATCACACTTTGACCCCAGAAAAACCCTCTTGGAGCGAATTCTACCCTAGAGATATGTAATTTGAATAGATTCCTTCAACATGATATTCCGTGTTCCGTACATGTTACATGCATGACGGATTCGACATACATGCATTCCTGAGTTGTGACCATGTGGATTACTGATTTTTCATCCTCTATAAAAGGAATAATTTCATATAGACTCGTGTACACATTTTCACAAGCTTTCCCTAACACAAGTTTCGCATTCGTTCATTTTTCACAGAACAATACTTCTGGAGTGTATTCAACCTAATAGATATATAATTTACATGAAATCCATCAACATGGCATTCCGGGTTCCGTACATGATACATGCATCACGGATTCGAGAAACATGCGTTTCTGAGTTGTGAGCATGTGGATTAGTGAACTTTCATCCACCAAAGAAGGCATATATTACACTTTGAAATATTTACTCTGACTTCATAAGTTTTTTGTATCACCAGGTTCTAAAATCGGACATTTGGCAGTAGAAAACACTCTTTGAGCGAATTCTCACCAATACACATGTAATTTACATTGTTTACATAACCATGGCATTCCGTATTCCGAACATGTTTCATGCATCACGGATTCCTCAAACATGCATTTCTGAGCTGTGAACATGCGCATGACAGATGTTTCAACCACCAAACAAGTTACTTATGCACTTTGAAATAATTCCTTGGACTTCGTTGCTTCTCCTATCACCAGTTTCAAGAATCACACTTTGATCCCAGAAAAACCCTCTTGGAGCGAATTCTACCCTAGAGATATGTAATTTGAATAGATTCCTTCAACATGATATTCCGTGTTCCGTACATGTTACATGCATGACGGATTCGACATACATGCATTCCTGAGTTGTGAGCATGTGGATTACTGATTTTTCATCCTCTATAAAAGGAATAATTTCATATAGACTCGTGTACACATTTTCACAAGCTTTCCCTAAGACAAGTTTCGAATTCGTGCTTTTTTCACAGAAGAATACTTCTGGAGTGTATTCAACCTAATAGATATATAATTTACATGAATTCCATCAACATGGCATTCCGGGTTCCGTACATGATACATGCATGACGGATTCGAGAAACATGCGTTTCTGAGATGTGAGCATGTGGATTAGTGAACTTTCATCCACCAAAGAAGGCATATATTACACTTTGAAATATTTACTCGGACTTCATAAGTTTTTTGTATCACCAGGTTCTAAAATAGGACATTTGGCAGTAGAAAACACTCTTTGAGCGAATTCTCACCAATACACATGTAATTTACATTGTTTACATAACCATGGCATTCCGTATTCCAAACATGTTTCATGCATCACGGATTCCTCAAACATGCATTTCTGAGCTGTGAACATACACATGACAGATATTTCAACCACCAAACAAGTTATTATGCACTTTGAAATAGTTCCTTGGACTTCGTTGCTTCTCCTATCACCAGTTTCAAGAATCACACTTTGATCCCAGAAAAACACTCTTGGAGCGAATTCTACCCAAGAGATATGTAATTTGAATAGATACCTTCAACATGATATTCCGTGTTCCGTACATGTTACATGCATGACGGATTCGACATACATGCATTCCTGAGTTGTGAGCATGTGGATTACTGATTTTTCATCCTCTATAAAAGGAATAATTTCATATAGACTCGTGTACACATTTTCACAAGCTTTCCCTAACACAAGTTTCGAATTCGTTCATTTTTCACAGAAGAATTCTTCTGGAGTGTATTCAACCTAATAGATATATAATTTACATGAATTCCATCAACATGGCATTCCGGGTTCCGTACATGATACATGCATGACGGATTCGAGAAACATGCGTTTCTGAGTTGTGAGCATGTGGATTAGTGAACTTTCATCCACCAAAGAAGGCATATATTACACTTTGAAATATTTACTCTGACTTCATAAGTTTTTTGTATCACCAGGTTCTAAAATCGGACATTTGGCAGTAGAAAACACTCTTTGAGCGAATTCTCACCAATACACATGTAATTTACATTGTTTACATAACCATGGCATTCCGTATTCCGAACATGATACATGCATCACGGATTCCTCAAACATGCATTTCTGAGCTGTGAACATGCGCATGACAGATGTTTCAACCACCAAACAAGTTACTTATGCACTTTGAAATAGTTCCTTGGACTTCGTTGCTTCTCCTATCACCAGTTTCAAGAATCACACTTTGACCCCAGAAAAACCCTCTTGGAGCGAATTCTACCCTAGAGATATGTAATTTGAATAGATTCCTTCAACATGATATTCCGTGTTCCGTACATGTTACATGCATGACGGTTTCGACATACATGCATTCCTGAGTTGTGACCATGTTGATTACTCATTTTTCATCCTCTATAAAAGGAATAATTTCATATAGACTCGTGTACACATTTTCACAAGCTTTCCCTAACACAAGTTTCGAATTCGTTCATTTTTCACAGAAGAATACTTCTGGAGTGTATTCAACCTAATAGATATATAATTTACATGAAATCCATCAACATGGCATTCCGGGTTCCGTACATGATACATGCATTACGGATTCGAGAAACATGCATTTCTGAGTTGTGAGCATGTGGATTAGTGAACTTTCATCCACCAAAGAAGGCATATATTACACTTTGAAATATTTACTCTGACTTCATAAGTTTTTTGTATCACCAGGTTCTAAAATCGGACATTTGGCAGTGGAAAACACTCTTTGAGCGAATTCTCACCAATACACATGTAATTTACATTGTTTACATAACCATGGCATTCCGTATTCCGAACATGTTTCATGCATCACGGATTCCTCAAACATGCATTTCTGAGCTGTGAACATGCGCATGACAGATGTTTCAACCACCAAACAAGTTACTTATGCACTTTGAAATAGTTCCATGGACTTCGTTGCTTCTCCAATCACCAGTTTCAAGAATCACACTTTGATCCCAGAAAAACCCTCTTGGAGCGAATTCTACCCTAGAGATATGTAATTTGAATAGATTCCTTCAACATGATATTCCGTGTTCCGTACATGTTACATGCATGATGGATTCGACATACATGCATTCCTGAGTTGTGAGCATGTGGATTACTGATTATTCATCCTCTATAAAAGGAATAATTTCATATAGACTCGTGTACACATTTTCACAAGCTTTCCCTAACACAAGTTTCGAATTCGTTCATTTTTCACAGAAGAATACTTCTGGAGTGTATTCAACCTAATAGATATATAATTTACATGAATTCCATCAACATGGCATTCCGGGTTCCGTACATGATACATGCATGACGGATTCGAGAAACATGCGTTTCTGAGTTGTGAGCATGTGGATTAGTGAACTTTCATCCACCAAAGAAGGCATATATTACACTTTGAAATATTTACTCTGACTTCATAAGTTTTTTGTATCACCAGGTTCTAAAATCGGACATTTGGCAGTGGAAAACACTCTTTGAGCGTATTCTCACCAATACACATGTAATTTACATTGTTTACATAACCATGGTATTCCGTATTCCAAACATGTTTCATGCATCACGGATTCCTCAAACATGCATTTCTGAGCTGTGAACATGCGCATGACAGGTGTTTCAACCACCAAACAAGTTATTATGCACTTTGAAATAGTTCCTTGGACTTCGTTGCTTCTCCTATCACCAGTTTCAAGAATCACACTTTGATCCCAGAAAAACCCTCTTGGAGCGAATTCTACCCTAGAGATATGTAATTTGAATAGATTCCTTCAACATGATATTCCGTGTTCCGTACATGTTACATGCATGACGGATTCGACATACATGCATTCCTGAGTTGTGACCATGTGGATTACTGATTTTTCATCCTCTATAAAAGGAATAATTTCATATAGACTCGTGTACACATTTTCACAAGCTTTCCCTAACACAAGTTTCGAATTCGTTCATTTTTCACAGAAGAATACTTCTGGAGTGTATTCAACCTAATAGATATATAATTTACATGAATTCCATCAACATGGCATTCCGGGTTCCGTACATGATACATGCATGACGGATTCGAGAAACATGCGTTTCTGAGTTGTGAGCATGTGGATTAGTGAACTTTCATCCACCAAAGAAGGCATATATTACACTTTGAAATATTTACTCTGACTTCATAAGTTTTTTGTATCACCAGGTTCTAAAATTGGACATTTGGCAGTAGAAAACACTCTTTGAGCGAATTCTCACCAATACACATGTAATTTACATTGTTTACATAACCATGGCATTCCGTATTCCAAACATGTTTCATGCATCACGGATTCCTCAAACATGCATTTCTGAGCTGTGAACATGCGCATGACAGATGTTTCAACCACCAAACAAGTTATTATGCACTTTGAAATAGTTCCTTGGACTTCGTTGCTTCTCCTATCACCAGTTTCAAGAATCACACTTTGATCCCAGAAAAACCCTCTTGGAGCGAATTCTACCCTAGAGATATGTAATTTGAATAGATTCCTTCAACATGATATTCCGTGTTCCGTACATGTTACATGCATGACGGATTCGACATACATGCATTCCTGAGTTGTGACCATGTGGATTACTGATTTTTCATCCTCTATAAAAGGAATAATTTCATATAGACTCGTGTACACATTTTCACAAGCTTTCCCTAACACAAGTTTCGAATTCGTTCATTCTTCACAGAACAATACTTCTGGAGTGTATTCAACCTAATAGATATATAATTTACATGAATTCCATCAACATGGCATTCCGGGTTCCGTACATGATACATGCATGACGGATTCGAGAAACATGCGTTTCTGAGTTGTGAGCATGTGGATTAGTGAACTTTCATCCACCAAAGAAGGCATATATTACACTTTGAAATATTTACTCTGACTTCATAAGTTTTTTGTATCACCAGGTTCTAAAATCGGACATTTGGCAGTAGAAAACACTCTTTGAGCGAATTCTCACCAATACACATCTAATTTACATTGTTTACATAACCATGGCATTCCGTATTCCGAACATGTTTCATGCATCACGGATTCCTCAAACATGCATTTCTGAGCTGTGAACATGCGCATGACAGATGTTTCAACCACCAAACAAGTTACATATGCACTTTGAAATAGTTCCTTGGACTTCGTTGCTTCTCCTATCACCAGTTTCAAAAATCACACTTTGATCCCAGAAAAACCCTCTTGGAGCGAATTCTACCCTAGAGATATGTAATTTGAATAGATTCCTTCAACATGATATTCCGTGTTCCGTACATGTTACATGCATGACGGATTCGACATACATGCATTCCTGAGTTGTGAGCATGTGGATTACTGATTTTTCATCCTCTATAAAAGGAATAATTTCATATAGACTCGTGTACACATTTTCACAAGCTTTCCCTAAGACAAGATTCGAATTCGTGCTTTTTTCACAGAAGAATACTTCTGGAGTGTATTCAACCTAATAGATATATAATTTACATGAATTCCATCAACATGGCATTCCGGGTTCCGTACATGATACATGCATGACGGATTCGAGAAACATGCGTTTCTGAGATGTGAGCATGTGGATTAGTGAACTTTCATCCACCAAAGAAGGCATATATTACACTTTGAAATATTTACTCTGACTTCATAAGTTTTTTGTATCACCAGGTTCTAAAATAGGACATTTGGCAGTAGAAAACACTCTTTGAGCGAATTCTCACCAATACACATGTAATTTACATTGTTTACATAACCATGGCATTCCGTATTCCAAACATGTTTCATGCATCACGGATTCCTCAAACATGCATTTCTGAGCTGTGAACATACACATGACAGATATTTCAACCACCAAACAAGTTATTAAGCACTTTGAAATAGTTCCTTGGACTTCGTTGCTTCTCCTATCACCAGTTTCAAGAATCACACTTTGATCCCAGAAAAACCCTCTTGGAGCGAATTCTACCCAAGAGATATGTAATTTGAATAGATACCTTCAACATGATATTCCGTGTTCCGTACATGTTACATGCATGACGGATTCGACATACATGCATTCCTGAGTTGTGAGCATGTGGATTACTGATTTTTCATCCTCTATAAAAGGAATAATTTCATATAGACTCGTGTACACATTTTCACAAGCTTTCCCTAACACAAGTTTCGAATTCGTTCATTTTTCACAGAAGAATTCTTCTGGAGTGTATTCAACCTAATAGATATATAATTTACATGAATTCCATCAACATGGCATTCCGGGTTCCGTACATTATACATGCATGACGGATTCGAGAAACATCCGTTTCTGAGTTGTGAGCATGTGGATTAGTGAACTTTCATCCACCAAAGAAGGCATATATTACACTTTGAAATATTTACTCTGACTTCATAAGTTTTTTGTATCACCAGGTTCTAAAATCGGACATTTGGCAGTAGAAAACACTCTTTGAGCGAATTCTCACCAATACACATGTAATTTACATTGTTTACATAACCATGGCATTCCGTATTCCGAACATGATACATGCATCACGGATTCCTCAAACATGCATTTCTGAGCTGTGAACATGCGCATGACAGATGTTTCAACCACCAAACAAGATACTTATGCACTTTGAAATAGTTCCATGGACTTCGTTGCTTCTCCTATCACCAGTTTCAAGAATCACACTTTGATCCCAGAAAAACCCTCTTGGAGCGAATTCTACCCTAGAGATATGTAATTTGAATAGATTCCTTCAACATGATATTCCGTGTTCCGTACATGTTACATGCATGACGGATTCGACATACATGCATTCCTGAGTTGTGACCATGTGGATTACTGATTTTTCATCCTCTATAAAAGGAATAATTTCATATAGACTCGTGTACACATTTTCACAAGCTTTCCCTAACACAAGTTTCGAATTCGTTCATTTTTCACAGAAGAATACTTCTGGAGTGTATTCAACCTAATAGATATATAATTTACATGAATTCCATCAACATGGCATTCCGGGTTCCGTACATGATACATGCATGACGGATTCGAGAAACATGCGTTTCTGAGTTGTGAGCATGTGGATTAGTGAACTTTCATCCACCAAAGAAGGCATATATTACACTTTGAAATATTTACTCTGACTTCATAAGTTTTTTGTATCACCAGGTTCTAAAATTGGACATTTGGCAGTAGAAAACACTCTTTGAGCGAATTCTCACCAATACACATGTAATTTACATTGTTTACATAACCATGGCATTCCGTATTCCAAACATGTTTCATGCATCACGGATTCCTCAAACATGCATTTCTGAGCTGTGAACATGCGCATGACAGATGTTTCAACCACCAAACAAGTTATTATGCACTTTGAAATAGTTCCTTGGACTTCGTTGCTTCTCCTATCACCAGTTTCAAGAATCACACTTTGATCCCAGAAAAACCCTCTTGGAGCGAATTCTACCCTAGAGATATGTAATTTGAATAGATTCCTTCAACATGATATTCCGTGTTCCGTATATGTTACATGCATGACGGATTCGACATACATGCATTCCTGAGTTGTGACCATGTGGATTACTGATTTTTCATCCTCTATAAAAGGAATAATTTCATATAGACTCGTGTACACATTTTCACAAGCTTTCCCTAACACAAGTTTCGAATTCGTTCATTTTTCACAGAACAATACTTCTGGAGTGTATTCAACCTAATAGATATATAATTTACATGAATTCCATCAACATGGCATTCCGGGTTCCGTACATGATACATGCATGACGGATTCGAGAAACATGCGTTTCTGAGTTGTGAGCATGTGGATTAGTGAACTTTCATCCACCAAAGAAGGCATATATTACACTTTGAAATATTTACTCTGACTTCATAAGTTTTTTGTATCACCAGGTTCTAAAATCGGACATTTGGCAGTAGAAAACACTCTTTGAGCGAATTCTCACCAATACACATCTAATTTACATTGTTTACATAACCATGGCATTCCGTATTCCGAACATGTTTCATGCATCACGGATTCCTCAAACATGCATTTCTGAGCTGTGAACATGCGCATGACAGATGTTTCAACCACCAAACAAGTTACATATGCACTTTGAAATAGTTCCTTGGACTTCGTTGCTTCTCCTATCACCAGTTTCAAAAATCACACTTTGATCCCAGAAAAACCCTCTTGGAGCGAATTCTACCCTAGAGATATGTAATTTGAATAGATTCCTTCAACATGATATTCCGTGTTCCGTACATGTTACATGCATGACGGATTCGACATACATGCATTCCTGAGTTGTGACCATGTGGATTACTGATTTTTCATCCTCTATAAAAGGAATAATTTCATATAGACTCGTGTACACATTTTCACAAGCTTTCCCTAACACAAGTTTCGCATTCGTTCATTTTTCACAGAACAATACTTCTGGAGTGTATTCAACCTAATAGATATATAATTTACATGAAATCCATCAACATGGCATTCCGGGTTCCGTACATGATACATGCATTACGGATTCGAGAAACATGCGTTTCTGAGTTGTGAGCATGTGGATTAGTGAACTTTCATCCACCAAAGAAGGCATATATTACACTTTGAAATATTTACTCTGACTTCATAAGTTTTTTGTATCACCAGGTTCTAAAATCGGACATTTGGCAGTAGAAAACACTCTTTGAGCGAATTCTCACCAATACACATGTAATTTTCATTGTTTATATAACCATGGCATTCCGTATTCCGAACATGTTTCATGCATCACGGATTCCTCAAACATGCATTTCTGAGCTGTGAACATGCGCATGACAGATGTTTCAACCACCAAACAAGTTACTTATGCACTTTGAAATAATTCCTTGGACTTCGTTGCTTCTCCTATCACCAGTTTCAAGAATCACACTTTGATCCCAGAAAAACCCTCTTGGAGCGAATTCTACCCTAGAGATATGTAATTTGAATAGATTCCTTCAACATGATATTCCGTGTTCCGTACATGTTACATGCATGACGGATTCGACATACATGCATTCCTGAGTTGTGAGCATGTGGATTACTGATTTTTCATCCTCTATAAAAGGAATAATTTCATATAGACTCGTGTACACATTTTCACAAGCTTTCCCTAAGACAAGTTTCGAATTCGTGCTTTTTTCACAGAAGAATACTTCTGGAGTGTATTCAACCTAATAGATATATAATTTACATGAATTCCATCAACATGGCATTCCGGGTTCCGTACATGATACATGCATGACGGATTCGAGAAACATGCGTTTCTGAGATGTGAGCATGTGGATTAGTGAACTTTCATCCACCAAAGAAGGCATATATTACACTTTGAAATATTTACTCTGACTTCATAAGTTTTTTGTATCACCAGGTTCTAAAATAGGACATTTGGCAGTAGAAAACACTCTTTGAGCGAATTCTCACCAATACACATGTAATTTACATTGTTTACATAACCATGGCATTCCGTATTCCAAACATGTTTCATGCATCACGGATTCCTCAAACATGCATTTCTGAGCTGTGAACATACACATGACAGATATTTCAACCACCAAACAAGTTATTATGCACTTTGAAATATTTCCTTGGACTTCATTGCTTCTCCTATCACCAGTTTCAAGAATCACACTTTGATCCCAGAAAAACCCTCTTGGAGCGAATTCTACCCAAGTGATATGTAATTTGAATAGATACCTTCAACATGATATTCCGTGTTCCGTACATGTTACATGCATGACGGATTCGACATACATGCATTCCTGAGTTGTGAGCATGTGGATTACTGATTTTTCATCCTCTATAAAAGGAATAATTTCATATAGACTCGTGTACACATTTTCACAAGCTTTCCCTAACACAAGTTTCGAATTCGTTCATTTTTCACAGAAGAATTCTTCTGGAGTGTATTCAACCTAATAGATATATAATTTACATGAATTCCATCAACATGGCATTCCGGGTTCCGTACATGATACATGCATGACGGATTCGAGAAACATGCGTTTCTGAGTTGTGAGCATGTGGATTAGTGAACTTTCATCCACCAAAGAAGGCATATATTACACTTTGAAATATTTACTCTGACTTCATAAGTTTTTTGTATCACCAGGTTCTAAAATCGGACATTTGGCAGTAGAAAACACTCTTTGAGCGAATTCTCACCAATACACATGTAATTTACATTGTTTACATAACCATGGCATTCCGTATTCCGAACATGATACATGCATCACGGATTCCTCAAACATGCATTTCTGAGCTGTGAACATGCGCATGACAGATGTTTCAACCACCAAACAAGTTACTTATGCACTTTGAAATAGTTCCTTGGACTTCGTTGCTTCTCCTATCACCAGTTTCAAGAATCACACTTTGACCCCAGAAAAACCCTCTTGGAGCGAATTCTACCCTAGAGATATGTAATTTGAATAGATTCCTTCAACATGATATTCCGTGTTCCGTACATGTTACATGCATGACGGTTTCGACATACATGCATTCCTGAGTTGTGACCATGTTGATTACTCATTTTTCATCCTCTATAAAAGGAATAATTTCATATAGACTCGTGTACACATTTTCACAAGCTTTCCCTAACACAAGTTTCGAATTCGTTCATTTTTCACAGAAGAATACTTCTGGAGTGTATTCAACCTAATAGATATATAATTTACATGAAATCCATCAACATGGCATTCCGGGTTCCGTACATGATACATGCATTACGGATTCGAGAAACATGCATTTCTGAGTTGTGAGCATGTGGATTAGTGAACTTTCATCCACCAAAGAAGGCATATATTACACTTTGAAATATTTACTCTGACTTCATAAGTTTTTTGTATCACCAGGTTCTAAAATCGGACATTTGGCAGTGGAAAACACTCTTTGAGCGAATTCTCACCAATACACATGTAATTTACATTGTTTACATAACCATGGCATTCCGTATTCCGAACATTTTTCATGCATCACGGATTCCTCAAACATGCATTTCTGAGCTGTGAACATGCGCATGACAGATGTTTCAACCACCAAACAAGTTACTTATGCACTTTGAAATAGTTCCATGGACTTCGTTGCTTCTCCTATCACCAGTTTCAAGAATCACACTTTGATCCCAGAAAAACCCTCTTGGAGTGAATTCTACCCTAGAGATATGTAATTTGAATAGATTCCTTCAACATGATATTCCGTGTTCCGTACATGTTACATGCATGACGGATTCGACATACATGCATTCCTGAGTTGTGAGCATGTGGATTACTGATTTTTCATCCTCTATAAAAGGAATAATTTCATATAGACTCGTGTAGACATTTTCACAAGCTTTCCCTAAGACAAGTTTCGAATTCGTGCTTTTTTCACAGAAGAATACTTCTGGAGTGTATTCAACCTAATAGATATATAATTTACATGAATTCCATCAACATGGCATTCCGGGTTCCGTACATGATACATGCATGACGGATTCGAGAAACATGCGTTTCTGAGATGTGAGCATGTGGATTAGTGAACTTTCATCCACCAAAGAAGGCATATATTTCACTTTGAAATATTTACTCTGACTTCATAAGTTTTTTGTATCACCAGGTTCTAAAATCGGACATTTGGCAGTAGAAAACACTCTTTGAGCGAATTCTCACCAATACACATGTAATTTACATTGTTTACATAACCATGGCATTCCGTATTCCAAACATGTTTCATGCATCACGGATTCCTCAAACATGCATTTCTGAGCTGTGAACATACACATGACAGATATTTCAACCACCAAACAAGTTATTATGCACTTTGAAATAGTTCCTTGGACTTCGTTGCTTCTCCTATCACCAGTTTCAAGAATCACACTTTGATCCCAGAAAAACCCTCTTGGAGCGAATTCTACCCAAGAGATATGTAATTTGAATAGATACCTTCATCATGATATTCCGTGTTCCGTACATGTTACATGCATGACGGATTCGACATACATGCATTCCTGAGTTGTGAGCATGTGGATTACTGATTTTTCATCCTCTATAAAAGGAATAATTTCATATAGACTCGTGTACACATTTTCACAAGCTTTCCCTAACACAAGTTTCGCATTCGTTCATTTTTCACAGAAGAATACTTCTGGAGTTTATTCAACCTAATAGATATATAATTTACATGAATTCCATCAACATGGCATTCCGGGTTCCGTACATGATACATGCATGACGGATTCGAGAAACATGCGTTTCTGAGTTGTGAGCATGTGGATTAGTGAACTTTCATCCACCAAAGAAGGCATATATTACACTTTGAAATATTTACTCTGACTTCATAAGTTTTTTGTATCACCAGGTTCTAAAATCGGACATTTGGCAGTAGAAAACACTCTTTGAGCGAATTCTCACCAATACACATGTAATTTACATTGTTTACATAACCATGGCATTCCGTATTCCGAACATGATACATGCATCACGGATTCCTCAAACATGCATTTCTGAGCTGTGAACATGCGCATGACAGATGTTTCAACCACCAAACAAGTTACTTATGCACTTTGAAATAGTTCCTTGGACTTCGTTGCTTCTCCTATCACCAGTTTCAAGAATCACACTTTGACCCCAGAAAAACCCTCTTGGAGCGAATTCTACCCTAGAGATATGTAATTTGAATAGATTCCTTCAACATGATATTCCGTGTTCCGTACATGTTACATGCATGACGGATTCGACATACATGCATTCCTGAGTTGTGACCATGTTGATTACTCATTTTTCATCCTCTATAAAAGGAATAATTTCATATAGACTCGTGTACACATTTTCACAAGCTTTCCCTAACACAAGTTTCGAATTCGTTCATTTTTCACAGAAGAATAATTCTGGAGTGTATTCAACCTAATAGATATATAATTTACATGAAATCCATCAACATGGCATTCCGGGTTCCGTACATGATACATGCATTACGGATTCGAGAAACATGCATTTCTGAGTTGTGAGCATGTGGATTAGTGAACTTTCATCCACCAAAGAAGGCATATATTACACTTTGAAATATTTACTCTGACTTCATAAGTTTTTTGTATCACCAGGTTCTAAAATCGGACATTTGGCAGTGGAAAACACTCTTTGAGCGAATTCTCACCAATACACATGTAATTTACATTGTTTACATAACCATGGCATTCCGTATTCCGAACATTTTTCATGCATCACGGATTCCTCAAACATGCATTTCTGAGCTGTGAACATGCGCATGACAGATGTTTCAACTACCAAACAAGTTACTTATGCACTTTGAAATAGTTCCATGGACTTCGTTGCTTCTCCTATCACCAGTTTCAAGAATCACACTTTGATCCCAGAAAAACCCTCTTGGAGCGAATTCTACCCTAGAGATATGTAATTTGAATAGATTCCTTCAACATGATATTCCGTGTTCCGTACATGTTACATGCATGACGGATTCGACATACATGCATTCCTGAGTTGTGAGCATGTGGATTACTGATTTTTCATCCTCTATAAAAGGAATAATTTCATATAGACTCGTGTAGACATTTTCACAAGCTTTCCCTAAGACAAGTTTCGAATTCGTGCTTTTTTCACAGAAGAATACTTCTGGAGTGTATTCAACCTAATAGATATATAATTTACATGAATTCCATCAACATGGCATTCCGGGTTCCGTACATGATACATGCATGACGGATTCGAGAAACATGCGTTTCTGAGATGTGAGCATGTGGATTAGTGAACTTTCATCCACCAAAGAAGGCATATATTTCACTTTGAAATATTTACTCTGACTTCATAAGTTTTTTGTATCACCAGGTTCTAAAATCGGACATTTGGCAGTAGAAAACGCTCTTTGAGCGAATTCTCACCAATACACATGTAATTTACATTGTTTACATAACCATGGCATTCCGTATTCCAAACATGTTTCATGCATCACGGATTCCTCAAACATGCATTTCTGAGCTGTGAACATACACATGACAGATATTTCAACCACCAAACAAGTTATTATGCACTTTGAAATAGTTCCTTGGACTTCGTTGCTTCTCCTATCACCAGTTTCAAGAATCACACTTTGATCCCAGAAAAACCCTCTTGGAGCGAATTCTACCCAAGAGGTATGTAATTTGAATAGATACCTTCATCATGATATTCCGTGTTCCGTACATGTTACATGCATGATGGATTCGACATACATGCATTCCTGAGTTGTGAGCATGTGGATTACTGATTTTTCATCCTCTATAAAAGGAATAATTTCATATAGACTCGTGTACACATTTTCACAAGCTTTCCCTAAGACAAGTTTCGCATTCGTTCATTTTTCACAGAAGAATACTTCTGGAGTTTATTCAACCTAATAGATATATAATTTACATGAATTCCATCAACATGGCATTCCGGGTTCCGTACATGATACATGCATGACGGATTCGAGAAACATGCGTTTCTGAGATGTGAGCATGTATATTAGTGAACTTTCATCCACCAAAGAAGGCATATATTTCACTTTGAAATATTTACTCTGACTTCATAAGTTTTTTGTATCACCAGGTTCTAAAATCGGACATTTGGCAGTAGAAAACACTCTTTGAGCGAATTCTCACCAATACACATGTAATTTACATTGTTTACATAACCATGGCATTCCGTATTCCAAACATGTTTCATGCATCACGGATTCCTCAAACATGCATTTCTGAGCTGTGAACATGCACATGACAGATATTTCAACCACCAAAGAAGTTATTATGCACTTTGAAATAGTTCCTTGGACTTCGTTGCTTCTCCTATCACCAGTTTCAAGAATCACACTTTGATCCCAGAAAAACCCTCTTGGAGCGAATTCTACCCAAGAGATATGTAATTTGAATAGATACCTTCAACATGATATTCCGTGTTCCGTACATGTTACATGCATGACGGATTCGACATACATGCATTCCTGAGTTGTGAGCATGTGGATTACTGATTTTTCATCCTCTATAAAAGGAATAATTTCATATAGACTCGTGTACACATTTTCACAAGCTTTCCCTAACACAAGTTTCGAATTCGTTCATTTTTCACAAAAGAATACTTCTATAGTGTATACAACCTAATAGATATATAATTTACATGAATTCCATCAACATGGCATTCCGGGTTCCGTACATGATACATGCATGACGGATTCGAGAAACATGCGTTTCTGAGTTGTGAGCATGTGGATTAGTGAACTTTCATCCACCAAAGAAGGCATATATTACACTTTGAAATATTTACTCTGACTTCATAAGGTTTTTGTATCACCAGGTTCTAAAATCGGACATTTGGCAGTAGAAAACACTCTTTGAGCGAATTCTCACCAATACACATGTAATTTACATTGTTTACATAACCATGGCATTCCGTATTCCAAACATGTTTCATGCATCACGGATTCCTCAAACATGCATTTCTGAGCTGTGAACATGCACATGACAGTTGTTTCAACCACCAAACAAGTTACTTATGCACTTTGAAATAGTTCCATGGACTTCGTGGCTTCTCCTATCACCAGTTTCAAGAATCACACTTTGATCCCAGAAAAACCCTCTTGGAGCGAATTCTACCCTAGAGATATGTAATTTGAATAGATTCCTTCAACATGATATTCCGTGTTCCGTACATGTTATATGCATGACGGATTCGACATACATGCATTCCTGAGTTGTGAGCATGTGGATTACTGATTTTTCATCCTCTATAAAAGGAATAATTTCATATACACTCGTGTACACATTTTCACAAGCTTTCCCTAAGACAAGTTTCGAATTCGTGCTTTTATCACAGAAGAATACTTCTGGAGTGTATTCAAACTAATACATATATAATTTACATGAATTCCATCAACATGGCATTCCGGGTTCCGTACATGATACATGCATGACGGATTCGAGAAACATGCGTTTCTGAGATGTGAGCATGTGGATTAGTGAACTTTCATCCACCAAAGAAGGCATATATTACACTTTGATATATTTACTCTGACTTCATAAGTTTTTTGTATCACCAGGTTCTAAAATAGGACATTTGGCAGTAGAAAACACTCTTTGAGCGAATTCTCACCAATACACATGTAATTTACATTGTTTACATAACCATGGCATTCCGTATTCCAAACATGTTTCATGCATCACGGATTCCTCAAACATGCATTTCTGAGCTGTGAACATGCACATGACAGATATTTCAACCACCAAACAAGTTATTATGCACTTTGAAATAGTTCCTTGGACTTCGTTGCTTCTCCTATCACCAGTATCAAGAATCACACTTTGATCCCAGAAAAACCCTCTTGGAGCGAATTCTACCCAAGAGATATGTAATTTGAATAGATACCTTCAACATGATATTCCGTGTTCCGTACATGTTACATGCATGACGGATTCGACATACATGCATTCCTGAGTTGTGACCATGTGGATTACTGATTTTTCATCCTCTATAAAAGGAATAATTTCATATAGACTCGTGTACACATTTTCACAAGCTTTCCCTAACACAAGTTTCGAATTCGTTCATTTTTCACAAAAGAATACTTCTATAGTGTATACAACCTAATAGATATATAATTTACATGAATTCCATCAACATGGCATTCCGGGTTCCGTACATGATACATGCATGACGGATTCGAGAAACATGCGTTTCTGAGTTGTGAGCATGTGGATTAGTGAACTTTCATCCACCAAAGAAGGCATATATTACACTTTGAAATATTTACTCTGACTTCATAAGGTTTTTGTATCACCAGGTTCTAAAATCGGACATTTGGCAGTAGAAAACACTCTTTGAGTGAATTCTCACCAATACACATGTAATTTACATTGTTTACATAACCATGGCATTCCGTATTCCGAACATGTTTCATGCATCATGGATTCCTCAAACATGCATTTCTGAGCTGTGAACATGCGCATGACAGCTGTTTCAACCACCAAACAAGTTACTTATGCACTTTGAAATAGTTCCTTGGACTTCGTTGCTTCTCCTATCACCAGTTTCAAGAATCACACTTTGATCCCAGAAAAACCCTCTTGGAGCGAATTCTACCCTAGAGATATGTAATTTGAATAGATTCCTTCAACATGATATTCCGTGTTCCGTACATGTTACATGCATGACGGATTCGACATACATGCATTCCTGAGTTGTGACCATGTGGATTACTGATTTTTCATCCTCTATAAAAGGAATAATTTCATATAGACTCGTGTACACATTTTCACAAGCTTTCCCTAACACAAGTTTCGAATTCATGCTTTTTTCACAGAAGAATACTTCTGGAGTTTATTCAACCTAATAGATATATAATTTACATGAATTCCATCAACATGGCATTCCGGGTTCCGTACATGATACATGCATGACGGATTCGAGAAACATGCGTTTCTGAGATGTGAGCATGTGGATTAGTGAACTTTCATCCACCAAAGAAGGCATATATTTCACTTTGAAATATTTACTCTGACTTCATAAGTTTTTTGTATCACCAGGTTCTAAAATCGGACATTTGGCAGTAGAAAACACTCTTTGAGCGAATTCTCACCAATACACATGTAATTTACATTGTTTACATAACCATGGCATTCCGTATTCCAAACATGTTTCATGCATCACGGATTCCTCAAACATGCATTTCTGAGCTGTGAACATGCACATGACAGATGTTTCAACCACCAAACAAGTTACTTATGCACTTTGAAATAGTTCCATGGACTTCGTGGCTTCTCCTATCACCAGTTTCAAGAATCACACTTTGATCCCAGAAAAACCCTCTTGGAGCGAATTCTACCCTAGAGATATGTAATTTGAATAGATTCCTTCAACATGATATTCCGTGTTCCGTACATGTTATATGCATGACGGATTCGACATACATGCATTCCTGAGTTGTGAGCATGTGGATTACTGATTTTTCATCCTCTATAAAAGGAATAATTTCATATACACTCGTGTACACATTTTCACAAGCTTTCCCTAAGACAAGTTTCGAATTCGTGCTTTTTTCACAGAAGAATACTTCTGGAGTGTATTCAAACTAATACATATATAATTTACATGAATTCCATCAACATGGCATTCTGGGTTCCGTACATGATACATGCATGACGGATTCGAGAAACATGCGTTTCTGAGATGTGAGCATGTGGATTAGTGAACTTTCATCCACCAAAGAAGGCATATATTACACTTTGAAATATTTACTCTGACTTCATAAGTTTTTTGTATCACCAGGTTCTAAAATAGGACATTTGGCAGTAGAAAACACTCTTTGAGCGAATTCTCACCAATACACATGTAATTTACATTGTTTACATAACCATGGCATTCCGTATTCCAAACATGTTTCATGCATCACGGATTCCTCAAACATGCATTTCTGAGCTGTGAACATGCACATGACAGATATTTCAACCACCAAACAAGTTATTATGCACTTTGAAATAGTTCCTTGGACTTCGTTGCTTCTCCTATCACCAGTATCAAGAATCACACTTTGATCCCAGAAAAACCCTCTTGGAGCGAATTCTACCCAAGAGATATGTAATTTGAATAGATACCTTCAACATGATATTCCGTGTTCCGTACATGTTACATGCATGACGGATTCGACATACATGCATTCCTGAGTTGTGAGCATGTGGATTACTGATTTTTCATCCTCTATAAAAGGAATAATTTCATATAGACTCGTGTACACATTTTCACAAGCTTTCCCTAACACAAGTTTCGAATTCGTTCATTTTTCACAAAAGAATACTTCTATAGTGTATACAACCTAATAGATATATAATTTACATGAATTCCATCAACATGGCATTCCGGGTTCCGTACATGATACATGCATGACGGATTCGAGAAACATGCGTTTCTGAGTTGTGAGCATGTGGATTAGTGAACTTTCATCCACCAAAGAAGGCATATATTACACTTTGAAATATTTACTCTGACTTCATAAGTTTTTTGTATCACCAGGTTCTAAAATCGGACATTTGGCAGTAGAAAACACTCTTTGAGTGAATTCTCACCAATACACATGTAATTTACATTGTTTACATAACCATGGCATTCCGTATTCCGAACATGTTTCATGCATCATGGATTCCTCAAACATGCATTTCTGAGCTGTGAACATGCGCATGACAGCTGTTTCAACCACCAAACAAGTTACTTATGCACTTTGAAATAGTTCCTTGGACTTCGTTGCTTCTCCTATCACCAGTTTCAAGAATCACACTTTGATCCCAGAAAAACCCTCTTGGAGCGAATTCTACCTTAGAGATATGTAATTTGAATAGATTCCTTCAACATGATATTCCGTGTTCCGTACATGTTACATGCATGACGGATTCGACATACATGCATTCCTGAGTTGTGAGCATGTGGATTACTGATTTTTCATCCTCTATAAAAGGAATAATTTCATATAGACTCGTGTACACATTTTCACAAGCTTTCCCTAAGACAAGTTTCGAATTCGTGCTTTTTTCATAGAAGAATACTTCTGGAGTGTATTCAACCTAATAGATATATAATTTACATGAATTCCATCAACATGGCATTCCGGGTTCCGTACATGATACATGCATGACGGATTCGAGAAACATGCGTTTCTGAGTTGTGAGCATGTGGATTAGTGAACTTTCATCCACCAAAGAAGGCATATATTTCACTTTGAAATATTTACTCTGACTTCATAAGTTTTTTGTATCACCAGGTTCTAAAATCGGACATTTGGCAGTAGAAAACACTCTTTGAGCGAATTCTCACCAATACACATGTAATTTACATTGTTTACATAACCATGGCATTCCGTATTCCAAACATGTTTCATGCATCACGGATTCCTCAAACATGCATTTCTGAGCTGTGAACATGCGCATGACAGATATTTCAACCACCAAACAAGTTACTTATGCACTTTGAAATAGTTCCTTGGACTTCGTTGCTTCTCCTATCACCAGTTTCAAGAATCACACTTTGATCCCAGAAAAACCCTCTTGGAGCGAATTCTACCCAAGAAATATGTAATTTGAATAGATACCTTCAACATGATATTCCGTGTTCCGTACATGTTACATGTATGACGGATTCGACATACATGCATTCCTGAGTTGTGAGCATGTGGATTACTGATTTTTCATCCTCTATAAAAGGAATAATTTCATATAGACTCGTGTACACATTTTCACAAGCTTTCCCTAACACAAGTTTCGAATTCGTTCATTTTTCACAAAAGAATACTTCTATAGTGTATAAAACCTAATAGATATATAATTTACATGAATTCCATCAACATGGCATTCCGGGTTCCGTACATGATACATGCATGACGGATTCGAGAAACATGCGTTTCTGAGATGTGAGCATGTATATTAGTGAACTTTCATCCACCAAAGAAGGCATATATTTCACTTTGAAATATTTACTCTGACTTCATAAGTTTTTTGTATCACCAGGTTCTAAAATCGGACATTTGGCAGTAGAAAACACTCTTTGAGCGAATTCTCACCAATACACATGTAATTTACATTGTTTACATAACCATGGCATTCCGTATTCCAAACATGTTTCATGCATCACGGATTCCTCAAACATGCATTTCTGAGCTGTGAACATGCACATGACAGATATTTCAACCACCAAAGAAGTTATTATGCACTTTGAAATAGTTCCTTGGACTTCGTTGCTTCTCCTATCACCAGTTTCAAGAATCACACTTTGATCCCAGAAAAACCCTCTTGGAGCGAATTCTACCCAAAAGATATGTAATTTGAATAGATACCTTCAACATGATATTCCGTGTTCCGTACATGTTACATGCATGACGGAGTCGACATACATGCATTCCTGAGTTGTGAGCATGTGGATTACTGATTTTTCATCCTCTATAAAAGGAATAATTTCATATAGACTCGTGTACACATTTTCACAAGCTTTCCCTAACACAAGTTTCGAATTCGTTCATTTTTCACAAAAGAATACTTCTATAGTGTATACAACCTAATAGATATATAATTTACATGAATTCCATCAACATGGCATTCCGGGTTCCGTACATGATACATGCATGACGGATTCGAGAAACATGCGTTTCTGAGTTGTGAGCATGTGGATTAGTGAACTTTCATCCACCAAAGAAGGCATATATTACACTTTGAAATATTTACTCTGACTTCATAAGGTTTTTGTATCACCAGGTTCTAAAATCGGACATTTGGCAGTAGAAAACACTCTTTGAGCGAATTCTCACCAATACACATGTAATTTACATTGTTTACATAACCATGGCATTCCGTATTCCGAACATGTTTCATGCATCATGGATTCCTCAAACATGCATTTCTGAGCTGTGAACATGCGCATGACAGCTGTTTCAACCACCAAACAAGTTACTTATGCACTTTGAAATAGTTCCTTGGACTTCGTTGCTTCTCCTATCACCAGTTTCAAGAATCACACTTTGATCCCAGAAAAATCCTCTTGGAGCGAATTCTACCCTAGAGATATGTAATTTGAATAGATTCCTTCAACATGATATTCCGTGTTCCGTACATGTTACATGCATGACGGATTCGACATACATGCATTCCTGAGTTGTGACCATGTGGATTACTGATTTTTCATCCTCTATAAAAGGAATAATTTCATATAGACTCGTGTACACATTTTCACAAGCTTTCCCTAACACAAGTTTCGAATTCATGCTTTTTTCACAGAAGAATACTTCTGGAGTTTATTCAACCTAATAGATATATAATTTACATGAATTCCATCAACATGGCATTCCGGGTTCCGTACATGATACATGCATGACGGATTCGAGAAACATGCGTTTCTGAGATGTGAGCATGTGGATTAGTGAACTTTCATCCACCAAAGAAGGCATATATTTCACTTTGAAATATTTACTCTGACTTCATAAGTTTTTTGTATCACCAGGTTCTAAAATCGGACATTTGGCAGTAGAAAACACTCTTTGAGCGAATTCTCACCAATACACATGTAATTTACATTGTTTACATAACCATGGCATTCCGTATTCCGAACATGTTTCATGCATCACGGATTCCTCAAACATGCATTTCTGAGCTGTGAACATGCACATGACAGATATTTCAACCACCAAACAAGTTATTATGCACTTTGAAATAGTTCCTTGGACTTCGTTGCTTCTCCTATCACCAGTTTCAAGAATCACACTTTGATCCCAGAAAAACCCTCTTGGAGCGAATTCTACCCAAGAGATATGTAATTTGAATAGATACCTTCAACATGATATTCCGTGTTTCGTACATGTTACATGCATGATGGATTCGACATACATGCATTCCTGAGATGTGAGCATGTGGATTACTGATTTTTCATCCTCTATAAAAGGAATAATTTCATATAGACTCGTGTACACATTTTCACAAGCTTTCCCTAACACAAGTTTCGAATTCGTTCATTTTTCACAAAAGAATACTTCTATAGTGTATACAACCTAATAGATATATAATTTACATGAATTCCATCAACATGGCATTCCGGGTTCCGTACATGATACATGCATGACGGATTCGAGAAACATGCGTTTCTGAGTTGTGAGCATGTGGATTAGTGAACTTTCATCCACCAAAGAAGGCATATATTACACTTTGAAATATTTACTCTGACTTCATAAGGTTTTTGTATCACCAGGTTCTAAAATCGGACATTTGGCAGTAGAAAACACTCTTTGAGCGAATTCTCACCAATACACATGTAATTTACATTGTTTACATAACCATGGCATTCCGTATTCCGAACATGTTTCATGCATCATGGATTCCTCAAACATGCATTTCTGAGCTGTGAACATGCGCATGACAGCTGTTTCAACCACCAAACAAGTTACTTATGCACTTTGAAATAGTTCCTTGGACTTCGTTGCTTCTCCTATCACCAGTTTCAAGAATCACACTTTGATCCCAGAAAAACCCTCTTGGAGCGAATTCTACCTTAGAGATATGTAATTTGAATAGATTCCTTCAACATGATATTCCGTGTTCCGTACATGTTACATGCATGACGGATTCGACATACATGCATTCCTGAGTTGTGAGCATGTGGATTACTGATTTTTCATCCTCTATAAAAGGAATAATTTCATATAGACTCGTGTACACATTTTCACAAGCTTTCCCTAAGACAAGTTTCGAATTCGTGCTTTTTTCACAGAAGAATACTTCTGGAGTGTATTCAACCTAATAGATATATAATTTACATGAATTCCATCAACATGGCATTCCGGGTTCCGTACATGATACATGCATGACGGATTCGAGAAACATGCGTTTCTGAGTTGTGAGCATGTGGATTAGTGAACTTTCATCCACCAAAGAAGGCATATATTACACTTTGAAATATTTACTCTGACTTCATAAGTTTTTTGTATCACCAGGTTCTAAAATCGGACATTTGGCAGTAGAAAACACTCTTTGAGCGAATTCTCACCAATACACATGTAATTTACATTGTTTACATAACCATGGCATTCCGTATTCCAAACATGTTTCATGCATCACGGATTCCTCAAACATGCATTTCTGAGCTGTGAACATGCACATGACAGATATTTCAACCACCAAACAAGTTATTATGCACTTTGAAATAGTTCCTTGGACTTCGTTGCTTCTCCTATCACCAGTTTCAAGAATCACACTTTGATCCCAGAAAAACCCTCTTGGAGCGAATTCTACCCAAGAGATATGTAATTTGAATAGATACCTTCAACATGATATTCCGTGTTCCGTACATGTTACATGCATGACGGATTCGACATACATGCATTCCTGAGTTGTGAGCATGTGGATTACTGATTTTTCATCCTCTATAAAAGGAATAATTTCATATAGACTCGTGTACACATTTTCACAAGCTTTCCCTAACACAAGTTTCGAATTCGTTCATTTTTCACAAAAGAATACTTCTATAGTGTATACAACCTAATAGATATATAATTTACATGAATTCCATCAACATGGCATTCCGGGTTCCGTACATGATACATGCATGACGGATTCGAGAAACATGCGTTTCTGAGTTGTGAGCATGTGGATTAGTGAACTTTCATCCACCAAAGAAGGCATATATTACACTTTGAAATATTTACTCTGACTTCATAAGGTTTTTGTATCACCAGGTTCTAAAATCGGACATTTGGCAGTAGAAAACACTCTTTGAGCGAATTCTCACCAATACACATGTAATTTACATTGTTTACATAACCATGGCATTCCGTATTCCGAACATGTTTCATGCATCATGGATTCCTCAAACATGCATTTCTGAGCTGTGAACATGCGCATGACAGCTGTTTCAACCACCAAACAAGTTACTTATGCACTTTGAAATAGTTCCTTGGACTTCGTTGCTTCTCCTATCACCAGTTTCAAGAATCACACTTTGATCCCAGAAAAACCCTCTTGGAGCGAATTCTACCCTAGAGATATGTAATTTGAATAGATTCCTTCAACATGATATTCCGTGTTCCGTACATGTAACATGCATGACGGATTCGACATACATGCATTCCTGAGTTGTGAGCATGTGGATTACTGATTTTTCATCCTCTATAAAAGGAATAATTTCATATAGACTCGTGTACACATTTTCACAAGCTTTCCCTAAGACAAGTTTCGAATTCGTGCTTTTTTCACAGAAGAATACTTCTGGAGTGTATTCAACCTAATAGATATATAATTTACATGAATTCCATCAACATGGCATTCCGGGTTCCGTACATGATACATGCATGACGGATTCGAGAAACATGCGTTTCTGAGATGTGAGCATGTGGATTAGTGAACTTTCATCCACCAAAGAAGGCATATATTACACTTTGAAATATTTACTCTGACTTCATAAGTTTTTTGTATCACCAGGTTCTAAAATCGGACATTTGGCAGTAGAAAACACTCTTTGAGCGAATTCTCACCAATACACATGTAATTTACATTGTTTACATAACCATGGCATTCCGTATTCCAAACATGTTTCATGCATCACGGATTCCTCAAACATGCATTTCTGAGCTGTGTACATGCACATGACAGATATTTCAACCACCAAAGAATTTATTATGCACTTTGAAATAGTTCCTTGGACTTCGTTGCTTCTCCTATCACCAGTTTCATGAATCACACTTTGATCCCAGAAAAACCCTCTTGGAGCGAATTCTCCCCAAGAGATATGTAATTTGAATAGATACCTTCAACATGATATTCCGTGTTCCGTACATGTTACATGCATGACGGATTCGACATACATGCATTCCTGAGTTGTGAGCATGTGGATTACTGATTTTTCATCCTCTATAAAAGGAATAATTTCATATAGACTCGTGTACACATTTTCACAAGCTTTCCCTTACACAAGTTTCGAATTCGTTCATTTTTCACAAAAGAATACTTCTATAGTGTATACAACCTAATAGATATATAATTTACATGAATTCCATCAACATGGCATTCCGGGTTCCGTACATGATACATGCATGACGGATTCGAGAAACATGCGTTTCTGAGATGTGAGCATGTATATTAGTGAACTTTCATTCACCAAAGAAGGCATATATTTCACTTTGAAATATTTACTCTGACTTTATAAGTTTTTTGTATCACCAGGTTCTAAAATCGGACATTTGGCAGTAGAAAACACTCTTTGAGCGAATTCTCACCAATACACATGTAATTTACATTGTTTACATAACCATGGCATTCCGTATTCCAAACATGTTTCATGCATCACGGATTCCTCAAACATGTATTTCTGAGCTGTGTACATGCACATGACAGATAATTCAACCACCAAAGAAGTTATTATGCACTTTGAAATAGTTCCTTGGACTTCGTTGCTTCTCCTATCACCAGTTTCAAGAATCACACTTTGATCCCAGAAAAACCCTCTTGGAGCGAATTCTACCCAAGAGATATGTAATTTGAATAGATACCTTCAACATGATATTCCGTGTTCCGTACATGTTACATGCATGACGGATTCGACATACATGCATTCCTGAGTTGTGAGCATGTGGATTACTGATTTTTCATCCTCTATAAAAGGAATAATTTCATATAGACTCGTGTACACATTTTCACAAGCTTTCCCTAACACAAGTTTCGAATTCGTTCATTTTTCACAAAAGAATACTTCTATAGTGTATACAACCTAATAGATATATAATTTACATGAATTCCATCAACATGGCATTCCGGGTTCCGTACATGATACATGCATGACGGATTCGAGAAACATGCGTTTCTGAGTTGTGAGCATGTGGATTAGTGAACTTTCATCCACCAAAGAAGGCATATATTACACTTTGAAATATTTACTCTGACTTCATAAGGTTTTTGTATCACCAGGTTCTAAAATCGGACATTTGGCAGTAGAAAACACTCTTTGAGCGAATTCTCACCAATACACATGTAATTTACATTGTTTACATAACCATGGCATTCCGTATTCCGAACATGTTTCATGCATCATGGATTCCTCAAACATGCATTTCTGAGCTGTGAACATGCGCATGACAGCTGTTTCAACCACCAAACAAGTTACTTATGCACTTTGAAATAGTTCCTTGGACTTCGTTGCTTCTCCTATCACCAGTTTCAAGAATCACACTTTGATCCCAGAAAAACCCTCTTGGAGCGAATTCTACCCTAGAGATATGTAATTTGAATAGATTCCTTCAACATGATATTCCGTGTTCCGTACATGTTACATGCATGACGGATTCGACATACATGCATTCCTGAGTTGTGACCATGTGGATTACTGATTTTTCATCCTCTATAAAAGGAATAATTTCATATAGACTCGTGTACACATTTTCACAAGCTTTCCCTAACACAAGTTTCGAATTCATGCTTTTTTCACAGAAGAATACTTCTGGAGTTTATTCAACCTAATAGATATATAATTTACATGAATTCCATCAACATGGCATTCCGGGTTCCGTACATGATACATGCATGACGGATTCGAGAAACATGCGTTTCTGAGTTGTGAGCATGTGGATTAGTGAACTTTCATCCACCAAAGAAGGCATATATTACACTTTGAAATATTTACTCTGACTTCATAAGGTTTTTGTATCACCAGGTTCTAAAATCGGACATTTGGCAGTAGAAAACACTCTTTGAGCGAATTCTCACCAATACACATGTAATTTACATTGTTTACATAACCATGGCATTCCGTATTCCGAACATGTTTCATGCATCATGGATTCCTCAAACATGCATTTCTGAGCTGTGAACATGCGCATGACAGCTGTTTCAACCACCAAACAAGTTACTTATGCACTTTGAAATAGTTCCTTGGACTTCGTTGCTTCTCCTATCACCAGTTTCAAGAATCACACTTTGATCCCAGAAAAACCCTCTTGGAGCGAATTCTACCTTAGAGATATGTAATTTGAATAGATTCCTTCAACATGATATTCCGTGTTCCGTACATGTTACATGCATGACGGATTCGACATACATGCATTCCTGAGTTGTGAGCATGTGGATTACTGATTTTTCATCCTCTATAAAAGGAATAATTTCATATAGACTCGTGTACACATTTTCACAAGCTTTCCCTAAGACAAGTTTCGAATTCGTGCTTTTTTCACAGAAGAATACTTCTGGAGTGTATTCAACCTAATAGATATATAATTTACATGAATTCCATCAACATGGCATTCCGGGTTCCGTACATGATACATGCATGACGGATTCGAGAAACATGCGTTTCTGAGTTGTGAGCATGTGGATTAGTGAACTTTCATCCACCAAAGAAGGCATATATTACACTTTGAAATATTTACTCTGACTTCATAAGTTTTTTGTATCACCAGGTTCTAAAATCGGACATTTGGCAGTAGAAAACACTCTTTGAGCGAATTCTCACCAATACACATGTAATTTACATTGTTTACATAACCATGGCATTCCGTATTCCAAACATGTTTCATGCATCACGGATTCCTCAAACATGCATTTCTGAGCTGTGAACATGCACATGACAGATATTTCAACCACCAAACAAGTTATTATGCACTTTGAAATAGTTCCTTGGACTTCGTTGCTTCTCCTATCACCAGTTTCAAGAATCACACTTTGATCCCAGAAAAACCCTCTTGGAGCGAATTCTACCCAAGAGATATGTAATTTGAATAGATACCTTCAACATGATATTCCGTGTTCCGTACATGTTACATGCATGACGGATTCGACATACATGCATTCCTGAGTTGTGAGCATGTGGATTACTGATTTTTCATCCTCTATAAAAGGAATAATTTCATATAGACTCGTGTACACATTTTCACAAGCTTTCCCTAACACAAGTTTCGAATTCGTTCATTTTTCACAAAAGAATACTTCTATAGTGTATACAACCTAATAGATATATAATTTACATGAATTCCATCAACATGGCATTCCGGGTTCCGTACATGATACATGCATGACGGATTCGAGAAACATGCGTTTCTGAGTTGTGAGCATGTGGATTAGTGAACTTTCATCCACCAAAGAAGGCATATATTACACTTTGAAATATTTACTCTGACTTCATAAGGTTTTTGTATCACCAGGTTCTAAAATCGGACATTTGGCAGTAGAAAACACTCTTTGAGCGAATTCTCACCAATACACATGTAATTTACATTGTTTACATAACCATGGCATTCCGTATTCCGAACATGTTTCATGCATCATGGATTCCTCAAACATGCATTTCTGAGCTGTGAACATGCGCATGACAGCTGTTTCAACCACCAAACAAGTTACTTATGCACTTTGAAATAGTTCCTTGGACTTCGTTGCTTCTCCTATCACCAGTTTCAAGAATCACACTTTGATCCCAGAAAAACCCTCTTGGAGCGAATTCTACCCTAGAGATATGTAATTTGAATAGATTCCTTCAACATGATATTCCGTGTTCCGTACATGTAACATGCATGACGGATTCGACATACATGCATTCCTGAGTTGTGAGCATGTGGATTACTGATTTTTCATCCTCTATAAAAGGAATAATTTCATATAGACTCGTGTACACATTTTCACAAGCTTTCCCTAAGACAAGTTTCGAATTCGTGCTTTTTTCACAGAAGAATACTTCTGGAGTGTATTCAACCTAATAGATATATAATTTACATGAATTCCATCAACATGGCATTCCGGGTTCCGTACATGATACATGCATGACGGATTCGAGAAACATGCGTTTCTGAGATGTGAGCATGTGGATTAGTGAACTTTCATCCACCAAAGAAGGCATATATTACACTTTGAAATATTTACTCTGACTTCATAAGTTTTTTGTATCACCAGGTTCTAAAATCGGACATTTGGCAGTAGAAAACACTCTTTGAGCGAATTCTCACCAATACACATGTAATTTACATTGTTTACATAACCATGGCATTCCGTATTCCAAACATGTTTCATGCATCACGGATTCCTCAAACATGCATTTCTGAGCTGTGTACATGAACATGACAGATATTTCAACCACCAAAGAATTTATTATGCACTTTGAAATAGTTCCTTGGACTTCGTTGCTTCTCCTATCACCAGTTTCATGAATCACACTTTGATCCCAGAAAAACCCTCTTGGAGCGAATTCTCCCCAAGAGATATGTAATTTGAATAGATACCTTCAACATGATATTCCGTGTTCCGTACATGTTACATGCATGACGGATTCGACATACATGCATTCCTGAGTTGTGAGCATGTGGATTACTGATTTTTCATCCTCTATAAAAGGAATAATTTCATATAGACTCGTGTACACATTTTCACAAGCTTTCCCTAACACAAGTTTCCAATTCGTTCATTTTTCACAAAAGAATACTTCTATAGTGTATACAACCTAATAGATATATAATTTACATGAATTCCATCAACATGGCATTCCGGGTTCCGTACATGATACATGCATGACGGATTCGAGAAACATGCGTTTCTTAGATGTGTGCATGTATATTAGTGAACTTTCATCCACCAAAGAAGGCATATATTTCACTTTGAAATATTTACTCTGACTTCATAAGTTTTTTGTATCACCAGGTTCTAAAATCGGACATTTGGCAGTAGAAAACACTCTTTGAGCGAATTCTCACCAATACACATGTAATTTACATTGTTTACATAACCATGGCATTCCGTATTCCAAACATGTTTCATGCATCACGGATTCCTCAAACATGCATTTCTGAGCTGTGTACATGCACATGACAGATATTTCAACCACCAAAGAAGTTATTATGCACTTTGAAATAGTTCCTTGGACTTCGTTGCTTCTCCTATCACCAGTTTCAAGAATCACACTTTGATCCCAGAAAAACCCTCTTGGAGCGAATTCTACCCAAGAGATATGTAATTTGAATAGATACCTTCAACATGATATTCCGTGTTCCGTACATGTTACATGCATGACGGATTCGACATACATGCATTCCTGAGTTGTGAGCATGTGGATTACTGATTTTTCATCCTCTATAAAAGGAATAATTTCATATAGACTCGTGTACACATTTTCACAAGCTTTCCCTAACACAAGTTTCGAATTCGTTCATTTTTCACAAAAGAATACTTCTATAGTGTATACAACCTAATAGATATATAATTTACATGAATTCCATCAACATGGCATTCCGGGTTCCGTACATGATACATGCATGACGGATTCGAGAAACATGCGTTTCTGAGTTGTGAGCATGTGGATTAGTGAACTTTCATCCACCAAAGAAGGCATATATTACACTTTGAAATATTTACTCTGACTTCATAAGGTTTTTGTATCACCAGGTTCTAAAATCGGACATTTGGCAGTAGAAAACACTCTTTGAGCGAATTCTCACCAATACACATGTAATTTACATTGTTTACATAACCATGGCATTCCGTATTCCGAACATGTTTCATGCATCATGGATTCCTCAAACATGCATTTCTGAGCTGTGAACATGCGCATGACAGCTGTTTCAACCACCAAACAAGTTACTTATGCACTTTGAAATAGTTCCTTGGACTTCGTTGCTTCTCCTATCACCAGTTTCAAGAATCACACTTTGATCCCAGAAAAACCCTCTTGGAGCGAATTCTACCCTAGAGATATGTAATTTGAATAGATTCCTTCAACATGATATTCCGTGTTCCGTACATGTTACATGCATGACGGATTCGACATACATGCATTCCTGAGTTGTGACCATGTGGATTACTGATTTTTCATCCTCTATAAAAGGAATAATTTCATATAGACTCGTGTACACATTTTCACAAGCTTTCCCTAACACAAGTTTCGAATTCATGCTTTTTTCACAGAAGAATACTTCTGGAGTTTATTCAACCTAATAGATATATAATTTACATGAATTCCATCAACATGGCATTCCGGGTTCCGTACATGATACATGCATGACGGATTCGAGATACATGCGTTTCTGAGTTGTGAGCATGTGGATTAGTGAACTTTCATCCACCAAAGAAGGCATATATTACACTTTGAAATATTTACTCTGACTTCATAAGGTTTTTGTATCACCAGGTTCTAAAATCGGACATTTGGCAGTAGAAAACACTCTTTGAGCGAATTCTCACCAATACACATGTAATTTACATTGTTTACATAACCATGGCATTCCGTATTCCGAACATGTTTCATGCATCATGGATTCCTCAAACATGCATTTCTGAGCTGTGAACATGCGCATGACAGATGTTTCAACCACCAAACAAGTTACTTATGCACTTTGAAATAGTTCCTTGGACTTCGTTGCTTCTCCTATCACCAGTTTCAAGAATCACACTTTGATCCCAGAAAAACCCTCTTGGAGCGAATTCTACCCTAGAGATATGTAATTTGAATAGATTCCTTCAACATGATATTCCGTGTTCCGTACATGTTACATGCATGACGGATTCGACATACATGCATTCCTGAGTTGTGAGCATGTGGATTACTGATTTTTCATCCTCTATAAAAGGAATAATTTCATATAGACTCGTGTACACATTTTCACAAGCTTTCCCTAAGACAAGTTTCGAATTCGTGCTTTTTTCACAGAAGAATACTTCTGGAGTGTATTCAACCTAATAGATATATAATTTACATGAATTCCATCAACATGGCATTCCGGGTTCCGTACATGATACATGCATGACGGATTCGAGAAACATGCGTTTCTGAGATGTGAGCATGTGGATTAGTGAACTTTCATCCACCAAAGAAGGCATATATTACACTTTGAAATATTTACTCTGACTTCATAAGTTTTTTGTATCACCAGGTTCTAAAATCGGACATTTGGCAGTAGAAAACACTCTTTGAGCGAATTCTCACCAATACACATGTAATTTACATTGTTTACATAACCATGGCATTCCGTATTCCAAACATGTTTCATGCATCACGGATTCCTCAAACATGCATTTCTGAGCTGTGTACATGCACATGACAGATATTTCAACCACCAAAGAATTTATTATGCACTTTGAAATAGTTCCTTGGACTTCGTTGCTTCTCCTATCACCAGTTTCATGAATCACACTTTGATCCCAGAAAAACCCTCTTGGAGCGAATTCTCCCCAAGAGATATGTAATTTGAATAGATACCTTCAACATGATATTCCGTGTTCCGTACATGTTACATGCATGACGGATTCGACATACATGCATTCCTGAGTTGTGAGCATGTGGATTACTGATTTTTCATCCTCTATAAAAGGAATAATTTCATATAGACTCGTGTACACATTTTCACAAGCTTTCCCTTACACAAGTTTCGAATTCGTTCATTTTTCACAAAAGAATACTTCTATAGTGTATACAACCTAATAGATATATAATTTACATGAATTCCATCAACATGGCATTCCGGGTTCCGTACATGATACATGCATGACGGATTCGAGAAACATGCGTTTCTGAGATGTGAGCATGTATATTAGTGAACTTTCATTCACCAAAGAAGGCATATATTTCACTTTGAAATATTTACTCTGACTTTATAAGTTTTTTGTATCACCAGGTTCTAAAATCGGACATTTGGCAGTAGAAAACACTCTTTGAGCGAATTCTCACCAATACACATGTAATTTACATTGTTTACATAACCATGGCATTCCGTATTCCAAACATGTTTCATGCATCACGGATTCCTCAAACATGTATTTCTGAGCTGTGTACATGCACATGACAGATATTTCAACCACCAAAGAAGTTATTATGCACTTTGAAATAGTTCCTTGGACTTCGTTGCTTCTCCTATCACCAGTTTCAAGAATCACACTTTGATCCCAGAAAAACCCTCTTGGAGCGAATTCTACCCAAGAGATATGTAATTTGAATAGATACCTTCAACATGATATTCCGTGTTCCGTACATGTTACATGCATGACGGATTCGACATACATGCATTCCTGAGTTGTGAGCATGTGGATTACTGATTTTTCATCCTCTATAAAAGGAATAATTTCATATAGACTCGTGTACACATTTTCACAAGCTTTCCCTAACACAAGTTTCGAATTCGTTCATTTTTCACAAAAGAATACTTCTATAGTGTATACAACCTAATAGATATATAATTTACATGAATTCCATCAACATGGCATTCCGGGTTCCGTACATGATACATGCATGACGGATTCGAGAAACATGCGTTTCTGAGTTGTGAGCATGTGGATTAGTGAACTTTCATCCACCAAAGAAGGCATATATTACACTTTGAAATATTTACTCTGACTTCATAAGGTTTTTGTATCACCAGGTTCTAAAATCGGACATTTGGCAGTAGAAAACACTCTTTGAGCGAATTCTCACCAATACACATGTAATTTACATTGTTTACATAACCATGGCATTCCGTATTCCGAACATGTTTCATGCATCATGGATTCCTCAAACATGCATTTCTGAGCTGTGAACATGCGCATGACAGCTGTTTCAACCACCAAACAAGTTACTTATGCACTTTGAAATAGTTCCTTGGACTTCGTTGCTTCTCCTATCACCAGTTTCAAGAATCACACTTTGATCCCAGAAAAACCCTCTTGGAGCGAATTCTACCCTAGAGATATGTAATTTGAATAGATTCCTTCAACATGATATTCCGTGTTCCGTACATGTTACATGCATGACGGATTCGACATACATGCATTCCTGAGTTGTGACCATGTGGATTACTGATTTTTCATCCTCTATAAAAGGAATAATTTCATATAGACTCGTGTACACATTTTCACAAGCTTTCCCTAACACAAGTTTCGAATTCATGCTTTTTTCACAGAAGAATACTTCTGGAGTTTATTCAACCTAATAGATATATAATTTACATGAATTCCATCAACATGGCATTCCGGGTTCCGTACATGATACATGCATGACGGATTCGAGAAACATGCGTTTCTGAGTTGTGAGCATGTGGATTAGTGAACTTTCATCCACCAAAGAAGGCATATATTACACTTTGAAATATTTACTCTGACTTCATAAGGTTTTTGTATCACCAGGTTCTAAAATCGGACATTTGGCAGTAGAAAACACTCTTTGAGCGAATTCTCACCAATACACATGTAATTTACATTGTTTACATAACCATGGCATTCCGTATTCCGAACATGTTTCATGCATCATGGATTCCTCAAACATGCATTTCTGAGCTGTGAACATGCGCATGACAGCTGTTTCAACCACCAAACAAGTTACTTATGCACTTTGAAATAGTTCCTTGGACTTCGTTGCTTCTCCTATCACCAGTTTCAAGAATCACACTTTGATCCCAGAAAAACCCTCTTGGAGCGAATTCTACCTTAGAGATATGTAATTTGAATAGATTCCTTCAACATGATATTCCGTGTTCCGTACATGTTACATGCATGACGGATTCGACATACATGCATTCCTGAGTTGTGAGCATGTGGATTACTGATTTTTCATCCTCTATAAAAGGAATAATTTCATATAGACTCGTGTACACATTTTCACAAGCTTTCCCTAAGACAAGTTTCGAATTCGTGCTTTTTTCACAGAAGAATACTTCTGGAGTGTATTCAACCTAATAGATATATAATTTACATGAATTCCATCAACATGGCATTCCGGGTTCCGTACATGATACATGCATGACGGATTCGAGAAACATGCGTTTCTGAGTTGTGAGCATGTGGATTAGTGAACTTTCATCCACCAAAGAAGGCATATATTACACTTTGAAATATTTACTCTGACTTCATAAGTTTTTTGTATCACCAGGTTCTAAAATCGGACATTTGGCAGTAGAAAACACTCTTTGAGCGAATTCTCACCAATACACATGTAATTTACATTGTTTACATAACCATGGCATTCCGTATTCCAAACATGTTTCATGCATCACGGATTCCTCAAACATGCATTTCTGAGCTGTGAACATGCACATGACAGATATTTCAACCACCAAACAAGTTATTATGCACTTTGAAATAGTTCCTTGGACTTCGTTGCTTCTCCTATCACCAGTTTCAAGAATCACACTTTGATCCCAGAAAAACCCTCTTGGAGCGAATTCTACCCAAGAGATATGTAATTTGAATAGATACCTTCAACATGATATTCCGTGTTCCGTACATGTTACATGCATGACGGATTCGACATACATGCATTCCTGAGTTGTGAGCATGTGGATTACTGATTTTTCATCCTCTATAAAAGGAATAATTTCATATAGACTCGTGTACACATTTTCACAAGCTTTCCCTAACACAAGTTTCGAATTCGTTCATTTTTCACAAAAGAATACTTCTATAGTGTATACAACCTAATAGATATATAATTTACATGAATTCCATCAACATGGCATTCCGGGTTCCGTACATGATACATGCATGACGGATTCGAGAAACATGCGTTTCTGAGTTGTGAGCATGTGGATTAGTGAACTTTCATCCACCAAAGAAGGCATATATTACACTTTGAAATATTTACTCTGACTTCATAAGGTTTTTGTATCACCAGGTTCTAAAATCGGACATTTGGCAGTAGAAAACACTCTTTGAGCGAATTCTCACCAATACACATGTAATTTACATTGTTTACATAACCATGGCATTCCGTATTCCGAACATGTTTCATGCATCATGGATTCCTCAAACATGCATTTCTGAGCTGTGAACATGCGCATGACAGCTGTTTCAACCACCAAACAAGTTACTTATGCACTTTGAAATAGTTCCTTGGACTTCGTTGCTTCTCCTATCACCAGTTTCAAGAATCACACTTTGATCCCAGAAAAACCCTCTTGGAGCGAATTCTACCCTAGAGATATGTAATTTGAATAGATTCCTTCAACATGATATTCCGTGTTCCGTACATGTAACATGCATGACGGATTCGACATACATGCATTCCTGAGTTGTGAGCATGTGGATTACTGATTTTTCATCCTCTATAAAAGGAATAATTTCATATAGACTCGTGTACACATTTTCACAAGCTTTCCCTAAGACAAGTTTCGAATTCGTGCTTTTTTCACAGAAGAATACTTCTGGAGTGTATTCAACCTAATAGATATATAATTTACATGAATTCCATCAACATGGCATTCCGGGTTCCGTACATGATACATGCATGACGGATTCGAGAAACATGCGTTTCTGAGATGTGAGCATGTGGATTAGTGAACTTTCATCCACCAAAGAAGGCATATATTACACTTTGAAATATTTACTCTGACTTCATAAGTTTTTTGTATCACCAGGTTCTAAAATCGGACATTTGGCAGTAGAAAACACTCTTTGAGCGAATTCTCACCAATACACATGTAATTTACATTGTTTACATAACCATGGCATTCCGTATTCCAAACATGTTTCATGCATCACGGATTCCTCAAACATGCATTTCTGAGCTGTGTACATGAACATGACAGATATTTCAACCACCAAAGAATTTATTATGCACTTTGAAATAGTTCCTTGGACTTCGTTGCTTCTCCTATCACCAGTTTCATGAATCACACTTTGATCCCAGAAAAACCCTCTTGGAGCGAATTCTCCCCAAGAGATATGTAATTTGAATAGATACCTTCAACATGATATTCCGTGTTCCGTACATGTTACATGCATGACGGATTCGACATACATGCATTCCTGAGTTGTGAGCATGTGGATTACTGATTTTTCATCCTCTATAAAAGGAATAATTTCATATAGACTCGTGTACACATTTTCACAAGCTTTCCCTAACACAAGTTTCCAATTCGTTCATTTTTCACAAAAGAATACTTCTATAGTGTATACAACCTAATAGATATATAATTTACATGAATTCCATCAACATGGCATTCCGGGTTCCGTACATGATACATGCATGACGGATTCGAGAAACATGCGTTTCTTAGATGTGTGCATGTATATTAGTGAACTTTCATCCACCAAAGAAGGCATATATTTCACTTTGAAATATTTACTCTGACTTCATAAGTTTTTTGTATCACCAGGTTCTAAAATCGGACATTTGGCAGTAGAAAACACTCTTTGAGCGAATTCTCACCAATACACATGTAATTTACATTGTTTACATAACCATGGCATTCCGTATTCCAAACATGTTTCATGCATCACGGATTCCTCAAACATGCATTTCTGAGCTGTGTACATGCACATGACAGATATTTCAACCACCAAAGAAGTTATTATGCACTTTGAAATAGTTCCTTGGACTTCGTTGCTTCTCCTATCACCAGTTTCAAGAATCACACTTTGATCCCAGAAAAACCCTCTTGGAGCGAATTCTACCCAAGAGATATGTAATTTGAATAGATACCTTCAACATGATATTCCGTGTTCCGTACATGTTACATGCATGACGGATTCGACATACATGCATTCCTGAGTTGTGAGCATGTGGATTACTGATTTTTCATCCTCTATAAAAGGAATAATTTCATATAGACTCGTGTACACATTTTCACAAGCTTTCCCTAACACAAGTTTCGAATTCGTTCATTTTTCACAAAAGAATACTTCTATAGTGTATACAACCTAATAGATATATAATTTACATGAATTCCATCAACATGGCATTCCGGGTTCCGTACATGATACATGCATGACGGATTCGAGAAACATGCGTTTCTGAGTTGTGAGCATGTGGATTAGTGAACTTTCATCCACCAAAGAAGGCATATATTACACTTTGAAATATTTACTCTGACTTCATAAGGTTTTTGTATCACCAGGTTCTAAAATCGGACATTTGGCAGTAGAAAACACTCTTTGAGCGAATTCTCACCAATACACATGTAATTTACATTGTTTACATAACCATGGCATTCCGTATTCCGAACATGTTTCATGCATCATGGATTCCTCAAACATGCATTTCTGAGCTGTGAACATGCGCATGACAGCTGTTTCAACCACCAAACAAGTTACTTATGCACTTTGAAATAGTTCCTTGGACTTCGTTGCTTCTCCTATCACCAGTTTCAAGAATCACACTTTGATCCCAGAAAAACCCTCTTGGAGCGAATTCTACCCTAGAGATATGTAATTTGAATAGATTCCTTCAACATGATATTCCGTGTTCCGTACATGTTACATGCATGACGGATTCGACATACATGCATTCCTGAGTTGTGACCATGTGGATTACTGATTTTTCATCCTCTATAAAAGGAATAATTTCATATAGACTCGTGTACACATTTTCACAAGCTTTCCCTAACACAAGTTTCGAATTCATGCTTTTTTCACAGAAGAATACTTCTGGAGTTTATTCAACCTAATAGATATATAATTTACATGAATTCCATCAACATGGCATTCCGGGTTCCGTACATGATACATGCATGACGGATTCGAGAAACATGCGTTTCTGAGTTGTGAGCATGTGGATTAGTGAACTTTCATCCACCAAAGAAGGCATATATTACACTTTGAAATATTTACTCTGACTTCATAAGGTTTTTGTATCACCAGGTTCTAAAATCGGACATTTGGCAGTAGAAAACACTCTTTGAGCGAATTCTCACCAATACACATGTAATTTACATTGTTTACATAACCATGGCATTCCGTATTCCGAACATGTTTCATGCATCATGGATTCCTCAAACATGCATTTCTGAGCTGTGAACATGCGCATGACAGATGTTTCAACCACCAAACAAGTTACTTATGCACTTTGAAATAGTTCCTTGGACTTCGTTGCTTCTCCTATCACCAGTTTCAAGAATCACACTTTGATCCCAGAAAAACCCTCTTGGAGCGAATTCTACCCTAGAGATATGTAATTTGAATAGATTCCTTCAACATGATATTCCGTGTTCCGTACATGTTACATGCATGACGGATTCGACATACATGCATTCCTGAGTTGTGAGCATGTGGATTACTGATTTTTCATCCTCTATAAAAGGAATAATTTCATATAGACTCGTGTACACATTTTCACAAGCTTTCCCTAAGACAAGTTTCGAATTCGTGCTTTTTTCACAGAAGAATACTTCTGGAGTGTATTCAACCTAATAGATATATAATTTACATGAATTCCATCAACATGGCATTCCGGGTTCCGTACATGATACATGCATGACGGATTCGAGAAACATGCGTTTCTGAGATGTGAGCATGTGGATTAGTGAACTTTCATCCACCAAAGAAGGCATATATTTCACTTTGAAATATTTACTCTGACTTCATAAGTTTTTTGTATCACCAGGTTCTAAAATCGGACATTTGGCAGTAGAAAACACTCTTTGAGCGAATTCTCACCAATACACATGTAATTTACATTGTTTACATAACCATGGCATTCCGTATTCCAAACATGTTTCATGCATCACGGATTCCTCAAACATGCATTTCTGAGCTGTGAACATGCACATGACAGATATTTCAACCACCAAACAAGTTATTATGCACTTTGAAATAGTTCCTTGGACTTCGTTGCTTCTCCTATCACCAGTTTCAAGAATCACACTTTGATCCCAGAAAAACCCTCTTGGAGCGAATTCTACCCAAGAGATATGTAATTTGAATAGATACCTTCAACATGATATTCCGTGTTCCGTACATGTTACATGCATGACGGATTCGACATACATGCATTCCTGAGTTGTGAGCATGTGGATTACTGATTTTTCATCCTCTATAAAAGGAATAATTTCATATAGACTCGTGTACACATTTTCACAAGCTTTCCCTAACACAAGTTTCGAATTCGTTCATTTTTCACAAAAGAATACTTCTATAGTGTATACAACCTAATAGATATATAATTTACATGAATTCCATCAACATGGCATTCCGGGTTCCGTACATGATACATGCATGACGGATTCGAGAAACATGCGTTTCTGAGTTGTGAGCATGTGGATTAGTGAACTTTCATCCACCAAAGAAGGCATATATTACACTTTGAAATATTTACTCTGACTTCATAAGGTTTTTGTATCACCAGGTTCTAAAATCGGACATTTGGCAGTAGAAAACACTCTTTGAGCGAATTCTCACCAATACACATGTAATTTACATTGTTTACATAACCATGGCATTCCGTATTCCGAACATGTTTCATGCATCATGGATTCCTCAAACATGCATTTCTGAGCTGTGAACATGCGCATGACAGCTGTTTCAACCACCAAACAAGTTACTTATGCACTTTGAAATAGTTCCTTGGACTTCGTTGCTTCTCCTATCACCAGTTTCAAGAATCACACTTTGATCCCAGAAAAACCCTCTTGGAGCGAATTCTACCCTAGAGATATGTAATTTGAATAGATTCCTTCAACATGATATTCCGTGTTCCGTACATGTAACATGCATGACGGATTCGACATACATGCATTCCTGAGTTGTGAGCATGTGGATTACTGATTTTTCATCCTCTATAAAAGGAATAATTTCATATAGACTCGTGTACACATTTTCACAAGCTTTCCCTAAGACAAGTTTCGAATTCGTGCTTTTTTCACAGAAGAATACTTCTGGAGTGTATTCAACCTAATAGATATATAATTTACATGAATTCCATCAACATGGCATTCCGGGTTCCGTACATGATACATGCATGACGGATTCGAGAAACATGCGTTTCTGAGATGTGAGCATGTGGATTAGTGAACTTTCATCCACCAAAGAAGGCATATATTACACTTTGAAATATTTACTCTGACTTCATAAGTTTTTTGTATCACCAGGTTCTAAAATCGGACATTTGGCAGTAGAAAACACTCTTTGAGCGAATTCTCACCAATACACATGTAATTTACATTGTTTACATAACCATGGCATTCCGTATTCCAAACATGTTTCATGCATCACGGATTCCTCAAACATGCATTTCTGAGCTGTGTACATGAACATGACAGATATTTCAACCACCAAAGAATTTATTATGCACTTTGAAATAGTTCCTTGGACTTCGTTGCTTCTCCTATCACCTGTTTCATGAATCACACTTTGATCCCAGAAAAACCCTCTTGGAGCGAATTCTCCCCAAGAGATATGTAATTTGAATAGATACCTTCAACATGATATTCCGTGTTCCGTACATGTTACATGCATGACGGATTCGACATACATGCATTCCTGAGTTGTGAGCATGTGGATTACTGATTTTTCATCCTCTATAAAAGGAATAATTTCATATAGACTCGTGTACACATTTTCACAAGCTTTCCCTAACACAAGTTTCGAATTCGTTCATTTTTCACAAAAGAATACTTCTATAGTGTATACAACCTAATAGATATATAATTTACATGAATTCCATCAACATGGCATTCCGGGTTCCGTACATGATACATGCATGACGGATTCGAGAAACATGCGTTTCTTAGATGTGTGCATGTATATTAGTGAACTTTCATCCACCAAAGAAGGCATATATTTCACTTTGAAATATTTACTCTGACTTCATAAGTTTTTTGTATCACCAGGTTCTAAAATCGGACATTTGGCAGTAGAAAACACTCTTTGAGCGAATTCTCACCAATACACATGTAATTTACATTGTTTACATAACCATGGCATTCCGTATTCCAAACATGTTTCATGCATCACGGATTCCTCAAACATGCATTTCTGAGCTGTGTACATGCACATGACAGATATTTCAACCACCAAAGAAGTTATTATGCACTTTGAAATAGTTCCTTGGACTTCGTTGCTTCTCCTATCACCAGTTTCAAGAATCACACTTTGATCCCAGAAAAACCCTCTTGGAGCGAATTCTACCCAAGAGATATGTAATTTGAATAGATACCTTCAACATGATATTCCGTGTTCCGTACATGTTACATGCATGACGGATTCGACATACATGCATTCCTGAGTTGTGAGCATGTGGATTACTGATTTTTCATCCTCTATAAAAGGAATAATTTCATATAGACTCGTGTACACATTTTCACAAGCTTTCCCTAACACAAGTTTCGAATTCGTTCATTTTTCACAAAAGAATACTTCTATAGTGTATACAACCTAATAGATATATAATTTACATGAATTCCATCAACATGGCATTCCGGGTTCCGTACATGATACATGCATGACGGATTCGAGAAACATGCGTTTCTGAGTTGTGAGCATGTGGATTAGTGAACTTTCATCCACCAAAGAAGGCATATATTACACTTTGAAATATTTACTCTGACTTCATAAGGTTTTTGTATCACCAGGTTCTAAAATCGGACATTTGGCAGTAGAAAACACTCTTTGAGCGAATTCTCACCAATACACATGTAATTTACATTGTTTACATAACCATGGCATTCCGTATTCCGAACATGTTTCATGCATCATGGATTCCTCAAACATGCATTTCTGAGCTGTGAACATGCGCATGACAGCTGTTTCAACCACCAAACAAGTTACTTATGCACTTTGAAATAGTTCCTTGGACTTCGTTGCTTCTCCTATCACCAGTTTCAAGAATCACACTTTGATCCCAGAAAAACCCTCTTGGAGCGAATTCTACCCTAGAGATATGTAATTTGAATAGATTCCTTCAACATGATATTCCGTGTTCCGTACATGTTACATGCATGACGGATTCGACATACATGCATTCCTGAGTTGTGACCATGTGGATTACTGATTTTTCATCCTCTATAAAAGGAATAATTTCATATAGACTCGTGTACACATTTTCACAAGCTTTCCCTAACACAAGTTTCGAATTCATGCTTTTTTCACAGAAGAATACTTCTGGAGTTTATTCAACCTAATAGATATATAATTTACATGAATTCCATCAACATGGCATTCCGGGTTCCGTACATGATACATGCATGACGGATTCGAGAAACATGCGTTTCTGAGTTGTGAGCATGTGGATTAGTGAACTTTCATCCACCAAAGAAGGCATATATTACACTTTGAAATATTTACTCTGACTTCATAAGGTTTTTGTATCACCAGGTTCTAAAATCGGACATTTGGCAGTAGAAAACACTCTTTGAGCGAATTCTCACCAATACACATGTAATTTACATTGTTTACATAACCATGGCATTCCGTATTCCGAACATGTTTCATGCATCATGGATTCCTCAAACATGCATTTCTGAGCTGTGAACATGCGCATGACAGATGTTTCAACCACCAAACAAGTTACTTATGCACTTTGAAATAGTTCCTTGGACTTCGTTGCTTCTCCTATCACCAGTTTCAAGAATCACACTTTGATCCCAGAAAAACCCTCTTGGAGCGAATTCTACCCTAGAGATATGTAATTTGAATAGATTCCTTCAACATGATATTCCGTGTTCCGTACATGTTACATGCATGACGGATTCGACATACATGCATTCCTGAGTTGTGAGCATGTGGATTACTGATTTTTCATCCTCTATAAAAGGAATAATTTCATATAGACTCGTGTACACATTTTCACAAGCTTTCCCTAAGACAAGTTTCGAATTCGTGCTTTTTTCACAGAAGAATACTTCTGGAGTGTATTCAACCTAATAGATATATAATTTACATGAATTCCATCAACATGGCATTCCGGGTTCCGTACATGATACATGCATGACGGATTCGAGAAACATGCGTTTCTGAGATGTGAGCATGTGGATTAGTGAACTTTCATCCACCAAAGAAGGCATATATTTCACTTTGAAATATTTACTCTGACTTCATAAGTTTTTTGTATCACCAGGTTCTAAAATCGGACATTTGGCAGTAGAAAACACTCTTTGAGCGAATTCTCACCAATACACATGTAATTTACATTGTTTACATAACCATGGCATTCCGTATTCCAAACATGTTTCATGCATCACGGATTCCTCAAACATGCATTTCTGAGCTGTGAACATGCACATGACAGATATTTCAACCACCAAACAAGTTATTATGCACTTTGAAATAGTTCCTTGGACTTCGTTGCTTCTCCTATCACCAGTTTCAAGAATCACACTTTGATCCCAGAAAAACCCTCTTGGAGCGAATTCTACCCAAGAGATATGTAATTTGAATAGATACCTTCAACATGATATTCCGTGTTCCGTACATGTTACATGCATGACGGATTCGACATACATGCATTCCTGAGTTGTGAGCATGTGGATTACTGATTTTTCATCCTCTATAAAAGGAATAATTTCATATAGACTCGTGTACACATTTTCACAAGCTTTCCCTAACACAAGTTTCGAATTCGTTCATTTTTCACAAAAGAATACTTCTATAGTGTATACAACCTAATAGATATATAATTTACATGAATTCCATCAACATGGCATTCCGGGTTCCGTACATGATACATGCATGACGGATTCGAGAAACATGCGTTTCTGAGTTGTGAGCATGTGGATTAGTGAACTTTCATCCACCAAAGAAGGCATATATTACACTTTGAAATATTTACTCTGACTTCATAAGGTTTTTGTATCACCAGGTTCTAAAATCGGACATTTGGCAGTAGAAAACACTCTTTGAGCGAATTCTCACCAATACACATGTAATTTACATTGTTTACATAACCATGGCATTCCGTATTCCGAACATGTTTCATGCATCATGGATTCCTCAAACATGCATTTCTGAGCTGTGAACATGCGCATGACAGCTGTTTCAACCACCAAACAAGTTACTTATGCACTTTGAAATAGTTCCTTGGACTTCGTTGCTTCTCCTATCACCAGTTTCAAGAATCACACTTTGATCCCAGAAAAACCCTCTTGGAGCGAATTCTACCCTAGAGATATGTAATTTGAATAGATTCCTTCAACATGATATTCCGTGTTCCGTACATGTAACATGCATGACGGATTCGACATACATGCATTCCTGAGTTGTGAGCATGTGGATTACTGATTTTTCATCCTCTATAAAAGGAATAATTTCATATAGACTCGTGTACACATTTTCACAAGCTTTCCCTAAGACAAGTTTCGAATTCGTGCTTTTTTCACAGAAGAATACTTCTGGAGTGTATTCAACCTAATAGATATATAATTTACATGAATTCCATCAACATGGCATTCCGGGTTCCGTACATGATACATGCATGACGGATTCGAGAAACATGCGTTTCTGAGATGTGAGCATGTGGATTAGTGAACTTTCATCCACCAAAGAAGGCATATATTACACTTTGAAATATTTACTCTGACTTCATAAGTTTTTTGTATCACCAGGTTCTAAAATCGGACATTTGGCAGTAGAAAACACTGTTTGAGCGAATTCTCACCAATACACATGTAATTTACATTGTTTACATAACCATGGCATTCCGTATTCCAAACATGTTTCATGCATCACGGATTCCTCAAACATGCATTTCTGAGCTGTGTACATGAACATGACAGATATTTCAACCACCAAAGAATTTATTATGCACTTTGAAATAGTTCCTTGGACTTCGTTGCTTCTCCTATCACCTGTTTCATGAATCACACTTTGATCCCAGAAAAACCCTCTTGGAGCGAATTCTCCCCAAGAGATATGTAATTTGAATAGATACCTTCAACATGATATTCCGTGTTCCGTACATGTTACATGCATGACGGATTCGACATACATGCATTCCTGAGTTGTGAGCATGTGGATTACTGATTTTTCATCCTCTATAAAAGGAATAATTTCATATAGACTCGTGTACACATTTTCACAAGCTTTCCCTAACACAAGTTTCGAATTCGTTCATTTTTCACAAAAGAATACTTCTATAGTGTATACAACCTAATAGATATATAATTTACATGAATTCCATCAACATGGCATTCCGGGTTCCGTACATGATACATGCATGACGGATTCGAGAAACATGCGTTTCTGAGATGTGAGCATGTATATTAGTGAACTTTCATCCACCAAAGAAGGCATATATTTCACTTTGAAATATTTACTCTGACTTCATAAGTTTTTTGTATCACCAGGTTCTAAAATCGGACATTTGGCAGTAGAAAACACTCTTTGAGCGAATTCTCACCAATACACATGTAATTTACATTGTTTACATAACCATGGCATTCCGTATTCCAAACATGTTTCATGCATCACGGATTCCTCAAACATGCATTTCTGAGCTGTGTACATGCACATGACAGATATTTCAACCACCAAAGAAGTTATTATGCACTTTGAAACAGTTCCTTGGACTTCGTTGCTTCTCCTATCACCAGTTTCAAGAATCACACTTTGATCCCAGAAAAACCCTCTTGGAGCGAATTCTACCCAAGAGATATGTAATTTGAATAGATACCTTCAACATGATATTCCGTGTTCCGTACATGTTACATGCATGACGGATTCGACATACATGCATTCCTGAGTTGTGAGCATGTGGATTACTGATTTTTCATCCTCTATAAAAGGAATAATTTCATATAGACTCGTGTACACATTTTCACAAGCTTTCCCTAACACAAGTTTCGAATTCGTTCATTTTTCACAAAAGAATACTTCTATAGTGTATACAACCTAATAGATATATAATTTACATGAATTCCATCAACATGGCATTCCGGGTTCCGTACATGATACATGCATGACGGATTCGAGAAACATGCGTTTCTGAGTTGTGAGCATGTGGATTAGTGAACTTTCATCCACCAAAGAAGGCATATATTACACTTTGAAATATTTACTCTGACTTCATAAGGTTTTTGTATCACCAGGTTCTAAAATCGGACATTTGGCAGTAGAAAACACTCTTTGAGCGAATTCTCACCAATACACATGTAATTTACATTGTTTACATAACCATGGCATTCCGTATTCCGAACATGTTTCATGCATCATGGATTCCTCAAACATGCATTTCTGAGCTGTGAACATGCGCATGACAGCTGTTTCAACCACCAAACAAGTTACTTATGCACTTTGAAATAGTTCCTTGGACTTCGTTGCTTCTCCTATCACCAGTTTCAAGAAACACACTTTGATCCCAGAAAAACCCTCTTGGAGCGAATTCTACCCTAGAGATATGTAATTTGAATAGATTCCTTCAACATGATATTCCGTGTTCCGTACATGTTACATGCATGACGGATTCGACATACATGCATTCCTGAGTTGTGACCATGTGGATTACTGATTTTTCATCCTCTATAAAAGGAATAATTTCATATAGACTCGTGTACACATTTTCACAAGCTTTCCCTAACACAAGTTTCGAATTCATGCTTTTTTCACAGAAGAATACTTCTGGAGTTTATTCAACCTAATAGATATATAATTTACATGAATTCCATCAACATGGCATTCCGGGTTCCGTACATGATACATGCATGACGGATTCGAGAAACATGCGTTTCTGAGTTGTGAGCATGTGGATTAGTGAACTTTCATCCACCAAAGAAGGCATATATTACACTTTGAAATATTTACTCTGACTTCATAAGGTTTTTGTATCACCAGGTTCTAAAATCGGACATTTGGCAGTAGAAAACACTCTTTGAGCGAATTCTCACCAATACACATGTAATTTACATTGTTTACATAACCATGGCATTCCGTATTCCGAACATGTTTCATGCATCATGGATTCCTCAAACATGCATTTCTGAGCTGTGAACATGCGCATGACAGATGTTTCAACCACCAAACAAGTTACTTATGCACTTTGAAATAGTTCCTTGGACTTCGTTGCTTCTCCTATCACCAGTTTCAAGAATCACACTTTGATCCCAGAAAAACCCTCTTGGAGCGAATTCTACCCTAGAGATATGTAATTTGAATAGATTCCTTCAACATGATATTCCGTGTTCCGTACATGTTACATGCATGACGGATTCGACATACATGCATTCCTGAGTTGTGAGCATGTGGATTACTGATTTTTCATCCTCTATAAAAGGAATAATTTCATATAGACTCGTGTACACATTTTCACAAGCTTTCCCTAAGACAAGTTTCGAATTCGTGCTTTTTTCACAGAAGAATACTTCTGGAGTGTATTCAACCTAATAGATATATAATTTACATGAATTCCATCAACATGGCATTCCGGGTTCCGTACATGATACATGCATGACGGATTCGAGAAACATGCGTTTCTGAGATGTGAGCATGTGGATTAGTGAACTTTCATCCACCAAAGAAGGCATATATTACACTTTGAAATATTTACTCTGACTTCATAAGTTTTTTGTATCACCAGGTTCTAAAATCGGACATTTGGCAGTAGAAAACACTCTTTGAGCGAATTCTCACCAATACACATGTAATTTACATTGTTTACATAACCATGGCATTCCGTATTCCAAACATGTTTCATGCATCACGAATTCCTCAAACATGCATTTCTGAGCTGTGTACATGCACATGACATATTTCAACCACCAAAGAAGTTATTATGCACTTTGAAATAGTTCCTTGGACTTCGTTGCTTCTCCTATCACCAGTTTCAAGAATCACACTTTGATCCCAGAAAAACCCTCTTGGAGCGAATTCTACCCAAGAGATATGTAATTTGAATAGATACCTTCAACATGATATTCCGTGTTCCGTACATGTTACATGCATGACGGATTCGACATACATGCATTCCTGAGTTGTGAGCATGTGGATTACTGATTTTTCATCCTCTATAAAAGGAATAATTTCATATAGACTCGTGTACACATTTTCACAAGCTTTCCCTAACACAAGTTTCGCATTCGTTCATTTTTCACAGAAGAATACTTCTGGAGTTTATTCAACCTAATAGATATATAATTTACATGAATTCCATCAACATGGCATTCCGGGTTCCGTACATGATACATGCATGACGGATTCGAGAAACATGCGTTTCTGAGATGTGAGCATGTGGATTAGTGAACTTTCATCCACCAAAGAAGGCATATATTTCACTTTGAAATATTTACTCTGACTTCATAAGTTTTTTGTATCACCAGGTTCTAAAATCGGACATTTGGCAGTAGAAAACACTCTTTGAGCGAATTCTCACCAATACACATGTAATTTACATTGTTTACATAACCATGGCATTCCGTATTCCAAACATGTTTCATGCATCACGGATTCCTCAAACATGCATTTCTGAGCTGTGTACATGCACATGACAGATATTTCAACCACCAAAGAAGTTATTATGCACTTTGAAATAGTTCCTTGGACTTCATTGCTTCTCCTATCACCAGTTTCAAGAATCACACTTTGATCCCAGAAAAACCCTCTTGGAGCGAATTCTACCCAAGAGATATGTAATTTGAATAGATACCTTCAACATGATATTCCGTGTTCCGTACATGTTACATGCATGACGGATTCGACATACATGCATTCCTGAGTTGTGAGCATGTGGATTACTGATTTTTCATCCTCTATAAAAGGAATAATTTCATATAGACTCGTGTACACATTTTCACAAGCTTTCCCTAACACAAGTTTCGAATTCGTTCATTTTTCACAAAAGAATACTTCTATAGTGTATACAACCTAATAGATATATAATTTACATGAATTCCATCAACATGGCATTCCGGGTTCCGTACATGATACATGCATGACGGATTCGAGAAACATGCGTTTCTGAGTTGTGAGCATGTGGATTAGTGAACTTTCATCCACCAAAGAAGGCATATATTACACTTTGAAATATTTACTCTGACTTCATAAGGTTTTTGTATCACCAGGTTCTAAAATCGGACGTTTGGCAGTAGAAAACACTCTTTGAGCGAATTCTCACCAATACACATGTAATTTACATTGTTTACATCACCATGGCATTCCGTATTCCGAACATGTTTCATGCATCATGGATTCCTCAAACATGCATTTCTGAGCTGTGAACATGCGCATGACAGCTGTTTCAACCACCAAACAAGTTACTTATGCACTTTGAAATAGTTCCTTGGACTTCGTTGCTTCTCCTATCACCAGTTTCAAGAATCACACTTTGATCCCAGAAAAACCCTCTTGGAGCGAATTCTACCCTAGAGATATGTAATTTGAATAGATTCCTTCAACATGATATTCCGTGTTCCGTACATGTTACATGCATGACGGATTCGACATACATGCATTCCTGAGTTGTGACCATGTGGATTACTGATTTTTCATCCTCTATAAAAGGAATAATTTCATATAGACTCGTGTACACATTTTCACAAGCTTTCCCTAACACAAGTTTCGAATTCGTGCTTTTTTCACAGAAGAATACTTCTGGAGTGTATTCAACCTAATAGATATATAATTTACATGAATTCCATCAACATGGCATTCCGGGTTCCGTACATGATACATGCATGACGGATTCGAGAAACATGCGTTTCTGAGATGTGAGCATGTGGATTAGTGAACTTTCATCCACCAAAGAAGGCATATATTTCACTTTGAAATATTTACTCTGACTTCATAAGTTTTTTGTATCACCAGGTTCTAAAATCGGACATTTGGCAGTAGAAAACACTCTTTGAGCGAATTCTCACCAATACACATGTAATTTACATTGTTTACATAACCATGGCATTCCGTATTCCAAACATGTTTCATGCATCACGGATTCCTCAAACATGCATTTCTGAGCTGTGTACATGCACATGACAGATATTTCAACCACCAAAGAAGTTATTATGCACTTTGAAATAGTTCCTTGGACTTCATTGCTTCTCCTATCACCAGTTTCAAGAATCACACTTTGATCCCAGAAAAACCCTCTTGGAGCGAATTCTACCCAAGAGATATGTAATTTGAATAGATACCTTCAACATGATATTCCGTGTTCCGTACATGTTACATGCATGACGGATTCGACATACATGCATTCCTGAGTTGTGAGCATGTGGATTACTGATTTTTCATCCTCTATAAAAGGAATAATTTCATATAGACTCGTGTACACATTTTCACAAGCTTTCCCTAACACAAGTTTCGCATTCGTTCATTTTTCACAGAAGAATACTTCTGGAGTTTATTCAACCTAATAGATATATAATTTACATGAATTCCATCAACATGGCATTCCGGGTTCCGTACATGATACATGCATGACGGATTCGAGAAACATGCGTTTCTGAGATGTGAGCATGTGGATTAGTGAACTTTCATCCACCAAAGAAGGCATATATTTCACTTTGAAATATTTACTCTGACTTCATAAGTTTTTTGTATCACCAGGTTCTAAAATCGGACATTTGGCAGTAGAAAACACTCTTTGAGCGAATTCTCACCAATACACATGTAATTTACATTGTTTACATAACCATGGCATTCCGTATTCCAAACATGTTTCATGCATCACGGATTCCTCAAACATGCATTTCTGAGCTGTGTACATGCACATGACAGATATTTCAACCACCAAAGAAGTTATTATGCACTTTGAAATAGTTCCTTGGACTTCATTGCTTCTCCTATCACCAGTTTCAAGAATCACACTTTGATCCCAGAAAAACCCTCTTGGAGCGAATTCTACCCAAGAGATATGTAATTTGAATAGATACCTTCAACATGATATTCCGTGTTCCGTACATGTTACATGCATGACGGATTCGACATACATGCATTCCTGAGTTGTGAGCATGTGGATTACTGATTTTTCATCCTCTATAAAAGGAATAATTTCATATAGACTCGTGTACACATTTTCACAAGCTTTCCCTAACACAAGTTTCGAATTCGTTCATTTTTCACAAAAGAATACTTCTATAGTGTATACAACCTAATAGATATATAATTTACATGAATTCCATCAACATGGCATTCCGGGTTCCGTACATGATACATGCATGACGGATTCGAGAAACATGCGTTTCTGAGTTGTGAGCATGTGGATTAGTGAACTTTCATCCACCAAAGAAGGCATATATTACACTTTGAAATATTTACTCTGACTTCATAAGGTTTTTGTATCACCAGGTTCTAAAATCGGACATTTGGCAGTAGAAAACACTCTTTGAGCGAATTCTCACCAATACACATGTAATTTACATTGTTTACATAACCATGGCATTCCGTATTCCGAACATGTTTCATGCATCATGGATTCCTCAAACATGCATTTCTGAGCTGTGAACATGCGCATGACAGCTGTTTCAACCACCAAACAAGTTACTTATGCACTTTGAAATAGTTCCTTGGACTTCGTTGCTTCTCCTATCACCAGTTTCAAGAATCACACTTTGATCCCAGAAAAACCCTCTTGGAGCGAATTCTACCCTAGAGATATGTAATTTGAATAGATTCCTTCAACATGATATTCCGTGTTCCGTACATGTTACATGCATGACGGATTCGACATACATGCATTCCTGAGTTGTGACCATGTGGATTACTGATTTTTCATCCTCTATAAAAGGAATAATTTCATATAGACTCGTGTACACATTTTCACAAGCTTTCCCTAACACAAGTTTCGAATTCGTGCTTTTTTCACAGAAGAATACTTCTGGAGTGTATTCAACCTAATAGATATATAATTTACATGAATTCCATCAACATGGCATTCCGGGTTCCGTACATGATACATGCATGACGGATTCGAGAAACATGCGTTTCTGAGATGTGAGCATGTGGATTAGTGAACTTTCATCCACCAAAGAAGGCATATATTACACTTTGAAATATTTACTCTGACTTCATAAGTTTTTTGTATCACCAGGTTCTAAAATCGGACATTTGGCAGTAGAAAACACTCTTTGAGCGAATTCTCACCAATACACATGTAATTTACTTTGTTTACATAACCATGGCATTCCGTATTCCAAACATGTTTCATGCATCACGGATTCCTCAAACATGCATTTCTGAGCTGTGTACATGCACATGACAGATATTTCAACCACCAAAGAAGTTATTATGCACTTTGAAATAGTTCCTTGGACTTCGTTGCTTCTCCTATCACCAGTTTCAAGAATCACACTTTGATCCCAGAAAAACCCTCTTGGAGCGAATTCTACCCAAGAGATATGTAATTTGAATAGATACCTTCAACATGATATTCCGTGTTCCGTACATGTTACATGCATGACGGATTCGACATACATGCATTCCTGAGTTGTGAGCATGTGGATTACTGATTTTTCATCCTCTATAAAAGGAATAATTTCATATAGACTCGTGTACACATTTTCACAAGCTTTCCCTAACACAAGTTTCGCATTCGTTCATTTTTCACAGAAGAATACTTCTGGAGTTTATTCAACCTAATAGATATATAATTTACATGAATTCCATCAACATGGCATTCCGGGTTCCGTACATGATACATGCATGACGGATTCGAGAAACATGCGTTTCTGAGATGTGAGCATGTGGATTAGTGAACTTTCATCCACCAAAGTAGGCATATATTTCACTTTGAAATATTTACTCTGACTTCATAAGTTTTTTGTATCACCAGGTTCTAAAATCGGACATTTGGCAGTAGAAAACACTCTTTGAGCGAATTCTCACCAATACACATGTAATTTACATTGTTTACATAACCATGGCATTCCGTATTCCAAACATGTTTCATGCATCACGGATTCCTCAAACATGCATTTCTGAGCTGTGTACATGCACATGACAGATATTTCAACCACCAAAGAAGTTATTATGCACTTTGAAATAGTTCCTTGGACTTCATTGCTTCTCCTATCACCAGTTTCAAGAATCACACTTTGATCCCAGAAAAACCCTCTTGGAGCGAATTCTACCCAAGAGATATGTAATTTGAATAGATACCTTCAACATGATATTCCGTGTTCCGTACATGTTACATGCATGACGGATTCGACATACATGCATTCCTGAGTTGTGAGCATGTGGATTACTGATTTTTCATCCTCTATAAAAGGAATAATTTCATATAGACTCGTGTACACATTTTCACAAGCTTTCCCTAACACAAGTTTCGAATTCGTTCATTTTTCACAAAAGAATACTTCTATAGTGTATACAACCTAATAGATATATAATTTACATGAATTCCATCAACATGGCATTCCGGGTTCCGTACATGATACATGCATGACGGATTCGAGAAACATGCGTTTCTGAGTTGTGAGCATGTGGATTAGTGAACTTTCATCCACCAAAGAAAGCATATATTACACTTTGAAATATTTACTCTGACTTCATAAGGTTTTTGTATCACCAGGTTCTAAAATCGGACATTTGGCAGTAGAAAACACTCTTTGAGCGAATTCTCACCAATACACATGTAATTTACATTGTTTACATAACCATGGCATTCCGTATTCCGAACATGTTTCATGCATCATGGATTCCTCAAACATGCATTTCTGAGCTGTGAACATGCGCATGACAGCTGTTTCAACCACCAAACAAGTTACTTATGCACTTTGAAATAGTTCCTTGGACTTCGTTGCTTCTCCTATCACCAGTTTCAAGAATCACACTTTGATCCCAGAAAAACCCTCTTGGAGCGAATTCTACCCTAGAGATATGTAATTTGAATAGATTCCTTCAACATGATATTCCGTGTTCCGTACATGTTACATGCATGACGGATTCGACATACATGCATTCCTGAGTTGTGACCATGTGGATTACTGATTTTTCATCCTCTATAAAAGGAATAATTTCATATAGACTCGTGTACACATTTTCACAAGCTTTCCCTAAGACAAGTTTCGAATTCGTGCTTTTTTCACAGAAGAATACTTCTGGAGTGTATTCAACCTAATAGATATATAATTTACATGAATTCCATCAACATGGCATTCCGGGTTCCGTACATGATACATGCATGACGGATTCGAGAAACATGCGTTTCTGAGATGTGAGCATGTGGATTAGTGAACTTTCATCCACCAAAGAAGGCATATATTACACTTTGAAATATTTACTCTGACTTCATAAGTTTTTTGTATCACCAGGTTCTAAAATCGGACATTTGGCAGTAGAAAACACTCTTTGAGCGAATTCTCACCAATACACATGTAATTTACTTTGTTTACATAACCATGGCATTCCGTATTCCAAACATGTTTCATGCATCACGGATTCCTCAAACATGCATTTCTGAGCTGTGTACATGCACATGACAGATATTTCAACCACCAAAGAATTTATTATGCACTTTGAAATAGTTCCTTGGACTTCGTTGCTTCTCCTATCACCAGTTTCAAGAATCACACTTTGATCCCAGAAAAACCCTCTTGGAGCGAATTCTACCCAAGAGATATGTAATTTGAATAGATACCTTCAACATGATATTCCGTGTCCCGTACATGTTACATGCATGACGGATTCGACATACATGCATTCCTGAGTTGTGAGCATGTGGATTACTGATTTTTCATCCTCTATAAAAGGAATAATTTCATATAGACTCGTGTACACATTTTCACAAGCTTTCCCTAACACAAGTTTCGCATTCGTTCATTTTTCACAGAAGAATACTTCTGGAGTTTATTCAACCTAATAGATATATAATTTACATGAATTCCATCAACATGGCATTCCGGGTTCCGTACATGATACATGGATGACGGATTCGAGAAACATGCGTTTCTGAGATGTGAGCATGTGGATTAGTGAACTTTCATCCACCAAAGAAGGCATATATTTCACTTTGAAATATTTACTCTGACTTCATAAATTTTTTGTATCACCAGGTTCTAAAATCGGACATTTGGCAGTAGAAAACACTCTTTGAGCGAATTCTCACCAATACACATGTAATTTACATTGTTTACATAACCATGGCATTCCGTATTCCAAACATGTTTCATGCATCACGGATTCCTCAAACATGCATTTCTGAGCTGTGTACATGCACATGACAGATATTTCAACCACCAAAGAAGTTATTATGCACTTTGAAATAGTTCCTTGGACTTCGTTGCTTCTCCTATCACCAGTTTCAAGAATCACACTTTGATCCCAGAAAAACCCTCTTGGAGCGAATTCTACCCAAGAGATATGTAATTTGAATAGATACCTTCAACATGATATTCCGTGTTCCGTACATGTTACATGCATGACGGATTCGACATACATGCATTCCTGAGTTGTGACCATGTGGATTACTGATTTTTCATCCTCTATAAAAGGAAAAATTTCATATAGACTCGTGTACACATTTTCACAAGCTTTCCCTAACACAAGTTTCGAATTCGTTCATTTTTCACAAAAGAATACTTCTATAGTGTATACAACCTAATAGATATATAATTTACATGAATTCCATCAACATGGCATTCCGGGTTCCGTACATGATACATGCATGACGGATTCGAGAAACATGCGTTTCTGAGTTGTGAGCATGTGGATTAGTGAACTTTCATCCACCAAAGAAGGCATATATTACACTTTGAAATATTTACTCTGACTTCATAAGTTTTTTGTATCACCAGGTTCTAAAATCGGACATTTGGCAGTAGAAAACACTCTTTGAGCGAATTCTCACCAATACACATGTAATTTACATTGTTTACATAACCATGGCATTCCGTATTCCGAACATGTTTCATGCATCATGGATTCCTCAAACATGCATTTCTGAGCTGTGAACATGCGCATGACAGCTGTTTCAACCACCAAACAAGTTACTTATGCACTTTGAAATAGTTCCTTGGACTTCGTTGCTTCTCCTATCACCAGTTTCAAGAATCACACTTTGATCCCAGAAAAACCCTCTTGGAGCGAATTCTACCCTAGAGATATGTAATTTGAATAGATTCCTTCAACATGATATTCCGTGTTCCGTACATGTTACATGCATGACGGATTCGACATACATGCATTCCTGAGTTGTGACCATGTGGATTACTGATTTTTCATCCTCTATAAAAGGAATAATTTCATATAGACTCGTGTACACATTTTCACAAGCTTTCCCTAACACAAGTTTCGAATTCATGCTTTTTTCACAGAAGAATACTTCTGGAGTTTATTCAACCTAATAGATATATAATTTACATGAATTCCATCAACATGGCATTCCGGGTTCCGTACATGATACATGCATGACGGATTCGAGAAACATGCGTTTCTGAGATGTGAGCATGTGGATTAGTGAACTTTCATCCACCAAAGAAGGCATATATTACAGTTTGAAATATTTACTCTGACTTCATAAGTTTTTTGTATCACCAGGTTCTAAAATCGGACATTTGGCAGTAGAAAACACTCTTTGAGCGAATTCTCACCAATACACATGTAATTTACATTGTTTACATAACCATGGCATTCCGTATTCCAAACATGTTTCATGCATCACGGATTCCTCAAACATGCATTTCTGAGCTGTGAACATGCACATGACAGATATTTCAACCACCAAACAAGTTATTATGCACTTTGAAATAGTTCCTTGGACTTCGTTGCTTCTCCTATCACCAGTTTCAAGAATCACACTTTGATCCCAGAAAAACCCTCTTGGAGCGAATTCTACCCAAGAGATATGTAATTTGAATAGATACCTTCAACATGATATTCCGTGTTCCGTACATGTTACATGCATGACGGATTCGACATACATGCATTCCTGAGTTGTGAGCATGTGGATTACTGATTTTTCATCCTCTATAAAAGGAATAATTTCATATAGACTCGTGTACACATTTTCACAAGCTTTCCCTAACACAAGTTTCGAATTCGTTCATTTTTCACAAAAGAATACTTCTATAGTGTATTCAACCTAATAGATATATAATTTACATGAATTCCATCAACATGGCATTCCGGGTTCCGTACATGATACATGCATGACGGATTCGAGAAACATGCGTTTCTGAGTTGTGAGCATGTGGATTAGTGAACTTTCATCCACCAAAGAAGGCATATATTACACTTTGAAATATTTACTCTGACTTCATAAGGTTTTTGTATCACCAGGTTCTAAAATCGGACATTTGGCAGTAGAAAACACTCTTTGAGCGAATTCTCACCAATACACATGTAATTTACATTGTTTACATAACCATGGCATTCCGTATTCCGAACATGTTTCATGCATCACGGATTCCTCAAACATGCATTTCTGAGCTGTGATCATGCGCGTGACAGATGTTTCAACCACCAAACAAGTTACTTATGCACTTTGAAATATTTCCTTGGACTTCGTTGCTTCTCCTATCACCAGTTTCAAGAATCACACTTTGATCACAGGAAAACCCTCTTGGAGCGAATTCTACCCTAGAGATATGTAATTTGAATAGATTCCTTCAACATGATATTCCGTGTTCCGTACATGTTACATGCATGACGGATTCGACATACATGCATTCCTGAGTTGTGAGCATGTGGATTACTGATTTTTCATCCTCTATAAAAGGAATAATTTCATATAGACTCGTGTACACATTTTCACAAGCTTTCCCTAACACAAGTTTCGAATTCGTGCTTTTTTCACAGAAGAATACTTCTGGAGTGTATTCAACCTAATAGATATATAATTTACATGAATTCCATCAACATGGCATTCCGGGTTCCGTACATGATACATGCATGACGGATTCGAGAAACATGCGTTTCTGAGATGTGAGCATGTGGATTAGTGAACTTTCATCCACCAAAGAAGGCATATATTACACTTTGAAATATTTACTCTGACTTCATAAGTTTTTTGTATCACCAGGTTCTAAAATCGGACATTTGGCAGTAGAAAACACTCTTTGAGCGAATTCTCACCAATACACATGTAATTTACATTGTTTACATAACCATGGCATTCCGTATTCCAAACATGTTTCATGCATCACGGATTCCTCAAACATGCATTTCTGAGCTGTGTACATGCACATGACAGATATTTCAACCACCAAAGAAGTTATTATGCACTTTGAAATAGTTCCTTGGACTTCGTTGCTTCTCCTATCACCAGTTTCAAGAATCACACTTTGATCCCAGAAAAACCCTCTTGGAGCGAATTCTACCCAAGAGATATGTAATTTGAATAGATACCTTCAACATGATATTCCGTGTTCCGTACATGTTACATGCATGACGGATTCGACATACATGCATTCCTGAGTTGTGAGCATGTGGATTACTGATTTTTCATCCTCTATAAAAGGAATAATTTCATATAGACTCGTGTACACATTTTCACAAGCTTTCCCTAACACAAGTTTCGCATTCGTTCATTTTTCAAAGAAGAATACTTCTGGAGTTTATTCAACCTAATAGATATATAATTTACATGAATTCCATCAACATGGCATTCCGGGTTCCGTACATGATACATGCATGACGGATTCGAGAAACATGCGTTTCTGAGATGTGAGCATGTGGATTAGTGAACTTTCATCCACCAAAGAAGGCATATATTTCACTTTGAAATATTTAATCTGACTTCATAAGTTTTTTGTATCACCAGGTTCTAAAATCGGACATTTGGCAGTGGAAAACACTCTTTGAGCGAATTCTCACCAATACACATGTAATTTACATTGTTTACATAACCATGGCATTCCGTATTCCAAACATGTTTCATGCATCACGGATTCCTCAAACATGCATTTCTGAGCTGTGTACATGCACATGACAGATATTTCAACCACCAAAGAAGTTATTATGCACTTTGAAATAGTTCCTTGGACTTCGTTGCTTCTCCTATCACCAGTTTCAAGAATCACACTTTGATCCCAGAAAAACCCTCTTGGAGCGAATTCTACCCAAGAGATATGTAATTTGAATAGATACCTTCAACATGATATTCCGTGTTCCGTGCATGTTACATGCATGACGGATTCGACATACATGCATTCCTGAGTTGTGAGCATGTGGATTACTGATTTTTCATCCTCTATAAAAGGAATAATTTCATATAGACTCGTGTACACATTTTCACAAGCTTTCCCTAACACAAGTTTCGAATTCGTTCATTTTTCACAAAAGAATACTTCTATAGTGTATACAACCTAATAGATATATAATTTACATGAATTCCATCAACATGGCATTCCGGGTTCCGTACATGATACATGCATGACGGATTCGAGAAACATGCGTTTCTGAGATGTGAGCATGTGGATTAGTGAACTTTCATCCACCAAAGAAGGCATATATTTCACTTTGAAATATTTACTCTGACTTCATAAATTTTTTGTATCACCAGGTTCTAAAATCGGACATTTGGCAGTAGAAAACACTCTTTGAGCGAATTCTCACCAATACACATGTAATTTACATTGTTTACATAACCATGGCATTCCGTATTCCAAACATGTTTCATGCATCACGGATTCCTCAAACATGCATTTCTGAGCTGTGTACATGCACATGACAGATATTTCAACCACCAAAGAAGTTATTATGCACTTTGAAATAGTTCCTTGGACTTCGTTGCTTCTCCTATCACCAGTTTCAAGAATCACACTTTGATCCCAGAAAAACCCTCTTGGAGCGAATTCTACCCAAGAGATATGTAATTTGAATAGATACCTTCAACATGATATTCCGTGTTCCGTACATGTTACATGCATGACGGATTCGACATACATGCATTCCTGAGTTGTGACCATGTGGATTACTGATTTTTCATCCTCTATAAAAGGAAAAATTTCATATAGACTCGTGTACACATTTTCACAAGCTTTCCCTAACACAAGTTTCGAATTCGTTCATTTTTCACAAAAGAATACTTCTATAGTGTATACAACCTAATAGATATATAATTTACATGAATTCCATCAACATGGCATTCCGGGTTCCGTACATGATACATGCATGACGGATTCGAGAAACATGCGTTTCTGAGTTGTGAGCATGTGGATTAGTGAACTTTCATCCACCAAAGAAGGCATATATTACACTTTGAAATATTTACTCTAACTTCATAAGGTTTTTGTATCACCAGGTTCTTAAATCGGACATTTGGCAGTAGAAAACACTCTTTGAGCGAATTCTCACCAATACACATGTAATTTACATTGTTTACATAACCATGGCATTCCGTATTCCGAACATGTTTCATGCATCATGGATTCCTCAAACATGCATTTCTGAGCTGTGAACATGCGCATGACAGCTGTTTCAACCACCAAACAAGTTACTTATGCACTTTGAAATAGTTCCTTGGACTTCGTTGCTTCTCCTATCACCAGTTTCAAGAATCACACTTTGATCCCAGAAAAACCCTCTTGGAGCGAATTCTACCCTAGAGATATGTAATTTGAATAGATTCCTTCAACATGATATTCCGTGTTCCGTACATGTTACATGCATGACGGATTCGACATACATGCATTCCTGAGTTGTGACCATGTGGATTACTGATTTTTCATCCTCTATAAAAGGAATAATTTCATATAGACTCGTGTACACATTTTCACAAGCTTTCCCTAACACAAGTTTCGAATTCATGCTTTTTTCACAGAAGAATACTTCTGGAGTTTATTCAACCTAATAGATATATAATTTACATGAATTCCATCAACATGGCATTCCGGGTTCCGTACATGATACATGCATGACGGATTAGAGAAACATGCGTTTCTGAGATGTGAGCATGTGGATTAGTGAACTTTCATCCACCAAAGAAGGCATATATTACACTTTGAAATATTTACTCTGACTTCATAAGTTTTTTGTATCACCAGGTTCTAAAATCGGACATTTGGCAGTAGAAAACACTCTTTGAGCGAATTCTCACCAATACACATGTAATTTACATTGTTTACATAACCATGGCATTCCGTATTCCAAACATGTTTCATGCATCACGGATTCCTCAAACATGCATTTCTGAGCTGTGAACATGCACATGACAGATATTTCAACCACCAAACAAGTTATTATGCACTTTGAAATAGTTCCTTGGACTTCGTTGCTTCTCCTATCACCAATTTCAAGAATCACACTTTGATCCCAGAAAAACCCTCTTGGAGCGAATTCTACCCAAGAGATATGTAATTTGAATAGATACCTTCAACATGATATTCCGTGTTCCGTACATGTTACATGCATGACGGATTCGACATACATGCATTCCTGAGTTGTGAGCATGTGGATTACTGATTTTTCATCCTCTATAAAAGGAATAATTTCATATAGACTCGTGTACACATTTTCACAAGCTTTCCCTAACACAAGTTTCGCATTCGTTCATTTTTCACAGAAGAATACTTCTGGAGTTTATTCAACCTAATAGATATATAATTTACATGAATTCCATCAACATGGCATTCCGGGTTCCGTACATGATACATGCATGACGGATTCGAGAAACATGCGTTTCTGAGATGTGAGCATGTGGATTAGTGAACTTTCATCCACCAAAGAAGGCATATATTTCACTTTGAAATATTTAATCTGACTTCATAAGTTTTTTGTATCACCAGGTTCTAAAATCGGACATTAGGCAGTGGAAAACACTCTTTGAGCGAATTCTCACCAATACACATGTAATTTACATTGTTTACATAACCATGGCATTCCGTATTCCAAACATGTTTCATGCATCACGGATTCCTCAAACATGCATTTCTGAGCTGTGTACATGCACATGACAGATATTTCAACCACCAAAGAAGTTATTATGCACTTTGAAATAGTTCCTTGGACTTCGTTGCTTCTCCTATCACCAGTTTCAAGAATCACACTTTGATCCCAGAAAAACCCTCTTGGAGCGAATTCTACCCAAGAGATATGTAATTTGAATAGATACCTTCAACATGATATTCCGTGTTCCGTACATGTTACATGCATGACGGATTCGACATACATGCATTCCTGAGTTGTGAGCATGTGGATTACTGATTTTTCATCCTCTATAAAAGGAATAATTTCATATAGACTCGTGTACACATTTTCACAAGCTTTCCCTAACACAAGTTTCGAATTCGTTCATTTTTCACAAAAGAATACTTCTATAGTGTATACAACCTAATAGATATATAATTTACATGAATTCCATCAACATGGCATTCCGGGTTCCGTACATGATACATGCATGACGGATTCGAGAAACATGCGTTTCTGAGATGTGAGCATGTGGATTAGTGAACTTTCATCCACCAAAGAAGGCATATATTTCACTTTGAAATATTTACTCTGACTTCATAAATTTTTTGTATCACCAGGTTCTAAAATCGGACATTTGGCTGTAGAAAACACTCTTTGAGCGAATTCTCACCAATACACATGTAATTTACATTGTTTACATAACCATGGCATTCCGTATTCCAAACATGTTTCATGCATCACGGATTCCTCAAACATGCATTTCTGAGCTGTGTACATGCACATGACAGATATTTCAACCACCAAAGAAGTTATTATGCACTTTGAAATAGTTCCTTGGACTTCGTTGCTTCTCCTATCACCAGTTTCAAGAATCACACTTTGATCCCAGAAAAACCCTCTTGGAGCGAATTCTACCCAAGAGATATGTAATTTGAATAGATACCTTCAACATGATATTCCGTGTTCCGTACATGTTACATGCATGACGGATTCGACATACATGCATTCCTGAGTTGTGACCATGTGGATTACTGATTTTTCATCCTCTATAAAAGGAAAAATTTCATATAGACTCGTGTACACATTTTCACAAGCTTTCCCTAACACAAGTTTCGAATTCGTTCATTTTTCACAAAAGAATACTTCTATAGTGTATACAACCTAATAGATATATAATTTACATGAATTCCATCAACATGGCATTCCGGGTTCCGTACATGATACATGCATGACGGATTCGAGAAACATGCGTTTCTGAGTTGTGAGCATGTGGATTAGTGAACTTTCATCCACCAAAGAAGGCATATATTACACTTTGAAATATTTACTCTGACTTCATAAGTTTTTTGTATCACCAGGTTCTAAAATCGGACATTTGGCAGTAGAAAACACTCTTTGAGCGAATTCTCACCAATACACATGTAATTTACATTGTTTACATAACCATGGCATTCCGTATTCCGAACATGTTTCATGCATCATGGATTCCTCAAACATGCATTTCTGAGCTGTGAACATGCGCATGACAGCTGTTTCAACCACCAAACAAGTTACTTATGCACTTTGAAATAGTTCCTTGGACTTCGTTGCTTCTCCTATCACCAGTTTCAAGAATCACACTTTGATCCCAGAAAAACCCTCTTGGAGCGAATTCTACCCTAGAGATATGTAATTTGAATAGATTCCTTCAACATGATATTCCGTGTTCCGTACATGTTACATGCATGACGGATTCGACATACATGCATTCCTGAGTTGTGACCATGTGGATTACTGATTTTTCATCCTCTATAAAAGGAATAATTTCATATAGACTCGTGTACACATTTTCACAAGCTTTCCCTAACACAAGTTTCGAATTCATGCTTTTTTCACAGAAGAATACTTCTGGAGTTTATTCAACCTAATAGATATATAATTTACATGAATTCCATCAACATGGCATTCCGGGTTCCGTACATGATACATGCATGACGGATTCGAGAAACATGCGTTTCTGAGATGTGAGCATGTGGATTAGTGAACTTTCATCCACCAAAGAAGGCATATATTACACTTTGAAATATTTACTCTGACTTCATAAGTTTTTTGTATCACCAGGTTCTAAAATCGGACATTTGGCAGTAGAAAACACTCTTTGAGCGAATTCTCACCAATACACATGTAATTTACATTGTTTACATAACCATGGCATTCCGTATTCCAAACATGTTTCATGCATCACGGATTCCTCAAACATGCATTTCTGAGCTGTGAACATGCACATGACAGATATTTCAACCACCAAACAAGTTATTATGCACTTTGAAATAGTTCCTTGGACTTCGTTGCTTCTCCTATCACCAATTTCAAGAATCACACTTTGATCCCAGAAAAACCCTCTTGGAGCGAATTCTACCCAAGAGATATGTAATTTGAATAGATACCTTCAACATGATATTCCGTGTTCCGTACATGTTACATGCATGACGGATTCGACATACATGCATTCCTGAGTTGTGAGCATGTGGATTACTGATTTTTCATCCTCTATAAAAGGAATAATTTCATATAGACTCGTGTACACATTTTCACAAGCTTTCCCTAACACAAGTTTCGAATTCGTTCATTTTTCACAAAAGAATACTTCTATAGTGTATTCAACCTAATAGATATATAATTTACATGAATTCCATCAACATGGCATTCCGGGTTCCGTACATGATACATGCATGACGGATTCGAGAAACATGCGTTTCTGAGTTGTGAGCATGTGGATTAGTGAACTTTCATCCACCAAAGAAGGCATATATTACACTTTGAAATATTTACTCTGACTTCATAAGGTTTTTGTATCACCAGGTTCTAAAATCGGACATTTGGCAGTAGAAAACACTCTTTGAGCGAATTCTCACCAATACACATGTAATTTACATTGTTTACATAACCATGGCATTCCGTATTCCAAACATGTTTCATGCATCACGGATTCCTCAAACATGCATTTCTGAGCTGTGTACATGCACATGACAGATATTTCAACCACCAAAGAAGTTATTATGCACTTTGAAATAGTTCCTTGGACTTCGTTGCTTCTCCTATCACCAGTTTCAAGAATCACACTTTGATCCCAGAAAAACCCTCTTGGAGCGAATTCTACCCAAGAGATATGTAATTTGAATAGATACTTTCAACATGATATTCCGTGTTCCGTACATGTTACATGCATGACGGATTCGACATACATGCATTCCTGAGTTGTGAGCATGTGGATTACTGATTTTTCATCCTCTATAAAAGGAATAATTTCATATAGACTCGTGTACACATTTTCACAAGCTTTCCCTAACACAAGTTTCGCATTCGTTCATTTTTCACAGAAGAATACTTCTGGAGTTTATTCAACCTAATAGATATATAATTTACATGAATTCCATCAACATGGCATTCCGGGTTCCGTACATGATACATGCATGACGGATTCGAGAAACATGCGTTTCTGAGATGTGAGCATGTGGATTAGTGAACTTTCATCCACCAAAGAAGGCATATATTTCACTTTGAAATATTTAATCTGACTTCATAAGTTTTTTGTATCACCAGGTTCTAAAATCGGACATTTGGCAGTGGAAAACACTCTTTGAGCGAATTCTCACCAATACACATGTAATTTACATTGTTTACATAACCATGGCATTCCGTATTCCAAACATGTTTCATGCATCACGGATTCCTCAAACATGCATTTCTGAGCTGTGTACATGCACATGACAGATATTTCAACCACCAAAGAAGTTATTATGCACTTTGAAATAGTTCCTTGGACTTCGTTGCTTCTCCTATCACCAGTTTCAAGAATCACACTTTGATCCCAGAAAAACCCTCTTGGAGCGAATTCTACCCAAGAGATATGTAATTTGAATAGATACCTTCAACATGATATTCCGTGTTCCGTACATGTTACATGCATGACGGATTCGACATACATGCATTCCTGAGTTGTGAGCATGTGGATTACTGATTTTTCATCCTCTATAAAAGGAATAATTTCATATAGACTCGTGTACACATTTTCACAAGCTTTCCCTAACACAAGTTTCGAATTCGTTCATTTTTCACAAAAGAATACTTCTATAGTGTATACAACCTAATAGATATATAATTTACATGAATTCCATCAACATGGCATTCCGGGTTCCGTACATGATACATGCATGACGGATTCGAGAAACATGCGTTTCTGAGATGTGAGCATGTGGATTAGTGAACTTTCATCCACCAAAGAAGGCATATATTTCACTTTGAAATATTTACTCTGACTTCATAAGTTTTTTGTATCACCAGGTTCTAAAATCGGACATTTGGCAGTAGAAAACACTCTTTGAGCGAATTCTCACCAATACACATGTAATTTACATTGTTTACATAACCATGGCATTCCGTATTCCAAACATGTTTCATGCATCACGGATTCCTCAAACATGCATTTCTGAGCTGTGAACATGCACATGACAGATATTTCAACCACCAAACAAGTTATTATGCACTTTGAAATAGTTCCTTGGACTTCGTTGCTTCTCCTATCACCAGTTTCAAGAATCACACTTTGATCCCAGAAAAACCCTCTTGGAGCGAATTCTACCCAAGAGATATGTAATTTGAATAGATACCTTCAACATGATATTCCGTGTTCCGTACATGTTACATGCATGACGGATTCGACATACATGCATTCCTGAGTTGTGAGCATGTGGATTACTGATTTTTCATCCTCTATAAAAGGAATAATTTCATATAGACTCGTGTACACATTTTCACAAGCTTTCCCTAACACAAGTTTTGAATTCGTTCATTTTTCACAAAAGAATACTTGTATAGTGTATTCAACCAAATAGATATATAATTTACATGAATTCCATCAACATGGCATTCCGGGTTCCGTACATGATACATGCATGACGGATTCGAGAAACATGCGTTTCTGAGTTGTGAGCATGTGGATTAGTGAACTTTCATCCACCAAAGAAGGCATATATTACACTTTGAAATATTTACTCTGACTTCATAAGGTTTTTGTATCACCAGGTTCTAAAATCGGACATTTGGCAGTAGAAAACACTCTTTGAGCGAATTCTCACCAATACACATGTAATTTACATTGTTTACATAACCATGGCATTCCGTATTCCGAACATGTTTCATGCATCACGGATTCCTCAAACATGCATTTCTGAGCTGTGATCATGCGCGTGACAGATGTTTCAACCACCAAACAAGTTACTTATGCACTTTGAAATATTTCCTTGGACTTCGTTGCTTCTCCTATCACCAGTTTCAAGAATCACACTTTGATCACAGGAAAACCCTCTTGGAGCGAATTCTACCCTAGAGATATGTAATTTGAATAGATTCCTTCAACATGATATTCCGTGTTCCGTACATGTTACATGCATGACGGATTCGACATACATGCATTCCTGAGTTGTGAGCATGTGGATTACTGATTTTTCATCCTCTATAAAAGGAATAATTTCATATAGACTCGTGTACACATTTTCACAAGCTTTCCCTAACACAAGTTTCGAATTCGTGCTTTTTTCACAGAAGAATACTTCTGGAGTGTATTCAACCTAATAGATATATAATTTACATGAATTCCATCAACATGGCATTCCGGGTTCCGTACATGATACATGCATGACGGATTCGAGAAACATGCGTTTCTGAGATGTGAGCATGTGGATTAGTGAACTTTCATCCACCAAAGAAGGCATATATTACACTTTGAAATATTTACTCTGACTTCATAAGGTTTTTGTATCACCAGGTTCTAAAATCGGACATTTGGCAGTAGAAAACACTCTTTGAGCGAATTCTCACCAATACACATGTAATTTACATTGTTTACATAACCATGGCATTCCGTATTCCAAACATGTTTCATGCATCACGGATTCCTCAAACATGCATTTCTGAGCTGTGTACATGCACATGACAGATATTTCAACCACCAAAGAAGTTATTATGCACTTTGAAATAGTTCCTTGGACTTCGTTGCTTCTCCTATCACCAGTTTCAAGAATCACACTTTGATCCCAGAAAAACCCTCTTGGAGCGAATTCTACCCAAGAGATATGTAATTTGAATAGATACCTTCAACATGATATTCCGTGTTCCGTACATGTTACATGCATGACGGATTCGACATACATGCATTCCTGAGTTGTGAGCATGTGGATTACTGATTTTTCATCCTCTATAAAAGGAATAATTTCATATAGACTCGTGTACACATTTTCACAAGCTTTCCCTAACACAAGTTTCGCATTCGTACATTTTTCACAGAAGAATACTTCTGGAGTTTATTCAACCTAATAGATATATAATTTACATGAATTCCATCAACATGGCATTCCGGGTTCCGTACATGATACATGCATGACGGATTCGAGAAACATGCGTTTCTGAGATGTGAGCATGTGGATTAGTGAACTTTCATCCACCAAAGAAGGCATATATTTCACTTTGAAATATTTACTCTGACTTCATAAGTTTTTTGTATCACCAGGTTCTAAAATCGGACATTTGGCAGTGGAAAACTCTCTTTGAGCGAATTCTCACCAATACACATGTAATTTACATTGTTTACATAACCATGGCATTCCGTATTCCAAACATGTTTCATGCATCACGGATTCCTCAAACATGCATTTCTGAGCTGTGTACATGCACATGACAGATATTTCAACCACCAAAAAGTTATTATGCACTTTGAAATAGTTCCTTGGACTTCGTTGCTTCTCCTATCACCAGTTTCAAGAATCACACTTTGATCCCAGAAAAACCCTCTTGGAGCGAATTCTACCCAAGAGATATGTAATTTGAATAGATACCTTCAACATGATATTCCGTGTTCCGTACATGTTACATGCATGACGGATTCGACATACATGCATTCCTGAGTTGTGAGCATGTGGATTACTGATTTTTCATCCTCTATAAAAGGAATAATTTCATATAGACTCGTGTACACATTTTCACAAGCTTTCCCTAACACAAGTTTCGAATTCGTTCATTTTTCACAAAAGAATACTTCTGTAGTGTATACAACCTAATAGATATATAATTTACATGAATTCCATCAACATGGCATTCCGGGTTCCGTACATGATACATGCATGACGGATTCGAGAAACATGCGTTTCTGAGATGTGAGCATGTGGATTAGTGAACTTTCATCCACCAAAGAAGGCATATATTTCACTTTGAAATATTTACTCTGACTTCATAAGTTTTTTGTATCACCAGGTTCTAAAATCGGACATTTGGCAGTAGAAAACACTCTTTGAGCGAATTCTCACCAATACACATGTAATTTACATTGTTTACATAACCATGGCATTCCGTATTCCAAACATGTTTCATGCATCACGGATTCCTCAAACATGCATTTCTGAGCTGTGAACATGCACATGACAGATATTTCAACCACCAAACAAGTTATTATGCACTTTGAAATAGTTCCTTGGACTTCGTTGCTTCTCCTATCACCAATTTCAAGAATCACACTTTGATCCCAGAAAAACCCTCTTGGAGCGAATTCTACCCAAGAGATATGTAATTTGAATAGATACCTTCAACATGATATTCCGTGTTCCGTACATGTTACATGCATGACGGATTCGACATACATGCATTCCTGAGTTGTGAGCATGTGGATTACTGATTTTTCATCCTCTATAAAAGGAATAATTTCATATAGACTCGTGTACACATTTTCACAAGCTTTCCCTAACACAAGTTTTGAATTCGTTCATTTTTCACAAAAGAATACTTGTATAGTGTATTCAACCTAATAGATATATAATTTACATGAATTCCATCAACATGGCATTCCGGGTTCCGTACATGATACATGCATGACGGATTCGAGAAACATGCGTTTCTGAGTTGTGAGCATGTGGATTAGTGAACTTTCATCCACCAAAGAAGGCATATATTACACTTTGAAATATTTACTCTGACTTCATAAAGTTTTTGTATCACCAGGTTCTAAAATCGGACATTTGGCAGTAGAAAACACTCTTTGAGCGAATTCTCACCAATACACATGTAATTTACATTGTTTACATAACCATGGCATTCCGTATTCCGAACATGTTTCATGCATCACGGATTCCTCAAACATGCATTTCTGAGCTGTGAACATGCGCATGACAGATGTTTCAACCACCAAACAAGTTACTTATGCACTTTGAAATAGTTCCTTGGACTTCGTTGCTTCTCCTATCACCAGTTTCAAGAATCACACTTTGATCCCAGAAAAACCCTCTTGGAGCGAATTCTACCCTAGAGATATGTAATTTGAATAGAGTCCTTCAACATGATATTCCGTGTTCCGTACATGTTACATGCATGACGGATTCGACATACATGCATTCCTGAGTTGTGAGCATGTGGATTACTGATTTTTCATCCTCTATAAAAGGAATAATTTCATATAGACTCGTGTACACATTTTCACAAGCTTTCCCTAACACAAGTTTCGAATTCGTGCTTTTTTCACAGAAGAATACTTCTGGAGTTTATTCAACCTAATAGATATATAATTTACATGAATTCCATCAACATGGCATTCCGGGTTCCGTACATGATACATGCATGACGGATTCGAGAAACATGCGTTTCTGAGATGTGAGCATGTGGATTAGTGAACTTTCATCCACCAAAGAAGGCATATATTTCACTTTGAAATATTTACTCTGACTTCATAAGGTTTTTGTATCACCAGGTTCTAAAATCGGACATTTGGCAGTAGAAAACACTCTTTGAGCGAATTCTCACCAATACACATGTAATTTACATTGTTTACATAACCATGGCATTCCGTATTCCAAACATGTTTCATGCATCACGGATTCCTCAAACATGCATTTCTGAGCTGTGAACATGCACATGACAGATATTTCAACCACCAAACAAGTTATTATGCACTTTGAAATAGTTCCTTGGACTTCGTTGCTTCTCCTATTACCAGTTTAAGAATCACACTTTGATACCAGAAAAACCCTCTTGGAGCGAATTCTACCCAAGAGATATGTAATTTGAATAGATACCTTCAACATGATATTCCGTGTTCCGTACATGTTACATGCATGACGGATTCGACATACATGCATTCCTGAGTTGTGAGCATGTGGATTACTGATTTTTCATCCTCTATAAAAGGAATAATTTCATATAGACTCGTGTACACATTTTCACAAGCTTTCCCTAACACAAGTTTCGAATTCGTTCATTTTTCACAAAAGAATACTTCTATAGTGTATTCAACCTAATAGATATATAATTTACATGAATTCCATCAACATGGCATTCCGGGTTCCGTACATGATACATGCATGACGGATTCGAGAAACATGCGTTTCTGAGTTGTGAGCATGTGGGTTAGTGAACTTTCATCCACCAAAGAAGGCATATATTGCACTTTGAAATATTTAATCTGACTTCATAAGTTTTTTGTATCACCAGGTTCTAAAATCGGACATTTGGCAGTAGAAAACACTCTTTGAGCGAATTCTCACCAATACACATGTAATTTACATTGTTTACATAACCATGGCATTCCGTATTCCGAACATGTTTCATGCATCACGGATTCCTCAAACATGCATTTCTGAGCTGTGAACATGCGCATGACAGATGTTTCAACCACCAAACAAGTTACTTATGCACTTTGAAATAGTTCCTTGGACTTCGTTGCTTCTCCTATCACCAGTTTCAAGAATCACACTTTGATCCCAGAAAAACCCTCTTGGAGCGAATTCTACCCAAGAGATATGTAATTTGAATAGATACCTTCAACATGATATTCCGTGTTCCGTACATGTTACATGCATGACGGATTCGACATACATGCATTCCTGAGTTGTAAGCATGTGGATTACTGATTTTTCATCCTCTATAAAAGGAATAATTTCATATAGACTCGTGTACACATTTTCACAAGCTTTCCCTAACACAAGTTTCGCATTCGTACATTTTTCACAGAAGAATACTTCTGGAGTTTATTCAACCTAATAGATATATAATTTACATGAATTCCATCAACATGGCATTCCGGGTTCCGTACATGATACATGCATGACGGATTCGAGAAACATGCGTTTCTGAGATGTGAGCATGTGGATTAGTGAACTTTCATCCACCAAAGAAGGCATATATTTCACTTTGAAATATTTACTCTGACTTCATAAGTTTTTTGTATCACCAGGTTCTAAAATCGGACATTTGGCAGTGGAAAACTCTCTTTGAGCGAATTCTCACCAATACACATGTAATTTACATTGTTTACATAACCATGGCATTCCGTATTCCAAACATGTTTCATGCATCACGGATTCCTCAAACATGCATTTCTGAGCTGTGTACATGCACATGACAGATGTTTCAACCACCAAACAAGTTACTTATGCACTTTGAAATAGTTCCTTGGACTTCGTTGCTTCTCCTATCACCAGTTTCAAGAATCACACTTTGATCCCAGAAAAACCCTCTTGGAGCGAATTCTACCCTAGAGATATGTAATTTGAATAGAGTCCTTCAACATGATATTCCGTGTTCCGTACATGTTACATGCATGACGGATTCGACATACATGCATTCCTGAGTTGTGAGCATGTGGATTACTGATTTTTCATCCTCTATAAAAGGAATAATTTCATATAGACTCGTGTACACATTTTCACAAGCTTTCCCTAAGACAAGTTTCGAATTCGTGCTTTTTTCACAGAAGAATACTTCTGGAGTTTATTCAACCTAATAGATATATAATTTACATGAATTCCATCAACATGGCATTCCGGGTTCCGTACATGATACATGCATGACGGATTCGAGAAACATGCGTTTCTGAGATGTGAGCATGTGGATTAGTGAACTTTCATCCACCAAAGAAGGCATATATTTCACTTTGAAATATTTACTCTGACTTCATAAGTTTTTTGTATCACCAGGTTCTAAAATCGGACATTTGGCAGTAGAAAACACTCTTTGAGCGAATTCTCACCAATACACATGTAATTTACATTGTTTACATAACCATGGCATTCCGTATTCCAAACATGTTTCATGCATCACGGATTCCTCAAACATGCATTTCTGAGCTGTGAACATGCACATGACAGATATTTCAACCACCAAACAAGTTATTATGCACTTTGAAATAGTTCCTTGGACTTCGTTGCTTCTCCTATCACCAATTTCAAGAATCACACTTTGATCCCAGAAAAACCCTCTTGGAGCGAATTCTACCCAAGAGATATGTAATTTGAATAGATACCTTCAACATGATATTCCGTGTTCCGTACATGTTACATGCATGACGGATTCGACATACATGCATTCCTGAGTTGTGAGCATGTGGATTACTGATTTTTCATCCTCTATAAAAGGAATAATTTCATATAGACTCGTGTACACATTTTCACAAGCTTTCCCTAACACAAGTTTCGAATTCGTTCATTTTTCACAGAAGAATACTTCTGGAGTGTATTCAACCTAATAGATATATAATTTACATGAATTCCATCAACATGGCATTCCGGGTTCCGTACATGATACATGCATGACGGATTCGAGAAACATGCGTTTCTGAGTTGTGAGCATGTGGATTAGTGAACTTTCATCCACCAAAGAAGGCATATATTACACTTTGAAATATTTACTCTGACTTCATAAAGTTTTTGTATCACCAGGTTCTAAAATCGGACATTTGGCAGTAGAAAACACTCTTTGAGCGAATTCTCACCAATACACATGTAATTTACATTGTTTACATAACCATGGCATTCCGTATTCCGAACATGTTTCATGCATCACGGATTCCTCAAACATGCATTTCTGAGCTGTGAACATGCGCATGACAGATGTTTCAACCACCAAACAAGTTACTTATGCACTTTGAAATAGTTCCTTGGACTTCGTTGCTTCTCCTATCACCAGTTTCAAGAATCACACTTTGATCCCAGAAAAACCCTCTTGGAGCGAATTCTACCCTAGAGATATGTAATTTGAATAGAGTCCTTCAACATGATATTCCGTGTTCCGTACATGTTACATGCATGACGGATTCGACATACATGCATTCCTGAGTTGTGAGCATGTGGATTACTGATTTTTCATCCTCTATAAAAGGAATAATTTCATATAGACTCGTGTACACATTTTCACAAGCTTTCCCTAAGACAAGTTTCGAATTCGTGCTTTTTTCACAGAAGAATACTTCTGGAGTTTATTCAACCTAATAGATATATAATTTACATGAATTCCATCAACATGGCATTCCGGGTTCCGTACATGATACATGCATGACGGATTCGAGAAACATGCGTTTCTGAGATGTGAGCATGTGGATTAGTGAACTTTCATCCACCAAAGAAGGCATATATTTCACTTTGAAATATTTACTCTGACTTCATAAGTTTTTTGTATCACCAGGTTCTAAAATAGGACATTTGGCAGTAGAAAACACTCTTTGAGCGAATTCTCACCAATACACATGTAATTTACATTGTTTACATAACCATGGCATTCCGTATTCCAAACATGTTTCATGCATCACGGATTCCTCAAACATGCATTTCTGAGCTGTGAACATGCACATGACAGATATTTCAACCACCAAACAAGTTATTATGCACTTTGAAATAGTTCCTTGGACTTCGTTGCTTCTCCTATTACCAGTTTAAGAATCACACTTTGATACCAGAAAAACCCTCTTGGAGCGAATTCTACCCAAGAGATATGTAATTTGAATAGATACCTTCAACATGATATTCCGTGTTCCGTACATGTTACATGCATGACGGATTCGACATACATGCATTCCTGAGTTGTGAGCATGTGGATTACTGATTTTTCATCCTCTATAAAAGGAATAATTTCATATAGACTCGTGTACACATTTTCACAAGCTTTCCCTAACACAAGTTTCGAATTCGTTCATTTTTCACAAAAGAATACTTCTATAGTGTATTCAACCTAATAGATATATAATTTACATGAATTCCATCAACATGGCATTCCGGGTTCCGTACATGATACATGCATGACGGATTCGAGAAACATGCGTTTCTGAGTTGTGAGCATGTGGGTTAGTGAACTTTCATCCACCAAAGAAGGCATATATTGCACTTTGAAATATTTAATCTGACTTCATAAGTTTTTTGTATCACCAGGTTCTAAAATCGGACATTTGGCAGTAGAAAACACTCTTTGAGCGAATTCTCACCAATACACATGTAATTTACATTGTTTACATAACCATGGCATTCCGTATTCCGAACATGTTTCATGCATCACGGATTCCTCAAACATGCATTTCTGAGCTGTGAACATGCGCATGACAGATGTTTCAACCACCAAACAAGTTACTTATGCACTTTGAAATAGTTCCTTGGACTTCGTTGCTTCTCCTATCACCAGTTTCAAGAATCACACTTTGATCCCAGAAAAACCCTCTTGGAGCGAATTCTACCCTAGAGATATGTAATTTGAATAGAGTCCTTCAACATGATATTCCGTGTTCCGTACATGTTACATGCATGACGGATTCGACATACATGCATTCCTGAGTTGTGAGCATGTGGATTACTGATTTTTCATCCTCTATAAAAGGAATAATTTCATATAGACTCGTGTACACATTTTCACAAGCTTTCCCTAAGACAAGTTTCGAATTCGTGCTTTTTTCACAGAAGAATACTTCTGGAGTTTATTCAACCTAATAGATATATAATTTACATGAATTCCATCAACATGGCATTCCGGGTTCCGTACATGATACATGCATGACGGATTCGAGAAACATGCGTTTCTGAATTGTGAGCATGTGGATTAGTGAACTTTCATCCACCAAAGAAGGCATATATTACACTTTGAAATATTTACTCTGACTTCATAAGTTTTTTGTATCACCAGGTTCTAAAATCGGACATTTGGCAGTAGAAAACACTCTTTGAGCGAATTCTCACCAATACACATGTAATTTACATTGTTTACATAACCATGGCATTCCGTATTCCAAACATGTTTCATGCATCACGGATTCCTCAAACATGCATTTCTGAGCTGTGAACATGCGCATGACAGATGTTTCAACCACCAAACAAGTTATTATGCACTTTGAAATAGTTCCTTGGACTTCGTTGCTTCTCCTATCACCAGTTTCAAGAATCACACTTTGATCCCAGAAAAACCCTCTTGGAGCGAATTCTACCCTAGAGATATGTAATTTGAATAGATTCCTTCAACATGATATTCCGTGTTCCGTACATGTTACATGCATGACGGATTCGACATACATGCATTCCTGAGTTGTGACCATGTGGATTACTGATTTTTCATCCTCTATAAAAGGAATAATTTCATATAGACTCGTGTACACATTTTCACAAGCTTTCCCTAACACAAGTTTCGAATTCGTTCATTATTCACAGAAGAATACTTCTGGAGTGTATTCAAACTAATAGATATATAATTTACATGAATTCCATCAACATGGCATTCCGGGTTCCGTACATGATACATGCATGACGGATTCGAGAAACATGCGTTTCTGAGTTGTGAGCATGTGGATTAGTGAACTTTCATCCACCAAATAAGGCATATATTACACTTTGAAATATTTACTCTGACTTCATAAGTTTTTTGTATCACCAGGTTCTAAAATCGGACATTTGGCAGTGGAAAACACTCTTTGAGCGTATTCTCACCAATACACATGTAATTTACATTGTTTACATAACCATGGCATTCCGTATTCCAAACATGTTTCATGCATCACGGATTCCTCAAACATGCATTTCTGAGCTGTGAACATGCGCATGACAGATGTTTCAACCACCAAACAAGTTACTTATGCACTTTGAAATAGTTCCTTGGACTTCGTTGCTTCTCCTATCACCAGTTTCAAGAATCACACTTTGATCCCAGAAAAACCCTCTTGGAGCGAATTCTACCCTAGAGATATGTAATTTGAATAGATTCCTTCAACATGATATTCCGTGTTCCGTACATGTTACATGCATGACGGATTCGACATACATGCATTCCTGAGTTGTGACCATGTGGATTACTGATTTTTCATCCTCTATAAAAGGAATAATTTCATATAGACTCGTGTACACATTTTCACAAGCTTTCCCTAACACAAGTTTCGAATTCGTTCATTATTCACAGAAGAATACTTCTGGAGTGTATTCAACCTAATAGATATATAATTTACATGAATTCCATCAACATGGCATTCCGGGTTCCGTACATGATACATGCATGACGGATTCGAGAAACATGCGTTTCTGAGTTGTGAGCATGTGGATTAGTGAACTTTCATCCACCAAAGAAGGCATATATTACACTTTGAAATATTTACTCTGACTTCATAAGTTTTTTGTATCACCAGGTTCTAAAATCGGACATTTGGCAGTGGAAAACCCTCTTTGAGCGAATTCTCACCAATACACATGTAATTTACATTGTTTACATAACCATGGCATTCCGTATTCCGAACATGTTTCATGCATCACGGATTCCTCAAACATGCATTTCTGAGCTGTGAACATGCACGTGACAGATGTTTCAACCACCAAACAAGTTACTTATGCACTTTGAAATAGTTCCTTGGACTTCGTTGATTCTCCTATCACCAGTTTCAAGAATCACACTTTGATCCCAGAAAAACCCTCTTGGAGCGAATTCTACCCTAGAGATATGTAATTTGAATAGATTCCTTCAACATGATATTCCGTGTTCCGTACATGTTACATGCATGACGGATTCGACATACATGCATTCCTGAGTTGTGACCATGTGGATTACTGATTTTTCATCCTCTATAAAAGGAATAATTTCATATAGACTCGTGTACACATTTTCACAAGCTTTCCCTAACACAAGTTTCGAATTCGTTCATTTTTCACAGAAGAATACTTCTGGAGTGTATTCAACCTAATAGATATATAATTTACATGAATTCCATCAACATGGCATTCCGGGTTCCGTACATGATACATGCATGACGGATTCGAGAAACATGCGTTTCTGAGTTGTGAGCATGTGGATTAGTGAACTTTCATCCACCAAAGAAGGCATATATTACACTTTGAAATATTTACTCTGACTTCATAAGTTTTTTGTATCACCAGGTTCTAAAATCGGACATTTGGCAGTGGAAAACACTCTTTGAGCGAATTCTCACCAATACACGTGTAATTTACATTGTTTACATAACCATGGCATTCCGTATTCCGAACATGTTTCATGCATCACGGATTCCTCAAACATGCATTTCTGAGCTGTGAACATGCGCATGACAGATGTTTCAACCACCAAACAAGTTATTATGCACTTTGAAATAGTTCCTTGGACTTCGTTGCTTCTCCTATCACCAGTTTCAAGAATCACACTTTGATCCCAGAAAAACCCTCTTGGAGCGAATTCTACCCTAGAGATATGTAATTTGAATAGATTCCTTCAACATGATATTCCGTGTTCCGTACATGTTACATGCATGACGGATTCGACATACATGCATTCCTGAGTTGTGAGCATGTGGATTACTGATTTTTCATCCTCTATAAAAGGAATAATTTCATATAGACTCGTGTACACATTTTCACAAGCTTTCCCTAAGACAAGTTTCGAATTCGTGCTTTTTTCACAGAAGAATACTTCTGGAGTGTATTCAACCTAATAGATATATAATTTACATGAATTCCATCTACACGGCATTCCGGGTTCCGTACATGATACATGCATGACGGATTCGAGAAACATGCGTTTCTGAGTTGTGAGCATGTGGATTAGTGAACTTTCATCCACCAAAGAAGGCATATATTACACTTTGAAATATTTACTCTGACTTCATAAGTTTTTTGTATCACCAGGTTCTAAAATCGGACATTTGGCAGTGGAAAACCCTCTTTGAGCGAATTCTCACCAATACACATGTAATTTACATTGTTTACATAACCATGGCATTCCGTATTCCGAACATGTTTCATGCATCACGGATTCCTCAAACATGCATTTCTGAGCTGTGAACATGCACGTGACAGATGTTTCAACCACCAAACAAGTTACTTATGCACTTTGAAATAGTTCCTTGGACTTCGTTGATTCTCCTATCACCAGTTTCAAGAATCACACTTTGATCCCAGAAAAACCCTCTTGCAGCGAATTCTACCCTAGAGATATGTAATTTGAATAGATTCCTTCAACATGATATTCCGTGTTCCGTACATGTTACATGCATGACGGATTCGACATACATGCATTCCTGAGTTGTGACCATGTGGATTACTGATTTTTCATCCTCTATAAAAGGAATAATTTCATATAGACTCGTGTACACATTTTCACAAGCTTTCCCTAACACAAGTTTCGAATTCGTTCATTTTTCACAGAAGAATACTTCTGGAGTGTATTCAACCTAATAGATATATAATTTACATGAATTCCATCAACATGGCATTCCGGGTTCCGTACATGATACATGCATGACGGATTCGAGAAACATGCGTTTCTGAGTTGTGAGCATGTGGATTAGTGAACTTTCATCCACCAAAGAAGGCATATATTACACTTTGAAATATTTACTCTGACTTCATAAGTTTTTTGTATCACCAGGTTCTAAAATCGGACATTTGGCAGTGGAAAACCCTCTTTGAGCGAATTCTCACCAATACACATGTAATTTACATTGTTTACATAACCATGGCATTCCGTATTCCGAACATGTTTCATGCATCACGGATTCCTCAAACATGCATTTCTGAGCTGTGAACATGCGCATGACAGATGTTTCAACCACCAAACAAGTTATTATGCACTTTGAAATAGTTCCTTGGACTTCGTTGCTTCTCCTATCACCAGTTTCAAGAATCACACTTTGATCCCAGAAAAACCCTCTTGGAGCGAATTCTACCCTAGAGATATGTAATTTGAATAGATTCCTTCAACATGATATTCCGTGTTCCGTACATGTTACATGCATGACGGATTCGACATACATGCATTCCTGAGTTGTGACCATGTGGATTACTGATTTTTCATCCTCTATAAAAGGAATAATTTCATATAGACTCGTGTACACATTTTCACAAGCTTTCCCTAACACAAGATTCGAATTCGTTCATTTTTCACAGAAGAATACTTCTGGAGTGTATTCAACCTAATAGATATATAATTTGCATGAAGTCCATCAACATGGCATTCCGGGTTCCGTACATGATACATGCATGACGGATTCGAGAAACATGCGTTTCTGAGTTGTGAGCATGTGGATTAGTGAACTTTCATCCACCAAAGAAGGCATATATTACACTTTGAAATATTTACTCTGACTTCATAAGTTTTTTGTATCACCAGGTTCTAAAATCGGACATTTGGCAGTGGAAAACACTCTTTGAGCGAATTCTCACCAATACACATGTAATTTACATTGTTTACATAACCATGGCATTCCGTATTCCGAACATGTTTCATGCATCACGGATTCCTCAAACATGCATTTCTGAGCTGTGAACATGCGCGTGACAGATGTTTCAACCACCAAACAAGTTACTTATGCACTTTGAAATAGTTCCTTGGACTTCGTTGCTTCTCCTATCACCAGTTTCAAGAATCACACTTTGATCCCAGAAAAACCCTCTTGGAGCGAATTCTACCCTAGAGATATGTAATTTGAATAGATTCCTTCAACATGATATTCCGTGTTCCGTACATGTTACATGCATGACGGATTCGACATACATGCATTCCTGAGTTGTGACCATGTGGATTACTGATTTTTCATCCTCTATAAAAGGAATAATTTCATATAGACTCGTGTACACATTTTCACAAGCTTTCCCTAACACAAGATTCGAATTCGTTCATTTTTCACAGAAGAATACTTCTGGAGTGTATTCAACCTAATAGATATATAATTTACATTAATTCCATCAACATGGCATTCCGGGTTCCGTACATGATACATGCATGACGGATTCGAGAAACATGCGTTTCTGAGTTGTGAGCATGTGGATTAGTGAACTTTCATCCACCAAAGAAGGCATATATTACACTTTGAAATATTTACTCTGACTTCATAAGTTTTTTGTATCACCAGGTTCTAAAATCGGACATTTGGCAGTGGAAAACCCTCTTTGAGCGAATTCTCACCAATACACATGTAATTTACATTGTTTACATAACCATGGCATTCCGTATTCCGAACATGTTTCATGCATCACGGATTCCTCAAACATGCATTTCTGAGCTGTGAACATGCGCATGACAGATGTTTCAACCACCAAACAAGTTACTTATGCACTTTGAAATAGTTCCTTGGACTTCGTTGCTTCTCCTATCACCAGTTTCAAGAATCACCCTTTGATCCCAGAAAAACCCTCTTGGAGCGAATTCTACCCTAGAGATATGTAATTTGAATAGATTCCTTCAACATGATATTCCGTGTTCCGTACATGTTACATGCATGACGGATTCGACATACATGCATTCCTGAGTTGTGACCATGTGGATTACTGATTTTTCATCCTCTATAAAAGGAATAATTTCATATAGACTCGTGTACACATTTTCACAAGCTTTCCCTAACACAAGTTTCGAATTCGTTCATTTTTCACAGAAGAATACTTCTGGAGTGTATTCAACCTAATAGATATATAATTTACATGAATTCCATCAACATGGCATTCCGGGTTCCGTACATGATACATGCATGACGGATTCGAGAAACATGCGTTTCTGAGTTGTGAGCATGTGGATTAGTGTACTTTCATCCACCAAAGAAGGCATATATTACACTTTGAAATATTTACTCTGACTTCATAATTTTTCTGTATCACCAGGTTCTAAAATCGGACATTTGGCAGTGGAAAACCCTCTTTGAGCGAATTCTCACCAATACACATGTAATTTACATTGTTTACATAACCATGGCATTCCGTATTCCGAACATGTTTCATGCATCACGGATTCCTCAAACATGCATTTCTGAGCTGTGAACATGCGCATGACAGATGTTTCAACCACCAAACAAGTTACTTATGCACTTTGAAATAGTTCCTTGGACTTCGTTGCTTCTCCTATCACCAGTTTCAAGAATCACACTTTGATCCCAGAAAAACCCTCTTGGAGCGAATTCTACCCTAGAGATATGTAATTTGAATAGATTCCTTCAACATGATATTCCGTGTTCCGTACATGTTACATGCATGACGGATTCGACATACATGCATTCCTGAGTTGTGAGCATGTGGATTACTGATTTTTCATCCTCTATAAAAGGAATAATTTCATATAGACTCGTGTACACATTTTCACAAGCTTTCCCTAACACAAGTTTCGAATTCGTTCATTTTTCACAGAAGAATAATTCTGGAGTGTATTCAACCTAATAGATATATAATTTACATGAATTCCATCAACATGGCATTCCGGGTTCCGTACATGATACATGCATGACGGATTCGAGAAACATGCGTTTCTGAGTTGTGAGCATGTGGATTAGTGAACTTTCATCCACCAAAGAAGGCATATATTACACTTTGAAATATTTACTCTGACTTCATAAGTTTTTTGTATCACCAGGTTCTAAAATCGGACATTTGGCAGTGGAAAACACTCTTTGAGCGAATTCTCACCAATACAAATGTAATTTACATTGTTTACATAACCATGGCATTCCGTATTCCGAACATGTTTCATGCATCACGGATTCCTCAAACATGCATTTCTGAGCTGTGAACATGCGCATGACAGATGTTTCAACCACCAAACAAGTTATTATGCACTTTGTAATAGTTCCTTGGACTTCGTTGCTTCTCCTATCACCAGTTTCAAGAATCACACTTTGATCCCAGAAAAACCCTCTTGGAGCGAATTCTACCCTAGAGATATGTAATTTGAATAGATTCCTTCAACATGATATTCCGTGTTCCGTACATGTTACATGCATGACGGATTCGACATACATGCATTCCTGAGTTGTGACCATGTGGATTACTGATTTTTCATCCTCTATAAAAGGAATAATTTCATATAGACTCGTGTACACATTTTCACAAGCTTTCCCTAACACAAGTTTCGAATTCGTTCATTATTCACAGAAGAATACTTCTGGAGTGTATTCAACCTAATAGATATATAATTTACATGAATTCCATCAACATGGCATTCCGGGTTCCGTACATGATACATGCATGACGGATTCGAGAAACATTCGTTTCTGAGTTGTGAGCATGTGGATTAGTGAACTTTCATCCACCAAAGAAGGCATATATAACACTTTGAAATATTTACTCTGACTTCATAAGTTTTTTGTATCACCAGGTTCTAAAATCGGACATTTGGCAGTGGAAAACACTCTTTGAGCGTATTCTCACCAATACACATGTAATTTACATTGTTTACATAACCATGGCATTCCGTATTCCAAACATGTTTCATGCATCACGGATTCCTCAAACATGCATTTCTGAGCTGTGAACATGCGCATGACAGATGTTTCAACCACCAAACAAGTTACTTATGCACTTTGAAATAGTTCCTTGGACTTCGTTGCTTCTCCTATCACCAGTTTCAAGAATCACACTTTGATCCCAGAAAAACCCTCTTGGAGCGAATTCTACCCTAGTGATATGTAATTTGAATAGATTCCTTCAACATGATATTCCGTGTTCCGTACATGTTACATGCATGACGGATTCGACATACATGCATTCCTGAGTTGTGAGCATGTGGATTACTGATTTTTCATCCTCTATAAAAGGAATAATTTCATATAGACTCGTGTACACATTTTCACAAGCTTTCCCTAACACAAGTTTCGAATTCGTTCATTTTTCACAGAGGAATACTTCTGGAGTGTATTCAACCTAATAGATATATAATTTACATGAATTCCATCAACATGGCATTCCGGGTTCCGTACATGATACATGCATGACGGATTCGAGAAACATGCGTTTCTGAGTTGTGAGCATGTGGATTAGTGAACTTTCATCCACCAAAGAAGGCATATATTACACTTTGAAATATTTACTCTGACTTCATAAGTTTTTTGTATCACCAGGTTCTAAAATCGGACATTTGGCAGTGGAAAACACTCTTTGAGCGAATTCTCACCAATACACATGTAATTTACATTGTTTACATAACCATGGCATTCCGTATTCCCAACATGTTTCATGCATCACGGATTCCTCAAACATGCATTTCTGAGCTGTGAACATGCGCATGACAGATGTTTCAACCACCAAACAAGTTACTTATGCACTTTGAAATAGTTCCTTGGACTTCATTGCCTCTCCTATCACCAGTTTCAAGAATCACACTTTGATCCCAGAAAAACCCTCTTGGAGCGAATTCTACCCTAGAGATATGTAATTTGAATAGATTCCTTCAACATGATATTCCGTGTTCCGTACATGTTACATGCATGACGGATTCGACATACATGCATTCCTGAGTTGTGAGCATGTGGATTACTGATTTTTCATCCTCTATAAAAGGAATAATTTCATATAGACTCGTGTACACATTTTCACAAGCTTTCCCTAACACAAGTTTCGAATTCGTTCATTTTTCACAGAACAATACTTCTGGATTGTATTCAACCTAATAGATATATAATTTACATGAATTCCATCACCATGGCATTCCGGGTTCCGTACATGATACATGCATGACAGATTCGAGAAACATGCGTTTCTGAGTTGTGAGCATGTGGATTAGTGAACTTTCATCCACCAAAGAAGGCATATATTACACTTTGAAATATTTACTCTGACTTCATAAGTTTTTTGTATCACCAGGTTCTAAAATCGGACATTTGGCAGTGGAAAACACTCTTTGAGCGTATTCTCACCAATACACATGTAATTTACATTGTTTACATAACCATGGCATTCCGTATTCCAAACATGTTTCATGCATCACGGATTCCTCAAACATGCATTTCTGAGCTGTGAACATGCGCATGACAGATGTTTCAACCACCAAACAAGTTACTTATGCACTTTGAAGTAGTTCCTTGGACTTCGTTGCTTCTCCTATCACCAGTTTCAAGAATCACACTTTGATCCCAGAAAAACCCTCTTGGAGCGAATTCTACCCTAGAGATATGTAATTTGAATAGATTCCTTCAACATGATATTCCGTGTTCCGTACATGTTACATGCATGACGGATTCGACATACATGCATTCCTGAGTTGTGACCATGTGGATTACTGATTTTTCATCCTCTATAAAAGGAATAATTTCATATAGACTCGTGTACACATTTTCACAAGCTTTCCCTAACACAAGTTTCGAATTCGTTCATTATTCACAGAAGAATACTTCTGGAGTGTATTCAACCTAATAGATATATAATTTACATGAATTCCATCAACATGGCATTCCGGGTTCCGTACATGATACATGCATGACGGATTCGAGAAACATGCGTTTCTGAGTTGTGAGCATGTGGATTAGTGAACTTTCATCCACCAAAGAAGGCATATATTACACTTTGAAATATTTACTCTGACTTCATAAGTTTTTTGTATCACCAGGTTCTAAAATCGGACATTTGGCAGTAGAAAACACTCTTTGAGCGAATTCTCACCAATACACATGTAATTTACATTGTTTACATAACCATGGCATTCCGTATTCCAAACATGTTTCATGCATCACGGATTCCTCAAACATGCATTTCTGAGCTGTGAACATGCGCATGACAGATGTTTCAACCACCAAACAAGTTACTTATGCACTTTGAAATAGTTCCTTGGACTTCGTTGCTTCTCCTATCACCAGTTTCAAGAATCACACTTTGATCCCAGAAAAACCCTCTTGGAGCGAATTCTACCCTAGAGATATGTAATTTGAATAGATTCCTTCAACATGATATTCCGTGTTCCGTACATGTTACATGCATGACGGATTCGACATACATGCATTCCTGAGTTGTGACCATGTGGATTACTGATTTTTCATCCTCTATAAAAGGAATAATTTCATATAGACTCGTGTACACATTTTCACAAGCTTTCCCTAACACAAGTTTCGAATTCGTTCATTATTCACAGAAGAATACTTCTGGAGTGTATTCAACCTAATAGATATATAATTTACATGAATTCCATCAACATGGCATTCCGGGTTCCGTACATGATACATGCATGACGGATTCGAGAAACATGCGTTTCTGAGTTGTGAGCATGTGGATTAGTGAACTTTCATCCACCAAAGAAGGCATATATTACACTTTGAAATATTTACTCTGACTTCATAAGTTTTTTGTATCACCAGGTTCTAAAATCGGACATTTGGCAGTAGAAAACACTCTTTGAGCGAATTCTCACCAATACACATGTAATTTACATTGTTTACATAACCATGGCATTCCGTATTCCAAACATGTTTCATGCATCACGGATTCCTCAAACATGCATTTCTGAGCTGTGAACATGCGCATGACAGATGTTTCAACCACCAAACAAGTTACTTATGCACTTTGAAATAGTTCCTTGGACTTCGTTGCTTCTCCTATCACCAGTTTCAAGAATCACACTTTGATCCCAGAAAAACCCTCTTGGAGCGAATTCTACCCTAGAGATATGTAATTTGAATAGATTCCTTCAACATGATATTCCGTGTTCCGTACATGTTACATGAATGACGGATTCGACATACATGCATTCCTGAGTTGTGAGCATGTGGATTACTGATTTTTCATCCTCTATAAAAGGAATAATTTCATATAGACTCGTGTACACATTTTCACAAGCTTTCCCTAACACAAGTTTCGAATTCGTTCATTTTTCACAGAAGAATACTTCTGGAGTGTATTCAACCTAATAGATATATAATTTACATGAATTCCATCAACATGGCATTCCGGGTTCCGTACATGATACATGCATGACGGATTCGAGAAACATGCGTTTCTGAGTTGTGAGCATGTGGATTAGTGAACTTTCATCCACCAAAGAAGGCATATATTACACTTTGAAATATTTACTCTGACTTCATAAGTTTTTTGTATCACCAGGTTCTAAAATCGGACATTTGGCAGTAGAAAACACTCTTTGAGCGAATTCTCACCAATACACATGTAATTTACATTGTTTACATAACCATGGCATTCCGTATTCCGAACATGTTTCATGCATCACGGATTCCTCAAACATGCATTTCTGAGCTGTGAACATGCGCATGACAGATGTTTCAACCACCAAACAAGTTACTTATGCACTTTGAAATAGTTCCTTGGACTTCGTTGCTTCTCCTATCACCAGTTTCAAGAATCACACTTTGATCCCAGAAAAACCCTCTTGGAGCGAATTCTACCCTAGAGATATGTAATTTGAATAGATTCCTTCAACATGATATTCCGTGTTCCGTACATGTTACATGCATGACGGATTCGACAAACATGCATTCCTGAGTTGTGAGCATGTGGATTACTGATTTTTCATTCTCTATAAAAGGAATAATTTCATATAGACTCGTGTACACTTTTTCACAACCTTTCCCTAACACAAGTTTCGAATTCGTTCATTTTTCACAGAAGAATTCTTCTGGAGTGTATTCAACCTAATAGATATATAATTTACATGAATTCCATCAACAAGGCATTCTGGGTTCCGTACATGATACATGCATGACGGATTCGAGAAACATGCGTTTCTGAGTTGTGAGCATGTGGATTAGTGAACTTTCATCCACCAAAGAAGGCATATATTACACTTTGAAATATTTACTCTGACTTCATAGGTTTTTGTATCACCAGGTTCTAAAATCGGACATTGGCAGTAGAAAACACTCTTTGAGCGAATTCTCACCAATACACATGTAATTTACATTGTTTACATAACCATGGCATTCCGTATTCCGAACATGTTTCATGCATCACGGATTCCTCAAACATGCATTTCTGAGCTGTGAACATGCGCATGACAGGTGTTTCAACCACCAAACAAGTTACTTATGCACTTTGAAATAGTTCCTTGGACTTCGTTGCTTCTCCTATCACCAGTTTCAAGAATCACACTTTGATCCCAGAAAAAACCTCTTGGAGCGAATTCTACCCTAGAGATATGTAATTTGAATACATTCCTTCAACATGATATTCCGTGTTCCGTACATGTTACATGCATGACGGATTCGACATACATGCATTCCTGAGTTGTGAGCATGTGGATTACTGATTTTTCATCCTCTATAAAAGGAATAATTTCATATAGACTCGTGTACACATTTTCACAAGCTTTCCCTAACACAAGTTTCGAATTCGTTCATTTTTCACAGAAGAATACTTCTGGAGTGTATTCAACCTAATAGATATATAATTTACATGAATTCCATCAACATGGCATTCCGGGTTCCGTACATGATACATGCATGACGGATTCGAGAAACATGCGTTTCTGAGTTGTGAGCATGTGGATTAGTGAACTTTCATCCACCAAAGAAGGCATATATTACACTTTGAAATATTTACTCTGACTTCATAAGTTTTTTGTATCACCAGGTTCTAAAATCGGACATTTGGCAGTAGAAAACACTCTTTGAGCGAATTCTCACCAATACACATGTAATTTACATTGTTTACATAACCATGGCATTCCGTATTCCGAACATGTTTCATGCATCACGGATTCATCAAACATGCATTTCTGAGCTGTGAACATGCGCATGACAGATGTTTCAACCACCAAACAAGTTACTTATGCACTTTGAAATAGTTCCTTGGACTTCGTTGCTTCTCCTATCACCAGTTTCAAGAATCACACTTTGATCCCAGAAAAACCTTCTTGGAGCGAATTCTACCCCAGAGATATGTAATTTGAATAGATTCCTTCAACATGATATTCCGTGTTCCGTACATGTTACATGCATGACGGATTCGACAAAAATGCATTCCTGAGTTGTGAGCATGTGGATAACTGATTTTTCATCCTCTATAAAAGGAATAATTTCATATAGACTCGTGTACACTTTTTCACAAACTTTCCCTAACACAAGTTTCGAATTCGTTCATTTTTCACAGAAGAATTCTTCTGGAGTGTATTCAACCTAATAGATATATAATTTACATGAATTCCATCAACAAGGCATTCTGGGTTCCGTACATGATACATGCATGACGGATTCGAGAAACATGCGTTTCTGAGTTGTGAGCATGTGGATTAGTGAACTTTCATCCACCAAAGAAGGCATATATTACACTTTGAAATATTTACTCTGACTTCATAAGTTTTTTGTATCACCAGGTTCTAAAATCGGACATTTGGCAGTAGAAAACACTCTTTGAGCGAATTCTCACCAATACACATGTAATTTACATTGTTTACATAAACATGGCATTCCGTATTCCGAACATGTTTCATGCATCACGGATTCCTCAAACATGCATTTCTGAGCTCTGAACATGCGCATGACAGATGTTTCAACCACCAAACAAGTTACTTACGCACTTTGAAATAGTTCCTTGGACTTCATTGCCTCTCCTATCACCAGTTTCAAGAATCACACTTTGATCCCAGAAAAACCCTCTTGGAGCGAATTCTACCCTAGAGATATGTAATTTGAATAGATTCCTTCAACATGATATTCCGTGTTCCGTACATGTTACATGCATGACGGATTCGACATACATGCATTCCTGAGTTGTGAGCATGTGGATTACTGATTTTTCATCCTCTATAAAAGGAATAATTTCATATAGACTCGTGTACACATTTTCACAAGCTTTCCCTAACACAAGTTTCGAATTCGTTCATTTTTCACAGAACAATACTTCTGGATTGTATTCAACCTAATAGATATATAATTTACATGAATTCCATCACCATGGCATTCCGGGTTCCGTACATGATACATGCATGACAGATTCGAGAAACATGCGTTTCTGAGTTGTGAGCATGTGGATTAGTGAACTTTCATCCACCAAAGAAGGCATATATTACACTTTGAAATATTTACTCTGACTTCATAAGTTTTTTGTATCACCAGGTTCTAAAATCGGACATTTGGCAGTGGAAAACACTCTTTGAGCGTATTCTCACCAATACACATGTAATTTACATTGTTTACATAACCATGGCATTCCGTATTCCAAACATGTTTCATGCATCACGGATTCCTCAAACATGCATTTCTGAGCTGTGAACATGCGCATGACAGATGTTTCAACCACCAAACAAGTTACTTATGCACTTTGAAGTAGTTCCTTGGACTTCGTTGCTTCTCCTATCACCAGTTTCAAGAATCACACTTTGATCCCAGAAAAACCCTCTTGGAGCGAATTCTACCCTAGAGATATGTAATTTGAATAGATTCCTTCAACATGATATTCCGTGTTCCGTACATGTTACATGCATGACGGATTCGACATACATGCATTCCTGAGTTGTGACCATGTGGATTACTGATTTTTCATCCTCTATAAAAGGAATAATTTCATATAGACTCGTGTACACATTTTCACAAGCTTTCCCTAACACAAGTTTCGAATTCGTTCATTATTCACAGAAGAATACTTCTGGAGTGTATTCAACCTAATAGATATATAATTTACATGAATTCCATCAACATGGCATTCCGGGTTCCGTACATGATACATGCATGACGGATTCGAGAAACATGCGTTTCTGAGTTGTGAGCATGTGGATTAGTGAACTTTCATCCACCAAAGAAGGCATATATTACACTTTGAAATATTTACTCTGACTTCATAGGTTTTTGTATCACCAGGTTCTAAAATCGGACATTGGCAGTAGAAAACACTCTTTGAGCGAATTCTCACCAATACACATGTAATTTACATTGTTTACATAACCATGGCATTCCGTATTCCAAACATGTTTCATGCATCACGGATTCCTCAAACATGCATTTCTGAGCTGTGAACATGCGCATGACAGATGTTTCAACCACCAAACAAGTTACTTATGCACTTTGAAATAGTTCCTTGGACTTCGTTGCTTCTCCTATCACCAGTTTCAAGAATCACACTTTGATCCCAGAAAAACCCTCTTGGAGCGAATTCTACCCTAGAGATATGTAATTTGAATAGATTCCTTCAACATGATATTCCGTGTTCCGTACATGTTACATGCATGACGGATTCGACATACATGCATTCCTGAGTTGTGACCATGTGGATTACTGATTTTTCATCCTCTATAAAAGGAATAATTTCATATAGACTCGTGTACACATTTTCACAAGCTTTCCCTAACACAAGTTTCGAATTCGTTCATTTTTCACAGAAGAATACTTCTGGAGTGTATTCAACCTAATAGATATATAATTTACATGAATTCCATCAACATGGCATTCCGGGTTCCGTACATGATACATGCATGACGGATTCGAGAAACATGCGTTTCTGAGTTGTGAGCATGTGGATTAGTGAACTTTCATCCACCAAAGAAGGCATATATTACACTTTGAAATATTTACTCTGACTTCATAAGTTTTTTGTATCACCAGGTTCTAAAATCGGACATTTGGCAGTAGAAAACACTCTTTGAGCGAATTCTCACCAATACACATGTAATTTACATTGTTTACATAACCATGGCATTCCGTATTCCGAACATGTTTCATGCATCACGGATTCCTCAAACATGCATTTCTGAGCTGTGAACATGCGCATGACAGATGTTTCAACCACCAAACAAGTTACTTATGCACTTTGAAATAGTTCCTTGGACTTCGTTGCTTCTCCTATCACCAGTTTCAAGAATCACACTTTGATCCCAGAAAAACCCTCTTGGAGCGAATTCTACCCTAGAGATATGTAATTTGAATAGATTCCTTCAACATGATATTCCGTGTTCCGTACATGTTACATGCATGACGGATTCGACAAACATGCATTCCTGAGTTGTGAGCATGTGGATTACTGATTTTTCATTCTCTATAAAAGGAATAATTTCATATAGACTCGTGTACACTTTTTCACAACCTTTCCCTAACACAAGTTTCGAATTCGTTCATTTTTCACAGAAGAATTCTTCTGGAGTGTATTCAACCTAATAGATATATAATTTACATGAATTCCATCAACAAGGCATTCTGGGTTCCGTACATGATACATGCATGACGGATTCGAGAAACATGCGTTTCTGAGTTGTGAGCATGTGGATTAGTGAACTTTCATCCACCAAAGAAGGCATATATTACACTTTGAAATATTTACTCTGACTTCATAGGTTTTTGTATCACCAGGTTCTAAAATCGGACATTGGCAGTAGAAAACACTCTTTGAGCGAATTCTCACCAATACACATGTAATTTACATTGTTTACATAACCATGGCATTCCGTATTCCGAACATGTTTCATGCATCACGGATTCCTCAAACATGCATTTCTGAGCTGTGAACATGCGCATGACAGGTGTTTCAACCACCAAACAAGTTACTTATGCACTTTGAAATAGTTCCTTGGACTTCGTTGCTTCTCCTATCACCAGTTTCAAGAATCACACTTTGATCCCAGAAAAAACCTCTTGGAGCGAATTCTACCCTAGAGATATGTAATTTGAATAGATTCCTTCAACATGATATTCCGTGTTCCGTACATGTTACATGCATGACGGATTCGACATACATGCATTCCTGAGTTGTGACCATGTGGATTACTGATTTTTCATCCTCTATAAAAGGAATAATTTCATATAGACTCGTGTACACATTTTCACAAGCTTTCCCTAACACAAGTTTCGAATTCGTTCATTTTTCACAGAAGAATACTTCTGGAGTGTATTCAACCTAATAGATATATAATTTACATGAATTCCATCAACATGGCATTCCGGGTTCCGTACATGATACATGCATGACGGATTCGAGAAACATGCGTTTCTGAGTTGTGAGCATGTGGATTAGTGAACTTTCATCCACCAAAGAAGGCATATATTACACTTTGAAATATTTACTCTGACTTCATAAGTTTTTTGTATCACCAGGTTCTAAAATCGGACATTTGGCAGTAGAAAACACTCTTTGAGCGAATTCTCACCAATACACATGTAATTTACATTGTTTACATAACCATGGCATTCCGTATTCCGAACATGTTTCATGCATCACGGATTCCTCAAACATGCATTTCTGAGCTGTGAACATGCGCATGACAGATGTTTCAACCACCAAACAAGTTACTTATGCACTTTGAAATAGTTCCTTGGACTTCGTTGCTTCTCCTATCACCAGTTTCAAGAATCACACTTTGATCCCAGAAAAACCCTCTTGGAGCGAATTCTACCCTAGAGATATGTAATTTGAATAGATTCCTTCAACATGATATTCCGTGTTCCGTACATGTTACATGCATGACGGATTCGACAAACATGCATTCCTGAGTTGTGAGCATGTGGATTACTGATTTTTCATTCTCTATAAAAGGAATAATTTCATATAGACTCGTGTACACTTTTTCACAACCTTTCCCTAACACAAGTTTCGAATTCGTTCATTTTTCACAGAAGAATTCTTCTGGAGTGTATTCAACCTAATAGATATATAATTTACATGAATTCCATCAACAAGGCATTCTGGGTTCCGTACATGATACATGCATGACGGATTCGAGAAACATGCGTTTCTGAGTTGTGAGCATGTGGATTAGTGAACTTTCATCCACCAAAGAAGGCATATATTACACTTTGAAATATTTACTCTGACTTCATAGGTTTTTGTATCACCAGGTTCTAAAATCGGACATTGGCAGTAGAAAACACTCTTTGAGCGAATTCTCACCAATACACATGTAATTTACATTGTTTACATAACCATGGCATTCCGTATTCCGAACATGTTTCATGCATCACGGATTCCTCAAACATGCATTTCTGAGCTGTGAACATGCGCATGACAGGTGTTTCAACCACCAAACAAGTTACTTATGCACTTTGAAATAGTTCCTTGGACTTCGTTGCTTCTCCTATCACCAGTTTCAAGAATCACACTTTGATCCCAGAAAAAACCTCTTGGAGCGAATTCTACCCTAGAGATATGTAATTTGAATACATTCCTTCAACATGATATTCCGTGTTCCGTACATGTTACATGCATGACGGATTCGACATACATGCATTCCTGAGTTGTGAGCATGTGGATTACTGATTTTTCATCCTCTATAAAAGGAATAATTTCATATAGACTCGTGTACACATTTTCACAACCTTTCCCTAACACAAGTTTCGAATTCGTTCATTTTTCACAGAAGAATACTTCTGGAGTGTATTCAACCTAATAGATATATAATTTACATGAATTCCATCAACATGGCATTCCGGGTTCCGTACATGATACATGCATGACGGATTCGAGAAACATGCGTTTCTGAGTTGTGAGCATGTGGATTAGTGAACTTTCATCCACCAAAGAAGGCATATATTACACTTTGAAATATTTACTCTGACTTCATAAGTTTTTTGTATCACCAGGTACTAAAATCGGACATTTGGCAGTAGAAAACACTCTTTGAGCGAATTCTCACCAATACACATGTAATTTACATTGTTTACATAACCATGGCATTCCGTATTCCGAACATGTTTCATGCATCACGGATTCATCAAACATGCATTTCTGAGCTGTGAACATGCGCATGACAGATGTTTCAACCACCAAACAAGTTACTTATGCACTTTGAAATAGTTCCTTGGACTTCGTTGCTTCTCCTATCACCAGTTTCAAGAATCACACTTTGATCCCAGAAAAACCTTCTTGGAGCGAATTCTACCCTAGAGATATGTAATTTGAATAGATTCCTTCAACATGATATTCCGTGTTCCGTACATGTTACATGCATGACGGATTCGACAAACATGCATTCCTGAGTTGTGAGCATGTGGATAACTGATTTTTCATCCTCTATAAAAGGAATAATTTCATATAGACTCGTGTACACTTTTTCACAAACTTTCCCTAACACAAGTTTCGAATTCGTTCATTTTTCACAGAAGAATTCTTCTGGAGTGTATTCAACCTAATAGATATATAATTTACATGAATTCCATCAACAAGGCATTCTGGGTTCCGTACATGATACATGCATGACGGATTCGAGAAACATGCGTTTCTGAGTTGTGAGCATGTGGATTAGTGAACTTTCATCCACCAAAGAAGGCATATATTACACTTTGAAATATTTACTCTGACTTCATAAGTTTTTTGTATCACCAGGTTCTAAAATCGGACATTTGGCAGTAGAAAACACTCTTTGAGCGAATTCTCACCAATACACATGTAATTTACATTGTTTACATAAACATGGCATTCCGTATTCCGAACATGTTTCATGCATCATGGATTCCTCAAACATGCATTTCTGAGCTCTGAACATGCGCATGACAGATGTTTCAACCACCAAACAAGTTACTTACGCACTTTGAAATAGTTCCTTGGACTTCGTTGCTTCTCCTATCACCAGTTTCAAGAATCACACTTTGATCCCAGAAAAACCCTCTTGGAGGGAATTCTACCCTAGAGATATGTAATTTGAATACATTCCTTCAACATGATATTCCGTGTTCCGTACATGTTACATGCATGACGGATTCGACAAACATGAATTCCTGAGTTGTGAGCATGTGGATTACTGATTTTTCATCCTCTATAAAAGGAATAATTTCATATAGACTCGTGTACACATTTTCACAACCTTTCCCTAACACAAGTTTCGAATTCGTTCATTTTTCACAGAAGAATACTTCTGGAGTGTATTCAACCTAATAGATATATAATTTACATGAATTCCATCAACATGGCATTCCGGGTTCCGTACATGATACATGCATGACGGATTCGAGAAACATGCGTTTCTGAGTTGTGAGCATGTATATTAGTGAACTTTCATCCACCAAAGAAGGCATATATTACACTTGGAAATATGTACTCTGACTTCATAAGTTTTTTGTATCACCAGGTTCTAAAATCGGACATTTGGCAGTAGAAAACACTCTTTGAGCGAATTCTCACCAATACACATGTAATTTACATTGTTTACATAACCATGGCATTCCGTATTTCGAACATGTTTCATGCATCACGGATTCCTCAAACATGCATTTCTGAGCTGTGAACATGCACATGACAGATATTTTAACCACCAAACATGTTACTTATGCACTTTGAAATAGTTCCTTGGACTTCGTTGCTTCCCTTATCACCAGTTTCAAGAATCACACTTTGATCCCAGAAAAACCCTCTTGGAGCGAATTCTACCCTAGAGATATGTAATTTGAATAGATTCCTTCAACATGATATTCCGTGTTCCGTACATGTTACATGCATGGCGGATTCGACAAACATGCATTCCTGAGTTGTGAGCATGTGGATAACTGATTTTTCATCCTCTATAAAAGGAATAATTTCATATAGACTCGTGTACACATTTTCACAAGCTTTCCCTAACACAAGTTTCGAATTCGTTCATTTTTCACACAAGAATACTTCTGGAGTGTATTCAACCTAATAGATATATAATTTACATGAATTCCATCAACATGGCATTCCGGGTTCCGTACATGATACATGCATGACGGATTCGAGAAACATGCGTTTCTGAGTTGTGAGCATGTGGATTAGTGAACTTTCATCCACCAAAGAAGGCATATATTACACTTGGAAATATGTACTCTGACTTCATAAGTTTTTTGTATCACCAGGTTCTAAAATCGGACATTTGGCAGTAGAAAACACTCTTTGAGCGAATTCTCACCAATACACATGTAATTTACATTGTTTACATAACCATGGCATTCCGTATTCCGAACATGTTTCATGCATCACGGATTCCTCAAACATGCATTTCTGAGCTGTGAACATGCGCATGACAGATGTTTCAACCACCAAACAAGTTACTTATGCACTTTGAAATAGTTCCTTGGACTTCGTTGCTTCTCCTATCACCAGTTTCAAGAATCACACTTTGATCCCAGAAAAACCCTCTTGGAGCGAATTCTACCCTAGAGATATGTAATTTGAATAGATTCCTTCAACATGATATTCCGTGTTCCGTACATGTTACATGCATGACGGATTCGACAAACATGCATTCCTGAGTTGTGAGCATGTGGATTACTGATTTTTCATTCTCTATAAAAGGAATAATTTCATATAGACTCGTGTACACTTTTTCACAACCTTTCCCTAACACAAGTTTCGAATTCGTTCATTTTTCACAGAAGAATTCTTCTGGAGTGTATTCAACCTAATAGATATATAATTTACATGAATTCCATCAACAAGGCATTCTGGGTTCCGTACATGATACATGCATGACGGATTCGAGAAACATGCGTTTCTGAGTTGTGAGCATGTGGATTAGTGAACTTTCATCCACCAAAAAGGCATATATTACACTTTGAAATATTTACTCTGACTTCATAGGTTTTTGTATCACCAGGTTCTAAAATCGGACATTGGCAGTAGAAAACACTCTTTGAGCGAATTCTCACCAATTCACATGTAATTTACATTGTTTACATAACCATGGCATTCCGTATTCCGAACATGTTTCATGCATCACGGATTCCTCAAACATGCATTTCTGAGCTGTGAACATGCGCATGACAGGTGTTTCAACCACCAAACAAGTTACTTATGCACTTTGAAATAGTTCCTTGGACTTCGTTGCTTCTCCTATCACCAGTTTCAAGAATCACACTTTGATCCCAGAAAAAACCTCTTGGAGCGAATTCTACCCTAGAGATATGTAATTTGAATACATTCCTTCAACATGATATTCCGTGTTCCGTACATGTTACATGCATGACGGATTCGACATACATGCATTCCTGAGTTGTGAGCATGTGGATTACTGATTTTTCATCCTCTATAAAAGGAATAATTTCATATAGACTCGTGTACACATTTTCACAACCTTTCCCTAACACAAGTTTCGAATTCGTTCATTTTTCACAGAAGAATACTTCTGGAGTGTATTCAACCTAATAGATATATAATTTACATGAATTCCATCAACATGGCATTCCGGGTTCCGTAGATGATACATGCATGACGGATTCGAGAAACATGCGTTTCTGAGTTGTGAGCATGTGGATTAGTGAACTTTCATCCACCAAAGAAGGCATATATTACACTTTGAAATATTTACTCTGACTTCATAAGTTTTTTGTATCACCAGGTTCTAAAATCGGACATTTGGCAGTAGAAAACACTCTTTGAGCGAATTCTCACCAATACACATGTAATTTACATTGTTTACATAACCATGGCATTCCGTATTCCGAACATGTTTCATGCATCACGGATTCCTCAAACATGCATTTCTGAGCTGTGAACATGCGCATGACAGATGTTTCAACCACCAAACAAGTTACTTACGCACTTTGAAATAGTTCCTTGGACTTCGTTGCTTCTCCTATCACCAGTTTCAAGAATCACACTTTGATCCCAGAAAAACCCTCTTGGAGGGAATTCTACCCTAGAGATATGTAATTTGAATACATTCCTTCAACATGATATTCCGTGTTCCGTACATGTTACATGCATGACGGATTCGACAAACATGAATTCCTGAGTTGTGAGCATGTGGATTACTGATTTTTCATCCTCTATAAAAGGAATAATTTCATATAGACTCGTGTACACATTTTCACAACCTTTCCCTAACACAAGTTTCGAATTCGTTCATTTTTCACAGAAGAATACTTCTGGAGTGTATTCAACCTAATAGATATATAATTTACATGAATTCCATCAACATGGCATTCCGGGTTCCGTACATGATACATGCATGACGGATTCGAGAAACATGCGTTTCTGAGTTGTGAGCATGTATATTAGTGAACTTTCATCCACCAAAGAAGGCATATATTACACTTGGAAATATGTACTCTGACTTCATAAGTTTTTTGTATCACCAGGTTCTAAAATCGGACATTTGGCAGTAGAAAACACTCTTTGAGCGAATTCTCACCAATACACATGTAATTTACATTGTTTACATAACCATGGCATTCCGTATTTCGAACATGTTTCATGCATCACGGATTCCTCAAACATGCATTTCTGAGCTGTGAACATGCACATGACAGATATTTTAACCACCAAACATGTTACTTATGCACTTTGAAATAGTTCCTTGGACTTCGTTGCTTCCCTTATCACCAGTTTCAAGAATCACACTTTGATCCCAGAAAAACCCTCTTGGAGCGAATTCTACCCTAGAGATATGTAATTTGAATAGATTCCTTCAACATGATATTCCGTGTTCCGTACATGTTACATGCATGGCGGATTCGACAAACATGCATTCCTGAGTTGTGAGCATGTGGATAACTGATTTTTCATCCTCTATAAAAGGAATAATTTCATATAGACTCGTGTACACATTTTCACAAGCTTTCCCTAACACAAGTTTCGAATTCGTTCATTTTTCACACAAGAATACTTCTGGAGTGTATTCAACCTAATAGATATATAATTTACATGAATTCCATCAACATGGCATTCCGGGTTCCGTACATGATACATGCATGACGGATTCGAGAAACATGCGTTTCTGAGTTGTGAGCATGTGGATTAGTGAACTTTCATCCACCAAAGAAGGCATATATTACACTTGGAAATATGTACTCTGACTTCATAAGTTTTTTGTATCACCAGGTTCTAAAATCGGACATTTGGCAGTAGAAAACACTCTTTGAGCGAATTCTCACCAATACACATGTAATTTACATTGTTTACATAACCATGGCATTCCGTATTCCGAACATGTTTCATGCATCACGGATTCCTCAAACATGCATTTCTGAGCTGTGAACATGCGCATGACAGATGTTTCAACCACCAAACAAGTTACTTATGCACTTTGAAATAGTTCCTTGGACTTCGTTGCTTCTCCTATCACCAGTTTCAAGAATCACACTTTGATCCCAGAAAAACCCTCTTGGAGCGAATTCTACCCTAGAGATATGTAATTTGAATAGATTCCTTCAACATGATATTCCGTGTTCCGTACATGTTACATGCATGACGGATTCGACAAACATGCATTCCTGAGTTGTGAGCATGTGGATTACTGATTTTTCATTCTCTATAAAAGGAATAATTTCATATAGACTCGTGTACACTTTTTCACAACCTTTCCCTAACACAAGTTTCGAATTCGTTCATTTTTCACAGAAGAATTCTTCTGGAGTGTATTCAACCTAATAGATATATAATTTACATGAATTCCATCAACAAGGCATTCTGGGTTCCGTACATGATACATGCATGACGGATTCGAGAAACATGCGTTTCTGAGTTGTGAGCATGTGGATTAGTGAACTTTCATCCACCAAAAAGGCATATATTACACTTTGAAATATTTACTCTGACTTCATAGGTTTTTGTATCACCAGGTTCTAAAATCGGACATTGGCAGTAGAAAACACTCTTTGAGCGAATTCTCACCAATTCACATGTAATTTACATTGTTTACATAACCATGGCATTCCGTATTCCGAACATGTTTCATGCATCACGGATTCCTCAAACATGCATTTCTGAGCTGTGAACATGCGCATGACAGGTGTTTCAACCACCAAACAAGTTACTTATGCACTTTGAAATAGTTCCTTGGACTTCGTTGCTTCTCCTATCACCAGTTTCAAGAATCACACTTTGATCCCAGAAAAAACCTCTTGGAGCGAATTCTACCCTAGAGATATGTAATTTGAATACATTCCTTCAACATGATATTCCGTGTTCCGTACATGTTACATGCATGACGGATTCGACATACATGCATTCCTGAGTTGTGAGCATGTGGATTACTGATTTTTCATCCTCTATAAAAGGAATAATTTCATATAGACTCGTGTACACATTTTCACAACCTTTCCCTAACACAAGTTTCGAATTCGTTCATTTTTCACAGAAGAATACTTCTGGAGTGTATTCAACCTAATAGATATATAATTTACATGAATTCCATCAACATGGCATTCCGGGTTCCGTAGATGATACATGCATGACGGATTCGAGAAACATGCGTTTCTGAGTTGTGAGCATGTGGATTAGTGAACTTTCATCCACCAAAGAAGGCATATATTACACTTTGAAATATTTACTCTGACTTCATAAGTTTTTTGTATCACCAGGTTCTAAAATCGGACATTTGGCAGTAGAAAACACTCTTTGAGCGAATTCTCACCAATACACATGTAATTTACATTGTTTACATAACCATGGCATTCCGTATTCCGAACATGTTTCATGCATCACGGATTCCTCAAACATGCATTTCTGAGCTGTGAACATGCGCATGACAGATGTTTCAACCACCAAACAAGTTACTTATGCACTTTGAAATAGTTCCTTGGACTTCGTTGCTTCTCCTATCACCAGTTTCAAGAATCACACTTTGATCCCAGAAAAACCCTCTTGGAGCGAATTCTACCCTAGAGATATGTAATTTGAATAGATTCCTTCAACATGATATTCCGTGTTCCGTACATGTTACATGCATGACGGATTCGACAAACATGCATTCCTGAGTTGTGAGCATGTGGATAACTGATTTTTCATCCTCTATAAAAGGAATAATTTCATATAGACTCGTGTACACTTTTTCACAAACTTTCCCTAACACAAGTTTCGAATTCGTTCATTTTTCACAGAAGAATTCTTCTGGAGTGTATTCAACCTAATAGATATATAATTTACATGAATTCCATCAACAAGGCATTCTGGGTTCCGTACATGATACATGCATGACGGATTCGAGAAACATGCGTTTCTGAGTTGTGAGCATGTGGATTAGTGAACTTTCATCCACCAAAGAAGGCATATATTACACTTTGAAATATTTACTCTGACTTCATAGGTTTTTGTATCACCAGGTTCTAAAATCGGACATTTGGCAGTAGAAAACACTCTTTGAGCGAATTCTCACCAATACACATGTAATTTACATTGTTTTCATAAACATGGCATTCCGTATTCCGAACATGTTTCATGCATCACGGATTCCTCCAACATGCATTTCTGAGCTGTGAACATGCGCATGACAGATGTTTCAACCACCAAACAAGTTACTTATGCACTTTGAAATAGTTCCTTGGACTTCGTTGCTTCTCCTATCACCAGTTTCAAGAATCACACTTTGATCCCAGAAAAAACCTCTTGGAGCGAATTCTACCCTAGAGATATGTAATTTGAATAGATTCCTTCAACATGATATTCCGTGTTCCGTACATGTTACATGCATGACGGATTCGACATACATGCATTCCTGAGTTGTGAGCATGTGGATTACTGATTTTTCATCCTCTATAAAAGGAATAATTTCATATAGACTCGTGTACACATTTTCACAACCTTTCCCTAACACAAGTTTCGAATTCGTTCATTTTTCACAGAAGAATTCTTCTGGAGTGTATTCAACCTAATAGATATATAATTTACATGAATTCCATCAACATGGCATTCCGGGTTCCGTACATGATACATGCATGACGGATTCGAGAAACATGCGTTTCTGAGTTGTGAGCATGTGGATTAGTGAACTTTCATCCACCAAAGAAGGCATATATTACACTTTGAAATATTTACTCTGACTTCATAAGTTTTTTGTATCACCAGGTTCTAAAATCGGACATTTGGCAGTAGAAAACACTCTTTGAGCGAATTCTCACCAATACACATGTAATTTACATTGTTTACATAACCATGGCATTCCGTATTCCGAACATGTTTCATGCATCACGGATTCCTCAAACATGCATTTCTGAGCTGTGAACATGCGCATGACAGATGTTTCAACCACCAAACAAGTTACTTATGCACTTTGAAATAGTTCCTTGGACTTCGTTGCTTCTCCTATCACCAGTTTCAAGAATCACACTTTGATCCCAGAAAAACCCTCTTGGAGCGAATTCTACCCTAGAGATATGTAATTTGAATAGATTCCTTCAACATGATATTCCGTGTTCCGTACATGTTACATGCATGACGGATTCGACAAACATGCATTCCTGAGTTGTGAGCATGTGGATTACTGATTTTTCATTCTCTATAAAAGGAATAATTTCATATAGACTCGTGTACACTTTTTCACAACCTTTCCCTAACACAAGTTTCGAATTCGTTCATTTTTCACAGAAGAATTCTTCTGGAGTGAATTCAACCTAATAGATATATAATTTACATGAATTCCATCAACAAGGCATTCTGGGTTCCGTACATGATACATGCATGACGGATTCGAGAAACATGCGTTTCTGAGTTGTGAGCATGTGGATTAGTGAACTTTCATCCACCAAAGAAGGCATATATTACACTTTGAAATATTTACTCTGACTTCATAGGTTTTTGTATCACCAGGTTCTAAAATCGGACATTGGCAGTAGAAAACACTCTTTGAGCGAATTCTCACCAATACACATGTAATTTACATTGTTTACATAACCATGGCATTCCGTATTCCGAACATGTTTCATGCATCACGGATTCCTCAAACATGCATTTCTGAGCTGTGAACATGTGCATGACAGATGTTTCAACCACCAAACAAGTTACTTATGCACTTTGAAATAGTTCCTTGGACTTCGTTGCTTCTCCTATCACCAGTTTCAAGAATCACACTTTGATCCCAGAAAAACCCTCTTGGAGGGAATTCTACCCTAGAGATATGTAATTTGAATACATTCCTTCAACATGATATTCCATGTTCCGTACATGTTACATGCATGACGGATTCGACAAACATGATTTCCTGAGTTGTGAGCATGTGGATTACTGATTTTTCATCCTCTATAAAAGGAATAATTTCATATAGACTCGTGTACACATTTTCACAACCTTTCCCTAACACAAGTTTCGAATTCGTTCATTTTTCACAGAAGAATACTTCTGGAGTGTATTCAACCTAATAGATATATAATTTACATGAATTCCATCAACATGGCATTCCGGGTTCCGTACATGATACATGCATGACGGATTCGAGAAACATGCGTTTCTGAGTTGTGAGCATGTATATTAGTGAACTTTCATCCACCAAAGAAGGCATATATTACACTTGGAAATATGTACTCTGACTTCATAAGTTTTTTGTATCACCAGGTTCTAAAATCGGACATTTGGCAGTAGAAAACACTCTTTGAGCGAATTCTCACCAATACACATGTAATTTACATTGTTTACATAACCATGGCATTCCGTATTTCGAACATGTTTCATGCAACACGGATTCCTCAAACATGCATTTCTGAGCTGTGAACATGCACATGACAGATATTTCAACCACCAAACATGTTACTTATGCACTTTGAAATAGTTCCTTGGACTTCGTTGCTTCTCTTAGCACCAGTTTCAAGAATCACACTTTGATCCCAGAAAAACCCTCTTGGAGCGAATTCTACCCTAGAGATATGTAATTTGAATAGATTCCTTCAACATGATATTCCGTGTTCCGTACATGTTACATGCATGACGGATTCGAGAAACATGCGTTTCTGAGATGTGAGCATGTGGATTAGTGAACTTTCATCCACCAAAGAAGGCATATATTACACTTTGAAATATTTACTCTGACTTCATAAGTTTTTTGTATCACCAGGTTCTAAAATCGGACATTTGGCAGTAGAAAACACTCTTTGAGCGAATTCTCACCAATACACATGTAATTTACATTGTTTACATAACCATGGCATTCCGTATTCCGAACATGTTTCATGCATCACGGATTCCTCAAACATGCATTTCTGAGCTGTGAACATGCGCATGACAGATGTTTCAACCACCAAACAAGTTACTTATGCACTTTGAAATAGTTCCTTGGACTTCGTTGCTTCTCCTATCACCAGTTTCAAGAATCACACTTTGATCCCAGAAAAACCCTCTTGGAGCGAATTCTACCCTAGAGATATGTAATTTGAATAGATTCCTTCAACATGATATTCCGTGTTCCGTACATGTTACATGCATGACGGATTCGACAAACATGCATTCCTGAGTTGTGAGCATGTGGATAACTGATTTTTCATCCTCTATAAAAGGAATAATTTCATATAGACTCGTGTACACTTTTTCACAAACTTTCCCTAACACAAGTTTCGAATTCATTCATTTTTCACAGAAGAATTCTTCTGGAGTGTATTCAACCTAATAGATATATAATTTACATGAATTCCATCAACAAGGCATTCTGGGTTCCGTACATGATACATGCATGACGGATTCGAGAAACATGCGTTTCTGAGTTGTGAGCATGTGGATTAGTGAACTTTCATCCACCAAAGAAGGCATATATTACACTTTGAAATATTTACTCTGACTTCATAGGTTTTTGTATCACCAGGTTCTAAAATCGGACATTTGGCAGTAGAAAACACTCTTTGAGCGAATTCTCACCAATACACATGTAATTTACATTGTTTTCATAAACATGGCATTCCGTATTCCGAACATGTTTCATGCATCACGGATTCCTCAAACATGCATTTCTGAGCTGTGAACATGCGCATGACAGATGTTTCAACCACCAAACAAGTTACTTATGCACTTTGAAATAGTTCCTTGGACTTCGTTGCTTCTCCTATCACCAGTTTCAAGAATCACACTTTGATCCCAGAAAAAACCTCTTGGAGCGAATTCTACCCTAGAGATATGTAATTTGAATAGATTCCTTCAACATGATATTCCGTGTTCCGTACATGTTACATGCATGACGGATTCGATATACATGCATTCCTGAGTTGTGAGCATGTGGATTACTGATTTTTCATCCTCTATAAAAGGAATAAATTCATATAGACTCGTGTACACATTTTCACAACCTTTCCCTAACACAAGTTTCGAATTCGTTCATTTTTCACAGAAGAATTCTTCTGGAGTGTATTCAACCTAATAGATATATAATTTACATGAATTCCATCAACATGGCATTCCGGGTTCCGTACATGATACATGCATGACGGATTCGAGAAACATGCGTTTCTGAGTTGTGAGCATGTGGATTAGTGAACTTTCATCCACCAAAGAAGGCATATATTACACTTTGAAATATTTACTCTGACTTCATAAGTTTTTTGTATCACCAGGTTCTAAAATCGGACATTTGGCAGTAGAAAACACTCTTTGAGCGAATTCTCACCAATACACATGTAATTTACATTGTTTATATAACCATGGCATTCCGTATTCCGAACATGTTTCATGCATCACGGATTCCTCAAACATGCATTTCTGAGCTGTGAACATGCGCATGACAGATGTTTCAACCACCAAACAAGTTACTTATGCACTTTGAAATAGTTCCTTGGACTTCGTTGCTTCTCCTATCACCAGTTTCAAGAATCACACTTTGATCCCAGAAAAACCCTCTTGGAGCGAATTCTACCCTAGAGATATGTAATTTGAATAGATTCCTTCAACATGATATTCCGTGTTCCGTACAAGTTACATGCATGACGGATTCGACAAACATGCATTCCTGAGTTGTGAGCATGTGGATTACTGATTTTTCATTCTCTATAAAAGGAATAATTTCATATAGACTCGTGTACACTTTTTCACAACCTTTCCCTAACACAAGTTTCGAATTCGTTCATTTTTCACAGAAGAATTCTTCTGGAGTGAATTCAACCTAATAGATATATAATTTACATGAATTCCATCAACAAGGCATTCTGGGTTCCGTACATGATACATGCATGACGGATTCGAGAAACATGCGTTTCTGAGTTGTGAGCATGTGGATTAGTGAACTTTCATCCACCAAAGAAGGCATATATTACACTTTGAAATATTTACTCTGACTTCATAGGTTTTTGTATCACCAGGTTCTAAAATCGGACATTGGCAGTAGAAAACACTCTTTGAGCGAATTCTCACCAATACACATGTAATTTACATTGTTTACATAACCATGGCATTCCGTATTCCGAACATGTTTCATGCATCACGGATTCCTCAAACATGCATTTCTGAGCTGTGAACATGTGCATGACAGATGTTTCAACCACCAAACAAGTTACTTATGCACTTTGAAATAGTTCCTTGGACTTCGTTGCTTCTCCTATCACCAGTTTCAAGAATCACACTTTGATCCCAGAAAAACCCTCTTGGAGGGAATTCTACCCTAGAGATATGTAATTTGAATACATTCCTTCAACATGATATTCCGTGTTCCGTACATGTTACATGCATGACGGATTCGACAAACATGATTTCCTGAGTTGTGAGCATGTGGATTACTGATTTTTCATCCTCTATAAAAGGAATAATTTCATATAGACTCGTGTACACATTTTCACAACCTTTCCCTAACACAAGTTTCGAATTCGTTCATTTTTCACAGAAGAATACTTCTGGAGTGTATTCAACCTAATAGATATATAATTTACATGAATTCCATCAACATGGCATTCCGGGTTCCGTACATGATACATGCATGACGGATTCGAGAAACATGCGTTTCTGAGTTGTGAGCATGTATATTAGTGAACTTTCATCCACCAAAGAAGGCATATATTACACTTGGAAATATGTACTCTGACTTCATAAGTTTTTTGTATCACCAGGTTCTAAAATCGGACATTTGGCAGTAGAAAACACTCTTTGAGCGAATTCTCACCAATACACATGTAATTTACATTGTTTACATAACCATGGCATTCCGTATTCCGAACATGTTTCATGCATCACGGATTCCTCAAACATGCATTTCTGAGCTGTGAACATGCGCATGACAGATGTTTCAACCACCAAACAAGTTACTTATGCACTTTGAAATAGTTCCTTGGATTTCGTTGCTTCTCCTATCACCAGTTTCAAGAATCACACTTTGATCCCAGAAAAACCCTCTTGGAGCGAATTCTACCCTAGAGATATGTAATTTGAATAGATTCCTTCAACATGATATTCCGTGTTCCGTACATGTTACATGCATGGCGGATTCGACAAACATGCATTCCTGAGTTGTGAGCATGTGGATAACTGATTTTTCATCCTCTATAAAAGGAATAATTTCATATAGACTCGTGTACACATTTTCACAAGCTTTCCCTAACTCAAGTTTCGAATTCGTTCATTTTTCACAGAAGAATACTTCTGGAGTGTATTCAACCTAATAGATATATAATTTACATGAATTCCATCAACATGGCATTCCGGGATCCGTACATGATACATGCATGACGGATTCGAGAAACATGCGTTTCTGAGTTGAGAGCATGTGGATTAGTGAACTTTCATCCACCAAAAAAGGCATATATTACACTTTGAAATATTTACTCTGACTTCATAAGTTTTTTGTATCACCAGGTTCTAAATTCGGACATTTGGCAGTAGAAATCTCTCTTTGAGCGAATTCTCACCAATACACATGTAATTTACATTGTTTACATAACCATGGCATTCCGTATTCCGAACATGTTTCATGCATCACGAATTCCTCAAATTGCATTTCTGAGCTGTGAACATGCACATGACAGATATTTCAACCACCAAACAAGTTACTTATGCACTTTGAAATAGTTCCTTGGACTTCGTTGCTTCTCCTATCACTAGTTTCAAGAATCACACATTGATCCCAGAAAAACCCCTTTGGAGCGAATTCTACCCTAGAGATATGTAATTTGAATAGATTCCTTCAACATGATATTCCGTGTTCCGTACATGTTACATGCATGACGGATTCGACAAACATGCATTTCTGAGTTGTGAGCATGTGGATTACTGATTTTTCATCCTCTATAAAAGGAATAATTTCATATAGACTCGTGTACACATTTTCACAAGCTTTCCCTAACACAAGTTTCGAATTCGTTCATTTTTCACAGAAGAATACTTCTGGAGTGTATTCAACCTAATAGATATATAATTTACATGAATTCCATCAACATGGCATTCCGGGATCCGTACATGATACATGCATGACGGATTCGAGAAACATGCGTTTCTGAGTTGAGAGCATGTGGATTAGTGAACTTTCATCCACCAAAAAAGGCATATATTACACTTTGAAATATTTACTCTGACTTCATAAGTTTTTTGTATCACCAGGTTCTAAATTCGGACATTTGGCAGTAGAAATCTCTCTTTGAGCGAATTCTCACCAATACACATGTAATTTACATTGTTTACATAACCATGGCATTCCGTATTCCGAACATGTTTCATGCATCACGAATTCCTCAAATTGCATTTCTGAGCTGTGAACATGCACATGACAGATATTTCAACCACCAAACAAGTTACTTATGCACTTTGAAATAGTTCCTTGGACTTCGTTGCTTCTCCTATCACTAGTTTCAAGAATCACACATTGATCCCAGAAAAACCCCTTTGGAGCGAATTCTACCCTAGAGATATGTAATTTGAATAGATTCCTTCAACATGATATTCCGTGTTCCGTACATGTTACATGCATGACGGATTCGACAAACATGCATTTCTGAGTTGTGAGCATGTGGATTACTGATTTTTCATCCTCTATAAAAGGAATAATTTCATATAGACTCGTGTACACATTTTCACAAGCTTTCCCTAACACAAGTTTCGAATTCGTTCATTTTTCACAGAAGAATACTTCTGGAGTGTATTCAACCTAATAGATATTTAATTTTCATGAATTCTATCAACATGGCATTCCGGGTTCCGTACATGATACATGCATGACGGATTCGAGAAACATGCGTTTCTGAGTTGTGAGCATGTATATTAGTGAACTTTCATCCACCAAAGAAGGCATATATTACACTTGGAAATATGTACTCTGACTTCATAAGTTTTTTGTATCACCAGGTTCTAAAATCGGACATTTGGCAGTAGAAAACACTCTTTGAGCGAATTCTCACCAATACACATGTAATTTACATTGTTTACATAACCATGGCATTCCGTATTCCGAACATGTTTCATGCATCACGGATTCCTCAAACATGCATTTCTGAGCTGTGAACATGCGCATGACAGATGTTTCAACCACCAAACAAGTTACTTATGCACTTTGAAATAGTTCCTTGGACTTCGTTGCTTCTCCTATCACCAGTTTCAAGAATCACACTTTGATCCCAGAAAAACCCTCTTGGAGCGAATTCTACCCTAGAGATATGTAATTTGAATAGATTCCTTCAACATGATATTCCGTGTTCCGTACATGTTACATGCATGACGGATTCGAGAAACATGCGTTTCTGAGTTGTGAGCATGTGGATTAGTGAACTTTCATCCACCAAAGAAGGCATATATTACACTTTGAAATATTTACTCTGACTTCATAAGTTTTTTGTATCACCAGGTTCTAAAATCGGACATTTGGCAGTAGAAAACACTCTTTGAGCGAATTCTCACCAATACACATGTAATTTACATTGTTTACATAACCATGGCATTCCGTATTCCGAACATGTTTCATGCATCACGGATTCCTCAAACATGCATTTCTGAGCTGTGAACATGCGCATGACAGATGTTTCAACCACCAAACAAGTTACTTATGCACTTTGAAATAGTTCCTTGGACTTCGTTGCTTCTCCTATCACCAGTTTCAAGAATCACACTTTGATCCCAGAAAAACCCTCTTGGAGCGAATTCTACCCTAGAGATATGTAATTTGAATAGATTCCTTCAACATGATATTCCGTGTTCCGTACATGTTACATGCATGACGGATTCGACAAACATGCATTCCTGAGTTGTGAGCATGTGGATAACTGATTTTTCATCCTCTATAAAAGGAATAATTTCATATAGACTCGTGTACACTTTTTCACAAACTTTCCCTAACACAAGTTTCGAATTCATTCATTTTTCACAGAAGAATTCTTCTGGAGTGTATTCAACCTAATAGATATATAATTTACATGAATTCCATCAACAAGGCATTCTGGGTTCCGTACATGATACATGCATGACGGATTCGAGAAACATGCGTTTCTGAGTTGTGAGCATGTGGATTAGTGAACTTTCATCCACCAAAGAAGGCATATATTACACTTTGAAATATTTACTCTGACTTCATAGGTTTTTGTATCACCAGGTTCTAAAATCGGACATTTGGCAGTAGAAAACACTCTTTGAGCGAATTCTCACCAATACACATGTAATTTACATTGTTTTCATAAACATGGCATTCCGTATTCCGAACATGTTTCATGCATCACGGATTCCTCAAACATGCATTTCTGAGCTGTGAACATGCGCATGACAGATGTTTCAACCACCAAACAAGTTACTTATGCACTTTGAATTAGTTCCTTGGACTTCGTTGCTTCTCCTATCACCAGTTTCAAGAATCACACTTTGATCCCAGAAAAAACCTCTTGGAGCGAATTCTACCCTAGAGATATGTAATTTGAATAGATTCCTTCAACATGATATTCCGTGTTCCGTACATGTTACATGCATGACGGATTCGATATACATGCATTCCTGAGTTGTGAGCATGTGGATTACTGATTTTTCATCCTCTATAAAAGGAATAATTTCATATAGACTCGTGTACACATTTTCACAACCTTTCCCTAACACAAGTTTCGAATTCGTTCATTTTTCACAGAAGAATTCTTCTGGAGTGTATTCAACCTAATAGATATATAATTTACATGAATTCCATCAACATGGCATTCCGGGTTCCGTACATGATACATGCATGACGGATTCGAGAAACATGCGTTTCTGAGTTGTGAGCATGTGGATTAGTGAACTTTCATCCACCAAAGAAGGCATATATTACACTTTGAAATATTTACTCTGACTTCATAAGTTTTTTGTATCGCCAGGTTCTAAAATCGGACATTTGGCAGTAGAAAACACTCTTTGAGCGAATTCTCACCAATACACATGTAATTTACATTGTTTATATAACCATGGCATTCCGTATTCCGAACATGTTTCATGCATCACGGATTCCTCAAACATGCATTTCTGAGCTGTGAACATGCGCATGACAGATGTTTCAACCACCAAACAAGTTACTTATGCACTTTGAAATAGTTCCTTGGACTTCGTTGCTTCTCCTATCACCAGTTTCAAGAATCACACTTTGATCCCAGAAAAACCCTCTTGGAGGGAATTCTACCCTAGAGATATGTAATTTGAATACATTCCTTCAACATGATATTCCGTGTTCCGTACATGTTACATGCATGACGGATTCGACAAACATGATTTCCTGAGTTGTGAGCATGTGGATTACTGATTTTTCATCCTCTATAAAAGGAATAATTTCATATAGACTCGTGTACACATTTTCACAACCTTTCCCTAACACAAGTTTCGAATTCGTTCATTTTTCACAGAAGAATACTTCTGGAGTGTATTCAACCTAATAGATATATAATTTACATGAATTCCATCAACATGGCATTCCGGGTTCCGTACATGATACATGCATGACGGATTCGAGAAACATGCGTTTCTGAGTTGTGAGCATGTATATTAGTGAACTTTCATCCACCAAAGAAGGCATATATTACACTTGGAAATATGTACTCTGACTTCATAAGTTTTTTGTATCACCAGGTTCTAAAATCGGACATTTGGCAGTAGAAAACACTCTTTGAGCGAATTCTCACCAATACACATGTAATTTACATTGTTTACATAACCATGGCATTCCGTATTTCGAACATGTTTCATGCAACACGGATTCCTCAAACATGCATTTCTGAGCTGTGAACATGCACATGACAGATATTTCAACCACCAAACATGTTACTTATGCACTTTGAAATAGTTCCTTGGACTTCGTTGCTTCTCTTATCACCAGTTTCAAGAATCACACTTTGATCCCAGAAAAACCCTCTTGGAGCGAATTCTACCCTAGAGATATGTAATTTGAATAGATTCCTTCAACATGATATTCCGTGTTCCGTACATGTTACATGCATGACGGATTCGACAAACATGCATTCCTGAGTTGTGAGCATGTGGATAACTGATTTTTCATCCTCTATAAAAGGAATAATTTCATATAGACTCGTGTACACATTTTCACAAGCTTTCCCTAACACAAGTTTCGAATTCGTTCATTTTTCACAGAAGAATACTTCTGGAGTGTATTCAACCTAATAGATATATAATTTACATGAATTCCATCAACATGGCATTCCGGGTTCCGTACATGATACATGCATGACGGATTCGAGAAACATGCGTTTCTGAGTTGTGAGCATGTGGATTAGTGAACTTTCATCCACCAAAGAAGGCATATATTACACTTGGAAATATGTACTCTGACTTCATATGTTTTTTGTATCACCAGGTTCTAAAATCGGACATTTGGCAGTAGAAAACACTCTTTGAGTGAATTCTCACCAATACACATGTAATTTACATTGTTTACATAACCATGGCATTCCGTATTTCGAACATGTTTCATGCATCACGGATTCCTCAAACATGCATTTCTGAGCTGTGAACATGCACATGACAGATATTTCAACCACCAAACAAGTTACTTATGCACTTTGAAATAGTTCCTTGGACTTCGTTGCTTCTCCTATCACTAGTTTCAAGAATCACACTTTGATCCCAGAAAAACCCTCTTGGAGCGAATTCTACCCTAGAGATATATAATTTGAATAGATTCCTTCAACATGATATTCCGTGTTCCGTACATGTTACATGCATGACGGATTCGACAAACATGAATTCCTGAGTTGTGAGCGTGTGGATTACAGATTTTTCACCCTCTATAAAAGGAATAATTTCATATAGACTCGTGTAAACATTTTCACAAGCTTTCCCTAACACAAGTTTCGAATTCGTTCATTTTCCACAGAAGAATACTTCTGGAGTGTATTCAACCTACTAGATATATAATTTACATGAATTCCATCAACATGGCATTCCGGGTTCCGTACATGATACATGCATGACGGATTCGAGAAACATGCGTTTCTGAGTTGTGAGCATGTGGATTAGTGAACTTTCATCCACCAAAGAAGGCATATATTACACTTTGAAATATTTACTCTGACTTCATAAGTTTTTTGTATCACCAGGTTCTAAAATCGGACATTTGGCAGTAGAAAACACTCTTTGAGCGAATTCTCACCAATACACATGTAATTTACATTGTTTACATAACCATGGCATTCCGTATTCCGAACATGATTCATGCATCACGAATTCCTCAAATTGCATTTCTGAGCTGTGAACATGCACATGACAGATATTTCAACCACCAAACAAGTTACTTATGCACTTTGAAATAGTTCCTTGGACTTCGTTGCTTCTCCTATCACTAGTTTCAAGAATCACACTTTGATCCCAGAAAAACCCTCTTGGAGCGAATTCTACCCTAGAGATATGTAATTTGAATAGATTCCTTCAACATGATATTCCGTGTTCCGTACATGTTACATGCATGACGGATTCGACAAACATGCATTTCTGAGTTGTGAGCATGTGGATTACTGATTTTTCATCCTCTATAAAAGGAATAATTTCATATAGACTCGTGTACACATTTTCACAAGCTTTCCCTAACACAAGTTTCGAATTCGTTCATTTTTCACAGAAGAATACTTCTGGAGTGTATTCAACCTAATAGATATTTAATTTTCATGAATTCTATCAACATGGCATTTCGGGTTCCGTACATGATACATGCATGACGGATTCGAGAAACATGCGTTTCTGAGTTGTGAGCATGTGGATTAGTGAACTTTCATCCACCAAAGAAGGCATATATTACACTTTGAAATATTTACTCTGACTTCATAAGTTTTTTGTATCACCAGGTTCTAAAATCGGACATTTGGCAGTAGAAAACACTCTTTGAGCGAATTCTCACCAATACACATGTAATTTACATTGTTTACATAACCATGGCATTCCGTATTCCGAACATGATTCATGCATCACGAATTCCTCAAATTGCATTTCTGAGCTGTGAACATGCACATGACAGATATTTCAACCACCAAACAAGTTACTTATGCACTTTGAAATAGTTCCTTGGACTTCGTTGCTTCTCCTATCACCAGTTTCAAGAATCACACTTTGATCCCAGAAAAACCCTCTTGGAGCGAATTCTACCCTAGAGATATGTAATTTGAATAGATTCCTTCAACATGATATTCCATGTTCCGTACATGTTACATGCATGACGGATTCGACAAACATGAATTCCTGAGTTGTGAGCGTGTGGATTACAGATTTTTCACCCTCTATAAAAGGAATAATTTCATATAGACTCGTGTACACATTTTCAAAAGCTTTCCCTAACACAAGTTTCGAATTCGTTCATTTTTCACAGAAGAATACTTCTGGAGTGTATTCAACCTAATAGATATTTAATTTTCATGAATTCTATCAACATGGCATTTCGGGTTCCGTACATGATACATGCATGACGGATTCGAGAAACATGCGTTTCTGAGTTGTGAGCATGTGGATTAGTGAACTTTCATCCACCAAAGAAGGCATATATTACACTTTGAAATATTTACTCTGACTTCATAAGTTTTTTGTATCACCAGGTTCTAAAATCGGACATTTGGCAGTAGAAAACACTCTTTGAGCGAATTCTCACCAATACACATGTAATTTACATTGTTTACATAACCATGGCATTCCGTATTCCCAACATGTTTCATGCATCATGGATTCCTCAAACATGCAATTCTGAGCTGTGAACATGCGCATGACAGATGTTTCAACCACCAAACAAGTTACTTATGCACTTTGAAATAGTTCCTTGGACTTCGTTGCTTCTCCTGTCACCAGTTTCAAGAATCACACTTTGATCCCAGAAAAACCCTCTTGGAGCGAATTCTACCCTAGAGATATGTAATTTCAATAGATTCCTTCAACATGATATTCCGTGTTCCGTACATGTTACATGCATGACGGATTCCACAAACATGAATTCCTGAGTTGTGAGCATGTGGATTACTGATTTTTCATCCTCTATAAAAGGAATATTTTCATATAGACTCGTGTACACATTTTCACAACCTTTCCCTAACACAAGTTTTGAATTCGTTCATTTATCACAGAAGAATACTTCTGGAGTGTATTCAACCTAATAGATATATAATTTACATGAATTCCATCAACATGGCATTCCGGGTTCCGTACATGATACATGCATGACGGATTCGAGAAACATGCATTTCTGAGTTGTGAGCATGTGGATTAGTGAACTTTCATCCACCAAAGAAGGCATATATTACACTTTGAAATATTTACTCTGACTTCATAAGATTTTTGTATCACCAGGTTCTAAAATCGGACATTTGGCAGTACAAAACACTCTTTGAGCGAATTCTCACCAATACACATGTAATTTACATTGTTTACATAACCATGGCATTCCGTATTCCGAACATGTTTCATGCATCACGAATTCCTCAAATTGCATTTCTGTGCTGTGTACATGCACATGACAGATATTTCAACCACCAAACAAGTTACTTATGCACTTTGAAATAGTTCCTTGGACTTCGTTGCTTCTCCTATCACTAGTTTCAAGAATCACACATTGATCCCAGAAAAACCCTCTTGGAGCGAATTCTACCCTAGAGATATATAATTTGAATAGATTCCTTCAACATGATATTCCGTGTTCCGTACATGTTACATGCATGACGGATTCGACAAACATGAATTCCTGAGTTGTGAGCGTGTGGATTACAGATTTTTCACCCTCTATAAAAGGAATAATTTCATATAGACTCGTGTAAACATTTTCACAAGCTTTCCCTAACACAAGTTTCGAATTCGTTCATTTTCCACAGAAGAATACTTCTGGAGTGTATTCAACCTACTAGATATATAATTTACATGAATTCCATCAACATGGCATTCCGGGTTCCGTACATGATACATGCATGACGGATTCGAGAAACATGCGTTTCTGAGTTGTGAGCATGTGGATTAGTGAACTTTCATCCACCAAAGAAGGCATATATTACACTTTGAAATATTTACTCTGACTTCATAAGTTTTTTGTATCACCAGGTTCTAAAATCGGACATTTGGCAGTAGAAAACACTCTTTGAGCGAATTCTCACCAATACACATGTAATTTACATTGTTTACATAACCATGGCATTCCGTATTCCGAACATGATTCATGCATCACGAATTCCTCAAATTGCATTTCTGAGCTGTGAACATGCACATGACAGATATTTCAACCACCAAACAAGTTACTTATGCACTTTGAAATAGTTCCTTGGACTTCGTTGCTTCTCCTATCACTAGTTTCAAGAATCACACTTTGATCCCAGAAAAACCCTCTTGGAGCGAATTCTACCCTAGAGATATGTAATTTGAATAGATTCCTTCAACATGATATTCCGTGTTCCGTACATGTTACATGCATGACGGATTCGACAAACATGCATTTCTGAGTTGTGAGCATGTGGATTACTGATTTTTCATCCTCTATAAAAGGAATAATTTCATATAGACTCGTGTACACATTTTCACAAGCTTTCCCTAACACAAGTTTCGAATTCGTTCATTTTTCACAGAAGAATACTTCTGGAGTGTATTCAACCTAATAGATATTTAATTTTCATGAATTCTATCAACATGGCATTTCGGGTTCCGTACATGATACATGCATGACGGATTCGAGAAACATGCGTTTCTGAGTTGTGAGCATGTGGATTAGTGAACTTTCATCCACCAAAGAAGGCATATATTACACTTTGAAATATTTACTCTGACTTCATAAGTTTTTTGTATCACCAGGTTCTAAAATCGGACATTTGGCAGTAGAAAACACTCTTTGAGCGAATTCTCACCAATACACATGTAATTTACATTGTTTACATAACCATGGCATTCCGTATTCCGAACATGATTCATGCATCACGAATTCCTCAAATTGCATTTCTGAGCTGTGAACATGCACATGACAGATATTTCAACCACCAAACAAGTTACTTATGCACTTTGAAATAGTTCCTTGGACTTCGTTGCTTCTCCTATCACCAGTTTCAAGAATCACACTTTGATCCCAGAAAAACCCTCTTGGAGCGAATTCTACCCTAGAGATATGTAATTTGAATAGATTCCTTCAACATGATATTCCGTGTTCCGTACATGTTACATGCATGACGGATTCGACAAACATGAATTCCTGAGTTGTGAGCGTGTGGATTACAGATTTTTCACCCTCTATAAAAGGAATAATTTCATATAGACTCGTGTACACATTTTCAAAAGCTTTCCCTAACACAAGTTTCGAATTCGTTCATTTTCCACAGAAGAATACTTCTGGAGTGTATTCAACCTACTAGATATATAATTTACATGAATTCCATCAACATGGCATTCCGGGTTCCGTACATGATACATGCATGACGGATTCGAGAAACATGCGTTTCTGAGTTGTGAGCATGTGGATTAGTGAACTTTCATCCACCAAAGAAGGCATATATTACACTTTGAAATATTTACTCTGACTTCATAATTTTTTTGTATCACCAGGTTCTAAAATCGGACATTTGGCAGTAGAAAACACTCTTTGAGCGAATTCTCACCAATACACATGTAATTTACATTGTTTACATAACCATGGCATTCCGTATTCCCAACATGTTTCATGCATCACGGATTCCTCAAACATGCAATTCTGAGCTGTGAACATGCGCATGACAGATGTTTCAACCACCAAACAAGTTACTTATGCACTTTGAAATAGTTCCTTGGACTTCGTTGCTTCTCCTATCACCAGTTTCAAGAATCACACTTTGATCCCAGAAAAACCCTCTTGGAGCGAATTCTACCCTAGAGATATGTAATTTCAATAGATTCCTTCAACATGATATTCCGTGTTCCGTACAAGTTACATGCATGACGGATTCAACAAACATGAATTCCTGAGTTGTGAGCATGTGGATTACTGATTTTTCATCCTCTATAAAAGGAATATTTTCATATAGACTCGTGTACACATTTTCACAACCTTTCCCTAACACAAGTTTCGAATTCGTTCATTTATCACAGAAGAATACTTCTGGAGTGTATTCAACCTAATAGATATATAATTTACATGAATTCCATCAACATGGCATTCCGGGTTCCGTACATGATACATGCATGACGGATTCGAGAAACATGCATTTCTGAGTTGTGAGCATGTGGATTAGTGAACTTTCATCCACCAAAGAAGGCATATATTACACTTTGAAATATTTACTCTGACTTCATAAGTTTTTTGTATCACCAGGTTCTAAAATCGGACATTTGGCAGTAGAAAACACTCTTTGAGCGAATTCTCACCAATACACATGTAATTTACATTGTTTACATAACCATGGCATTCCGTATTCCGAACATGTTTCATGCATCACGAATTCCTCAAATTGCATTTCTGTGCTGTGAACATGCACATGACAGATATTTCAACCACCAAACAAGTTACTTATGAACTTTGAAATAGTTCCTTGGACTTCGTTGCTTCTCCTATCACTAGTTTCAAGAATCACACATTGATCCCAGAAAAACCCTCTTGGAGCGAATTCTACCCTAGAGATATATAATTTGAATAGATTCCTTTAACATGATATTCCGTGTTCCGTACATGTTACATGCATGACGGATTCGACAAACATGCATTTGTGTGTTGTGAGCATGTGGATTACTGATTTTTCATCCTCTATAAAAGGAATAATTTCATATAGACTTGTGTACACATTTTCACAAGCTTTCCCTAACACAAGTTTCGAATTCGTTCATTTTTCACAGAAGAATACTTCTGGAGTGTATTCAACCTAATAGATATTTAATTTTCATGAATTCTATCAACATGGAATTTCGTGTTCCGTACATGATACATGCATGACGGATTCGAGAAACATGCGTTTCTGAGTTGTGAGCATGTGGATTAGTGAACTTTCATCCACCAAAGAAGGCATATATTACACTTTGAAATATTTACTCTGACTTCATAATTTTTTTGTATCACCAGGTTCTAAAATCGGACATTTGGCAGTAGAAAACACTCTTTGAGCGAATTCTCACCAATACACATGTAATTTACATTGTTTACATAACCATGCATTCCGTATTCCGAACATGTTTCATGCATCACGGATTCCTCAAACATGCATTTCTGAGCTGTGAACATGCGCATGACAGATGTTTCAACCACCAAACAAGTTACTTATGCACTTTGAAATAGTTCCTTGGACTTCGTTTCTTCTCCTATCACCAGTTTCAAGAATCACACTTTGATCCCAGAAAAACCCTCTTGGAGCGAATTCTACCCTAGAGATATGTAATTTGAATAGATTCCTTCAACATGATATTCCGTGTTCCGTACATGTTACATGCTTGACGGATTCGACAAACATGAATTCCTGAGTTGTGAGCATGTGGATTACTGATTTTTCATCCTCTATAAAAGGAATAATTTCCTATAGACTCGTGTACACATTTTCACAACCTTTCCCTAACACAAGTTTCGAATTCGTTCATTTTTCACAGAAGAATACTTCTGGAGTGTATTCAACCTAATAGATATATAATTTACATGAATTCCATCAACATGGCATTCCGGGTTCCGTACATGATACATGCATGACGGATTCGAGAAACATGCATTTCTGAGTTGTGAGCATGTGGATTAGTGAACTTTCATCCACCAAAGAAGGCATATATTACACTTTGAAATATTTACTCTGACTTCATAAGTTTTTTGTATCACCAGGTTCTAAAATCGGACATTTGGCAGTAGAAAACCCTCTTTGAGCGAATTCTCACCAATACACATGTAATTTACATTGTTTACATAACCATGGCATTCCGTATTCCCAACATGTTTCATGCATCACGGATTCCTCAAACATGCAATTCTCAGCTGTGAACATGCGCATGACAGATGTTTCAACCACCAAACAAGTTACTTATGCACTTTGAAATAGTTCCTTGGACTTCGTTGCTTCTCCTATCACCAGTTTCAAGAATCACACTTTGATCCCAGAAAAACCCTCTTGGAGCGAATTCTACCCTAGAGATATGTAATTTGAATAGATTCCTTCAACATGATATTCCGTGTTCCGTACATGTTACATGCATGACGGATTCGACAAACATGAATTCCTGAGTTGTGAGCATGTGGATTACTGATTTTTCATCCTCTATAAAAGGAATAATTTCATATAGACTCGTGTATTCATTTTCACAACCTTTCCCTAACACAAGTTTCGAATTCGTTCATTTTTCACAGAAGAATACTTCTGGAGTGTATTCAACCTAATAGATATATAATTTACATGAATTCCATCAACATGGCATTCCGGGTTCCGTACATGATACATGCATGACGGATTCGAGAAACATGCATTTCTGAGTTGTGTGCATGTGGATTAGTGAACTTTCATCCACCAAAGAAGGCATATATTACACTTTGAAATATTTACTCTGACTTCATAAGTTTTTTGTATCACCAGGTTCTAAAATCGGACATTTGGCAGTAGAAAACACTCTTTGAGCGAATTCTCACCAATACACATGTAATTTACATTGTTTACATAACCATGGCATTCCGTATTCCGAACATGTTTCATGCATCACGGATTCCTCAAACATGCATTTCTGAGCTGTGAACATGCGCATGACAGATGTTTTAACCACCAAACAAGTTACTTATGCACTTTGAAATAGTTCCTTGGACTTCGTTGCTTCTCCTATCACCAGTTTCAAGAATCACACTTTGATCCCAGAAAAACCCTCTTGGAGCGAATTCTACCCTAGAGATATGTAATTTGAATAGATTCCTTCAACATGATATTCCGTGTTCCGTACATGTTACATGAATGACGGATTCGACAAACATGCATTCCTGAGTTGTGAGCATGTGGATTACTGATTTTTCATTCTCTATAAAAGGAATAATTTCATATAGACTCGTGTACACTTTTTCAAAACCTTTCCCTAACACAAGTTTCGAATTCGTTCATTTTTCACAGAAGAATTCTTCTGGAGTGTATTCATCCTAATAGATATATAATTTACATGAATTCCATCAACATGGCATTCCGGGTTCCGTACATGATACATGCATGACGGATTCGAGAAACATGCGTTTCTGAGATGTGAGCATGTGGATTAGTGAACTTTCATCCACCAAAGAAGGCATATATTACACTTTGAAATATTTACTCTGACTTCATAAGTTTTTTGTATCACCAGGTTCTAAAATCGGACATTTGGCAGTAGAAAACACTCTTGGAGCGAATTCTCACCAATACACATGTAATTTACATTGTTTACATAACCATGGCATTCCGTAATCCGAACATGTTTCATGCATCACGGATTCCTCAAACATGCATTTCTGAGCTGTGAAAATGCGCATGACAGATGTTTCAACCACCAAACAAGTTACTTATGCACTTTGAAATAGTTCCTTGGACTTCGTTGCTTCTCCTATCACCAGTTTCAAGAATCACACTTTGATCCCAGAAAAACCCTCTTGGAGCGAATTCTACCCTAGAGATATGTAATTTGAATAGATTCCTTCAACATGATATTCCGTGTTCCGTACATGTTACATGCATGACGGATTCGACAAACATGCATTCCTGAGTTGTGAGCATGTGGATTACTGATTTTTCATCCTCTATAAAAGGAATAATTTCATATAGACTCGTGTACACATTTTCACAAGCTTTCCCTAACACAAGTTTCGAATTCGTTCATTTTTCACAGAAGAATTCTTCTGGAGTGTATTCAACCTAATAGATATATAATTTACATGAATTCCATCAACATGGCATTCCGGGTTCCGTACATGATACATGCATGACGGATTCGAGAAACATGCGTTTCTGAGTTGTGAGCATGTGGATTAGTGAACTTTCATCCACCAAAGAAGGCATATATTACACTTTGAAATATTTACTCTGACTTCATAAGTTTTTTGTATCACCAGGTTTTAAAATCGGACATTTGGCAGTAGAAAACACTCTTTGAGCGAATTCTCACCAATACACATGTAATTTACATTGTTTACATAACCATGGCATTCCGTATTCCCAACATGTTTCATGCATCACGGATTCCTCAAACATGCATTTCTGAGCTGTGAACATGCGCATGACAGATGTTTCAACCACCAAACAAGTTACTTATGCACTTTGAAAATGTTCCTTGGACTTCGTTGCTTCTCCTATCACCAGTTTCAAGAATCACACTTTGATCCCAGAAAAACCCTCTTGGAGCGAATTCTACCCTAGAGATATGTAATTTGAATAGATTCCTTCAACATGATATTCCGTGTTCCGTACATGTTACATGCATGACGGATTCGACAAACATGCATTCCTGAGTTGTGAGCATGTGGATTACTGATTTTTCATTCTTTATAAAAGGAATAATTTCATATAGACTCGTGTACACTTTTTCACAAGCTTTCCGTAACACAAGTTTCGAATTCGTTCATTTTTCACAGAAGAATTCTTCTGGAGTTTATTCAACCTAATAGATATATAATTTACATGAATTCCATCAACATGGCATTCTGGGTTCCGTACATGATACATGCATGACGGATTCGAGAAACATGCGTTTCTGAGTTGTGAGCATGTGGATTAGTGAACTTTCATCCACCAAAGAAGGCATATATTACACTTTGAAATATTTACTCTGACTTCATAGGTTTTTGTATCACCAGGTTCTAAAATCGGACATTGGCAGTAGAAAACACTCTTGGAGCGAATTCTCACCAATACACATGTAATTTACATTGTTTACATAACCATGGCATTCCGTATTCCGAACATGTTTCATGCATCACGGATTCCTCAAACATGCATTTCTGAGCTGTGAACATGCGCATGACAGGTGTTTCAACCACCAAACAAGTTACTTATGCACTTTGAAATAGTTCCTTGGACTTCGTTGCTTCTCCTATCACCAGTTTCAAGAATCACACTTTGATCCCAGAAAAACCCTCTTGGAGCGAATTCTACCCTAGAGATATGTAATTTGAATAGATTCCTTCAACATGATATTCCGTGTTCCGTACATGTTACATGCATGACGGATTCGACAAACATGCATTCCTGATTTGTGAGCATGTGGATTACTGATTTTTCATCCTCTATAAAAGGAATAATTTCATATAGACTCGTGTACACATTTTCACAAGCTTTCCCTAACACAAGTTTCGAATTCGTTCATTTTTCACAGAAGAATTCTTCTGGAGTGTATTCAACCTAATAGATATATAATTTACATGAATTCCATCAACATGGCATTCCGGGTTACGTACATGATACATGCATGACGGATTCGAGAAACATGCGTTTCTGAGTTGTGAGCATGTGGATTAGTGAACTTTCATCCACCAAAGAAGGCATATATTACACTTTGAAATATTTACTCTGACTTCATAAGTTTTTTGTATCACCAGGTTCTAAAATCGGACATTTGGCAGTAGAAAACACTCTTTGAGCGAATTCTCACCAATACACATGTAATTTACATTGTTTACATAACCATGGCATTCCGTATTCCCAACATGTTTCATGCATCACGGATTCCTCAAACATGCATTTCTGAGCTGTGAACATGCGCATGACAGATGTTTCAACCACCAAACAAGTTACTTATGCACTTTGAAAAAGTTCCTTGGACTTCGTTGCTTCTCCTATCACCAGTTTCAAGAATCACACTTTGATCCCAGAAAAACCCTCTTGGAGCGAATTCTACCCTAGAGATATGTAATTTGAATAGATTCCTTCAACATGATATTCCGTGTTCCGTACATGTTACATGCATGACGGATTCGACAAACATGCATTCCTGAGTTGTGAGCATGTGGATTACTGATTTTTCATTCTTTATAAAAGGAATAATTTCATATAGACTCGTGTGCACTTTTTCACTAGCTTTCCGTAACACAAGTTTCGAATTCGTTCATTTTTCACAGAAGAATTCTCTGGAGTGTATTCAACCTAATAGAAATATAATTTACATGAATTCCATCAACATGGCATTCTGGGTTCCGTACATGATACATGCATGACGGATTCGAGAAACATGCGTTTCTGAGTTGTGAGCATGTGGATTAGTGAACTTTCATCCACCAAAGAAGGCATATATTACACTTTGAAATATTTACTCTGACTTCATAAGTTTTTTGTATCACCAGGTTCTAAAATCGGACATTTGGCAGTAGAAAACACTCTTTGAGCGAATTCTCACCAATACACATGTAATTTACATTGTTTACATAACCATGGCATTCCGTATTCCGAACATGTTTCATGCATCACGGATTCCTCAAACATGCATTTCTGAGCTGTGAACATGCGCATGAGAGATGTTTCAACCACCAAACAAGTTACTTTTGCACTTTGAAATAGTTCCTTGGACTTCGTTGCTTCTCCTATCACCAGTTTCAAGAATCACACTTTGATCCCAGAAAAACCCTCTTGGAGCGAATTCTACCCTAGAGATATGTAATTTGAATAGATTCCTTCAACATGATATTCCGTGTTCCGTACATGTTACATGCATGACGGTTTCCACAAACATGCATTCCTGAGTTGTGAGCATGTGGATTACTGATTTTTCACCCTCTATAAAAGGAATAATTTCATATAGACTCGTGTACACATTTTCACAAGCTTTCCCTAACACAAGTTTCGAATTCGTTCATTTTTCACAGAAGAATACTTCTGGAGTGTATTCAACCTAATAGATATATAATTTACATGAATTCCATCAACATGGCATTCCGGGTTCCGTACATGATACATGCATGACGGATTCGAGAAACATGCGTTTCTGAGTTGTGAGCATGTGGATTAGTGAACTTTCATCCACCAAAGAAGGCATATATTACACTTTGAAATATTTACTCTGACTTCATAGGTTTTTGTATCACCAGGTTCTAAAATCGGACATTGGCAGTAGAAAACACTCTTTGAGCGAATTCTCACCAATACACATGTAATTTACATTGTTTACATAACCATGGCATTCCGTATTCCGAACATGTTTCATGCATCACGGATTCCTCAAACATGCATTTCTGAGCTGTGAACATGCGCATGACAGGTGTTTCAACCACCAAACAAGTTACTTATGCACTTTGAAATAGTTCCTTGGACTTCGTTGCTTCTCCTATCACCAGTTTCAGGAATCACACTTTGATCCCAGAAAAAACCTCTTGGAGCGAATTCTACCCTAGAGATATGTAATTGAATACATTCCTTCAACATGATATTCCGTGTTCCGTACATGTTACATGCATGACGGATTCGACATACATGCATTCCTGAGTTGTGAGCATGTGGATTACTGATTTTTCATCCTCTATAAAAGGAATAATTTCATATAGACTCGTGTACACATTTTCACAACCTTTCCCTAACACAAGTTTCGAATTCGTTCATTTTTCACAGAAGAATGCTTCTGGAGTGTATTCAACCTAATAGATATATAATTTACATGAATTCCATCAACATGGCATTCCGGGTTCCGTACATGATACATGCATGACGGATTCGAGAAACATGCGTTTCTGAGTTGTGAGCATGTGGATTAGTGAACTTTCATCCACCAAAGAAGGCATATATTACACTTTGAAATATTTACTCTGACTTCATAAGTTTTTTGTATCACCAGGTTCTAAAATCGGACATTTGGCAGTAGAAAACACTCTTTGAGCGAATTCTCACCAATACACATGTAATTTACATTGTTTACATAACCATGGCATTCCGTATTCCGAACATGTTTCATGCATCACGGATTCCTCAAACATGCATTTCTGAGCTGTGAACATGCGCATGACAGATGTTTCAACCACCAAACAAGTTACTTATGCACTTTGAAATAGTTCCTTGGACTTCGTTGCTTCTCCTATCACCAGTTTCAAGAATCACACTTTGATCCCAGAAAAACCCTCTTGGAGCGAATTCTACCCTAGAGATATGTAATTTGAATAGATTCCTTCAACATGATATTCCGTGTTCCGTACATGTTACATGCATGACGGATTCGACATACATGCATTCCTGAGTTGTGAGCATGTGGATAACTGATTTTTCATCCTCTATAAAAGGAATAATTTCATATAGACTCGTGTACACTTTTTCACAAACTTTCACTAACACAAGTTTCGAATTCGTTCATTTTTCACAGAAGAATTCTTCTGGAGTGTATTCAACCTAATAGATATATAATTTACATGAATTCCATCAACAAGGCATTCTGGGTTCCGTACATGATACATGCATGACGGATTCGAGAAACATGCGTTTCTGAGTTGTGAGCATGTGGATTAGTGAACTTTCATCCACCAAAGAAGGCATATATTACACTTTGAAATATTTACTCTGACTTCATAGGTTTTTGTATCACCAGGTTCTAAAATCGGACATTTGGCAGTAGAAAACACTCTTTGAGCGAATTCTCACCAATACACATGTAATTTACATTGTTTACATAACCATGGCATTCCGTATTCCGAACATGTTTCATGCATCACGGATTCCTCAAACATGCATTTCTGAGCTGTGAACATGCGCATGACAGATGTTTCAACCACCAAACAAGTTACTTATGCACTTTGAAATAGTTCCTTGGACTTCGTTGCTTCTCCTATCACCAGTTTCAAGAATCACACTTTGATCCCAGAAAAACCCTCTTGGAGGGAATTCTACCCTAGAGATATGTAATTTGAATACATTCCTTCAACATGATATTCCGTGTTCCGTACATGTTACATGCATGACGGATTCGACAAACATGAATTCCTGAGTTGTGAGCATGTGGATTACTGATTTTTCATCCTCTATAAAAGGAATAATTTCATATAGACTCGTGTACACATTTTCACAACCTTTCCCTAACACAAGTTTCGAATTCGTTCATTTTTCACAGAAGAATACTTCTGGAGTGTATTCAACCTAATAGATATATAATTTACATGAATTCCATCAACATGGCATTCCGGGTTCCGTACATGATACATGCATGACGGATTCGAGAAACATGCGTTTCTGAGTTGTGAGCATGTATATTAGTGAACTTTCATCCACCAAAGAAGGCATATATTACACTTGGAAATATGTACTCTGACTTCATAAGTTTTTTGTATCACCAGGTTCTAAAATCGGACATTTGGCAGTAGAAAACACTCTTTGAGAGAATTCTCACCAATACACATGTAATTTACATTGTTTACATAAACATGGCATTCCGTATTCCGAACATGTTTCATGCATCACGGATTCCTCAAACATGCATTTCTGAGCTGTGAACATGCACATGACAGATATTTCAACCACCAAACATGTTACTTATGCACTTTGAAATAGTTCCTTGGACTTCGTTGCTTCTCTTATCACCAGTTTCAAGAATCACACTTTGATCCCAGAAAAACCCTCTTGGAGCGAATTCTACCCTAGAGATATGTAATTTGAATAGATTCCTTCAACATGATATTCCGTGTTCCGTACATGTTACATGCATGGCGGATTCGACAAACATGCATTCCTGAGTTGTGAGCATGTGGATAACTGATTTTTCATCCTCTATAAAAGGAATAATTTCATATAGACTCGTGTACACATTTTCACAAGCTTTCCCTAACACAAGTTTCGAATTCGTTCATTTTTCACAGAAGAATACTTCTGGAGTGTATTCAACCTAATAGATATATAATTTACATGAATTCCATCAACATGGCATTCCGGGTTCCGTACATGATACATGCATGACGGATTCAAGAAACATGCGTTTCTGAGTTGTGAGCATGTGGATTAGTGAACTTTCATCCACCAAAGAAGGCATATATTACACTTGGAAATATGTACTCTGACTTCATAAGTTTTTTGTATCACCAGGTTCTAAAATCGGACATTTGGCAGTAGAAAACACTCTTTGAGCGAATTCTCACCAATACACATGTAATTTACATTGTTTAAATAACCATGGCATTCCGTATTCCGAACATGTTTCATGCATCACGGATTCCTCAAACATGCATTTCTGAGCTGTGAACATGCGCATGACAGATGTTTCAACCACCAAACAAGTTACTTATGCACTTTGAAATAGTTCCTTGGACTTCGTTGCTTCTCCTATCAACAGTTTCAAGAATCACACTTTGATCCCAGAAAAACCCTCTTGGAGCGAATTCTACCCTAGAGATATGTAATTTGAATAGATTCCTTCAACATGATATTCCGTGTTCCGTACATGTTACATGCATGACGGATTCGACAAACATGCATTCCTGAGTTGTGAGCATGTGGATTACTGATTTTTCATTCTCTATAAAAGGAATAATTTCATATAGACTCGTGTACACTTTTTCACAACCTTTCCCTAACACAAGTTTCGAATTCGTTCATTTTTCACAGAAGAATTCTTCTGGAGTGTATTCAACCTAATAGATATATAATTTACATGAATTCCATCAACAAGGCATTCCGGGTTCCGTACATGATACATGCATGACGGATTCGAGAAACATGCGTTTCTGAGTTGTGAGCATGTGGATTAGTGAACTTTCATCCACCAAAGAAGGCATATATTACACTTTGAAATATTTACTCTGACTTCATAGGTTTTTGTATCACCAGGTTCTAAAATCGGACATTGGCAGTAGAAAACACTCTTTGAGCGAATTCTCACCAATTCACATGTAATTTACATTGTTTACATAACCATGGCATTCCGTATTCCGAACATGTTTCATGCATCACGGATTCCTCAAACATGCATTTCTGAGCTGTGAACATGCGCATGACAGGTGTTTCAACCACCAAACAAGTTACTTATGCACTTTGAAATAGTTCCTTGGACTTCGTTGCTTCTCCTATCACCAGTTTCAAGAATCACACTTTGATCCCAGAAAAAACCTCTTGGAGCGAATTCTACCCTAGAGATATGTAATTTGAATACATTCCTTCAACATGATATTCCGTGTTCCGTACATGTTACATGCATGACGGATTCGACATACATGCATTCCTGAGTTGTGAGCATGTGGATTACTGATTTTTCATCCTCTATAAAAGGAATAATTTCATATAGACTCGTGTACACATTTTCACAACCTTTCCCTAACACAAGTTTCGAATTCGTTCATTTTTCACAGAAGAATACTTCTGGAGTGTATTCAACCTAATAGATATATAATTTACATGAATTCCATCAACATGGCATTCCGGGTTCCGTACATGATACATGCATGACGGATTCGAGAAACATGCGTTTCTGAGTTGTGAGCATGTGGATTAGTGAACTTTCATCCACCAAAGAAGGCATATATTACACTTTGAAATATTTACTCTGACTTCATAAGTTTTTTGTATCACCAGGTTCTAAAATCGAACATTTGGCAGTAGAAAACACTCTTTGAGCGAATTCTCACCAATACACATGTAATTTACATTGTTTACATAACCATGGCATTCCGTATTCCGAACATGTTTCATGCATCACGGATTCCTCAAACATGCATTTCTGAGCTGTGAACATGCGCATGACAGATGTTTCAACCACCAAACAAGTTACTTATCCACTTTGAAATAGTTCCTTGGACTTCGTTGGTTCTCCTATCACCAGTTTCAAGAATCACCCTTTGATCCCAGAAAAACCCTCTTGGAGCGAATTCTACCCTAGAGATATGTAATTTGAATAGATTCCTTCAACATGATATTCCGTGTTCCGTACATGTTACATGCATGACGGATTCGACAAACATGCATTCCTGAGTTGTGAGCATGTGGATAACTGATTTTTCATCCTCTATAAAAGGAATAATTTCATATAGACTCGTGTACACATTTTCACAAGCTTTCCCTAACTCAAGTTTCGAATTCGTTCATTTTTCACAGAAGAATACTTCTGGAGTGTATTCAACCTAATAGATATATAATTTACATGAATTCCATCAACATGGCATTCCGGGTTCCGTACATGATACATGCATGATGGATTCGAGAAACATGCGTTTCTGAGTTGTGAGCATGTGGATTAGTGAACTTTCATCCACCAAAGAAGGCATATATTACACTTTGAAATATTTACTCTGACTTCATAAGTTTTTTGTATCACCAGGTTCTAAAATCGACATTTGGCAGTAGAAAACACTCTTTGAGCGAATTCTCACCAATACACATGTAATTTACATTGTTTACATAACCATGGCATTCCGTATTCCGAACATGTTTCATGCATCACGGATTCCTCAAACATGCATTTCTGAGCTGTGAACATGCGCATGACAGATGTTTCAACCACCAAACAAGTTACTTATGCACTTTGAAATAGTTCCTTGGATTTCGTTGCTTCTCCTATCACCAGTTTCAAGAATCACACTTTGATCCCAGAAAAACCCTCTTGGAGCGAATTCTACCCTAGAGATATGTAATTTGAATAGATTCCTTCAACATGATATTCCGTGTTCCGTACATGTTACATGCATGGCGGATTCGACAAACATGCATTCCTGAGTTGTGAGCATGTGGATAACTGATTTTTCATCCTCTATAAAAGGAATAATTTCATATAGACTCGTGTACACATTTTCACAAGCTTTCCCTAACACAAGTTTCGAATTCGTTCATTTTTCACAGAAGAATACTTCTGGAGTGTATTCAACCTAATAGATATATAATTTACATGAATTCCATCAACATGGCATTCCGGGATCCGTACATGATACATGCATGACGGATTCGAGAAACATGCGTTTCTGAGTTGAGAGCATGTGGATTAGTGAACTTTCATCCACCAAAAAAGGCATATATTACACTTTGAAATATTTACTCTGACTTCATAAGTTTTTTGTATCACCAGGTTCTAAATTCGGACATTTGGCAGTAGAAAACTCTCTTTGAGCGAATTCTCACCAATACACATGTAATTTACATTGTTTACATAACCATGGCATTCCGTATTCCGAACATGTTTCATGCATCACGGATTCCTCAAACATGCATTTCTGAGCTGTGAACATGCGCATGACAGATGTTTCAACCACCAAACAAGTTACTTATCCACTTTGAAATAGTTCCTTGGACTTCGTTGGTTCTCCTATCACCAGTTTCAAGAATCACCCTTTGATCCCAGAAAAACCCTCTTGGAACGAATTCTACCCTAGAGATATGTAATTTGAATAGATTCCTTCAACATGATATTCCGTGTTCCGTACATGTTACATGCATGACGGATTCGACAAACATGCATTCCTGAGTTGTGAGCATGTGGATAACTGATTTTTCATCCTCTATAAAAGGAATAATTTCATATAGACTCGTGTACACTTTTTCACAACCTTTCCCTAACACAAGTTTCGAATTCGTTCATTTTTCACAGAAGAATACTTCTGGAGTGTATTCAACCTAATAGATATATAATTTACATGAATTCCATCAACATGGCATTCCGGGTTCCGTACATGATACATGCATGACGGATTCGAGAAACATGCGTTTCTGAGTTGTGAGCATGTGGATTAGTGAACTTTCATCCACCAAAGAAGGCATATATTACACTTTGAAATATTTACTCTGACTTCATAAGTTTTTTGTATCACCAGGTTCTGAAATCGGTCATTTGGCAGCGGAAAACACTCTTTGAGCGAATTCTCACCAATACACATGTAATTTACATTGTTTACATAACCATGGCATTCCGTATTCCGAACATGTTTCATGCATCACGGATTCCTCAAACATGCATTTCTGAGCTGTGAACATGCGCATGACAGATGTTTCAACCACCAAACAAGTTACTTATCCACTTTGAAATAGTTCCTTGGACTTCGTTGGTTCTCCTATCACCAGTTTCAAGAATCACCCTTTGATCCCAGAAAAACCCTCTTTTAGCGAATTCTACCCTAGAGATATGTAATTTGAATAGATTCCTTCAACATGATATTCCGTGTTCCGTACATGTTACATGCATGACGGATTCGACAAACATGCATTCCTGAGTTGTGAGCATGTGGATAACTGATTTTTCATCCTCTATAAAAGGAATAATTTCATATAGACTCGTGTACACTTTTTCACAACCTTTCCCTAACACAAGTTTCGAATTCGTTCATTTTTCACAGAAGAATACTTCTTTAGTGTATTCAACCTAATAGATATATAATTTACATGAATTCCATCAACATGGCATTCCGGGTTCCGTACATGATACATGCATGACGGATTCGAGAAACATGCGTTTCTGAGTTGTGAGCATGTGGATTAGTGAACTTTCATCCACCAAAGAAGGCATATATTACACTTTGAAATATTTACTCTGACTTCATAAGTTTTTTGTATCACCAGGTTCTAAAATCGGACATTTGGCAGTAGAAAACACTCTTTGAGCGAATTCTCACCAATACACATGTAATTTACATTGTTTACATAACCATGGCATTCCGTATTCCGAACATGTTTCATGCATCACGGATTCCTCAAACATGCATTTCTGAGCTGTGAACATGCGCATGACAGATGTTTCAACCACCAAACAAGTTACTTATGCACTTTGAAATAGTTCCTTGGACTTCGTTGCTTCTCCTATCACCAGTTTCAAGAATCACACTTTGATCCCAGAAAAACCCTCTTGGAGCGAATTCTACCCTAGAGATATGTAATTTGAATAGATTCCTTCAACATGATATTCCGTGTTCCGTACATGTTACATGCATGACGGATTGGACAAACATGCATTCCTGAGTTGTGAGCATGTGGATTACTGATTTTTCATTCTCTATAAAAGGAATAATTTCATATAGACTCGTGTACACTTTTTCACAACCTGTCCCTAACACAAGTTTCGAATTCGTTCATTTTTCACAGAAGAATTCTTCTGGAGTGTATTCATCCTAATAGATATATAATTTACATGAATTCCATCAACATGGCATTCCGGGTTCCGTACATGATACATGCATGACGGATTTGAGAAACATGCGTTTCTGAGTAGTGAGCATGTGGATTAGTGAACTTTCATCCACCATAGAAGGCATATATTACACGTGGAAATATGTACTCTGACTTCATAAGTTTTTTGTATCACCAGGTTCTAAAATCGGACATTTGGCAGTAGAAAACACTCTTTGAGCGAATTCTCACCAATACACATGTAATTTACATTGTTTACATAACCATGGCATTCCGTATTCCCAACATGTTTCATGCATCACGGATTCCTCAAACATGCATTTCTGAGCTGTGAACATGCGCATGACAGATGTTTCAACCACCAAACAAGTTACTTATGCACTTTGAAATAGTTCCTTGGACTTCGTTGCTTCTCCTATCACCAGTTTCAAGAATCACACTTTGATCCCAGAAAAACCCTCTTGGAGCGAATTCTACCCTAGAGATATGTAATTTGAATAGATTCCTTCAACATGATATTCCGTGTTCCGTACATGTTACATGCATGACGGATTCGACAAACATGCATTCCTGAGTTGTGAGCATGTGGATAACTGATTTCTCATCCTCTATAAAAGGAATAATTTCATATAGACTCGTGTACACATTTTCACAAGCTTTCCCTAACTCAAGTTTCGAATTCGTTCATTTTTCACAGAAGAATACTTCTGGAGTGTATTCAACCTAATAGATATATAATTTACATGAATTCCATCAACATGGCATTCCGGGTTCCGTACATGATACATGCATGATGGATTCGAGAAACATGCGTTTCTGAGTTGTGAGCATGTGGATTAGTGAACTTTCATCCACCAAAGAAGGCATATATTACACTTTGAAATATTTACTCTGACTTCATAAGTTTTTTGTATCACCAGGTTCTAAAATCGACATTTGGCAGTAGAAAACACTCTTTGAGCGAATTCTCACCAATACACATGTAATTTACATTGTTTACATAACCATGGCATTCCGTATTCCGAACATGTTTCATGCATCACGGATTCCTCAAACATGCATTTCTGAGCTGTGAACATGCGCATGACAGATGTTTCAACCACCAAACAAGTTACTTATGCACTTTGAAATAGTTCCTTTGATTTCGTTGCTTCTCCTATCACCAGTTTCAAGAATCACACTTTGATCCCAGAAAAACCCTCTTGGAGCGAATTCTACCCTAGAGATATGTAATTTGAATAGATTCCTTCAACATGATATTCCGTGTTCCGTACATGTTACATGCATGGCGGATTCGACAAACATGCATTCCTGAGTTGTGAGCATGTGGATAACTGATTTTTCATCCTCTATAAAAGGAATAATTTCATATAGACTCGTGTACACATTTTCACAAGCTTTCCCTAACTCAAGTTTCGAATTCGTTCATTTTTCACAGAAGAATACTTCTGGAGTGTATTCAACCTAATAGATATATAATTTACATGAATTCCATCAACATGGCATTCCGGGATCCGTACATGATACATGCATGACGGATTCGAGAAACATGCGTTTCTGAGTTGAGAGCATGTGGATTAGTGAACTTTCATCCACCAAAAAAGGCATATATTACACTTTGAAATATTTACTCTGACTTCATAAGTTTTTTGTATCACCAGGTTCTAAATTCGGACATTTGGCAGTAGAAAACTCTCTTTGAGCGAATTCTCACCAATACACATGTAATTTACATTGTTTACATAACCATGGCATTCCGTATTCCGAACATGTTTCATGCATCACGGATTCCTCAAACATGCATTTCTGAGCTGTGAACATGCGCATGACAGATGTTTCAACCACCAAACAAGTTACTTATCCACTTTGAAATAGTTCCTTGGACTTCGTTGGTTCTCCTATCACCGGTTTCAAGAATCACCCTTTGATCCCAGAAAAACCCTCTTGGAACGAATTCTACCCTAGAGATATGTAATTTGAATAGATTCCTTCAACATGATATTCCGTGTTCCGTACATGTTACATGCATGACGGATTCGACAAACATGCATTCCTGAGTTGTGAGCATGTGGATAACTGATTTTTCATCCTCTATAAAAGGAATAATTTCATATAGACTCGTGTACACTTTTTCACAACCTTTCCCTAACACAAGTTTCGAATTCGTTCATTTTTCACAGAAGAATACTTCTGGAGTGTATTCAACCTAATAGATATATAATTTACATGAATTCCATCAACATGGCATTCCGGGTTCCGTACATGATACATGCATGACGGATTCGAGAAACATGCGTTTCTGAGTTGTGAGCATGTGGATTAGTGAACTTTCATCCACCAAAGAAGGCATATATTACACTTTGAAATATTTACTCTGACTTCATAAGTTTTTTGTATCACCAGGTTCTGAAATCGGTCATTTGGCAGCGGAAAACACTCTTTGAGCGAATTCTCACCAATACACATGTAATTTACATTGTTTACATAACCATGGCATTCCGTATTCCGAACATGTTTCATGCATCACGGATTCCTCAAACATGCATTTCTGAGCTGTGAACATGCGCATGACAGATGTTTCAACCACCAAACAAGTTACTTATCCACTTTGAAATAGTTCCTTGGACTTCGTTGGTTCTCCTATCACCAGTTTCAAGAATCACCCTTTGATCCCAGAAAAACCCTCTTTTAGCGAATTCTACCCTAGAGATATGTAATTTGAATAGATTCCTTCAACATGATATTCCGTGTTCCGTACATGTTACATGCATGACGGATTCGACAAACATGCATTCCTGAGTTGTGAGCATGTGGATAACTGATTTTTCATCCTCTATAAAAGGAATAATTTCATATAGACTCGTGTACACTTTTTCACAACCTTTCCCTAACACAAGTTTCGAATTCGTTCATTTTTCACAGAAGAATACTTCTTTAGTGTATTCAACCTAATAGATATATAATTTACATGAATTCCATCAACATGGCATTCCGGGTTCCGTACATGATACATGCATGACGGATTCGAGAAACATGCGTTTCTGAGTTGTGAGCATGTGGATTAGTGAACTTTCATCCACCAAAGAAGGCATATATTACACTTTGAAATATTTACTCTGACTTCATAAGTTTTTTGTATCACCAGGTTCTAAAATCGGACATTTGGCAGTAGAAAACACTCTTTGAGCGAATTCTCACCAATACACATGTAATTTACATTGTTTACATAACCATGGCATTCCGTATTCCGAACATGTTTCATGCATCACGGATTCCTCAAACATGCATTTCTGAGCTGTGAACATGCGCATGACAGATGTTTCAACCACCAAACAAGTTACTTATGCACTTTGAAATAGTTCCTTGGACTTCGTTGCTTCTCCTATCACCAGTTTCAAGAATCACACTTTGATCCCAGAAAAACCCTCTTGGAGCGAATTCTACCCTAGAGATATGTAATTTGAATAGATTCCTTCAACATGATATTCCGTGTTCCGTACATGTTACATGCATGACGGATTGGACAAACATGCATTCCTGAGTTGTGAGCATGTGGATTACTGATTTTTCATTCTCTATAAAAGGAATAATTTCATATAGACTCGTGTACACTTTTTCACAACCTGTCCCTAACACAAGTTTCGAATTCGTTCATTTTTCACAGAAGAATTCTTCTGGAGTGTATTCATCCTAATAGATATATAATTTACATGAATTCCATCAACATGGCATTCCGGGTTCCGTACATGATACATGCATGACGGATTCGAGAAACATGCGTTTCTGAGTAGTGAGCATGTGGATTAGTGAACTTTCATCCACCATAGAAGGCATATATTACACGTGGAAATATGTACTCTGACTTCATAAGTTTTTTGTATCACCAGGTTCTAAAATCGGACATTTGGCAGTAGAAAACACTCTTTGAGCGAATTCTCACCAATACACATGTAATTTACATTGTTTACATAACCATGGCATTCCGTATTCCCAACATGTTTCATGCATCACGGATTCCTCAAACATGCATTTCTGAGCTGTGAACATGCGCATGACAGATGTTTCAACCACCAAACAAGTTACTTATGCACTTTGAAATAGTTCCTTGGACTTCGTTGCTTCTCCTATCACCAGTTTCAAGAATCACACTTTGATCCCAGAAAAACCCTCTTGGAGCGAATTCTACCCTAGAGATATGTAATTTCAATAGATTCCTTCAACATGATATTCCGTGTTCCGTACATGTTACATGCATGACGGATTCGACATACATGCATTCCTGAGTTGTGAGCATGTGGATTACTGATTTTTCATCCTCTATAAAAGGAATAATTTCATATAGACTCGTGTACACATTTTCACAAACTTTCCCTAACACAAGTTTCGAATTCGTTCATTTTTCACAGAAGAATACTTCTGGAGTGTATTCAACCTAATAGATATTTAATTTTCATGAATTCTATCAACATGGCATTCCGGGTTCCGTACATGATACATGCATGACGGATTCGAGAAACATGCGTTTCTGAGTTGTGAGCATGTGGATTAGTGAACTTTCATCCACCAAAGAAGGCATATATTACACTTTGAAATATTTACTCTGACTTCATAAGTTTTTTGTATCACCAGGTTCTAAAATCGGACATTTGGCAGTAGAAAACACTCTTTGAGCGAATTCTCACCAATACACATGTAATTTACATTGTTTACATAACCATGGCATTCCGTATTCCGAACATGTTTCATGCATCACGGATTCCTCAAACATGCATTTCTGAGCTGTGAACATGCGCATGACAGATGTTTCAACCACCAAACAAGTTACTTATGCACTTTGAAATAGTTCCTTGGACTTCGTTGCTTCTCCTATAACCAGTTTCAAGAATCACATTTTGATCCCAGAAAAACCCTCTTGGAGCGAATTCTACCCTAGAGATATGTAATTTGAATAGATTCCTTCAACATGATATTCCATGTTCCGTACATGTTACATGCATGACGGATTCGACAAACATGCATTCCTGAGTTGTGAGCATGTGGATTACTGATTTTTCATTCTCTATAAAAGGAATAATTTCATATAGACTCGTGTACACTTTTTCACAAGCTTTCCGTAACACAAGTTTCGAATTCGTTCATTTTTCACAGAAGAAAACTTCAGGAGTGTATTCAACCTAATAGATATATAATTTACATGAATTCCATCAACATGGCATTCTGGGTTCCGTACAAGATACATGCATGACGGATTCGAGAAACATGCGTTTCTGAGTTGTGAGCATGTGGATTAGTGAACTTTCATCCACCAAAGAAGGCATATATTACACTTTGAAATATTTACTCTGACTTCATAAGTTTTTTGTATCACCAGGTTCTAAAATCGGACATTTGGCAGTAGAAAACACTCTTTGAGCGAATTCTCACCAATACACATGTAATTTACATTGTTTACATAACCATGGCATTCCGTATTCCGAACATGTTTCATGCATCACGAATTCCTCAAATTGCATTTCTGAGCTGTGAACATGCACATGACAGATATTTCAACCACCAAACAAGTTACTTATGCACTTTGAAATAGTTCCTTGGACTTCGTTGCTTCTCCTATCACTAGTTTCAAGAATCACACATTGATCCCAGAAAAACCCTCTTGGAGCGAATTCTACCCTAGAGATATGTAATTTGAATAGATTCCTTCAACATGATATTCCGTGTTCCGTACATGTTACATGCATGATGGATTCGACAAACATGCATTTCTGAGTTGTGAGCATGTGGATTACTGATTTTTCATCCTCTATAAAAGGAATAATTTCATATAGACTCGTGTACACATTTTCACAAGCTTTCCCAAACACAAGTTTCGAATTCGTTCATTTTTCACAGAAGAATTCTTCTGGAGTGTATTCAACCTAATAGATATATAATTTACATGAATTCCATCAACATGGCATTCCGGGTTCCGTACATGATACATGCATGACGGATTCGAGAAACATGCGTTTCTGAGTTGTGAGCATGTGGATTAGTGAACTTTCATCCACCAAAGAAGGCATATATTACACTTTGAAATATTTACTCTGACTTCATAAGTTTTTTGTATCACCAGGTTCTAAAATCGGACATTTGGCAGTAGAAAACACTCTTTGAGCGAATTCTCACCAATACACATGTAATTTACATTGTTTACATAACCATGGCATTCCGTATTCCCAACATGTTTCATGCATCACGGATTCCTCAAACATGCATTTCTGAGCTGTGAACATGCGCATGACAGATGTTTCAACCACCAAACAAGTTACTTATCCACTTTGAAATAGTTCCTTGGACTTCGTTGGTTCTCCTATCACCAGTTTCAAGAATCACCCTTTGATCCCAGAAAAACCCTCTTTTAGCGAATTCTACCCTAGAGATATGTAATTTGAATAGATTCCTTCAACATGATATTCCGTGTTCCGTACATGTTACATGCATGACGGATTCGACAAACATGCATTCCTGAGTTGTGAGCATGTGGATAACTGATTTTTCATCCTCTATAAAAGGAATAATTTCATATAGACTCGTGTACACTTTTTCACAACCTTTCCCTAACACAAGTTTCGAATTCGTTCATTTTTCACAGAAGAATACTTCTTTAGTGTATTCAACCTAATAGATATATAATTTACATGAATTCCATCAACATGGCATTCCGGGTTCCGTACATGATACATGCATGACGGATTCGAGAAACATGCGTTTCTGAGTTGTGAGCATGTGGATTAGTGAACTTTCATCCACCAAAGAAGGCATATATTACACTTTGAAATATTTACTCTGACTTCATAAGTTTTTTGTATCACCAGGTTCTAAAATCGGACATTTGGCAGTAGAAAACACTCTTTGAGCGAATTCTCACCAATACACATGTAATTTACATTGTTTACATAACCATGGCATTCCGTATTCCGAACATGTTTCATGCATCACGGATTCCTCAAACATGCATTTCTGAGCTGTGAACATGCGCATGACAGATGTTTCAACCACCAAACAAGTTACTTATGCACTTTGAAATAGTTCCTTGGACTTCGTTGCTTCTCCTATCACCAGTTTCAAGAATCACACTTTGATCCCAGAAAAACCCTCTTGGAGCGAATTCTACCCTAGAGATATGTAATTTGAATAGATTCCTTCAACATGATATTCCGTGTTCCGTACATGTTACATGCATGACGGATTGGACAAACATGCATTCCTGAGTTGTGAGCATGTGGATTACTGATTTTTCATTCTCTATAAAAGGAATAATTTCATATAGACTCGTGTACACTTTTTCACAACCTGTCCCTAACACAAGTTTCGAATTCGTTCATTTTTCACAGAAGAATTCTTCTGGAGTGTATTCATCCTAATAGATATATAATTTACATGAATTCCATCAACATGGCATTCCGGGTTCCGTACATGATACATGCATGACGGATTCGAGAAACATGCGTTTCTGAGTAGTGAGCATGTGGATTAGTGAACTTTCATCCACCATAGAAGGCATATATTACACGTGGAAATATGTACTCTGACTTCATAAGTTTTTTGTATCACCAGGTTCTAAAATCGGACATTTGGCAGTAGAAAACACTCTTTGAGCGAATTCTCACCAATACACATGTAATTTACATTGTTTACATAACCATGGCATTCCGTATTCCCAACATGTTTCATGCATCACGGATTCCTCAAACATGCATTTCTGAGCTGTGAACATGCGCATGACAGATGTTTCAACCACCAAACAAGTTACTTATGCACTTTGAAATAGTTCCTTGGACTTCGTTGCTTCTCCTATCACCAGTTTCAAGAATCACACTTTGATCCCAGAAAAACCCTCTTGGAGCGAATTCTACCCTAGAGATATGTAATTTCAATAGATTCCTTCAACATGATATTCCGTGTTCCGTACATGTTACATGCATGACGGATTCGACATACATGCATTCCTGAGTTGTGAGCATGTGGATTACTGATTTTTCATCCTCTATAAAAGGAATAATTTCATATAGACTCGTGTACACATTTTCACAAACTTTCCCTAACACAAGTTTCGAATTCGTTCATTTTTCACAGAAGAATACTTCTGGAGTGTATTCAACCTAATAGATATTTAATTTTCATGAATTCTATCAACATGGCATTCCGGGTTCCGTACATGATACATGCATGACGGATTCGAGAAACATGCGTTTCTGAGTTGTGAGCATGTGGATTAGTGAACTTTCATCCACCAAAGAAGGCATATATTACACTTTGAAATATTTACTCTGACTTCATAAGTTTTTTGTATCACCAGGTTCTAAAATCGGACATTTGGCAGTAGAAAACACTCTTTGAGCGAATTCTCACCAATACACATGTAATTTACATTGTTTACATAACCATGGCATTCCGTATTCCGAACATGTTTCATGCATCACGGATTCCTCAAACATGCATTTCTGAGCTGTGAACATGCGCATGACAGATGTTTCAACCACCAAACAAGTTACTTATGCACTTTGAAATAGTTCCTTGGACTTCGTTGCTTCTCCTATCACCAGTTTCAAGAATCACATTTTGATCCCAGAAAAACCCTCTTGGAGCGAATTCTACCCTAGAGATATGTAATTTGAATAGATTCCTTCAACATGATATTCCATGTTCCGTACATGTTACATGCATGACGGATTCGACAAACATGCATTCCTGAGTTGTGAGCATGTGGATTACTGATTTTTCATTCTCTATAAAAGGAATAATTTCATATAGACTCGTGTACACTTTTTCACAAGCTTTCCGTAACACAAGTTTCGAATTCGTTCATTTTTCACAGAAGAAAACTTCAGGAGTGTATTCAACCTAATAGATATATAATTTACATGAATTCCATCAACATGGCATTCTGGGTTCCGTACAAGATACATGCATGACGGATTCGAGAAACATGCGTTTCTGAGTTGTGAGCATGTGGATTAGTGAACTTTCATCCACCAAAGAAGGCATATATTACACTTTGAAATATTTACTCTGACTTCATAATTTTTTTGTATCACCAGGTTCTAAAATCGGACATTTGGCAGTAGAAAACACTCTTTGAGCGAATTCTCACCAATACACATGTAATTTACATTGTTTACATAACCATGGCATTCCGTATTCCGAACATGTTTCATGCATCGCGAATTCCTCAAATTGCATTTCTGAGCTGTGAACATGCACATGACAGATATTTCAACCACCAAACAAGTTACTTATGCACTTTGAAATAGTTCCTTGGACTTCGTTGCTTCTCCTATCACTAGTTTCAAGAATCACACATTGATCCCAGAAAAACCCTCTTGGAGCGAATTCTACCCTAGAGATATGTAATTTGAATAGATTCCTTCAACATGATATTCCGTGTTCCGTACATGTTACATGCATGACGGATTCGACAAACATGCATTTCTGAGTTGTGAGCATGTGGATTACTGATTTTTCATCCTCTATAAAAGGAATAATTTCATATAGACTCGTGTACACATTTTCACAAGCTTTCCCTAACACAAGTTTCGAATTCGTTCATTTTTCACAGAAGAATACTTCTGGAGTGTATTCAACCTAATAGATATTTAATTTTCATGAATTCTATCAACATGGCATTTCGGGTTCCGTACATGATACATGCATGACGGATTCGAGAAACATGCGTTTCTGAGTTGTGAGCATGTGGATTAGTGAACTTTCATCCACCAAAGAAGGCATATATTACACTTTGAAATATTTACTCTGACTTCATAATTTTTTTGTATCACCAGGTTCTAAAATCGGACATTTGGCAGTAGAAAACACTCTTTGAGCGAATTCTCACCAATACACATGTAATTTACATTGTTTACATAACCATGGCATTCCGTATTCCGAACATGTTTCATGCATCACGGATTCCTCAAACATGCATTTCTGAGCTGTGAACATGCGCATGACAGATGTTTCAACCACCAAACAAGTTACTTATGCACTTTGAAATAGTTCCTTGGACTTCGTTGCTTCTCCTATCACCAGTTTCAAGAATCACACTTTGATCCCAGAAAAACCCTCTTGGAGCGAATTCTACCCTAGAGATATGTAATTTGAATAGATTCCTTCAACATGATATTCCGTGTTCCGTACATGTTACATGCATGACGGATTCGACAAACATGCATTCCTGAGTTGTGAGCATGTGGATTACTGATTTTTCATCCTCTATAAAAGGAATAATTTCATATAGACTCGTGTACACATTTTCACAAGCTTTCCCAAACACAAGTTTCGAATTCGTTCATTTTTCACAGAAGAATTCTTCTGGAGTGTATTCAACCTAATAGATATATAATTTACATGAATTCCATCAACATGGCATTCCGGGTTCCGTACATGATACATGCATGACGGATTCGAGAAACATGCGTTTCTGAGTTGTGAGCATGTGGATTAGTGAACTTTCATCCACCAAAGAAGGCATATATTACACTTTGAAATATTTACTCTGACTTCATAAGTTTTTTGTATCACCAGGTTCTAAAATCGGACATTTGGCAGTAGAAAACACTCTTTGAGCGAATTCTCACCAATACACATGTAATTTACATTGTTTACATAACCATGGCATTCCGTATTCCCAACATGTTTCATGCATCACGGATTCCTCAAACATGCATTTCTGAGCTGTGAAAATGCGCATGACAGATGTTTCAACCACCAAACAAGTTACTTATGCACTTTGAAAAAGTTCCTTGGACTTCGTTGCTTCTCCTATCACCAGTTTCAAGAATCACACTTTGATCCCAGAAAAACCCTCTTGGAGCGAATTCTACCCTAGAGATATGTAATTTGAATAGATTCCTTCAACATGATATTCCGTGTTCCGTACATGTTACATGCATGACGGATTCGACATACATGCATTCCTGAGTTGTGAGCATGTGGATTACTGATTTTTCACCCTCTATAAAAGAAATAATTTCATATAGACTCGTGTACACATTTTCACAAGCTTTCCCTAACACAAGTTTCGAATTCGTTCATTTTTCACAGAAGAATACTTCTGGAGTGTATTAAACCTAATAGATATATAATTTACATGAATTCCATCAACATGGCATTCCGGGTTCCGTACATGATACATGCATGACGGATTCGAGAAACATGCGTTTCTGAGTTGTGAGCATGTGGATTAGTGAACTTTCATCCACCAAAGAAGGCATATATTACACTTTGAAATATTTACTCTGACTTCATAAGTTTTTTGTATCACCAGGTTCTAAAATCGGACATTTGGCAGTACAAAACACTCTTTGAGCGAATTCTCACCAATACACATGTAATTTACATTGTTTACATAACCATGGCATTCCGTATTCCGGACACGTTTCATGCATCACGGATTCCTCAAACATGCATTTCTGAGCTGTGAACATGCGCATGACAGATGTTTCAACCACCAAACAAGTTACTTATGCACTTTGAAATAGTTCCTTGGACTTCGTTGCTTCTCCTATCACCAGTTTCACGAATCACACTTTGATCCCAGAAAAACCCTCTTGGAGCGAATTCTACCCTAGAGATATGTAATTTGAATAGATTCCTTCAACATGATATTCCGTGTTCCGTACATGTTACATGCATGACGGATTCGACAAACATGCATTCCTGAGTTGTGAGCATGTGGATTACTGACTTTTCATCCTCTATAAAAGGAATAATTTCATATAGACTCGTGTACACATTTTCACAAGCTTTCCCTAACACAAGTTTCGAATTCGTTCATTTTTCACAGAAGAATTCTTCTGGAGTGTATTCAACCTAATAGATATATAATTTACATGAATTCCATCAACATGGCATTCCGGGTTCCGTACATGATACATGCATGACGGATTCGAGAAACATGCGTTTCTGAGTTGTGAGCATGTGGATTAGTGAACTTTCATCCACCAAAGAAGGCATATATTACACTTTGAAATATTTACTCTGACTTCATAAGTTTTTTGTATCACCAGGTTCTAAAATCGGACATTTGGCAGTAGAAAACACTCTTTGAGCGAATTCTCACCAATACACATGTAATTTACATTGTTTACATAACCATGGCATTCCGTATTCCCAACATGTTTCATGCATCACGGATTCCTCAAACATGCATTTCTGAGCTGTGAACATGCGCATGACAGATGTTTCAACCACCAAACAAGTTACTTATGCACTTTGAAAAAGTTCCTTGGACTTCGTTGCTTCTCCTATCACCAGTTTCAAGAATCACACTTTGATCCCAGAAAAACCCTCTTGGAGCGAATTCTACCCTAGAGATATGTAATTTGAATAGATTCCTTCAACATGATATTCCGTGTTCCGTACATGTTACATGCATGACGGATTCGACAAACATGCATTCCTGAGTTGTGAGCATGTGGATTACTGATTTTTCATTCTTTATAAAAGGAATAATTTCATATAGACTCGTGTACACTTTTTCACAAGCTTTCTGTAACACAAGTTTCGAATTCGTTCATTTTTCACAGAAGAATTCTTCTGGAGTGTATTCAACCTAATAGATATATAATTTACATGAATTCCATCAACATGGCATTCTGGGTTCCGTACATGATACATGCATGACGGATTCGAGAAACATGCGTTTCTGAGTTGTGAGCATGTGGATTAGTGAACTTTCATCCACCAAAGAAGGCATATATTACACTTTGAAATATTTACTCTGACTTCATAAGTTTTTTGTATCACCAGGTTCTAAAATCGGACATTTGGCAGTAGAAAACACTCTTTGAGCGAATTCTCACCAATACACATGTAATTTACATTGTTTACATAACCATGGCATTCCGTATTCCGAACATGTTTCATGCATCACGGATTCCTCAAACATGCATTTCTGAGCTGTGAACATGCGCATGAGAGATGTTTCAACCACCAAACAAGTTACTTTTGCACTTTGAAATATTTCCTTGGACTTCGTTGCTTCTCCTATCACCAGTTTCAAGAATCACACTTTGATCCCAGAAAAACCCTCTTGGAGTGAATTCTACCCTAGAGATATGTAATTTGAATAGATTCCTTCAACATGATATTCCGTGTTCCGTACATGTTACATGCATGACGGTTTCCACAAACATGCATTCCTGAGTTGTGAGCATGTGGATTACTGATTTTTCACCCTCAATAAAAGGAATAATTTCATATAGACTCGTGTACACATTTTCACAAGCTTTCCCTAACACAAGTTTCGAATTCGTTCATTTTTCACAAAAGAATACTTCTGGAGTGTATTCAACCTACTAGATATATAATTTACATGAATTCCATCAACATGGCATTCCGGGTTCCGTACATGATACATGCATGACGGATTCGAGAAACATGCGTTTCTGAGTTGTGAGCATGTGGATTAGTGAACTTTCATCCACCAAAGAAGGCATATATTACACTTTGAAATATTTACTCTGACTTCATAAGTTTTTTGTATCACCAGGTTCTAAAATCGGACATTTGGCAGTAGAAAACACTCTTTGAGCGAATTCTCACCAATACACATGTAATTTTCATTGTTTACATAACCATGGCATTCCGTATTCCGAACATGTTTCATGCATCACGGATTCCTCAAACATGCATTTCTGAGCTGTGAACATGCGCATGACAGATGTTTCAACCACCAAATTAGTTACTTTTGCACTTTGAAATAGTTCCTTGGACTTCGTTGCTTCTCCTATCACCAGTTTCAAGAATCACACTTTGATCCCAGAAAAACCCTCTTGGAGCGAATTCTACCCTAGAGATATGTAATTTGAATAGATTCCTTCAACATGATATTCCGTGTTGCGTACATGTTACATGCATGACGGATTCGACAAACATGCATTCCTGAGTTGTGAGCATGTGGATTACTGATTTTTCATCCTCTATAAAAGGAATAATTTCATATAGACTCGTGTACACATTTTCACAAGCTTTCCCTAACACAAGTTTCGAATTCGTTCATTTTTCACAGAAGAATACTTCTGGAGTGTATTCATCCTAATAGATATATAATTTACATGAATTCCATCAACATGGCATTCCGGGTTCCGTACATGATACATGCATGACGGATTCGAGAAACATGCGTTTCTGAGATGTGAGCATGTGGATTAGTGAACTTTCATCCACCAAAGAAGGCATATATTACACTTTGAAATATTTACTCTGACTTCATAAGTTTTTTGTATCACCAGGTTCTAAAATCGGACATTTGGCAGTAGAAAACACTCTTGGAGCGAATTCTCACCAATACACATGTAATTTACATTGTTTACATAACCATGGCATTCCGTATTCCGAACACGTTTCATGCATCACGGATTCCTCAAACATGCATTTCTGAGCTGTGAACATGCGCATGACAGATGTTTCAACCACCAAACAAGTTACTTATGCACTTTGAAATAGTTCCTTGGACTTCGTTGCTTCTCCTATCACCAGTTTCACGAATCACACTTTGATCCCAGAAAAACCCTCTTGGAGCGAATTCTACCCTAGAGATATGTAATTTGAATAGATTCCTTCAACATGATATTCCGTGTTCCGTACATGTTACATGCATGACGGATTTGACAAACATGCATTCCTGAGTTGTGAGCATGTGGATTACTGATTTTTCATCCTCTATAAAAGGAATAATTTCATATAGACTCGTGTACAATTTTTCACAAGCTTTCCGTAACACAAGTTTCGAATTCGTTCATTTTTCACAGAAGAATACTTCAGGAGTGTATTCAACCTAATAGATATATAATTTACATGAATTCCATCAACATGGCATTCCGGGTTCCGTACATGATACATGCATGACGGATTCGAGAAACATGCGTTTCTGAGTTGTGAGCATGTGGATTAGTGAACTTTCATCCACCAAAGAAGGCATATATTACACTTTGAAATATTTACTCTGACTTCAGAAGTTTTTTGTATCACCAGGTTCTAAAATCGGACATTTGGCAGTAGAAAACACTCTTTGAGCGAATTCTCACCAATACATATGTAATTTACATTGTTTACATAACCATGGCATTCCGTATTCCGAACACGTTTCATGCATCACGGATTCCTCAAACATGCATTTCTGAGCTGTGAACATGCGCATGACAGATGTTTCAACCACCAAACAAGTTACTTATGCACTTTGAAATAGTTCCTTTGACTTCGTTGCTTCTCCTATCACCAGTTTCACGAATCACACTTTGATCCCAGAAAAACCCTCTTGGAGCGAATTCTACCCTAGAGATATGTAATTTGAATAGATTCCTTCAACATGATATTCCGTGTTCCGTACATGTTACATGCATGACGGTTTCCACAAACATGAATTCCTGAGTTGTGAGCATGTGGATTACTGATTTTTCATCCTCTATAAAAGGAATAATTTCATATAGACTCATGTACACATTTTCACAACCTTTCCCTAACACAAGTTTCGAATTCGTTCATTTTTCACAGAAGAATACTTCTGGAGTGTATTCATCCTAATAGATATATAATTTACATGAATTCCATCAACATGGCATTCCGGGTTCCGTACATGATACATGCATGACGGATTCGAGAAACATGCGTTTCTGAGATGTGAGCATGTGGATTAGTGAACTTTCATCCACCAAAGAAGGCATATATTACACTTTGAAATATTTACTCTGACTTCAGAAGTTTTTTGTATCACCAGGTTCTAAAATCGGACATTTGGCAGTAGAAAACACTCTTTGAGCGAATTCTCACCAATACACATGTAATTTACATTGTTTACATAACCATGGCATTCCGTATTCCGAACATGTTTCATGAATCACGGATTCCTCAAACATGCATTTCTGAGCTGTGAACATGCGCATGACAGATGTTTCAACCACCAAACCCGTTACTTATGCACTTTGAAATAGTTCCTTGGACTTCGTTGCTTCTCCTATCACCAGTTTCAAGAATCACACTTTGATCCCAGAAAAACCCTCTTGGAGCGAATTCTACCCGAGAGATATGTAATTTGAATAGATTCCTTCAACATGATATTCCGTGTTGCTACATGTTACATGCATGACGGATTCGACAAACATGCATTCCTGAGTTGTGAGCATGTGGAATACTGATTTTTCATCCTCTATAAAAGGAATAATTTCATATAGACTCGTGTACACATTTTCACAAGCTTTACCTAACACAAGTTTCGAATTCGTTCATTTTTCACAGAAGAATACTTCTGGAGTGTATTCATCCTAATAGATATATAATTTACATGAATTCCATCAACATGGCTTTCCGGGTTCCGTACATGGTACATGCATGACGGATTCGAGAAACATGCGTTTCTGAGCTGTGAGCATGTGGATTAGTGAACTTTCATCCACCAAAGAAGGCATATATTACACTTTGAAATATTTACTCTGACTTCATAAGTTTTTTGTATCACCAGGTTCTAAAATCGGACATTTGACAGTAGAAAACACTCTTTGAGCGAATTCTCACCAACACACATGTAATTTACATTGTTTACATAACCATGGCATTCCGTATTCCGAACATGTTTCATGCATCGCAGATTCCTCAAACATGCATTTCTGAGCTTTGAACATGCGCATGACAGAAATTTCAACCACCAAACAAGTTACTTATGCACTTTGAAATAGTTCCTTGGACTTCGTTGCTTCTCCTATCACCAGTTTCAAGAATCACACTTTGATCCCAGAAAAACCCTCTTGGAGCGAATTCTACCCTAGAGATATGTAATTTGAATACATTCCTTCAACATGATATTCCGTGTTCCGTACATGTTACATGCATGACGGATTCGACAAATATGCATTCCTGAGTTGTGAGCATGTGGATTACTGATTTTTCATCCTCTATAAAAGGAATAATTTCATATAGACTCCTCTACACATTTTCACAAGCTTTCCCTAACACAAGTTTCGAATTCGTTCATTTTTCACAGAAGAATTCTTCTGGAGTGTATTCATCCTAATAGATATATAATTTATATGAATTCCATCAACATGGCATTCCGGGTTCTGTACATGATACATGCATGACGGATTCGAGAAACATGCGTTTCTGAGTTGTGAGCATGTGGATTAGTGAACTTTCATCCACCAAAGAAGGCATATATTACACTTTGAAATATTTACTCTGACTTCATAAGTTTTTTGTATCACCAGGATCTAAAATCAGACATTTGGCAGTAGAAAACACTCTTTGAGTGAATTCTCACCAATACATATATAATTTACATTGTTTACATAACCATGGCATTCCGTATTCCGAACATGATGCATGCATCACGGATTCCTCAAATTGCATTTCTGAGCTCTGAACATGCACATGACAGATATTTCAACTACCAAAGAAGTTACTTATGCACTTTGAAGTATTTCCTTGGAATTCGTTGCTTCTCCTATCACCAGTTTCAATAATCACACTTTGATCCCAGAAAAACCCTCTTGGAGCGAATTCTACCCTAGAGATATGTAATTTGAATAGATTCCTTCAACATGATATTCCGTGTTCCGTACATGATACATGCATGACGGATTCGAGAAACATGCGTTTCTGAGTTGTGAGCATGTGGATTAGTGAACTTTCATCCACCAAAGAAGGCATATATTACACTTTGAAATATTTACTCTGACTTCATAAGTTTTTTGTATCACCAGGTTCTAAAATCGGACATTTGGCAGTAGAAAACACTCTTTGAGCGAATTCTCACCAATACACATGTAATTTACATTGTTTACATCACCATGGCATTCCGTATTCCGAACATGTTTCATGCATCACGGATTCCTCAAACATGCATTTCTGAGCTGTGAACATGCGCATGACAGATGTTTCAACCACCAAACAAGTTACTTAAGCACTTTGAAATATTTCCTTGGACTTCGTTGCTTCTCCTATCACCAGTTTCAAGAATCACACTTTGATCCCAGAAAAACCCTCTTGGAGCGAATCCTACCCTAGAGATATGTAATTTGAATAGATTCCTTCAACATGATATTCCGTGTTCCGTACATGTTACATGCATGACGGATTCGACAAACATGCATTCCTGAGTTGTGAGCATGCGGATTACTGATTTTTCATCCTCTATAAAAGGAATAATTTCATATAGACTCGTGTACACATTTTCACAAGCTTTCCCTAACACAAGTTTCGAATTCGTGCTTTTTTCACAGAAGAATACTTCTGGAGTGTATTCAACCTAATAGATATATAATTTACATGAATTCCATCAACATGGCATTCCGGGTTCTGTACATGATACATGCATGACGGATTCGAGAAACATGCGTTTCTGAGTTGTGAGCATGTGGATTAGTGAACTTTCATCCACCAAAGAAGGCATATATTACACTTTGAAATATTTACTCTGACTTCATAAGTTTTTTGTATCACCAGGTTCTAAAATCGGACATTTGGCAGTAGAAAACACTCTTTGAGCGAATTCTCACCAATACACATGTAATTTACATTGTTTACATCACCATGGCATTCCGTATTCCGAACATGTTTCATGCATCACCGATTCCTCAAACATGCATTTCTGAGCTGTGAACATGCGCATGACAGATGTTTCAACCACCAAACAAGTTACTTAAGCACTTTGAAATATTTCCTTGGACTTCGTTGCTTCTCCTATCACCAGTTTCAAGAATCACACTTTGATCCCAGAAAAACCCTCTTGGAGCGAATCCTACCCTAGAGATATGTAATTTGAATAGATTCCTTCAACATGATATTCCGTGTTCCGTACATGTTACATGCATGACGGATTCGACAAACATGCATTCCTGAGTTGTGAGCATGCGGATTACTGATTTTTCATCCTCTATAAAAGGAATAATTTCATATAGACTCCTGTACACATTTTCACAAGCTTTCCCTAACACAAGTTTCGAATTCGTTCATTTTTCACAGAGGAATTCTTCTGGAGTGTATTCATCCTAATAGGTATATAATTTATATGAATTCCATCAACATGGCATTCCGGGTTCCGTACATGATACATGCATGACGGATGCGAGAAACATGCGTTTCTGAGTTGTGAGCATGTGGATTAGTGAACTTTCATCCACCAAAGAAGGCATATATTTCACTTTGAAATATTTACTCTGACTTCATAAGTTTTTTGTATCACCAGGTTCTAAAATCGGACATTTGGCAGTAGAAAACACTCTTTGAGCGAATTCTCACCAATACACATGTAATTTACATTGTTTACATAACCATGGCATTCCGTATTCCGAGCATGTTTCATGCATCACGGATTCCTCAAACATGCATTTCTGAGCTGTGAACATGCGCATGCCAGATGTTTCAACCACCAAACAAGTTACTTATGCACTTTGAAATATTTCCTTGGACTTCGTTGCTTCTCCTATCACCAGTTTCAAGAATCACACTTTGATCCCAGAAAAACCCTCTTGGAGCGAATTATACACTAGAGATATGTAATTTGAATAGATTCCTTCAACATGATATTCCGTGTTCCGTACATGTTACATGCATGACGGATTCGACAAAAATGCATTCCTGAGTTGTGAGCATGTGGATTACTGATTTTTCATCCTCTATAAAAGGAATAATTTCATATAGACTCGTGTACACATTTTCACAAGCTTTCCCTAACACAAGTTTGGAATTCGTTCATTTTTCACAGAAGAATTCTTGTGGAGTGTATTCAACCTAATAGATATATAATTTACATGAATTCCATCAACATGGCATTCCGGGTTCCGTACATGATACATGCATGACGGATTCGAGAAACATGCGTTTGTGAGTTGTGAGCATGTGGATTAGTGAACTTTCATCCACCAAAGAAGGCATATATTACACTTTGAAATATTTACTCTGACTTCAGAAGTTTTTTGTATCACCAGGTTCTAAAATCGGACATTTGGCAGTAGAAAACACTCTTTGAGCGAATTCTCACCAATACACATGTAATTTACATTGTTTACATAACCATGGATTTCCGTATTCCGAACACGTTTCATGCATCACGGATTCCTCAAACATGCATTTCTGAGCTGTGAACATGCGCATGACAGATGTTTCAACCACCAAACAAGTTACATATGCACTTTGAAATAGTTCCTTGGACTTCGTTGCTTCTCCTATCACCAGTTTCAAGAATCACACTTTGATCCCAGAAAAACCCTCTTGGAGCGAATTCTACCCTAGAGATATGTAATTTGAATAGTTTCCTTCAACATGATATTCCGTGTTCCGTACATGTTACATGCATGACGGATTCGACAAACATGCATTCCTGAGTTGTGAGCATGTGGATTACTGACTTTTCATCCTCTATAAAAGGAATAATTTCATATAGACTCGTGTACACTTTTTCACAAGCTTTCCGTAACACAAGGTTCGAATTCGTTCATTTTTCACAGAAGAATTCTTCTGGAGTGTATTCAACCTAATAGATATATAATTTACATGAATTCCATCAACATGGCATTCCGGGTTCCGTACATGATACATGCATGACGGATTCGAGAAACATGCGTTTCTGAGTTGTGAGCATGTGGATTAGTGAACTTTCATCCACCAAAGAAGGCATATATTACACTTTGAAATATTTACTCTGACTTCAGAAGTTTTTTGTATCACCAGGTTCTAAAATCGGACATTTGGCAGTAGAAAACACTCTTTGAGCGAATTCTCACCAATACACATGTAATTTACATTGTTTACATAACCATGGCATTCCGTATTCCGAACACGTTTCATGCATTCCGGATTCCTCAAACATGCATTTCTAAGCTGTGAACATGCGCATGACAGATGTTTCAACCACCAAACAAGTTACTTATGCACTTTGAAATAGTTCCTTGGACTTCGTTGCTTCTCCTATCACCAGTTTCAAGAATCACAATTTGATCCCAGAAAAACCCTCTTGGAGCGAATTCTACCCTACAGATATGTAATTTGAATAGATTCCTTCAACATGATATTCCGTGTTCCGTACATGTTACATGCATGACGGATTCGACAAACATGCATTCCTGAGTTGTGAGCATGTGGATTACTGATTTTTCATCCTCTATAAAAGGAATAATTTCATATAGACTCGTGTACACATTTTCACAAGCTTTCCCTAACACAAGTTTCGAATTCGTTCATTTTTCACAGAAGGATTCTTCTGGAGTGTATTCAACCTAATAGATATATAATTTACATGAATTCCATCAACATGGCATTCCGGGTTCTGTACATGATACATGCATGACGGATTCGAGAAACATGCATTTCTGAGTTGTGAGCATGTGGATTAGTGAACTTTCATCCACCAAAGAAGGCATATATTACACTTTGAAATATTTACTCGGACTTCATAATTTTTTTGTATCAGCAGGTTCTAAAATCGGACATTTGGCAGTAGAAAACCCTCTTTGAACGAATTCTCTCCAATACACATGTAATTTACATTGTTTACATAACCATGGCATTCCGTATTCCGAACATGTTTCATGCATCACGGATTCCTCAAACATGCATTTCTGAGCTGTGAACATGCGCATGACAGATGTTTCAACCACTAAACAAGTTACTTATGCCCTTTGAAATAGTTCCTTGGACTTCGTTGCTTCTCCTATCACCAGTTTCAAGAATCACACTTTGATCCCAGAAAAACCCTCTTGGAGCGAATTCTACCGTAGAGATATGTAATATGAATAGATTCCTTCAACATGATATTCCGTGTTCCATACATGTTACATGCATGACGGATTCGACAAACATGAATTCCTGAGTTGTGAGCATGTGGATTACTGATTTTTCATCCTCTATAAAAGGAATAATTTCATATATACTCGTGTACAAATTTTCCCAAACTTTCCCTAACATAAGTTTCGAATTCGTTCATTTTTCACAGAAGAATACTTCTGGAGTGTATTCAACCTAATAGATATATAATTTACATGAATTCCATCAACATGGCATTCCGGGTTCTGTACATGATACATGCATGACGGATTCGAGAAACATGCATTTCTGAGTTGTGAGCATGTGGATTAGTGAACTTTCATCCACCAAAGAAGGCATATATTACACTTTGAAATATTTACTCTGACTTCATAAGTTTTTTGTATCACCAGGTTCTAAAATCGGACATTTGGCAGTAGAAAACACTCTTGGAGCGAATTTTCACCAATACACATGTAATTTACATTGTTTACATAACCATGGCATTCCGTATTCCGAACATGTTTCATGCATCACGGATTCCTCAAACATGCATTTCTGAGCTGTGAACATGCGCATGACAGATGTTTCAACCACCAAACAAGTTACTTATGCACTTTGAAATAGTTCCTTGGACTTCGTTGCTTCTCCTATCACCAGTTTCAAGAATCACACTTTGATCCCAGAAAAACCCTCTTGGAGCGAATTCTACCCTAGAGATATGTAATTTGAATAGATTCCTTCAACATGATATTCCATGTTCCGTACATGTTACATGCATGACGGATTCGACAAACATGCATTCCTGAGTTGTGAGCATGTGGATTACTGATTTTTCATCCTCTATAAAAGGAATAATTTCATATAGACTCGTGTACACATTTTCACAAGCTTTCCCTAACACAAGTTTCGAATTCGTTCATTTTTCACAGAAGGATTCTTCTGGAGTGTATTCAACCTAATAGATATATAATTTACATGAATTCCATCAACATGGCATTCCGGGTTCCGTACATGATACATGCATGATGGATTCGAGAAACATGCGTTTCTGAGTTGTGAGCATGTGGATTAGTGAACTTTCATCCACCAAAGAAGGCATATATTACACTTTGAAATATTTACTCTGACTTCATAAGTTTTTTGTATCACCAGGTTCTAAAATCGGACATTTGGCAGTAGAAAACACTCTTTGAGCGAATTCTCACCAATACACATGTAATTTACATTGTTTACATCACCATGGCATTCCGTATTCCGAACATGTTTCATGCATCACGGATTCCTCAAACATGCATTTCTGAGCTGTGAACATGCACATGACAGATGTTTCAACCACCAAACAAGTTCCTTATGCACTTTGAAATAGTTCCTTGGACTTCGTTGCTTCTCCTATCACCAGTTTCAAGAATCACACTTTGATCCCAGAAAAACCCTCTTGGAGCGAATTCTACCCTAGAGATATGTAATTTGAATAGATTCCTTCAACATGATATTCCGTGTTCCGTACATGTTACATGCATGACGGATTCGACAAACATGAATTCCTGAGTTGTGAGCATGAGGATTACTGATTTTTCATCCTCTATAAAAGGAAAAATTTCATATACACTCGTGTACACATTTTCACAACCTTTCCCTAACACAAGTTTCGAATTTGTTCATTTTTCACAGAAGAATACTTCTGGAGTGTATTCAACCTAATAGATATATAATTTATATGAATTCCATCAACATGGCATTCCGGGTTCTGTACATGATACATGCATGACGGATTCGAGAAACATGCATTTCTGAGTTGTGAGCATGTTGATTAGTGAACTTTCATCCACCAAAGAAGGTATATATTACACTTTGAAATATTTACTCTGACTTCATAAGTTTTTTGTATCACCAGGTTCTAAAATCGGACATTTGGCAGTAGAAAACACTCTTTGAGCGAATTCTCACCAATACACATGTAATTTACATTGTTTACATAACCATGGCATTCCATATTCCAAACATGTTTCATGCATCACGTATTCCTGAAACATGCATTTCTGAGCTGTGAACATGCGCATGACAGATATTTCAACCACCAAACAAGTTACTTATGCACTTTGAAATAGTTCCTTGGACTTCGTTGCTTCTCCTATCACCAGTTTCAAGAATCACACTTTGATCCCAGAAAAACCCTCTTGGAGCGAATTCTACCCTAGAGATATGTAATTTGAATAGATTCCTTCAACATGATATTCCGTGTTCCGTACATGTTACATGCATGACGGATTCGACAAACATGCATTCCTGAGTTGTGAGCATGTGGATTACTGATTTTTCATCCTCTATAAAAGGAATAATTTCATATAGACTCGTGTACACTTTTTCACCATCTTTCCGTAACACAAGTTTCGAATTCGTTCATTTTTCACAGAAGAATTCTTCTGGAGTGTATTCAACCTAATAGATATATAATTTACATGAATTCCATCAACATGGCATTCCGGGTTCCGTACATGATACATGCATGACGGATTCGAGAAACATGCGTTTCTGAGTTGTCAGCATGTGGATTAGTGAACTTTCTTCCACCAAAGAAGGCATATATTACACTTTGAAATATTTACTATGACTTCATAGGTTTTTTATATCACCAGGTTCTAAAATCGGACATTTGGCAGTAGAAAACACTCTTTGAGCGAATTCTCACCAATACACATGTAATTTACATTGTTTACATAACCATGGCATTCCGTATTCCGAACATGTTTCATGCATCACGGATTCCTCAAACATGCATTTCTGAGCTGTGAACATGCGCATGACAGATGTTTCTACCACCAAACAAGTTACTTATGCCCTTTGAAATAGTTCCTTGGACTTCGTTGCTTCTCCTATCACCAGTTTCAAGAATCACACTTTGATCCCAGAAAAACCCTCTTGCAGCGAATTCTACCCTAGAGAAATGTAATTTGAATAGATTCCTTCAACATGATATTCCGTGTTCCGTACATGTTACATGCATGACGGATTCGACAAACATGCATTCCTGAGTTGTGAGCATGTGGATTACTGATTTTTCATCCTCTATAAAAGGAATAATTTCATATAGACTCGTGTACACATTTTCACAAACTTTCCCTAACACAAGTTTCGAATTCGTTCATTTTTCACAGAAGAATTCTTCTGGAGTGTATTCAACCTAATAGATATATAATTTACATGAATTCCATCAACATGGCATTCCGGGTTCCGTACATGATACATGCATGACAGATTCGAGAAACATGCGTTTCTGAGCTGTGAGCATGTGGATTAGTGAACTTTCATCCACCAAAGAAGGCATATATTTCACTTTGAAATATTTACTCTGACTTCAGAAGTTTTTTGTATCAGCAGGTTCTAAAATCGGACATTTGGCAGTAGAAAACACTCTTTGAGCGAATTCTCACCAATACACATGTAATTTACATTGTTTACATAACCATGGCATTCCGTATTCCGAGCATGTTTCATGCATCACAGATTCCTCAAACATGCATTTCTGAGCTGTGAACATGCGCATGACAGATATTTCAACCACCAAACAAGTTACTTATGCACTTTGAAATAGTTCCTTGGACTTCGTTGCTTCTCCTATCACCAGTTTCAAGAATCACACTTTGATCCCAGAAAAACCCTCTTGGAGCGAATTCTACCCTAGAGATATGTAATTTGAATAGATTCCTTCAACATGATATTCCGTGTTCCGTACATGTTACATGCATTACGGATTCGCCAAACATGCATTCCTGAATTGTGAGCATGTGGATTACTGATTTTTCATCCTCTATAAAAGGAATAATTTCATATAGACTCGTGTACACATTTTCACATGCTTTCCCTAACACAAGTTTCGAATTCGTTCATTTTTCACAGAAGAATTCTTGTGGAGTGTATTCAACCTAATAGATATATAATTTTCATGAATTCCATCAACATGGCATTCCGGGTTCCGTACATGATACATGCATGACGGATTCGAGAAACATGCGTTTCTGAGTTGTGAGCATGTGGATTAGTGAACTTTCATCCACCAAAGAAGGCATATATTACACTTTGAAATATTTACTCTGACTTCAGAAGTTTTTTGTATCACCAGGTTCTAAAATCGGACATTTGGCAGTAGAAAACACTCTTTGAGCGAATTCTCACCAATACACATGTAATTTACATTGTTTACATAACCATGGCTTTCCGTATTCCGAACACGTTTCATGCATCACGGATTCCTCAAACATGCATTTCTGAGCTGTGAACATGCGCATGACAGATGTTTCAACCACCAAACAAGTTACTTATGCACTTTGAAATAGTTCCTTGGACTTCGTTGCTTCTCCTATCACCAGTTTCAAGAATCACACTTTGATCCCAGAAAAACCCTCTTGGAGCGAATTCTACCCTAGAGATATGTAATTTGAATAGTTTCCTTCAACATGATATTCCGTGTTCCGTCCATGTTACATGCATGACGGATTCGACAAACATGCATTCCTGAGTTGTGAGCATGTGGATTACTGACTTTTCATCCTCTATAAAAGGAATAATTTCATATAGACTCGTGTACACTTTTTCACAAGCTTTCCGAAACACAAGGTTCGAATTCGTTCATTTTTCACAGAAGAATACTTCTGGAGTGTATTCAACCTAATAGATATATAATTTACATGAATTCCATCAACATGGCATTCCGGGTTCCGTACATGATACATGCATGATGGATTCGAGAAACATGCGTTTCTGAGTTGTGAGCATGTGGATTAGTGAACTTTCATCCACCAAAGAAGGCATATATTACACTTTGAAATATTTACTCTGACTTCAGAATTTTTTTGTATCACCAGGTTCTAAAATCGGACATTTGGCAGTAGAAAACACTCTTTGAGCGAATTCTCACCAATACACATGTAATTTACATTGTTTACATAACCATGGCATTCCGTATTCCGAACACGTTTCATGCATTCCGGATTCCTCAAACATGCATTTCTGAGCTGTGAACATGCGCATGACAGATGTTTCAACCACCAAACAAGTTACTTATGCACTTTGAAATAGTTCCTTGGACTTCGTTGCTTCTCCTATCACCAGTTTCAAGAATCACACTTTGATCCCAGAAAAACCCTCTTGGAGCGAATTCTACCCTAGAGATATGTAATTTGAATAGATTCCTTCAACATGATATTCCGTGTTCCGTACATGTTACATGCATGACGGATTCGACAAACATGCATTCCTGAGTTGTGAGCATGTGGATTACTGATTTTTCATCCTCTATAAAAGGAATAATTTCATATAGACTCGTGTACACATTTTCACAAGCTTTCCCTAACACAAGTTTCGAATTCGTGCTTTTTTCACAGAAGAATACTTCTGGAGTGTATTCAACCTAATAGATATATAATTTACATGAATTCCATCAACATGGCATTCCGGGTTCTGTACATGATACATGCATGACGGATTCGAGAAACATGCGTTTCTGAGTTGTGAGCATGTGGATTAGTGAACTTTCATCCACCAAAGAAGGCATATATTACACTTTGAAATATTTACTCTGACTTCATAAGTTTTTTGTATCACCAGGATCTAAAATCAGACATTTGGCAGTAGAAAACACTCTTTGAGTGAATTCTCACCAATACATATATAATTTACATTGTTTACATAACCATGGCATTCCGTATTCCGAACATGATGCATGCATCACGGATTCCTCAAATTGCATTTCTGAGCTCTGAACATGCACATGACAGATATTTCAACTACCAAAGAAGTTACTTATGCACTTTGAAGTATTTCCTTGGAATTCGTTGCTTCTCCTATCACCAGTTTCAATAATCACACTTTGATCCCAGAAAAACCCTCTTGGAGCGAATTCTACCCTAGAGATATGTAATTTGAATAGATTCCTTCAACATGATATTCCGTGTTCCGTACATGATACATGCATGACGGATTCGAGAAACATGCGTTTCTGAGTTGTGAGCATGTGGATTAGTGAACTTTCATCCACCAAAGAAGGCATATATTACACTTTGAAATATTTACTCTGACTTCATAAGTTTTTTGTATCACCAGGTTCTAAAATCGGACATTTGGCAGTAGAAAACACTCTTTGAGCGAATTCTCACCAATACACATGTAATTTACATTGTTTACATCACCATGGCATTCCGTATTCCGAACATGTTTCATGCATCACGGATTCCTCAAACATGCATTTCTGAGCTGTGAACATGCGCATGACAGATGTTTCAACCACCAAACAAGTTACTTAAGCACTTTGAAATATTTCCTTGGACTTCGTTGCTTCTCCTATCACCAGTTTCAAGAATCACACTTTGATCCCAGAAAAACCCTCTTGGAGCGAATCCTACCCTAGAGATATGTAATTTGAATAGATTCCTTCAACATGATATTCCGTGTTCCGTACATGTTACATGCATGACGGATTCGACAAACATGCATTCCTGAGTTGTGAGCATGCGGATTACTGATTTTTCATCCTCTATAAAAGGAATAATTTCATATAGACTCGTGTACACATTTTCACAAGCTTTCCCTAACACAAGTTTCGAATTCGTGCTTTTTTCACAGAAGAATACTTCTGGAGTGTATTCAACCTAATAGATATATAATTTACATGAATTCCATCAACATGGCATTCCGGGTTCTGTACATGATACATGCATGACGGATTCGAGAAACATGCGTTTCTGAGTTGTGAGCATGTGGATTAGTGAACTTTCATCCACCAAAGAAGGCATATATTACACTTTGAAATATTTACTCTGACTTCATAAGTTTTTTGTATCACCAGGATCTAAAATGAGACATTTGGCAGTAGAAAACACTCTTTGAGTGAATTCTCACCAATACATATATAATTTACATTGTTTACATAACCATGGCATTCCGTATTCCGAACATGATGCATGCATCACGGATTCCTCAAATTGCATTTCTGAGCTCTGAACATGCACATGACAGATATTTCAACTACCAAAGAAGTTACTTATGCACTTTGAAGTATTTCCTTGGAATTCGTTGCTTCTCCTATCACCAGTTTCAATAATCACACTTTGATCCCAGAAAAACCCTCTTGGAGCGAATTCTACCCTAGAGATATGTAATTTGAATAGATTCCTTCAACATGATATTCCGTGTTCCGTACATGATACATGCATGACGGATTCGAGAAACATGCGTTTCTGAGTTGTGAGCATGTGGATTAGTGAACTTTCATCCACCAAAGAAGGCATATATTACACTTTGAAATATTTACTCTGACTTCATAAGTTTTTTGTATCACCAGGTTCTAAAATCGGACATTTGGCAGTAGAAAACACTCTTTGAGCGAATTCTCACCAATACACATGTAATTTACATTGTTTACATCACCATGGCATTCCGTATTCCGAACATGTTTCATGCATCACGGATTCCTCAAACATGCATTTCTGAGCTGTGAACATGCGCATGACAGATGTTTCAACCACCAAACAAGTTACTTAAGCACTTTGAAATATTTCCTTGGACTTCGTTGCTTCTCCTATCACCAGTTTCAAGAATCACACTTTGATCCCAGAAAAACCCTCTTGGAGCGAATCCTACCCTAGAGATATGTAATTTGAATAGATTCCTTCAACATGATATTCCGTGTTCCGTACATGTTACATGCATGACGGATTCGACAAACATGCATTCCTGAGTTGTGAGCATGCGGATTACTGATTTTTCATCCTCTATAAAAGGAATAATTTCATATAGACTCCTGTACACATTTTCACAAGCTTTCCCTAACACAAGTTTCGAATTCGTTCATTTTTCACAGAGGAATTCTTCTGGAGTGTATTCATCCTAATAGGTATATAATTTATATGAATTCCATCAACATGGCATTCCGGGTTCCGTACATGATACATGCATGACGGATGCGAGAAACATGCGTTTCTGAGTTGTGAGCATGTGGATTAGTGAACTTTCATCCACCAAAGAAGGCATATATTTCACTTTGAAATATTTACTCTGACTTCATAAGTTTTTTGTATCACCAGGTTCTAAAATCGGACATTTGGCAGTAGAAAACACTCTTTGAGCGAATTCTCACCAATACACATGTAATTTACATTGTTTACATAACCATGGCATTCCGTATTCCGAACATGTTTCATGCATCACGGATTCCTCAAACATGCATTTCTGAGCTGTGAACATGCGCATGACAGATGTTTCAACCACCAAACAAGTTACTTATGCACTTTGAAATATTTCCTTGGACTTCGTTGCTTCTCCTATCACCAGTTTCAAGAATCACACTTTGATCCCAGAAAAACCCTCTTGGAGCGAATTATACACTAGAGATATGTAATTTGAATAGATTCCTTCAACATGATATTCCGTGTTCCGTACATGTTACATGCATGACGGATTCGACAAACATGCATTCCTGAGTTGTGAGCATGTGGATTACTGATTTTTCATCCTCTATAAAAGGAATAATTTCATATAGACTCGTGTACACATTTTCACAAGCTTTCCCTAACACAAGTTTGGAATTCGTTCATTTTTCACAGAAGAATCCTTGTGGAGTGTATTCAACCTAATAGATATATAATTTACATGAATTCCATCAACATGGCATTCCGGGTTCCGTACATGATACATGCATGACGGATTCGAGAAACATGCGTTTCTGAGTTGTGAGCATGTGGATTAGTGAACTTTCATCCACCAAAGAAGGCATATATTACACTTTGAAATATTTACTCTGACTTCAGAAGTTTTTTGTATCACCAGGTTCTAAAATCGGACATTTGGCAGTAGAAAACACTCTTTGAGCGAATTCTCACCAATACACATGTAATTTACATTGTTTACATAACCATGGATTTCCGTATTCCGAACACGTTTCATGCATCACGGATTCCTCAAACATGCATTTCTGAGCTGTGAACATGCGCATGACAGATGTTTCAACCACCAAACAAGTTACTTATGCACTTTGAAATAGTTCCTTGGACTTCGTTGCTTCTCCTATCACCAGTTTCAAGAATCACACTTTGATCCCAGAAAAACCCTCTTGGAGCGAATTCTACCCTAGAGATATGTAATTTGAATAGTTTCCTTCAACATGATATTCCGTGTTCCGTACATGTTACATGCATGACGGATTCGACAAACATGCATTCCTGAGTTGTGAGCATGTGGATTACTGACTTTTCATCCTCTATAAAAGGAATAATTTCATATAGACTCGTGTACACTTTTTCACAAGCTTTCCGTAACACAAGGTTCGAATTCGTTCATTTTTCACAGAAGAATTCTTCTGGAGTGTATTCAACCTAATAGATATATAATTTACATGAATTCCATCAACATGGCATTCCGGGTTCCGTACATGATACATGCATGACGGATTCGAGAAACATGCGTTTCTGAGTTGTGAGCATGTGGATTAGTGAACTTTCATCCACCAAAGAAGGCATATATTACACTTTGAAATATTTACTCTGACTTCAGAAGTTTTTTGTATCACCAGGTTCTAAAATCGGACATTTGGCAGTAGAAAACACTCTTTGAGCGAATTCTCACCAATACACATGTAATTTACATTGTTTACATAACCATGGCATTCCGTATTCCGAACACGTTTCATGCATTCCGGATTCCTCAAACATGCATTTCTGAGCTGTGAACATGCGCATGACAGATGTTTCAACCACCAAACAAGTTACTTATGCACTTTGAAATAGTTCCTTGGACTTCGTTGCTTCTCCTATCACCAGTTTCAAGAATCACAATTTGATCCCAGAAAAACCCTCTTGGAGCGAATTCTACCCTACAGATATGTAATTTGAATAGATTCCTTCAACATGATATTCCGTGTTCCGTACATGTTACATGCATGACGGATTCGACAAACATGCATTCCTGAGTTGTGAGCATGTGGATTACTGATTTTTCATCCTCTATAAAAGGAATAATTTCATATAGACTCGTGTACACATTTTCACAAGCTTTCCCTAACACAAGTTTCGAATTCGTTCATTTTTCACAGAAGAATCCTTGTGGAGTGTATTCAACCTAATAGATATATAATTTACATGAATTCCATCAACATGGCATTCCGGGTTCTGTACATGATACATGCATGACGGATTCGAGAAACATGCATTTCTGAGTTGTGAGCATGTGGATTAGTGAACTTTCATCCACCAAAGAAGGCATATATTACACTTTGAAATATTTACTCGGACTTCATAATTTTTTTGTATCAGCAGGTTCTAAAATCGGACATTTGGCAGTAGAAAACCCTCTTTGAACGAATTCTCTCCAATACACATGTAATTTACATTGTTTACATAACCATGGCATTCCGTATTCCGAACATGTTTCATGCATCACGGATTCCTCAAACATACATTTCTGAGCTGTGAACATGCGCATGACAGATGTTTCAACCACCAAACAAGTTACTTATGCACTTTGAAATAGTTCCTTGGACTTCGTTGCTTCTCCTATCACCAGTTTCAAGAATCACACTTTGATCCCAGAAAAACCCTCTTGGAGCGAATTCTACCCTAGAGATATGTAATTTGAATAGATTCCTTCAACATGATATTCCGTGTTCCGTACATGTTACATGCATGACGGATTCGACAAACATGCATTCCTGAGTTGTGAGCATGCGGATTACTGATTTTTCATCCTCTATAAAAGGAATAATTTCATATAGACTCCTGTACACATTTTCACAAGCTTTCCCTAACACAAGTTTCGAATTCGTTCATTTTTCACAGAGGAATTCTTCTGGAGTGTATTCATCCTAATAGGTATATAATTTATATGAATTCCATCAACATGGCATTCCGGGTTCCGTACATGATACATGCATGACGGATGCGAGAAACATGCGTTTCTGAGTTGTGAGCATGTGGATTAGTGAACTTTCATCCACCAAAGAAGGCATATATTTCACTTTGAAATATTTACTCTGACTTCATAAGTTTTTTGTATCACCAGGTTCTAAAATCGGACATTTGGCAGTAGAAAACACTCTTTGAGCGAATTCTCACCAATACACATGTAATTTACATTGTTTACATAACCATGGCATTCCGTATTCCGAACATGTTTCATGCATCACGGATTCCTCAAACATGCATTTCTGAGCTGTGAACATGCGCATGACAGATGTTTCAACCACCAAACAAGTTACTTATGCACTTTGAAATATTTCCTTGGACTTCGTTGCTTCTCCTATCACCAGTTTCAAGAATCACACTTTGATCCCAGAAAAACCCTCTTGGAGCGAATTATACACTAGAGATATGTAATTTGAATAGATTCCTTCAACATGATATTCCGTGTTCCGTACATGTTACATGCATGACGGATTCGACAAACATGCATTCCTGAGTTGTGAGCATGTGGATTACTGATTTTTCATCCTCTATAAAAGGAATAATTTCATATAGACTCGTGTACACATTTTCACAAGCTTTCCCTAACACAAGTTTGGAATTCGTTCATTTTTCACAGAAGAATCCTTGTGGAGTGTATTCAACCTAATAGATATATAATTTACATGAATTCCATCAACATGGCATTCCGGGTTCCGTACATGATACATGCATGACGGATTCGAGAAACATGCGTTTCTGAGTTGTGAGCATGTGGATTAGTGAACTTTCATCCACCAAAGAAGGCATATATTACACTTTGAAATATTTACTCTGACTTCAGAAGTTTTTTGTATCACCAGGTTCTAAAATCGGACATTTGGCAGTAGAAAACACTCTTTGAGCGAATTCTCACCAATACACATGTAATTTACATTGTTTACATAACCATGGATTTCCGTATTCCGAACACGTTTCATGCATCACGGATTCCTCAAACATGCATTTCTGAGCTGTGAACATGCGCATGACAGATGTTTCAACCACCAAACAAGTTACTTATGCACTTTGAAATAGTTCCTTGGACTTCGTTGCTTCTCCTATCACCAGTTTCAAGAATCACACTTTGATCCCAGAAAAACCCTCTTGGAGCGAATTCTACCCTAGAGATATGTAATTTGAATAGTTTCCTTCAACATGATATTCCGTGTTCCGTACATGTTACATGCATGACGGATTCGACAAACATGCATTCCTGAGTTGTGAGCATGTGGATTACTGACTTTTCATCCTCTATAAAAGGAATAATTTCATATAGACTCGTGTACACTTTTTCACAAGCTTTCCGTAACACAAGGTTCGAATTCGTTCATTTTTCACAGAAGAATTCTTCTGGAGTGTATTCAACCTAATAGATATATAATTTACATGAATTCCATCAACATGGCATTCCGGGTTCCGTACATGATACATGCATGACGGATTCGAGAAACATGCGTTTCTGAGTTGTGAGCATGTGGATTAGTGAACTTTCATCCACCAAAGAAGGCATATATTACACTTTGAAATATTTACTCTGACTTCAGAAGTTTTTTGTATCACCAGGTTCTAAAATCGGACATTTGGCAGTAGAAAACACTCTTTGAGCGAATTCTCACCAATACACATGTAATTTACATTGTTTACATAACCATGGCATTCCGTATTCCGAACACGTTTCATGCATTCCGGATTCCTCAAACATGCATTTCTGAGCTGTGAACATGCGCATGACAGATGTTTCAACCACCAAACAAGTTACTTATGCACTTTGAAATAGTTCCTTGGACTTCGTTGCTTCTCCTATCACCAGTTTCAAGAATCACAATTTGATCCCAGAAAAACCCTCTTGGAGCGAATTCTACCCTACAGATATGTAATTTGAATAGATTCCTTCAACATGATATTCCGTGTTCCGTACATGTTACATGCATGACGGATTCGACAAACATGCATTCCTGAGTTGTGAGCATGTGGATTACTGATTTTTCATCCTCTATAAAAGGAATAATTTCATATAGACTCGTGTACACATTTTCACAAGCTTTCCCTAACACAAGTTTCGAATTCGTTCATTTTTCACAGAAGAATCCTTGTGGAGTGTATTCAACCTAATAGATATATAATTTACATGAATTCCATCAACATGGCATTCCGGGTTCTGTACATGATACATGCATGACGGATTCGAGAAACATGCATTTCTGAGTTGTGAGCATGTGGATTAGTGAACTTTCATCCACCAAAGAAGGCATATATTACACTTTGAAATATTTACTCGGACTTCATAATTTTTTTGTATCAGCAGGTTCTAAAATCGGACATTTGGCAGTAGAAAACCCTCTTTGAACGAATTCTCTCCAATACACATGTAATTTACATTGTTTACATAACCATGGCATTCCGTATTCCGAACATGTTTCATGCATCACGGATTCCTCAAACATACATTTCTGAGCTGTGAACATGCGCATGACAGATGTTTCAACCACCAAACAAGTTACTTATGCACTTTGAAATAGTTCCTTGGACTTCGTTGCTTCTCCTATCACCAGTTTCAAGAATCACACTTTGATCCCAGAAAAACCCTCTTGGAGCGAATTCTACCCTAGAGATATGTAATTTGAATACATTCCTTCAACATGATATTCCGTGTTCCGTACATGTTACATGCATGACGGTTTCCACAAACATGCATTCCTGAGTTGTGAGCATGTGGATTACTGATTTTTCACCCTCTATAAAAGGAATAATTTCATATAGAGTCGTGTACACATTTTCACAAGCTTTCCCTAACACAAGTTTCGAATTCGTTCATTTTTCACAGAAGAATACTTCTGGAGTGTATTCAACCTAATAGATATATAATTTACATGAATTCCATCAACATGGCATTCCGGGTTCCGTACATGATACATGCATGATGGATTCGAGAAACATGCGTTTCTGAGTTGTGAGCATGTGGATTAGTGAACTTTCATCCACCAAAGAAGGCATATATTACACTTTGAAATATTTACTCTGACTTCATAAGTTTTTTGTATCACCAGGTTCTAAAATCGGACATTTGGCAGTAGAAAACACTCTTTGAGCGAATTCTCACCAATACACATGTAATTTACATTGTTTACATAACCATGGCATTCCGTATTCCGAACATGTTTCATGCATCACGGATTCCTCAAACATGCATTTCTGAGCTGTGAACATGCGCATGACAGATGTTTCAACCACCAAACAAGTTACTTATGCACTTTGAAATAGTTCCTTGGACTTCGTTGCTTCTCCTATCACCAGTTTCAAGAATCACACTTTGATCCCAGAAAAACCCTCTTGGAGCGAATTCTACCCTAGAGATATGTAATTTGAATAGATTCCTTCAACATGATATTCCATGTTCCGTACATGTTACATGCATGACGGATTCGACAAACATGCATTCCTGAGTTGTGAGCATGTGGATTACTGATTTTTCATCCTCTATAAAAGGAATAATTTCATATAGACTCGTGTACACATTTTCACAAGCTTTCCCTAACACAAGTTTCGAATTCGTTCATTTTTCACAGAAGGATTCTTCTGGAGTGTATTCAACCTAATAGATATATAATTTACATGAATTCCATCAACATGGCATTCCGGGTTCCGTACATGATACATGCATGATGGATTCGAGAAACATGCGTTTCTGAGTTGTGAGCATGTGGATTAGTGAACTTTCATCCACCAAAGAAGGCATATATTACACTTTGAAATATTTACTCTGACTTCATAAGTTTTTTGTATCACCAGGTTCTAAAATCGGACATTTGGCAGTAGAAAACACTCTTTGAGCGAATTCTCACCAATACACATGTAATTTACATTGTTTACATCACCATGGCATTCCGTATTCCGAACATGTTTCATGCATCACGGATTCCTCAAACATGCATTTCTGAGCTGTGAACATGCACATGACAGATGTTTCAACCACCAAACAAGTTACTTACGCACTTTGAAATAGTTCCTTGGACTTCGTTGCTTCTCCTATCACCAGTTTCAAGAATCACACTTTGATCCCAGAAAAACCCTCTTGGAGCGAATTCTACCCTAGAGATATGTAATTTGAATAGATTCCTTCAACATGATATTCCGTGTTCCGTACATGTTACATGCATGACGGATTCGACAAACATGAATTCCTGAGTTGTGAGCATGAGGATTACTGATTTTTCATCCTCTATAAAAGGAATAATTTCATATACACTCGTGTACACATTTTCACAACCTTTCCCTAACACAAGTTTCGAATTTGTTCATTTTTCACAGAAGAATACTTCTGGAGTGTATTCAACCTAATAGATATATAATTTATATGAATTCCATCAACATGGCATTCCGGGTTCTGTACATGATACATGCATGACGGATTCGAGAAACATGCATTTCTGAGTTGTGAGCATGTTGATTAGTGAACTTTCATCCACCAAAGAAGGTATATATTACACTTTGAAATATTTACTCTGACTTCATAAGTTTTTTGTATCACCAGGTTCTAAAATCGGACATTTGGCAGTAGAAAACACTCTTTGAGCGAATTCTCACCAATACACATGTAATTTACATTGTTTACATAACCATGGCATTCCATATTCCAAACATGTTTCATGCATCACGTATTCCTGAAACATGCATTTCTGAGCTGTGAACATGCGCATGACAGATATTTCAACCACCAAACAAGTTACTTATGCACTTTGAAATAGTTCCTTGGACTTCGTTGCTTCTCCTATCACCAGTTTCAAGAATCACACTTTGATCCCAGAAAAACCCTCTTGGAGCGAATTCTACCCTAGAGATATGTAATTTGAATAGATTCCTTCAACATGATATTCCGTGTTCCGTACATGTTACATGCATGACGGATTCGACAAACATGCATTCCTGAGTTGTGAGCATGTGGATTACTGATTTTTCATCCTCTATAAAAGGAATAATTTCATATAGACTCGTGTACACTTTTTCACCATCTTTCCGTAACACAAGTTTCGAATTCGTTCATTTTTCACAGAAGAATTCTTCTGGAGTGTATTCAACCTAATAGATATATAATTTACATGAATTCCATCAACATGGCATTCCGGGTTCCGTACATGATACATGCATGACGGATTCGAGAAACATGCGTTTCTGAGTTGTGAGCATGTGGATTAGTGAACTTTCTTCCACCAAAGAAGGCATATATTACACTTTGAAATATTTACTATGACTTCATAGGTTTTTTATATCACCAGGTTCTAAAATCGGACATTTGGCAGTAGAAAACACTCTTTGAGCGAATTCTCACCAATACACATGTAATTTACATTGTTTACATAACCATGGCATTCCGTATTCCGAACATGTTTCATGCATCACGGATTCCTCAAACATGCATTTCTGAGCTGTGAACATGCGCATGACAGATGTTTCTACCACCAAACAAGTTACTTATGCCCTTTGAAATAGTTCCTTGGACTTCGTTGCTTCTCCTATCACCAGTTTCAAGAATCACACTTTGATCCCAGAAAAACCCTCTTGGAGCGAATTCTACCCTAGAGAAATGTAATTTGAATAGATTCCTTCAACATGATATTCCGTGTTCCGTACATGTTACATGCATGACGGAATCGACAAACATGAATTCCTGAGTTGTGAGCATGTGGATTACTGATTTTTCATCCTCTATAAAAGGAATAATTTCATATATACTCGTGTACAAATTTTCACAAACTTTCCCTAACACAAGATCGAATTCGTTCATTTTACACAGAAGTATACTTCTGGAGTGTATTCAACCTAATAGATATATAATTTACATGAATTCCATCAACATGGCATTCCGGGTTCTGTACATGATACATGCATGACGGATTCGAGAAACATGCATTTCTGAGTTGTGAGCATGTGGATTAGTGAACTTTCATCCACCAAAGAAGGCATATATTACACTTTGAAATATTTACTCTGACTTCATAAGTTTTTTGTATCACCAGGTTCTAAAATCGGACATTTGGCAGTAGAAAACACTCTTTGAGCGAATTCTCACCAATACACATGTAATTTACATTGTTTACATAACCATGGCATTCCGTATTCCAAACATGTTTCATGCATCACGTATTCCTGAAACATGCATTTCTGAGCTGTGAACATGCGCATGACAGATGTTTCAACCACCAAACAAGTTACTTATGCACTTTGAAATAGTTCCTTGGACTTCGTTGCTTCTCCTATCACCAGTTTCAAGAATCACACTTTGATCCCAGAAAAACCCTCTTGCAGCGAATTCTACCCTAGAGATATGTAATTTGAATAGATTCCTTCAACAAGATATTCCGTGTTCCGTACATGTTACATGCATGACGGATTCGACAAACATGCATTCCTGAGTTGTGAGCATGTGGATTACTGATTTTTCATCCTCTATAAAAGGAATAATTTCATATAGACTCGTGTACACATTTTCACAAACTTTCCCTAACACAAGTTTCGAATTCGTTCATTTTTCACAGAAGAATTCTTCTGGAGTGTATTCAACCTAATAGATATATAATTTTCATGAATTCCATCAACATGGCATTCCGGGTTCCGTACATGATACATGCATGACGGATTCGAGAAACATGCGTTTCTGAGTTGTGAGCATGTGGATTAGTGAACTTTCATCCACCAAAGAAGGCATATATTACACTTTGAAATATTTACTCTGACTTCAGAAGTTTTTTGTATCACCAGGTTCTAAAATCGGACATTTGGCAGTAGAAAACACTCTTTGAGCGAATTCTCACCAATACACATGTAATTTACATTGTTTACATAACCATGGCTTTCCGTATTCCGAACACGTTTCATGCATCACGGATTCCTCAAACATGCATTTCTGAGCTGTGAACATGCGCATGACAGATGTTTCAACCACCAAACAAGTTACTTATGCACTTTGAAATAGTTCCTTGGACTTCGTTGCTTCTCCTATCACCAGTTTCAAGAATCACACTTTGATCCCAGAAAAACCCTCTTGCAGCGAATTCTACCCTAGAGATATGTAATTTGAATAGATTCCTTCAACAAGATATTCCGTGTTCCGTACATGTTACATGCATGACGGATTCGACAAACATGCATTCCTGAGTTGTGAGCATGTGGATTACTGATTTTTCATCCTCTATAAAAGGAATAATTTCATATAGACTCGTGTACACATTTTCACAAACTTTCCCTAACACAAGTTTCGAATTCGTTCATTTTTCACAGAAGAATTCTTCTGGAGTGTATTCAACCTAATAGATATATAATTTTCATGAATTCCATCAACATGGCATTCCGGGTTCCGTACATGATACATGCATGACGGATTCGAGAAACATGCGTTTCTGAGTTGTGAGCATGTGGATTAGTGAACTTTCATCCACCAAAGAAGGCATATATTACACTTTGAAATATTTACTCTGACTTCAGAAGTTTTTTGTATCACCAGGTTCTAAAATCGGACATTTGGCAGTAGAAAACACTCTTTGAGCGAATTCTCACCAATACACATGTAATTTACATTGTTTACATAACCATGGCATTCCGTATTCCGAACATGTTTCATGCATCACGGATTCCTCAAACATGCATTTCTGAGCTGTGAACATGCGCATGACAGATGTTTCTACCACCAAACAAGTTACTTATGCCCTTTGAAATAGTTCCTTGGACTTCGTTGCTTCTCCTATCACCAGTTTCAAGAATCACACTTTGATCCCAGAAAAACCCTCTTGGAGCGAATTCTACCCTAGAGAAATGTAATTTGAATAGATTCCTTCAACATGATATTCCGTGTTCCGTACATGTTACATGCATGACGGAATCGACAAACATGAATTCCTGAGTTGTGAGCATGTGGATTACTGATTTTTCATCCTCTATAAAAGGAATAAATTCATATATACTCGTGTACAAATTTTCACAAACTTTCCCTAACACAAGATCGAATTCGTTCATTTTACACAGAAGTATACTTCTGGAGTGTATTCAACCTAATAGATATATAATTTACATGAATTCCATCAACATGGCATTCCGGGTTCTGTACATGATACATGCATGACGGATTCGAGAAACATGCATTTCTGAGTTGTGAGCATGTGGATTAGTGAACTTTCATCCACCAAAGAAGGCATATATTACACTTTGAAATATTTACTCTGACTTCATAAGTTTTTTGTATCACCAGGTTCTAAAATCGGACATTTGGCAGTAGAAAACACTCTTTGAGCGAATTCTCACCAATACACATGTAATTTACATTGTTTACATAACCATGGCATTCCGTATTCCAAACATGTTTCATGCATCACGTATTCCTGAAACATGCATTTCTGAGCTGTGAACATGCGCATGACAGATGTTTCAACCACCAAACAAGTTACTTATGCACTTTGAAATAGTTCCTTGGACTTCGTTGCTTCTCCTATCACCAGTTTCAAGAATCACACTTTGATCCCAGAAAAACCCTCTTGCAGCGAATTCTACCCTAGAGATATGTAATTTGAATAGATTCCTTCAACAAGATATTCCGTGTTCCGTACATGTTACATGCATGACGGATTCGACAAACATGCATTCCTGAGTTGTGAGCATGTGGATTACTGATTTTTCATCCTCTATAAAAGGAATAATTTCATATAGACTCGTGTACACATTTTCACAAACTTTCCCTAACACAAGTTTCGAATTCGTTCATTTTTCACAGAAGAATTCTTCTGGAGTGTATTCAACCTAATAGATATATAATTTTCATGAATTCCATCAACATGGCATTCCGGGTTCCGTACATGATACATGCATGACGGATTCGAGAAACATGCGTTTCTGAGTTGTGAGCATGTGGATTAGTGAACTTTCATCCACCAAAGAAGGCATATATTACACTTTGAAATATTTACTCTGACTTCAGAAGTTTTTTGTATCACCAGGTTCTAAAATCGGACATTTGGCAGTAGAAAACACTCTTTGAGCGAATTCTCACCAATACACATGTAATTTACATTGTTTACATAACCATGGCTTTCCGTATTCCGAACACGTTTCATGCATCACGGATTCCTCAAACATGCATTTCTGAGCTGTGAACATGCGCATGACAGATGTTTCAACCACCAAACAAGTTACTTATGCACTTTGAAATAGTTCCTTGGACTTCGTTGCTTCTCCTATCACCAGTTTCAAGAATCACACTTTGATCCCAGAAAAACCCTCTTGCAGCGAATTCTACCCTAGAGATATGTAATTTGAATAGATTCCTTCAACAAGATATTCCGTGTTCCGTACATGTTACATGCATGACGGATTCGACAAACATGCATTCCTGAGTTGTGAGCATGTGGATTACTGATTTTTCATCCTCTATAAAAGGAATAATTTCATATAGACTCGTGTACACATTTTCACAAACTTTCCCTAACACAAGTTTCGAATTCGTTCATTTTTCACAGAAGAATTCTTCTGGAGTGTATTCAACCTAATAGATATATAATTTTCATGAATTCCATCAACATGGCATTCCGGGTTCCGTACATGATACATGCATGACGGATTCGAGAAACATGCGTTTCTGAGTTGTGAGCATGTGGATTAGTGAACTTTCATCCACCAAAGAAGGCATATATTACACTTTGAAATATTTACTCTGACTTCAGAAGTTTTTTGTATCACCAGGTTCTAAAATCGGACATTTGGCAGTAGAAAACACTCTTTGAGCGAATTCTCACCAATACACATGTAATTTACATTGTTTACATAACCATGGCTTTCCGTATTCCGAACACGTTTCATGCATCACGGATTCCTCAAACATGCATTTCTGAGCTGTGAACATGCGCATGACAGATGTTTCAACCACCAAACAAGTTACTTATGCACTTTGAAATAGTTCCTTGGACTTCGTTGCTTCTCCTATCACCAGTTTCAAGAATCACACTTTGATCCCAGAAAAACCCTCTTGGAGCGAATTCTACCCTAGAGATATGTAATTTGAATAGATTCCTTCAACATGATATTCCGTGTTCCGTACATGTTACATGCATGACGGATTCGACAAACATGCATTCCTGAGTTGTGAGCATGTGGATTACTGATTTTTCATCCTCTATAAAAGGAATAATTTCATATAGACTCGTGTACACATTTTCACAAGCTTTCCCTAACACAAGTTTCGAATTCGTTCATTTTTCACAGAAGGATTCTTCTGGAGTGTATTCAACCTAATAGATATATAATTTACATGAATTCCATCAACATGGCATTCCGGGTTCCGTACATGATACATGCATGACGGATTCGAGAAACATGCGTTTCTGAGTTGTGAGCATGTGGATTAGTGAACTTTCATTTACCAAAGAAGGCATATATTACACTTTGAAATATTTACTCTGACTTCAGAAGTTTTTTGTATCACCAGGTTCTAAAATCGGACATTTGGCAGTAGAAAACACTCTTTGAGCGAATTCTCACCAATACACATGTAATTTACATTGTTTACATAACCATGGCATTCCGTATTCCGAACACGTTTCATGCATCACGGATTCCTCAAACATGCATTTCTGAGCTGTGAACATGCGCATGACAGATGTTTCAACCACCAAACAAGTTACTTATGCACTTTGAAATAGTTCCTTGGACTTCGTTGCTTCTCCTATCACCAGTTTCAAGAATCACACTTTGATCCCAGAAAAACCCTCTTGGAGCGAATTCTACCCTAGAGATATGTAATTTGAATAGATTCCTTCAACATGATATTCCGTGTTCCGTACATGTTACATGCATGACGGATTCGACATACATGCATTCCTGAGTTGTGACCATGTGGATTACTGATTTTTCATCCTCTATAAAAGGAATAATTTCATATAGACTCGTGTACACATTTTCACAAGCTTTCCCTAACACAAGCTTCGAATTCGTTCATTTTTCACAGAAGAATACTTCTGGAGTGTATTCAACCTAATAGATATATAATTTACATGAATTCCATCAACATGGCATTCCGGGTTCTGTACATGATACATGCATGACGGATTCGAGAAACATGCATTTCTGAGTTGTGAGCATGTGGATTAGTGAACTTTCATCCACCAAAGAAGGCATATATTACACTTTGAAATATTTACTCTGACTTCATAAGTTTTTTGTATCACCAGGTTCTAAAATTGGACATTTGGCAGTACAAAACACTCTTTGAGCGAATTCTCACCAATACACATGTAATTTACATTGTTTACATAACCATGGCATTCCGTATTCCGAACATGTTTCATGCATCACGGATTCCTCAAACATGCATTTCTGAGCTGTGAACATGCGCATGACAGATGTTTCAACCACCAAACAAGTTACTTATGCACTTTGAAATAGTTCCTTGGACTTCGTTGCTTCTCCTATCACCAGTTTCAAGAATCACACTTTGATCCCAGAAAAACCCTATTGGAGCGAATTCTACCCTACAGATATGTAATTTGAATAGATTCCTTCAACATGATATTCCGTGTTCCGTACATGTTACATGCATGACGGATTCGACAAACATGCATTCCTGAGTTGTGAGCATGTGGATTACTGATTTTTCATCCTCTATAAAAGGAATAATTTCATATAGACTCGTGTACACATTTTCACAAGCTTTCCCTAACACAAGTTTCGAATTCGTTCATTTTTCACAGAAGGATTCTTCTGGAGTGTATTCAACCTAATAGATATATAATTTACATGAATTCCATCAACATGGCATTCCGGGTTCCGTACATGATACATGCATGATGGATTCGAGAAACATGCGTTTCTGAGTTGTGAGCATGTGGATTAGTGAACTTTCATCCACCAAAGAAGGCATATATTACACTTTGAAATATTTACTCTGACTTCATAAGTTTTTTGTATCACCAGGTTCTAAAATCGGACATTTGGCAGTAGAAAACACTCTTTGAGCGAATTCTCACCAATACACATGTAATTTACATTGTTTACATCACCATGGCATTCCGTATTCCGAACATGTTTCATGCATCACGGATTCCTCAAACATGCATTTCTGAGCTGTGAACATGCGCATGACAGATGTTTCAACCACCAAACAAGTTCCTTTTGCACTTTGAAATAGTTCCTTGGACTTCGATGCTTCTCCTATCACCAGTTTCAAGAATCACACTTTGATCCCAGAAAAACCCTCTTGGAGCGAATTCTACCCTAGAGATATGTAATTTGAATAGATTCCTTCAACATGATATTCCGTGTTCCGTACATGTTACATGCATGACGGATTCGACAAACATGCATTCCTGAGTTGTGAGCATGTGGATTACTGATTTTTCATCCTCTATAAAAGGAATAATTTCATATAGACTCGTGTACACTTTTTCACAAGCTTTCCGTAACACAAGTTTCGAATTCGTTCATTTTTCACAGAAGAATTCTTCTGGAGTGTATTCAACCTAATAGATATATAATTTACATGAATTCCATCAACATGGCATTCCGGGTTCCGTACATGATACATGCATGACGGATTCGAGAAACATGCGTTTCTGAGTTGTGAGCATGTGGATTAGTGAACTTTCATTTACCAAAGAAGGCATATATTACACTTTGAAATATTTACTATGACTTCATAAGTTTTTTGTATCACCAGGTTCTAAAATCGGACATTTGGCAGTAGAAAACACTCTTTGAGCGAATTCTCACCAATACACATGTAATTTACATTGTTTACATAACCATGGCATTCCGTATTCCGAACATGTTTCATGCATCACGGATTCCTCAAACATGCATTTCTGAGCTGTGAACATGCGCATGACAGATGTTTCAACCACCAAACAAGTTACTTATGCCCTTTGAAATAGTTCCTTGGACTTCGTTGCTTCTCCTATCACCAGTTTCAAGAATCACACTTTGATCCCAGAAAAACCCTCTTGGAGCGAATTCTACCCTAGAGATATGTAATTTGAATAGATTCCTTCAACATGATATTCCGTGTTCCGTACATGTTACATGCTTGACGGATTCGACAAACATGAATTCCTGAGTTGTGAGCATGTGGATTACTGATTTTTCATCCTCTATAAAAGGAATAATTTCATATATACTCGTGTACAAATTTTCACAAACTTTCCCTAACACAAGTTTCGAATTCGTTCATTTTACACAGAAGAATACTTCTGGAGTGTATTCAACCTAATAGATATATAATTTACATGAATTCCATCAACATGGCATTCCGGGTTCTGTACATGATACATGCATGACGGATTCGAGAAACATGCATTTCTGAGTTGTGAGCATGTGGATTAGTGAACTTTCATCCACCAAAGAAGGCATATATTACACTTTGAAATATTTACTCTGACTTCATAAGTTTTTTGTATCACCAGGTTCTAAAATCGGACATTTGGCAGTAGAAAACACTCTTTGAGCGAATTCTCACCAATACACATGTAATTTACATTGTTTACATAACCATGGCATTCCGTATTCCGAACATGTTTCATGCATCACGGATTCCTCAAACATGCATTTCTGAGCTGTGAACATGCGCATGACAGATGTTTCAACCACCAAACAAGTTACTTATGCACTTTGAAATAGTTCCTAGGACTTCGTTGCTTCTCCTACCACCAGTTTCAAGAATCACACTTTGATCCCAGAAAAACCCTCTTGGAGCGAATTCTACCCTAGAGATATGTAATTTGAATAGATTCCTTCAACATGATATTCCGTGTTCCGTACATGTTACATGCATGACGGATTCGACAAACATGCATTCCTGAGTTGTGAGCATGTGGATTACTGATTTTTCATCCTCTATAAAAGGAATAATTTCATATAGACTCGTGTACACATTTTCACAAACTTTCCCTAACACAAGTTTCGAATTCGTTCATTTTTCACAGAAGAATTCTTCTGGAGTGTATTCAACCTAATAGATATATAATTTACATGAATTCCATCAACATGGCATTCCGGGTTCCGTACATGATACATGCATGACAGATTCGAGAAACATGCGTTTCTGAGCTGTGAGCATGTGGATTAGTGAACTTTCATCCACCAAAGAAGGCATATATTTCACTTTGAAATATTTACTCTGACTTCAGAAGTTTTTTGTATCAGCAGGTTCTAAAATCGGACATTTGGCAGTAGAAAACACTCTTTGAGCGAATTCTCACCAATACACATGTAATTTACATTGTTTACATAACCATGGCATTCCGTATTCCGAGCATGTTTCATGCATCACAGATTCCTCAAACATGCATTTCTGAGCTGTGAACATGCGCATGACAGATATTTCAACCACCAAACAAGTTACTTATGCACTTTGAAATAGTTCCTTGGACTTCGTTGCTTCTCCTATCACCAGTTTCAAGAATCACACTTTGATCCCAGAAAAACCCTCTTGGAGCGAATTCTACCCTAGAGATATGTAATTTGAATAGATTCCTTCAACATGATATTCCGTGTTCCGTACATGTTACATGCATTACGGATTCGCCAAACATGCATTCCTGAATTGTGAGCATGTGGATTACTGATTTTTCATCCTCTATAAAAGGAATAATTTCATATAGACTCGTGTACACATTTTCACAAGCTTTCCCTAACACAAGTTTCGAATTCGTTCATTTTTCACAGAAGAATTCTTGTGGAGTGTATTCAACCTAATAGATATATAATTTTCATGAATTCCATCAACATGGCATTCCGGGTTCCGTACATGATACATGCATGACGGATTCGAGAAACATGCGTTTCTGAGTTGTGAGCATGTGGATTAGTGAACTTTCATCCACCAAAGAAGGCATATATTACACTTTGAAATATTTACTCTGACTTCAGAAGTTTTTTGTATCACCAGGTTCTAAAATCGGACATTTGGCAGTAGAAAACACTCTTTGAGCGAATTCTCACCAATACACATGTAATTTACATTGTTTACATAACCATGGCTTTCCGTATTCCGAACACGTTTCATGCATCACGGATTCCTCAAACATGCATTTCTGAGCTGTGAACATGCGCATGACAGATGTTTCAACCACCAAACAAGTTACTTATGCACTTTGAAATAGTTCCTTGGACTTCGTTGCTTCTCCTATCACCAGTTTCAAGAATCACACTTTGATCCCAGAAAAACCCTCTTGGAGCGAATTCTACCCTAGAGATATGTAATTTGAATAGATTCCTTCAACATGATATTCCGTGTTCCGTACATGTTACATGCATGACGGATTCGACAAACATGCATTCCTGAGTTGTGAGCATGTGGATTACTGATTTTTCATCCTCTATAAAAGGAATAATTTCATATAGACTCGTGTACACTTTTTCACCATCTTTCCGTAACACAAGTTTCGAATTCGTTCATTTTTCACAGAAGAATTCTTCTGGAGTGTATTCAACCTAATAGATATATAATTTACATGAATTCCATCAACATGGCATTCCGGGTTCCGTACATGATACATGCATGACGGATTCGAGAAACATGCGTTTCTGAGTTGTGAGCATGTGGATTAGTGAACTTTCTTCCACCAAAGAAGGCATATATTACACTTTGAAATATTTACTATGACTTCATAGGTTTTTTATATCACCAGGTTCTAAAATCGGACATTTGGCAGTAGAAAACACTCTTTGAGCGAATTCTCACCAATACACATGTAATTTACATTGTTTACATAACCATGGCATTCCGTATTCCGAACATGTTTCATGCATCACGGATTCCTCAAACATGCATTTCTGAGCTGTGAACATGCGCATGACAGATGTTTCTACCACCAAACAAGTTACTTATGCCCTTTGAAATAGTTCCTTGGACTTCGTTGCTTCTCCTATCACCAGTTTCAAGAATCACACTTTGATCCCAGAAAAACCCTCTTGGAGCGAATTCTACCCTAGAGAAATGTAATTTGAATAGATTCCTTCAACATGATATTCCGTGTTCCGTACATGTTACATGCATGACGGAATCGACAAACATGAATTCCTGAGTTGTGAGCATGTGGATTACTGATTTTTCATCCTCTATAAAAGGAATAATTTCATATATACTCGTGTACAAATTTTCACAAACTTTCCCTAACACAAGATCGAATTCGTTCATTTTACACAGAAGTATACTTCTGGAGTGTATTCAACCTAATAGATATATAATTTACATGAATTCCATCAACATGGCATTCCGGGTTCTGTACATGATACATGCATGACGGATTCGAGAAACATGCATTTCTGAGTTGTGAGCATGTGGATTAGTGAACTTTCATCCACCAAAGAAGGCATATATTACACTTTGAAATATTTACTCTGACTTCATAAGTTTTTTGTATCACCAGGTTCTAAAATCGGACATTTGGCAGTAGAAAACACTCTTTGAGCGAATTCTCACCAATACACATGTAATTTACATTGTTTACATAACCATGGCATTCCGTATTCCAAACATGTTTCATGCATCACGTATTCCTGAAACATGCATTTCTGAGCTGTGAACATGCGCATGACAGATGTTTCAACCACCAAACAAGTTACTTATGCACTTTGAAATAGTTCCTTGGACTTCGTTGCTTCTCCTATCACCAGTTTCAAGAATCACACTTTGATCCCAGAAAAACCCTCTTGCAGCGAATTCTACCCTAGAGATATGTAATTTGAATAGATTCCTTCAACAAGATATTCCGTGTTCCGTACATGTTACATGCATGACGGATTCGACAAACATGCATTCCTGAGTTGTGAGCATGTGGATTACTGATTTTTCATCCTCTATAAAAGGAATAATTTCATATAGACTCGTGTACACATTTTCACAAACTTTCCCTAACACAAGTTTCGAATTCGTTCATTTTTCACAGAAGAATTCTTCTGGAGTGTATTCAACCTAATAGATATATAATTTTCATGAATTCCATCAACATGGCATTCCGGGTTCCGTACATGATACATGCATGACGGATTCGAGAAACATGCGTTTCTGAGTTGTGAGCATGTGGATTAGTGAACTTTCATCCACCAAAGAAGGCATATATTACACTTTGAAATATTTACTCTGACTTCAGAAGTTTTTTGTATCACCAGGTTCTAAAATCGGACATTTGGCAGTAGAAAACACTCTTTGAGCGAATTCTCACCAATACACATGTAATTTACATTGTTTACATAACCATGGCTTTCCGTATTCCGAACACGTTTCATGCATCACGGATTCCTCAAACATGCATTTCTGAGCTGTGAACATGCGCATGACAGATGTTTCAACCACCAAACAAGTTACTTATGCACTTTGAAATAGTTCCTTGGACTTCGTTGCTTCTCCTATCACCAGTTTCAAGAATCACACTTTGATCCCAGAAAAACCCTCTTGCAGCGAATTCTACCCTAGAGATATGTAATTTGAATAGATTCCTTCAACAAGATATTCCGTGTTCCGTACATGTTACATGCATGACGGATTCGACAAACATGCATTCCTGAGTTGTGAGCATGTGGATTACTGATTTTTCATCCTCTATAAAAGGAATAATTTCATATAGACTCGTGTACACATTTTCACAAACTTTCCCTAACACAAGTTTCGAATTCGTTCATTTTTCACAGAAGAATTCTTCTGGAGTGTATTCAACCTAATAGATATATAATTTTCATGAATTCCATCAACATGGCATTCCGGGTTCCGTACATGATACATGCATGACGGATTCGAGAAACATGCGTTTCTGAGTTGTGAGCATGTGGATTAGTGAACTTTCATCCACCAAAGAAGGCATATATTACACTTTGAAATATTTACTCTGACTTCAGAAGTTTTTTGTATCACCAGGTTCTAAAATCGGACATTTGGCAGTAGAAAACACTCTTTGAGCGAATTCTCACCAATACACATGTAATTTACATTGTTTACATAACCATGGCATTCCGTATTCCGAACATGTTTCATGCATCACGGATTCCTCAAACATGCATTTCTGAGCTGTGAACATGCGCATGACAGATGTTTCTACCACCAAACAAGTTACTTATGCCCTTTGAAATAGTTCCTTGGACTTCGTTGCTTCTCCTATCACCAGTTTCAAGAATCACACTTTGATCCCAGAAAAACCCTCTTGGAGCGAATTCTACCCTAGAGAAATGTAATTTGAATAGATTCCTTCAACATGATATTCCGTGTTCCGTACATGTTACATGCATGACGGAATCGACAAACATGAATTCCTGAGTTGTGAGCATGTGGATTACTGATTTTTCATCCTCTATAAAAGGAATAAATTCATATATACTCGTGTACAAATTTTCACAAACTTTCCCTAACACAAGATCGAATTCGTTCATTTTACACAGAAGTATACTTCTGGAGTGTATTCAACCTAATAGATATATAATTTACATGAATTCCATCAACATGGCATTCCGGGTTCTGTACATGATACATGCATGACGGATTCGAGAAACATGCATTTCTGAGTTGTGAGCATGTGGATTAGTGAACTTTCATCCACCAAAGAAGGCATATATTACACTTTGAAATATTTACTCTGACTTCATAAGTTTTTTGTATCACCAGGTTCTAAAATCGGACATTTGGCAGTAGAAAACACTCTTTGAGCGAATTCTCACCAATACACATGTAATTTACATTGTTTACATAACCATGGCATTCCGTATTCCAAACATGTTTCATGCATCACGTATTCCTGAAACATGCATTTCTGAGCTGTGAACATGCGCATGACAGATGTTTCAACCACCAAACAAGTTACTTATGCACTTTGAAATAGTTCCTTGGACTTCGTTGCTTCTCCTATCACCAGTTTCAAGAATCACACTTTGATCCCAGAAAAACCCTCTTGCAGCGAATTCTACCCTAGAGATATGTAATTTGAATAGATTCCTTCAACAAGATATTCCGTGTTCCGTACATGTTACATGCATGACGGATTCGACAAACATGCATTCCTGAGTTGTGAGCATGTGGATTACTGATTTTTCATCCTCTATAAAAGGAATAATTTCATATAGACTCGTGTACACATTTTCACAAACTTTCCCTAACACAAGTTTCGAATTCGTTCATTTTTCACAGAAGAATTCTTCTGGAGTGTATTCAACCTAATAGATATATAATTTTCATGAATTCCATCAACATGGCATTCCGGGTTCCGTACATGATACATGCATGACGGATTCGAGAAACATGCGTTTCTGAGTTGTGAGCATGTGGATTAGTGAACTTTCATCCACCAAAGAAGGCATATATTACACTTTGAAATATTTACTCTGACTTCAGAAGTTTTTTGTATCACCAGGTTCTAAAATCGGACATTTGGCAGTAGAAAACACTCTTTGAGCGAATTCTCACCAATACACATGTAATTTACATTGTTTACATAACCATGGCTTTCCGTATTCCGAACACGTTTCATGCATCACGGATTCCTCAAACATGCATTTCTGAGCTGTGAACATGCGCATGACAGATGTTTCAACCACCAAACAAGTTACTTATGCACTTTGAAATAGTTCCTTGGACTTCGTTGCTTCTCCTATCACCAGTTTCAAGAATCACACTTTGATCCCAGAAAAACCCTCTTGCAGCGAATTCTACCCTAGAGATATGTAATTTGAATAGATTCCTTCAACAAGATATTCCGTGTTCCGTACATGTTACATGCATGACGGATTCGACAAACATGCATTCCTGAGTTGTGAGCATGTGGATTACTGATTTTTCATCCTCTATAAAAGGAATAATTTCATATAGACTCGTGTACACATTTTCACAAACTTTCCCTAACACAAGTTTCGAATTCGTTCATTTTTCACAGAAGAATTCTTCTGGAGTGTATTCAACCTAATAGATATATAATTTTCATGAATTCCATCAACATGGCATTCCGGGTTCCGTACATGATACATGCATGACGGATTCGAGAAACATGCGTTTCTGAGTTGTGAGCATGTGGATTAGTGAACTTTCATCCACCAAAGAAGGCATATATTACACTTTGAAATATTTACTCTGACTTCAGAAGTTTTTTGTATCACCAGGTTCTAAAATCGGACATTTGGCAGTAGAAAACACTCTTTGAGCGAATTCTCACCAATACACATGTAATTTACATTGTTTACATAACCATGGCTTTCCGTATTCCGAACACGTTTCATGCATCACGGATTCCTCAAACATGCATTTCTGAGCTGTGAACATGCGCATGACAGATGTTTCAACCACCAAACAAGTTACTTATGCACTTTGAAATAGTTCCTTGGACTTCGTTGCTTCTCCTATCACCAGTTTCAAGAATCACACTTTGATCCCAGAAAAACCCTCTTGGAGCGAATTCTACCCTAGAGATATGTAATTTGAATAGATTCCTTCAACATGATATTCCGTGTTCCGTACATGTTACATGCATGACGGATTCGACAAACATGCATTCCTGAGTTGTGAGCATGTGGATTACTGATTTTTCATCCTCTATAAAAGGAATAATTTCATATAGACTCGTGTACACATTTTCACAAGCTTTCCCTAACACAAGTTTCGAATTCGTTCATTTTTCACAGAAGGATTCTTCTGGAGTGTATTCAACCTAATAGATATATAATTTACATGAATTCCATCAACATGGCATTCCGGGTTCCGTACATGATACATGCATGACGGATTCGAGAAACATGCGTTTCTGAGTTGTGAGCATGTGGATTAGTGAACTTTCATTTACCAAAGAAGGCATATATTACACTTTGAAATATTTACTCTGACTTCAGAAGTTTTTTGTATCACCAGGTTCTAAAATCGGACATTTGGCAGTAGAAAACACTCTTTGAGCGAATTCTCACCAATACACATGTAATTTACATTGTTTACATAACCATGGCATTCCGTATTCCGAACACGTTTCATGCATCACGGATTCCTCAAACATGCATTTCTGAGCTGTGAACATGCGCATGACAGATGTTTCAACCACCAAACAAGTTACTTATGCACTTTGAAATAGTTCCTTGGACTTCGTTGCTTCTCCTATCACCAGTTTCAAGAATCACACTTTGATCCCAGAAAAACCCTCTTGGAGCGAATTCTACCCTAGAGATATGTAATTTGAATAGATTCCTTCAACATGATATTCCGTGTTCCGTACATGTTACATGCATGACGGATTCGACATACATGCATTCCTGAGTTGTGACCATGTGGATTACTGATTTTTCATCCTCTATAAAAGGAATAATTTCATATAGACTCGTGTACACATTTTCACAAGCTTTCCCTAACACAAGTTTCGAATTCGTTCATTTTTCACAGAAGAATACTTCTGGAGTGTATTCAACCTAATAGATATATAATTTACATGAATTCCATCAACATGGCATTCCGGGTTCTGTACATCATACATGCATGACGGATTCGAGAAACATGCATTTCTGAGTTGTGAGCATGTGGATTAGTGAACTTTCATCCACCAAAGAAGGCATATATTACACTTTGAAATATTTACTCTGACTTCATAAGTTTTTTGTATCACCAGGTTCTAAAATTGGACATTTGGCAGTACAAAACACTCTTTGAGCGAATTCTCACCAATACACATGTAATTTACATTGTTTACATAACCATGGCATTCCGTATTCCGAACATGTTTCATGCATCACGGATTCCTCAAACATGCATTTCTGAGCTGTGAACATGCGCATGACAGATGTTTCAACCACCAAACAAGTTACTTATGCACTTTGAAATAGTTCCTTGGACTTCGTTGCTTCTCCTATCACCAGTTTCAAGAATCACACTTTGATCCCAGAAAAACCCTATTGGAGCGAATTCTACCCTAGAGATATGTAATTTGAATAGATTCCTTCAACATGATATTCCGTGTTCCGTACATGTTACATGCATGACGGATTCGACAAACATGCATTCCTGAGTTGTGAGCATGTGGATTACTGATTTTTCATCCTCTATAAAAGGAATAATTTCATATAGACTCGTGTACACATTTTCACAAGCTTTCCCTAACACAAGTTTCGAATTCGTTCATTTTTCACAGAAGGATTCTTCTGGAGTGTATTCAACCTAATAGATATATAATTTACATGAATTCCATCAACATGGCATTCCGGGTTCCGTACATGATACATGCATGATGGATTCGAGAAACATGCGTTTCTGAGTTGTGAGCATGTGGATTAGTGAACTTTCATCCACCAAAGAAGGCATATATTACACTTTGAAATATTTACTCTGACTTCATAAGTTTTTTGTATCACCAGGTTCTAAAATCGGACATTTGGCAGTAGAAAACACTCTTTGAGCGAATTCTCACCAATACACATGTAATTTACATTGTTTACATCACCATGGCATTCCGTATTCCGAACATGTTTCATGCATCACGGATTCCTCAAACATGCATTTCTGAGCTGTGAACATGCGCATGACAGATGTTTCAACCACCAAACAAGTTCCTTTTGCACTTTGAAATAGTTCCTTGGACTTCGATGCTTCTCCTATCACCAGTTTCAAGAATCACACTTTGATCCCAGAAAAACCCTCTTGGAGCGAATTCTACCCTAGAGATATGTAATTTGAATAGATTCCTTCAACATGATATTCCGTGTTCCGTACATGTTACATGCATGACGGATTCGACAAACATGCATTCCTGAGTTGTGAGCATGTGGATTACTGATTTTTCATCCTCTATAAAAGGAATAATTTCATATAGACTCGTGTACACTTTTTCACAAGCTTTCCGTAACACAAGTTTCGAATTCGTTCATTTTTCACAGAAGAATTCTTCTGGAGTGTATTCAACCTAATAGATATATAATTTACATGAATTCCATCAACATGGCATTCCGGGTTCCGTACATGATACATGCATGACGGATTCGAGAAACATGCGTTTCTGAGTTGTGAGCATGTGGATTAGTGAACTTTCATTTACCAAAGAAGGCATATATTACACTTTGAAATATTTACTATGACTTCATAAGTTTTTTGTATCACCAGGTTCTAAAATCGGACATTTGGCAGTAGAAAACACTCTTTGAGCGAATTCTCACCAATACACATGTAATTTACATTGTTTACATAACCATGGCATTCCGTATTCCGAACATGTTTCATGCATCACGGATTCCTCAAACATGCATTTCTGAGCTGTGAACATGCGCATGACAGATGTTTCAACCACCAAACAAGTTACTTATGCCCTTTGAAATAGTTCCTTGGACTTCGTTGCTTCTCCTATCACCAGTTTCAAGAATCACACTTTGATCCCAGAAAAACCCTCTTGGAGCGAATTCTACCCTAGAGATATGTAATTTGAATAGATTCCTTCAACATGATATTCCGTGTTCCGTACATGTTACATGCTTGACGGATTCGACAAACATGAATTCCTGAGTTGTGAGCATGTGGATTACTGATTTTTCATCCTCTATAAAAGGAATAATTTCATATATACTCGTGTACAAATTTTCACAAACTTTCCCTAACACAAGTTTCGAATTCGTTCATTTTACACAGAAGAATACTTCTGGAGTGTATTCAACCTAATAGATATATAATTTACATGAATTCCATCAACATGGCATTCCGGGTTCTGTACATGATACATGCATGACGGATTCGAGAAACATGCATTTCTGAGTTGTGAGCATGTGGATTAGTGAACTTTCATCCACCAAAGAAGGCATATATTACACTTTGAAATATTTACTCTGACTTCATAAGTTTTTTGTATCACCAGGTTCTAAAATCGGACATTTGGCAGTAGAAAACACTCTTTGAGCGAATTCTCACCAATACACATGTAATTTACATTGTTTACATAACCATGGCATTCCGTATTCCGAACATGTTTCATGCATCACGGATTCCTCAAACATGCATTTCTGAGCTGTGAACATGCGCATGACAGATGTTTCAACCACCAAACAAGTTACTTATGCACTTTGAAATAGTTCCTAGGACTTCGTTGCTTCTCCTACCACCAGTTTCAAGAATCACACTTTGATCCCAGAAAAACCCTCTTGGAGCGAATTCTACCCTAGAGATATGTAATTTGAATAGATTCCTTCAACATGATATTCCGTGTTCCGTACATGTTACATGCATGACGGATTCGACAAACATGCATTCCTGAGTTGTGAGCATGTGGATTACTGATTTTTCATCCTCTATAAAAGGAATAATTTCATATAGACTCGTGTACACATTTTCACAAACTTTCCCTAACACAAGTTTCGAATTCGTTCATTTTTCACAGAAGAATTTTTCTGGAGTGTATTCAACCTAATAGATATATAATTTACATGAATTCCATCAACATGGCATTCCGGGTTCCGTACATGATACATGCATGACAGATTCGAGAAACATGCGTTTCTGAGCTGTGAGCATGTGGATTAGTGAACTTTCATCCACCAAAGAAGGCATATATTTCACTTTGAAATATTTACTCTGACTTCAGAAGTTTTTTGTATCAGCAGGTTCTAAAATCGGACATTTGGCAGTAGAAAACACTCTTTGAGCGAATTCTCACCAATACACATGTAATTTACATTGTTTACATAACCATGGCATTCCGTATTCCGAGCATGTTTCATGCATCACAGATTCCTCAAACATGCATTTCTGAGCTGTGAACATGCGCATGACAGATATTTCAACCACCAAACAAGTTACTTATGCACTTTGAAATAGTTCCTTGGACTTCGTTGCTTCTCCTATCACCAGTTTCAAGAATCACACTTTGATCCCAGAAAAACCCTCTTGGAGCGAATTCTACCCTAGAGATATGTAATTTGAATAGATTCCTTCAACATGATATTCCGTGTTCCGTACATGTTACATGCATTACGGATTCGCCAAACATGCATTCCTGAATTGTGAGCATGTGGATTACTGATTTTTCATCCTCTATAAAAGGAATAATTTCATATAGACTCGTGTACACATTTTCACAAGCTTTCCCTAACACAAGTTTCGAATTCGTTCATTTTTCACAGAAGAATTCTTGTGGAGTGTATTCAACCTAATAGATATATAATTTTCATGAATTCCATCAACATGGCATTCCGGGTTCCGTACATGATACATGCATGACGGATTCGAGAAACATGCGTTTCTGAGTTGTGAGCATGTGGATTAGTGAACTTTCATCCACCAAAGAAGGCATATATTACACTTTGAAATATTTACTCTGACTTCAGAAGTTTTTTGTATCACCAGGTTCTAAAATCGGACATTTGGCAGTAGAAAACACTCTTTGAGCGAATTCTCACCAATACACATGTAATTTACATTGTTTACATAACCATGGCTTTCCGTATTCCGAACACGTTTCATGCATCACGGATTCCTCAAACATGCATTTCTGAGCTGTGAACATGCGCATGACAGATGTTTCAACCACCAAACAAGTTACTTATGCACTTTGAAATAGTTCCTTGGACTTCGTTGCTTCTCCTATCACCAGTTTCAAGAATCACACTTTGATCCCAGAAAAACCCTCTTGGAGCGAATTCTACCCTAGAGATATGTAATTTGAATAGATTCCTTCAACATGATATTCCGTGTTCCGTACATGTTACATGCATGACGGATTCGACAAACATGCATTCCTGAGTTGTGAGCATGTGGATTACTGATTTTTCATCCTCTATAAAAGGAATAAATTCATATAGACTCGTGTACACATTTTCACAAGCTTTCCCTAACACAAGTTTCGAATTCGTTCATTTTTCACAGAAGGATTCTTCTGGAGTGTATTCAACCTAATAGATATATAATTTACATGAATTCCATCAACATGGCATTCCGGGTTCCGTACATGATACATGCATGATGGATTCGAGAAACATGCGTTTCTGAGTTGTGAGCATGTGGATTAGTGAACTTTCATCCACCAAAGAAGGCATATATTACACTTTGAAATATTTACTCTGACTTCATAAGTTTTTTGTATCACCAGGTTCTAAAATCGGACATTTGGCAGTAGAAAACACTCTTTGAGCGAATTCTCACCAATACACATGTAATTTACATTGTTTACATCACCATGGCATTCCGTATTCCGAACATGTTTCATGCATCACGGATTCCTCAAACATGCATTTCTGAGCTGTGAACATGCGCATGACAGATGTTTCAACCACCAAACAAGTTCCTTTTGCACTTTGAAATAGTTCCTTGGACTTCGTTGCTTCTCCTATCACCAGTTTCAAGAATCACACTTTGATCCCAGAAAAACCCTCTTGGAGCGAATTCTACCCTAGAGATATGTAATTTGAATAGATTCCTTCAACATGATATTCCGTGTTCCGTACATGTTACATGCATGACGGATTCGACAAACATGCATTCCTGAGTTGTGAGCATGTGGATTACTGATTTTTCATCCTCTATAAAAGGAATAATTTCATATAGACTCGTGTACACTTTTTCACAAGCTTTCCGTAACACAAGTTTCGAATTCGTTCATTTTTCACAGAAGAATTCTTCTGGAGTGTATTCAACCTAATAGATATATAATTTACATGAATTCCATCAACATGGCATTCCGGGTTCCGTACATGATACATGCATGACGGATTCGAGAAACATGCGTTTCTGAGTTGTGAGCATGTGGATTAGTGAACTTTCATTTACCAAAGAAGGCATATATTACACTTTGAAATATTTACTATGACTTCATAAGTTTTTTGTATCACCAGGTTCTAAAATCGGACATTTGGCAGTAGAAAACACTCTTTGAGCGAATTCTCACCAATACACATGTAATTTACATTGTTTACATAACCATGGCATTCCGTATTCCGAACATGTTTCATGCATCACGGATTCCTCAAACATGCATTTCTGAGCTGTGAACATGCGCATGACAGATGTTTCAACCACCAAACAAGTTACTTATGCCCTTTGAAATAGTTCCTTGGACTTCGTTGCTTCTCCTATCACCAGTTTCAAGAATCACACTTTGATCCCAGAAAAACCCTCTTGGAGCGAATTCTACCCTAGAGATATGTAATTTGAATAGATTCCTTCAACATGATATTCCGTGTTCCGTACATGTTACATGCTTGACGGATTCGACAAACATGAATTCCTGAGTTGTGAGCATGTGGATTACTGATTTTTCATCCTCTATAAAAGGAATAATTTCATATATACTCGTGTACAAATTTTCACAAACTTTCCCTAACACAAGTTTCGAATTCGTTCATTTTACACAGAAGAATACTTCTGGAGTGTATTCAACCTAATAGATATATAATTTACATGAATTCCATCAACATGGCATTCCGGGTTCTGTACATGATACATGCATGACGGATTCGAGAAACATGCATTTCTGAGTTGTGAGCATGTGGATTAGTGAACTTTCATCCACCAAAGAAGGCATATATTACACTTTGAAATATTTACTCTGACTTCATAAGTTTTTTGTATCACCAGGTTCTAAAATCGGACATTTGGCAGTAGAAAACACTCTTTGAGCGAATTCTCACCAATACACATGTAATTTACATTGTTTACATAACCATGGCATTCCGTATTCCGAACATGTTTCATGCATCACGGATTCCTCAAACATGCATTTCTGAGCTGTGAACATGCGCATGACAGATGTTTCAACCACCAAACAAGTTACTTATGCACTTTGAAATAGTTCCTAGGACTTCGTTGCTTCTCCTACCACCAGTTTCAAGAATCACACTTTGATCCCAGAAAAACCCTCTTGGAGCGAATTCTACCCTAGAGATATGTAATTTGAATAGATTCCTTCAACATGATATTCCGTGTTCCGTACATGTTACATGCATGACGGATTCGACAAACATGCATTCCTGAGTTGTGAGCATGTGGATTACTGATTTTTCATCCTCTATAAAAGGAATAATTTCATATAGACTCGTGTACACATTTTCACAAACTTTCCCTAACACAAGTTTCGAATTCGTTCATTTTTCACAGAAGAATTCTTCTGGAGTGTATTCAACCTAATAGATATATAATTTACATGAATTCCATCAACATGGCATTCCGGGTTCCGTACATGATACATGCATGACAGATTCGAGAAACATGCGTTTCTGAGCTGTGAGCATGTGGATTAGTGAACTTTCATCCACCAAAGAAGGCATATATTTCACTTTGAAATATTTACTCTGACTTCAGAAGTTTTTTGTATCAGCAGGTTCTAAAATCGGACATTTGGCAGTAGAAAACACTCTTTGAGCGAATTCTCACCAATACACATGTAATTTACATTGTTTACATAACCATGGCATTCCGTATTCCGAGCATGTTTCATGCATCACAGATTCCTCAAACATGCATTTCTGAGCTGTGAACATGCGCATGACAGATATTTCAACCACCAAACAAGTTACTTATGCACTTTGAAATAGTTCCTTGGACTTCGTTGCTTCTCCTATCACCAGTTTCAAGAATCACACTTTGATCCCAGAAAAACCCTCTTGGAGCGAATTCTACCCTAGAGATATGTAATTTGAATAGATTCCTTCAACATGATATTCCGTGTTCCGTACATGTTACATGCATTACGGATTCGCCAAACATGCATTCCTGAATTGTGAGCATGTGGATTACTGATTTTTCATCCTCTATAAAAGGAATAATTTCATATAGACTCGTGTACACATTTTCACAAGCTTTCCCTAACACAAGTTTCGAATTCGTTCATTTTTCACAGAAGAATTCTTGTGGAGTGTATTCAACCTAATAGATATATAATTTTCATGAATTCCATCAACATGGCATTCCGGGTTCCGTACATGATACATGCATGACGGATTCGAGAAACATGCGTTTCTGAGTTGTGAGCATGTGGATTAGTGAACTTTCATCCACCAAAGAAGGCATATATTACACTTTGAAATATTTACTCTGACTTCAGAAGTTTTTTGTATCACCAGGTTCTAAAATCGGACATTTGGCAGTAGAAAACACTCTTTGAGCGAATTCTCACCAATACACATGTAATTTACATTGTTTACATAACCATGGCTTTCCGTATTCCGAACACGTTTCATGCATCACGGATTCCTCAAACATGCATTTCTGAGCTGTGAACATGCGCATGACAGATGTTTCAACCACCAAACAAGTTACTTATGCACTTTGAAATAGTTCCTTGGACTTCGTTGCTTCTCCTATCACCAGTTTCAAGAATCACACTTTGATCCCAGAAAAACCCTCTTGGAGCGAATTCTACCCTAGAGATATGTAATTTGAATAGTTTCCTTCAACATGATATTCCGTGTTCCGTCCATGTTACATGCATGACGGATTCGACAAACATGCATTCCTGAGTTGTGAGCATGTGGATTACTGACTTTTCATCCTCTATAAAAGGAATAATTTCATATAGACTCGTGTACACTTTTTCACAAGCTTTCCGTAACACAAGGTTCGAATTCGTTCATTTTTCACAGAAGAATACTTCTGGAGTGTATTCAACCTAATAGATATATAATTTACATGAATTCCATCAACATGGCATTCCGGGTTCCGTACATGATACATGCATGATGGATTCGAGAAACATGCGTTTCTGAGTTGTGAGCATGTGGATTAGTGAACTTTCATCCACCAAAGAAGGCATATATTACACTTTGAAATATTTACTCTGACTTCAGAATTTTTTTGTATCACCAGGTTCTAAAATCGGACATTTGGCAGTAGAAAACACTCTTTGAGCGAATTCTCACCAATACACATGTAATTTACATTGTTTACATAACCATGGCATTCCGTATTCCGAACTCGTTTCATGCATTCCGGATTCCTCAAACATGCATTTCTGAGCTGTGAACATGCGCATGACAGATGTTTCAACCACCAAACAAGTTACTTATGCACTTTGAAATAGTTCCTTGGACTTCGTTGCTTCTCCTATCACCAGTTTCAAGAATCACACTTTGATCCCAGAAAAACCCTCTTGGAGCGAATTCTACCCTAGAGATATGTAATTTGAATAGATTCCTTCAACATGATATTCCGTGTTCCGTACATGTTACATGCATGACGGATTCGACAAACATGCATTCCTGAGTTGTGAGCATGTGGATTACTGATTTTTCATCCTCTATAAAAGGAATAATTTCATATAGACTCGTGTACACATTTTCACAAGCTTTCCCTAACACAAGTTTCGAATTCGTTCATTTTTCACAGAAGGATTCTTCTGGAGTGTATTCAACCTAATAGATATATAATTTACATGAATTCCATCAACATGGCATTCCGGGTTCCGTACATGATACATGCATGACGGATTCGAGAAACATGCGTTTCTGAGTTGTGAGCATGTGGATTAGTGAACTTTCATTTACCAAAGAAGGCATATATTACACTTTGAAATATTTACTCTGACTTCAGAAGTTTTTTGTATCACCAGGTTCTAAAATCGGACATTTGGCAGTAGAAAATACTCTTTGAGCGAATTCTCACCAATACACATGTAATTTACATTGTTTACATTACCATGGCATTCCGTATTCCGAACACGTTTCATGCATTCCGGATTCCTCAAACATGCATTTCTGAGCTGTGAACATGCGCATGACAGATGTTTCAACCACCAAACAAGTTACTTATGCACTTTGAAATAGTTCCTTGGACTTCGTTGCTTCTCCTATCACCAGTTTCAAGAATCACACTTTGATCCCAGAAAAACCCTCTTGGAGCGAATTCTACCCTAGAGATATGTAATTTGAATAGATTCCTTCAACATGATATTCCGTGTTCCGTACATGTTACATGCATGACGGATTCGACATACATGCATTCCTGAGTTGTGACCATGTGGATTACTGATTTTTCATCCTCTATAAAAGGAATAATTTCATATAGACTCGTGTACACATTTTCACAAGCTTTCCCTAACACAAGTTTCGAATTCGTTCATTTTTCACAGAAGAATACTTCTGGAGTGTATTCAACCTAATAGATATATAATTTACATGAATTCCATCAACATGGCATTCCGGGTTCTGTACATGATACATGCATGACGGATTCGAGAAACATGCATTTCTGAGTTGTGAGCATGTGGATTAGTGAACTTTCATCCACCAAAGAAGGCATATATTACACTTTGAAATATTTACTCTGACTTCATAAGTTTTTTGTATCACCAGGTTCTAAAATTGGACATTTGGCAGTACAAAACACTCTTTGAGCGAATTCTCACCAATACACATGTAATTTACATTGTTTACATAACCATGGCATTCCGTATTCCGAACATGTTTCATGCATCACGGATTCCTCAAACATGCATTTCTGAGCTGTGAACATGCGCGTGACAGATGTTTCAACCACCAAACAAGTTACTTATGCACTTTGAAATAGTTCCTTGGACTTCGTTGCTTCTCCTATCACCAGTTTCAAGAATCACACTTTGATCCCAGAAAAACCCTCTTGGAGCGAATTCTACCCTAGAGATATGTAATTTGAATAGATTCCTTCAACATGATATTCCGTGTTCCGTACATGTTACATGCATGACGGATTCGACAAACATGCATTCCTGAGTTGTGAGCATGTGGATTACTGATTTTTCATCCTCTATAAAAGGAATAATTTCATATAGACTCGTGTACACATTTTCACAAGCTTTCCCTAACACAAGTTTCGAATTCGTTCATTTTTCACAGAAGGATTCTTCTGGAGTGTATTCAACCTAATAGATATATAATTTACATGAATTCCATCAACATGGCATTCCGGGTTCCGTACATGATACATGCATGACGGATTCGAGAAACATGCGTTTCTGAGTTGTGAGCATGTGGATTAGTGAACTTTCATTTACCAAAGAAGGCATATATTACACTTTGAAATATTTACTATGACTTCATAAGTTTTTTGTATCACCAGGTTCTAAAATCGGACATTTGGCAGTAGAAAACACTCTTTGAGCGAATTCTCACCAATACACATGTAATTTACATTGTTTACATAACCATGGCATTCCGTATTCCGAACATGTTTCATGCATCACGGATTCCTCAAACATGCATTTCTGAGCTGTGAACATGCGCATGACAGATGTTTCAACCACCAAACAAGTTACTTATGCCCTTTGAAATAGTTCCTTGGACTTCGTTGCTTCTCCTATCACCAGTTTCAAGAATCACACTTTGATCCCAGAAAAACCCTCTTGGAGCGAATTCTACCCTAGAGATATGTAATTTGAATAGATTCCTTCAACATGATATTCCGTGTTCCGTACATGTTACATGCTTGACGGATTCGACAAACATGAATTCCTGAGTTGTGAGCATGTGGATTACTGATTTTTCATCCTCTATAAAAGGAATAATTTCATATATACTCGTGTACAAATTTTCACAAACTTTCCCTAACACAAGTTTCGAATTCGTTCATTTTACACAGAAGAATACTTCTGGAGTGTATTCAACCTAATAGATATATAATTTACATGAATTCCATCAACATGGCATTCCGGGTTCTGTACATGATACATGCATGACGGATTCGAGAAACATGCATTTCTGAGTTGTGAGCATGTGGATTAGTGAACTTTCATCCACCAAAGAAGGCATATATTACACTTTGAAATATTTACTCTGACTTCATATGTTTTTTGTATCACCAGGTTCTAAAATCGGACATTTGGCAGTAGAAAACACTCTTTGAGCGAATTCTCACCAATACACATGTAATTTACATTGTTTACATAACCATGGCATTCCGTATTCCGAACATGTTTCATGCATCACGGATTCCTCAAACATGCATTTCTGAGCTGTGAACATGCGCATGACAGATGTTTCAACCACCAAACAAGTTACTTATGCACTTTGAAATAGTTCCTTGGACTTCGTTGCTTCTCCTATCACCAGTTTCAAGAATCACACTTTGATCCCAGAAAAACCCTCTTGGAGCGAATTCTACCCTAGAGATATGTAATTTGAATAGATTCCTTCAACATGATATTCCGTGTTCCGTACATGTTACATGCATGACGGATTCGACAAACATGCATTCCTGAGTTGTGAGCATGTGGATTACTGATTTTTCATCCTCTATAAAAGGAATAATTTCATATAGACTCGTGTACACATTTTCACAAGCTTTCCCTAACACAAGTTTCGAATTCGTTCATTTTTCACAGAAGGATTCTTCTGGAATGTATTCAACCTAATAGATATATAATTTACATGAATTCCATCAACATGGCATTCCGGGTTCCGTACATGATACATGCATGATGGATTCGAGAAACATGCGTTTCTGAGTTGTGAGCATGTGGATTAGTGAACTTTCATCCACCAAAGAAGGCATATATTACACTTTGAAATATTTACTCTGACTTCATAAGTTTTTTGTATCACCAGGTTCTAAAATCGGACATTTGGCAGTAGAAAACACTCTTTGAGCGAATTCTCACCAATACACATGTAATTTACATTGTTTACATCACCATGGCATTCCGTATTCCGAACATGTTTCATGCATCACGGATTCCTCAAACATGCATTTCTGAGCTGTGAACATGCGCATGACAGATGTTTCAACCACCAAACAAGTTCCTTATGCACTTTGAAATAGTTCCTTGGACTTCGTTGCTTCTCCCATCACCAGTTTCAAGAATCACACTTTGATCCCAGAAAAACCCTCTTGGAGCGAATTCTACCCTAGAGATATGTAATTTGAATAGATTCCTTCAACATGATATTCCGTGTTCCGTACATGTTTCATGCATGACGGATTCGACAAACATGAATTCCTGAGTTGTGAGCATGAGGATTACTGATTTTTCATCCTCTATAAAAGGAATAATTTCATATAGACTCGTGTACACATTTTCACAAGCTTTCCCTAACACAAGTTTCGAATTCGTTCATTTTTCACAGAAGAATACTTCTGGAGTGTATTCAACCTAATAGATATATAATTTATATGAATTCCATCAACATGGCATTCCGGGTTCTGTACATGATACATGCATGACGGATTCGAGAAACATGCATTTCTGAGTTGTGAGCATGTTGATTAGTGAACTTTCATCCACCAAAGAAGGCATATATTACACTTTGAAATATTTACTCTGACTTCATAAGTTTTTTGTATCACCAGGTTCTAAAATCGGACATTTGGCAGTAGAAAACACTCTTTGAGCGAATTCTCACCAATACACATGTAATTTACATTGTTTACATAACCATGGCATTCCGTATTCCAAACATGTTTCATGCATCATGTATTCCTGAAACATGCATTTCTGAGCTGTGAACATGCGCATGACAGATGTTTCAACCACCAAACAAGTTACTTATGCACTTTGAAATAGTTCCTTGGACTTCGTTGCTTCTCCTATCACCAGTTTCAAGAATCACACTTTGATCCCAGAAAAACCCTCTTGCAGCGAATTCTACCCTAGAGATATGTAATTTGAATAGATTCCTTCAACAAGATATTCCGTGTTCCGTACATGTTACATGCATGACGGATTCGACAAACATGCATTCCTGAGTTGTGAGCATGTGGATTACTGATTTTTTCATCCTCTATAAATGGAATAATTTCATATAGACTCGTGTACACATTATCACAAGCTCTCCCTAACACAAGTTTAGAATTCGTTCATTTTTCACAGAAGAATACTTCTGGAGTGTATTCAACCTAATAGATATATAATTTACATGAATTCCATCAACATGGCATTCCGGGTTCCGTACATGATACATGCATGACGGATTCGAGAAACATGCGTTTCTGAGTTGTGAGCATGTGGATTAGTGAACTTTCATCCACCAAAGAAGGCATATATTACCCTTTGAAATATTTACTCTGACTTCATAAGTTTTTTGTATCACCAGGTTCTAAAATCGGACATTTGGCTGTGGAAAACACTCTTTGAGCGAATTCTCACCAATACACATGTAATTTACACTGTTTACATAACCATGGCATTCCGTATTCCGAACATGTTTCATGCATCACGGATTCCTCAAACATGCATTTCTGAGCTGTGAACATGCGCATGACAGATGTTTCAACCACCAAACAAGTTACTTATGCACTTTGAAATAGTTCCTTGGACTTCGTTGCTTCTCCTACCACCAGTTTCAAGAATCACACTTTGATCCCAGAAAAACCCTCTTGGAGCGAATTCTACCCTAGAGATATGTAATTTGAATAGATTCCTTCAACATGATATTCCGTGTTCCGTACATGTTACATGCATGACGGATTCGACAAACATGCATTCCTGAGTTGTGAGCATGTGAATTACTGATTTTTCATCCTCTATAAAAGGAATAATTTCATATAGACTCGTGTACACATTTTCACAAACTTTCCCTAACACAAGTTTCGAATTCGTTCATTTTTCACAGAAGAATACTTCTGGAGTGTATTCAACCTAATAGATATATAATTTACATGAATTCCATCAACATGGCATTCCGGGTTCCGTACATGATACATGCATGACGGATTCGAGAAACATGCGTTTCTGAGTTGTGAGCATGTGGATTAGTGAACTTTCATCCACCAAAGAAGGCATATATTACACTTTGAAATATTTACTCTGACTTCATAAGTTTTTTGTATCACCAGGTTCTAAAATCGGACATTTGGCAGTAGAAAACACTCTTTGAGCGAATTCTCACCAATACACATGTAATTTACATTGTTTGCATAACCATGGCATTCCGTATTCCGAACATGTTTCATGCATCACGGATTCCTCAAACATGCATTTCTGAGCTGTGAACATGCGCATGACAGATGTTTCAACCACCAAACAAGTTACTTATGCACTTTGAAATAGTTCCTTGGACTTCGTTGCTTCTCCTACCACCAGTTTCAAGAATCACACTTTGATTCCAGAAAAACCCTCTTGGAGCGAATTCTACCCTAGAGATATGTAATTTGAATACATTCCTTCAACATGATATTCCGTGTTCCGTACATGTTACATGCATGACGGATTCGACAAACATGCATTCCTGAGTTGTGAGCATGTGGATTACTGATTTTTCATCCTCTATATAATGAATAATTTCATATAGACTCGTGTACACATTTTCACAAGCTTTCCCTAACACAAGTTTCGAATTCGTTCATTTTTCACAGAAGAATACTTCTGGAGTGTATTCAACCTAATAGATATATAATTTACATGAATTCCATCAACATGGCATTCCGGGTTCCGTACATGATACATGCATGATGGATTCGAGAAACATGCGTTTCTGAGTTGTGAGCATGTGGATTAGTGAACTTTCATCCACCAAAGAAGGCATATATTACACTTTGAAATATTTACTCTGACTTCATAAGTTTTTTGTATCACCAGGTTCTAAAATCGGACATTTGGCAGAAGAAAACATTCTTTGAGCGAATTCTCACCAATACACATGTAATTTACATTGTTTGCATAACCATGGCATTCCGTACTCCGAACATGTTTCATGCATCACGGATTCCTCAAACATGCATTTCTGAGCTGTGAACATGCGCATGACAGATGTTTCAACCACCAAACAATTTACTTATGCACTTTGAAATAGTTCCTTGGACTTCGTTGCTTCTCCTACCACCACTTTCAAGAATCACACTTTGATCCCAGAAAAACCCTCTTGGAGCGAATTCTACCCTAGAGATATGTATTTTGAAAACATTCCTTCAACATGATATTCCGTGTTCCGTACATGTTACATGAATGACGGATTCGACAAACATGCATTCCTGAGTTGTGAGCATGTGGATTACTGATTTTTCACCCTCTTTAAAAGGAATAATTTCATATAGAATCGTGTACACATTTTCACAAGCTCTCCCTAACACAAGTTTCGAATTCGTTCATTTTTCACAGAAGAATACTTCTGGAGTGTATTCAACCTAATAGATATTTAATTTAAATGAATTCCATCAACATGGCATTCCGGGTTCCGTACATGATACATGCATGAGGGATTCGAGAAACATGCGTTTCTGAGTTGTGAGCATGTGGATTAGTGAACTTTCATCCACCAAAGAGGGCATATATTACACTTTGAAATTCTTACTCTGACTTCAAAAGTTTTTTGTATCACCAGGTTCTAAAATCGGATTTTGGCAGTAGAAAACACTCTTTGAGCGAATTCTCACCAATACACATGTAATTTACATTGTTTGCATAACCATGGCATTCCGTATTCCGAACATGTTTCATGCATCACGGATTCCTCAAACATGCATTTCTGAGCTGTGAACATGCGCATGACAGATGTTTCAACCACCAAACAAGTTACTTATGCACTTTGAAATAGTTCCTTGGACTTCGTTGCTTCTCCTATCACCAGTTTCAAGAATCACACTTTGATCCCAGAAAAACCCTCTTGGAGCGAATTCTACCCTAGAGATATGTAATTTGAATAGATTCCTTCAACATGATATTCCGTGTTCCGTACATGTTACATGCATGACGGATTCGACAAACATGCATTCCTGAGTTGTGAGCATGTGGATTACTGATTTTTCATCCTCTATAAAAGGAATAATTTCATATAGACTCGTGTACACTTTTTCACAAGCTTTCCGTAACACAAGTTTCGAATTCGTTCATTTTTCACAGAAGAATTCTTCTGGAGTGTATTCAACCTAATAGATATATAATTTACATGAATTCCATCAACATGGCATTCCGGGTTCCGTACATGATACATGCATGACGGATTCGAGAAACATGCGTTTCTGAGTTGTGAGCATGTGGATTAGTGAACTTTCTTCCACCAAAGAAGGCATATATTACACTTTGAAATATTTACTATGACTTCATAGGTTTTTTGTATCATCAGGTTCTAAAATCGGACATTTGGCAGTAGAAAACACTCTTTGAGCGAATTCTCACCAATACACATGTAATTTACATTGTTTACATAACCATGGCATTCCGTATTCCGAACATGTTTCATGCATCACGGATTCCTCAAACATGCATTTCTTAGCTGTGAACATGCGCATGACAGATGTTTCAACCACCAAACAAGTTACTTATGCACTTTGAAATAGTTCCTTGGACTTCGTTGCTTCTACTATCACCAGTTTCAAGAATCACACTTTGATCCCAGGAAAACCCTCTTGGAGCGAATTCTACCCTAGAGATATTTAATTTGAATAGATTCCTTCAACAAGATATTCCGTGTTCCGTACATGTTACATGCATGACGGATTCGACAAACATGCATTCCTGAGTTGTGAGCATGTGGATTACTGATTTTTCATCCTCTATAAAATGAATAATTTCATATAGACTCGTGTACACATTTTCACAAGCTTTCCCTAACAGAAGTTTCGAATTCGTTCATTTTTCACAGAAGAATACTTCTGGAGTGTATTCAACCTAATAGATATATAATTTACATGAATTCCATCAACATGGCATTCCGGGTTCCGTACATGATACATGCATGATGGATTCGAGAAACATGCGTTTCTGAGTTGTGAGCATGTGGATTAGTGAACTTTCATCCACCAAAGAAGGCATATATTACACTTTGAAATATTTACTCTGACTTCATAAGTTTTTTGTATCACCAGGTTCTAAAATCGGACATTTGGCAGTAGAAAACATTCTTTGAGCGAATTCTCACCAATACACATGTAATTTACATTGTTTGCATAACCATGGCATTCCGTATTCCGAACATGTTTCATGCATCACGGATTCTTCAAACATGCATTTCTGAGCTGTGAACATGCGCATGACAGATGTTTCAACCACCAAACAAGTTACTTATGCACTTTGAAATAGTTCCTTGGACTTCGTTGCTTCTCCTACCACCAGTTTCAAGAATCACACTTTGATCCCAGAAAAACCCTCTTGGAGCGAATTCTACCCTAGAGATATGTAATTTGAATAGATTCCTTCAACATGATATTCCGTGTTCCGTACATGTTACATGAATGACGGATTCGACAAACATGCATTCCTGAGTTGTGAGCATGTGGATTACTGATTTTTCACCCTCTTTAAAAGGAATAATTTCATATAGAATCGTGTACACATTTTCACAAGCTCTCCCTAACACAAGTTTCGAATTCGTTCATTTTTCACAGAAGAATACTTCTGGAGTGTATTCAACCTAATAGATATTTAATTTAAATGAATTCCATCAACATGGCATTCCGGGTTCCGTACATTATACATGCATGAGGGATTCGAGAAACATGCGTTTCTGAGTTGTGAGCATGTGGATTAGTGAACTTTCATCCACCAAAGAAGGCATATATTACACTTTGAAATTCTTACTCTGACTTCATAAGTTTTTTGTATCACCAGGTTCTAGAATCGGATTTTGGCAGTAGAAAACACTCTTTGAGCGAATTCTCACCAATACACATGTAATTTACATAGTTTGCATAACCATGGCATTCCGTATTCCGAACATGTTTCATGCATCACGGATTCCTCAAACATGCATTTCTGAGCTGTGAACATGCGCATGACAGATGTTTCAACCACCAAACAAGTTACTTATGCACTTTGAAATAGTTCCTTGGACTTCGTTGCTTCTCCTATCACCAGTTTCAAGAATCACACTTTGATCCCAGAAAAACCCTCTTGGAGGGAATTCTACCCTAGAGATATGTAATTTGTATACATTCCTTCAACATGATATTCCGTGTTCCGTACATGTTACATGCATGACGGATTCGACAAACATGCATTCCTGAGTTGTGAGCATGTGGATTACTGATTTTTCATCCTCTATAAAAGGAATAATTTCATATAGACTCGTGTACACATTTTCACAAGCTTTCCCTAACACAAGTTTCTAATTCGTTCATTTTTCACACAAGAATACTTCTGGAGTGTATTCAACCTAATAGATATTTAATTTACATGAATTCCATCAACATGGCATTCCGGGTTCCGTACATGATACATGCATGACGGATTCGAGAAACATGCGTTTCTGAGTTGTGAGCATGTGGATTAGTGAACTTTCATCCACCAAAGAAGGCATATATTACACTTTGAAATATTTACTCTGACTTCATAATTTTTTTGTATCACCAGGTTCTAAAATCGGACATTTGGCAGTAGAAAACACTCTTTGAGCGAATTCTCACCAATACACATGTAATTTACATTGTTTACATAACCATGGCATTCCGTATTCCGAACATGTTTCATGCATCACGGATTCCTCAAACATGCATTTCTGAGCTGTGAACATGCGCATAACAGATGTTTCAACCACCAAACAAGTTACTTATGCACTTTGAAATAGTTCCTTGGACTTCGTTGCTTCTCCTATCACCAGTTTCAAGAATCACACTTTGATCCCAGAAAAACCCTCTTGGAGCGAATTCTACCCTAGAGATATGTAATTTGAATAGATTCCTTCAACATGATATTCCGTGTTCCGTACATGTTACATGCATGACGGATTCGACAAACATGCATTCCTGAGTTGTGAGCATGTGGATTACTGATTTTTCACCCTCTATAAAAGGAATAATTTCATATAGACTCGTGTACACATTTTCACAAGCTTTCCCTAACACAAGTTTCGAATTCGTTCATTTTTCACAGAAGAATACTTCTGGAGTGTATTCAACCTAATAGATATATAATTTACATGAATTCCATCAACATGGCATTCCGGGTTCCGTACATGATACATGCATGACGGATTCGAGAAACATGCGTTTCTGAAATGTGAGCATGTGGATTAGTGAACTTTCATCCACCAAAGAAGGCATATATTACACTTTGAAATATTTACTCTGACTTCATAAGTTTTTTGTATCACCAGGTTCTAAAATCGGACATTTGGCAGTAGAAAACATTCTTTGAGCGAATTCTCACCAATACACATGTAATTTACATTGTTTGCATAACCATGGCATTCCGTATTCCGAACATGTTTCATGCATCACGGATTCTTCAAACATGCATTTCTGAGCTGTGAACATGCGCATGACAGATGTTTCAACCACCAAACAAGTTACTTATGCACTTTGAAATAGTTCCTTGGACTTCGTTGCTTCTCCTACCACCAGTTTCAAGAATCACACTTTGATCCCAGAAAAACCCTCTTGGAGCGAATTCTACCCTAGAGATATGTAATTTGAATAGATTCCTTCAACATGATATTCCGTGTTCCGTACATGTTACATGAATGACGGATTCGACAAACATGCATTCCTGAGTTGTGAGCATGTGGATTACTGATTTTTCACCCTCTTTAAAAGGAATAATTTCATATAGAATCGTGTACACATTTTCACAAGCTCTCCCTAACACAAGTTTCGAATTCGTTCATTTTTCACAGAAGAATACTTCTGGAGTGTATTCAACCTAATAGATATTTAATTTAAATGAATTCCATCAACATGGCATTCCGGGTTCCGTACATTATACATGCATGAGGGATTCGAGAAACATGCGTTTCTGAGTTGTGAGCATGTGGATTAGTGAACTTTCATCCACCAAAGAAGGCATATATTACACTTTGAAATTCTTACTCTGACTTCATAAGTTTTTTGTATCACCAGGTTCTAGAATCGGATTTTGGCAGTAGAAAACACTCTTTGAGCGAATTCTCACCAATACACATGTAATTTACATAGTTTGCATAACCATGGCATTCCGTATTCCGAACATGTTTCATGCATCACGGATTCCTCAAACATGCATTTCTGAGCTGTGAACATGCGCATGACAGATGTTTCAACCACCAAACAAGTTACTTATGCACTTTGAAATAGTTCCTTGGACTTCGTTGCTTCTCCTATCACCAGTTTCAAGAATCACACTTTGATCCCAGAAAAACCCTCTTGGAGGGAATTCTACCCTAGAGATATGTAATTTGTATACATTCCTTCAACATGATATTCCGTGTTCCGTACATGTTACATGCATGACGGATTCGACAAACATGCATTCCTGAGTTGTGAGCATGTGGATTACTGATTTTTCATCCTCTATAAAAGGAATAATTTCATATAGACTCGTGTACACATTTTCACAAGCTTTCCCTAACACAAGTTTCTAATTCGTTCATTTTTCACACAAGAATACTTCTGGAGTGTATTCAACCTAATAGATATTTAATTTACATGAATTCCATCAACATGGCATTCCGGGTTCCGTACATGATACATGCATGACGGATTCGAGAAACATGCGTTTCTGAGTTGTGAGCATGTGGATTAGTGAACTTTCATCCACCAAAGAAGGCATATATTACACTTTGAAATATTTACTCTGACTTCATAATTTTTTTGTATCACCAGGTTCTAAAATCGGACATTTGGCAGTAGAAAACACTCTTTGAGCGAATTCTCACCAATACACATGTAATTTACATTGTTTACATAACCATGGCATTCCGTATTCCGAACATGTTTCATGCATCACGGATTCCTCAAACATGCATTTCTGAGCTGTGAACATGCGCATGACAGATGTTTCAACCACCAAACAAGTTACTTATGCACTTTGAAATAGTTCCTTGGACTTCGTTGCTTCTCCTATCACCAGTTTCAAGAATCACACTTTGATCCCAGAAAAACCCTCTTGGAGCGAATTCTACCCTAGAGATATGTAATTTGAATAGATTCCTTCAACATGATATTCCGTGTTCCGTACATGTTACATGCATGACGGATTCGACAAACATGCATTCCTGAGTTGTGAGCATGTGGATTACTGATTTTTCACCCTCTATAAAAGGAATAATTTCATATAGACTCGTGTACACATTTTCACAAGCTTTCCCTAACACAAGTTTCGAATTCGTTCATTTTTCACAGAAGAATACTTCTGGAGTGTATTCAACCTAATAGATATATAATTTACATGAATTCCATCAACATGGCATTCCGGGTTCCGTACATGATACATGCATGACGGATTCGAGAAACATGCGTTTCTGAAATGTGAGCATGTGGATTAGTGAACTTTCATCCACCAAAGAAGGCATATATTACACTTTGAAATATTTACTCTGACTTCATAAGTTTTTTGTATCACCAGGTTCTAAAATCGGACATTTGGCAGTAGAAAACACTCTTTGAGCGAATTCTCACCAATACACATGTAATTTACATTGTTTGCATAACCATGGCATTCTGTATTCCGAACATGTTTCATGCATCACGGATTCCTCAAACATGCATTTCTGAGCTGTGAACATGCGCATGACAGATGTTTCAACCACCAAACAAGTTACTTATGCACTTTGAAATAGTTCCTTGGACTTCGTTGCTTCTCCTATCACCAGTTTCAAGAATCACACTTTGATCCCAGAAAAACCCTCTTGGAGCGAATTCTACCCTAGAGATATGTAATTTGAATAGATTCCTTCAACATGATATTCCGTGTTCCGTACATGTTACATGCATGACGGATTCGACAAACATGCATTCCTGAGTTGTGAGCATGTGGATTACTGATTTTTCATCCTCTATAAATGGAATAATTTCATATAGACTCGTGTACACATTATCACAAGCTCTCCCTAACACAAGTTTAGAATTCGTTCATTTTTCACAGAAGAATACTTCTGGAGTGTATTCAACCTAATAGATATATAATTTACATGAATTCCATCAACATGGCATTCCGGGTTCCGTACATGATACATGCATGACGGATTTGAGAAACATGCGTTTCTGAGTTCTGAGCATGTGGATTAGTGAACTTTCATCCACCAAAGAAGGCATATATTACACTTTGAAATATTTACTCTGACTTCATAAGTTTTTTGTATCACCAGGTTCTAAAATCGGACATTTGGCAGTAGAAAACACTCTTTGAGCGAATTCTCACCAATACACATGTAATTTACATTGTTTGCATAACCATGGCATTCCGTATTCCGAACATGTTTCATGCATCTCGGATTCCTCAAACATGCATTTCTGAGCTGTGAACATGCGCATGACAGATGTTTCAACCACCAAACAAGTTACTTATGCACTTTGAAATAGTTCCTTGGACTTCGTTGCTTCTCCTATCACCAGTTTCAAGAATCACACTTTGATCCCAGAAAAACCCTCTTGGAGCGAATTCTACCCTAGAGATATGTAATTTGAATAGATTCCTTCAACATGATATTCCGTGTTCCGTACATGTTACATGCATGACGGATTCGACAAACATGCATTCCTGAGTTGTGAGCATGTGGATTACTGATTTTTCATCCTCTATAAAAGGAATAATTTCATATAGACTCGTGTACACATTTTCACAAGCTTTCCCTAACACAAGTTTCGAATTCATTCATTTTTCACAGAAGAATACTTCTGGAGTGTATTCAACCTAATAGATATATAATTTACATGAATTCCATCAACATGGCATTCCGGGTTCCGTACATGATACATGCATGACGGATTCGAGAAACATGCGTTTCTGAGTTGTGAGCATGTGGATTAGTGAAATTTCATCCACCAAAGAAGGCATATATTACACTTTGAAATACTTACTCTGACTTCATAAGTGTTTTGTATCACCAGGTTCTAAAATCGGACATTTGGCAGTAGAAAACACTCTTTGAGCGAATTCTCACCAATACACATGTAATTTACATTGTTTGCATAACCATGGCATTCCGTATTCCGAACATGTTTCATGCATCACGGATTCCTCAAACATGCATTTCTGAGCTGTGAACATGCGCATGACAGATGTTTCAACCACCAAACAAGTTACTTATGCACTTTGAAATAGTTCATTGGACTTCGTTGCTTCTCCTATCACCAGTTTCAAGAATCACACTTTGATCCCAGAAAAACCCTCTTGGAGCGAATTCTACCCTAGAGATATGTAATTTGAATAGATTCCTTCAACATGATATTCCGTGTTCCGTACATGTTACATGCATGACGGATTCGACAAACATGCATTCCTGAGTTGTGAGCATGTGGATTACTGATTTTTCATCCTCTATAAAAGGAATAATTTCATATAGACTCGTGTACACATTTTCACAAGCTTTCCCTAACACAAGTTTCGAATTCATTCATTTTTCACAGAAGAATACTTCTGGAGTGTATTCAACCTAATAGATATATAATTTACATGAATTCCATCAACATGGCATTCCGGGTTCCGTACATGATACATGCATGACGGATTCGAGAAACATGCGTTTCTGAGTTGTGAGCATGTGGATTAGTGAACTTTCATCCACCAAAGAAGGCATATATTACACTTTGAAATACTTACTCTGACTTCATAAGTGTTTTGTATCACCAGGTTCTAAAATCGGACATTTGGCAGTAGAAAACACTCTTTGAGCGAATTCTCACCAAGACACTTGTAATTTACATTGTTTGCATAACCATGGCATTCCGTATTCCGAACATGTTTCATGCATCACGGATTCCTCAAACATGCATTTCTGAGCTGTGAACATGCGCATGACAGATGTTTCAACCACCAAACAAGTTACTTATGCACTTTGAAATAGTTCCTTGGACTTCGTTTCTTCTCCTATCACCAGTTTCAAGAATCACACTTTGATCCCAGAAAAACCCTCTTGGAGCGAATTCTACCCTAGAGATATGTAATTTGAATACATTCCTTCAACATGATATTCCGTGTTCCGTACATGTTACATGCATGACGGATTCGACAAACATGCATTCCTGAGTTGTGAGCATGTGGATTACTGATTTTTCATCCTCAATAAAAGGAATAATTTCATATAGAATCGTGTACACATTTTCACAAGATTTCCCTAACACAAGTTTCGAATTCGTTCATTTATCACATAAGAATACTTCTGGAGTGTATTCAACCTAATAGATATATAATTTACATGAATTCCATCAACATGGCATTCCGGGTTCCGTACATGATACATGCATGACGGATTCGAGAAACATGCGTTTCTGAGTTGTAAGCATGTGGATTAGTGAACTTTCATCCACCAAAGAAGGCATATATTTCACTTTGAAATACTTACTCTGACTTCATAAGTGTTTTGTATCACCAGGTTCTAAAATCGGACATTTGGCAGTAGAAAACACTCTTTGAGCGAATTCTCACCAATACACATGTAATTTACATTGTTTGCATAACCATGGCATTCCGTATTCCGAACATGTTTCATGCATCACGGATTCCTCAAACATGCATTTCTGAGCTGTGAACATGCGCATGACAGATGTTTCAACAACCAAACAAGTTACTTATGCACTTTGAAATAGTTCATTGGACTTCGTTGCTTCTCCTATCACCAGTTTCAAGAATCACACTTTGATCCCAGAAAAACCCTCTTGGAGCGAATTCTACCCTAGAGATATGTAATTTGAATAGATTCCTTCAACATGATATTCCGTGTTCCGTACATGTTACATGCATGACGGATTCGACAAACATGCATTCCTGAGTTGTGAGCATGTGGATTACTGATTTTTCATCCTCTATAAAAGGAATAATTTCATATAGACTCGTGTACACATTTTCACAAGCTTTCCCTAACACAAGTTTCTAATTCGTTCATTTTTCACACAAGAATACTTCTGGAGTGTATTCAACCTAATAGATATTTAATTTACATGAATTCCATCAACATGGCATTCCGGGTTCCGTACATGATACATGCATGACGGATTCGAGAAACATGCGTTTCTGAGTTGTGAGCATGTGGATTAGTGAACTTTCATCCACCAAAGAAGGCATATATTACACTTTGAAATATTTACTCTGACTTCATAATTTTTTTGTATCACCAGGTTCTAAAATCGGACATTTGGCAGTAGAAAACACTCTTTGAGCGAATTCTCACCAATACACATGTAATTTACATTGTTTACATAACCATGGCATTCCGTATTCCGAACATGTTTCATGCATCACGGATTCCTCAAACATGCATTTCTGAGCTGTGAACATGCGCATGACAGATGTTTCAACCACCAAACAAGTTACTTATGCACTTTGAAATAGTTCCTTGGACTTCGTTGCTTCTCCTATCACCAGTTTCAAGAATCACACTTTGATCCCAGAAAAACCCTCTTGGAGCGAATTCTACCCTAGAGATATGTAATTTGAATAGATTCCTTCAACATGATATTCCGTGTTCCGTACATGTTACATGCATGACGGATTCGACAAACATGCATTCCTGAGTTGTGAGCATGTGGATTACTGATTTTTCACCCTCTATAAAAGGAATAATTTCATATAGACTCGTGTACACATTTTCACAAGCTTTCCCTAACACAAGTTTCGAATTCGTTCATTTTTCACAGAAGAATACTTCTGGAGTGTATTCAACCTAATAGATATATAATTTACATGAATTCCATCAACATGGCATTCCGGGTTCCGTACATGATACATGCATGACGGATTCGAGAAACATGCGTTTCTGAAATGTGAGCATGTGGATTAGTGAACTTTCATCCACCAAAGAAGGCATATATTACACTTTGAAATATTTACTCTGACTTCATAAGTTTTTTGTATCACCAGGTTCTAAAATCGGACATTTGGCAGTAGAAAACACTCTTTGAGCGAATTCTCACCAATACACATGTAATTTACATTGTTTGCATAACCATGGCATTCTGTATTCCGAACATGTTTCATGCATCACGGATTCCTCAAACATGCATTTCTGAGCTGTGAACATGCGCATGACAGATGTTTCAACCACCAAACAAGTTACTTATGCACTTTGAAATAGTTCCTTGGACTTCGTTGCTTCTCCTATCACCAGTTTCAAGAATCACACTTTGATCCCAGAAAAACCCTCTTGGAGCGAATTCTACCCTAGAGATATGTAATTTGAATAGATTCCTTCAACATGATATTCCGTGTTCCGTACATGTTACATGCATGACGGATTCGACAAACATGCATTCCTGAGTTGTGAGCATGTGGATTACTGATTTTTCATCCTCTATAAATGGAATAATTTCATATAGACTCGTGTACACATTATCACAAGCTCTCCCTAACACAAGTTTAGAATTCGTTCATTTTTCACAGAAGAATACTTCTGGAGTGTATTCAACCTAATAGATATATAATTTACATGAATTCCATCAACATGGCATTCCGGGTTCCGTACATGATACATGCATGACGGATTTGAGAAACATGAGTTTCTGAGTTCTGAGCATGTGGATTAGTGAACTTTCATCCACCAAAGAAGGCATATATTACACTTTGAAATATTTACTCTGACTTCATAAGTTTTTTGTATCACCAGGTTCTAAAATCGGACATTTGGCAGTAGAAAACACTCTTTGAGCGAATTCTCACCAATACACATGTAATTTACATTGTTTGCATAACCATGGCATTCCGTATTCCGAACATGTTTCATGCATCTCGGATTCCTCAAACATGCATTTCTGAGCTGTGAACATGCGCATGACAGATGTTTCAACCACCAAACAAGTTACTTATGCACTTTGAAATAGTTCCTTGGACTTCGTTGCTTCTCCTATCACCAGTTTCAAGAATCACACTTTGATCCCAGAAAAACCCTCTTGGAGCGAATTCTACCCTAGAGATATGTAATTTGAATAGATTCCTTCAACATGATATTCCGTGTTCCGTACATGTTACATGCATGACGGATTCGACAAACATGCATTCCTGAGTTGTGAGCATGTGGATTACTGATTTTTCATCCTCTATAAAAGGAATAATTTCATATAGACTCGTGTACACATTTTCACAAGCTTTCCCTAACACAAGTTTCGAATTCATTCATTTTTCACAGAAGAATACTTCTGGAGTGTATTCAACCTAATAGATATATAATTTACATGAATTCCATCAACATGGCATTCCGGGTTCCGTACATGATACATGCATGACGGATTCGAGAAACATGCGTTTCTGAGTTGTGAGCATGTGGATTAGTGAAATTTCATCCACCAAAGAAGGCATATATTACACTTTGAAATACTTACTCTGACTTCATAAGTGTTTTGTATCACCAGGTTCTAAAATCGGACATTTGGCAGTAGAAAACACTCTTTGAGCGAATTCTCACCAATACACATGTAATTTACATTGTTTGCATAACCATGGCATTCCGTATTCCGAACATGTTTCATGCATCACGGATTCCTCAAACATGCATTTCTGAGCTGTGAACATGCGCATGACAGATGTTTCAACCACCAAACAAGTTACTTATGCACTTTGAAATAGTTCATTGGACTTCGTTGCTTCTCCTATCACCAGTTTCAAGAATCACACTTTGATCCCAGAAAAACCCTCTTGGAGCGAATTCTACCCTAGAGATATGTAATTTGAATAGATTCCTTCAACATGATATTCCGTGTTCCGTACATGTTACATGCATGACGGATTCGACAAACATGCATTCCTGAGTTGTGAGCATGTGGATTACTGATTTTTCATCCTCTATAAAAGGAATAATTTCATATAGACTCGTGTACACATTTTCACAAGCTTTCCCTAACACAAGTTTCGAATTCATTCATTTTTCACAGAAGAATACTTCTGGAGTGTATTCAACCTAATAGATATATAATTTACATGAATTCCATCAACATGGCATTCCGGGTTCCGTACATGATACATGCATGACGGATTCGAGAAACATGCGTTTCTGAGTTGTGAGCATGTGGATTAGTGAACTTTCATCCACCAAAGAAGGCATATATTACACTTTGAAATACTTACTCTGACTTCATAAGTGTTTTGTATCACCAGGTTCTAAAATCGGACATTTGGCAGTAGAAAACACTCTTTGAGCGAATTCTCACCAAGACACTTGTAATTTACATTGTTTGCATAACCATGGCATTCCGTATTCCGAACATGTTTCATGCATCACGGATTCCTCAAACATGCATTTCTGAGCTGTGAACATGCGCATGACAGATGTTTCAACCACCAAACAAGTTACTTATGCACTTTGAAATAGTTCCTTGGACTTCGTTTCTTCTCCTATCACCAGTTTCAAGAATCACACTTTGATCCCAGAAAAACCCTCTTGGAGCGAATTCTACCCTAGAGATATGTAATTTGAATACATTCCTTCAACATGATATTCCGTGTTCCGTACATGTTACATGCATGACGGATTCGACAAACATGCATTCCTGAGTTGTGAGCATGTGGATTACTGATTTTTCATCCTCAATAAAAGGAATAATTTCATATAGAATCGTGTACACATTTTCACAAGATTTCCCTAACACAAGTTTCGAATTCGTTCATTTATCACATAAGAATACTTCTGGAGTGTATTCAACCTAATAGATATATAATTTACATGAATTCCATCAACATGGCATTCCGGGTTCCGTACATGATACATGCATGACGGATTCGAGAAACATGCGTTTCTGAGTTGTAAGCATGTGGATTAGTGAACTTTCATCCACCAAAGAAGGCATATATTTCACTTTGAAATACTTACTCTGACTTCATAAGTGTTTTGTATCACCAGGTTCTAAAATCGGACATTTGGCAGTAGAAAACACTCTTTGAGCGAATTCTCACCAATACACATGTAATTTACATTGTTTGCATAACCATGGCATTCCGTATTCCGAACATGTTTCATGCATCACGGATTCCTCAAACATGCATTTCTGAGCTGTGAACATGCGCATGACAGATGTTTCAACAACCAAACAAGTTACTTATGCACTTTGAAATAGTTCATTGGACTTCGTTGCTTCTCCTATCACCAGTTTCAAGAATCACACTTTGATCCCAGAAAAACCCTCTTGGAGCGAATTCTACCCTAGAGATATGTAATTTGAATAGATTCCTTCAACATGATATTCCGTGTTCCGTACATGTTACATGCATGACGGATTCGACAAACATGCATTCCTGAGTTGTGAGCATGTGGATTACTGATTTTTCATCCTCTATAAAAGGAATAATTTCATATAGACTCGTGTACACATTTTCACAAGCTTTCCCTAACACAAGTTTCTAATTCGTTCATTTTTCACACAAGAATACTTCTGGAGTGTATTCAACCTAATAGATATTTAATTTACATGAATTCCATCAACATGGCATTCCGGGTTCCGTACATGATACATGCATGACGGATTCGAGAAACATGCGTTTCTGAGTTGTGAGCATGTGGATTAGTGAACTTTCATCCACCAAAGAAGGCATATATTACACTTTGAAATATTTACTCTGACTTCATAATTTTTTTGTATCACCAGGTTCTAAAATCGGACATTTGGCAGTAGAAAACACTCTTTGAGCGAATTCTCACCAATACACATGTAATTTACATTGTTTACATAACCATGGCATTCCGTATTCCGAACATGTTTCATGCATCACGGATTCCTCAAACATGCATTTCTGAGCTGTGAACATGCGCATGACAGATGTTTCAACCACCAAACAAGTTACTTATGCACTTTGAAATAGTTCCTTGGACTTCGTTGCTTCTCCTATCACCAGTTTCAAGAATCACACTTTGATCCCAGAAAAACCCTCTTGGAGCGAATTCTACCCTAGAGATATGTAATTTGAATAGATTCCTTCAACATGATATTCCGTGTTCCGTACATGTTACATGCATGACGGATTCGACAAACATGCATTCCTGAGTTGTGAGCATGTGGATTACTGATTTTTCACCCTCTATAAAAGGAATAATTTCATATAGACTCGTGTACACATTTTCACAAGCTTTCCCTAACACAAGTTTCGAATTCGTTCATTTTTCACAGAAGAATACTTCTGGAGTGTATTCAACCTAATAGATATATAATTTACATGAATTCCATCAACATGGCATTCCGGGTTCCGTACATGATACATGCATGACGGATTCGAGAAACATGCGTTTCTGAAATGTGAGCATGTGGATTAGTGAACTTTCATCCACCAAAGAAGGCATATATTACACTTTGAAATATTTACTCTGACTTCATAAGTTTTTTGTATCACCAGGTTCTAAAATCGGACATTTGGCAGTAGAAAACACTCTTTGAGCGAATTCTCACCAATACACATGTAATTTACATTGTTTGCATAACCATGGCATTCTGTATTCCGAACATGTTTCATGCATCACGGATTCCTCAAACATGCATTTCTGAGCTGTGAACATGCGCATGACAGATGTTTCAACCACCAAACAAGTTACTTATGCACTTTGAAATAGTTCCTTGGACTTCGTTGCTTCTCCTATCACCAGTTTCAAGAATCACACTTTGATCCCAGAAAAACCCTCTTGGAGCGAATTCTACCCTAGAGATATGTAATTTGAATAGATTCCTTCAACATGATATTCCGTGTTCCGTACATGTTACATGCATGACGGATTCGACAAACATGCATTCCTGAGTTGTGAGCATGTGGATTACTGATTTTTCATCCTCTATAAATGGAATAATTTCATATAGACTCGTGTACACATTATCACAAGCTCTCCCTAACACAAGTTTAGAATTCGTTCATTTTTCACAGAAGAATACTTCTGGAGTGTATTCAACCTAATAGATATATAATTTACATGAATTCCATCAACATGGCATTCCGGGTTCCGTACATGATACATGCATGACGGATTTGAGAAACATGCGTTTCTGAGTTCTGAGCATGTGGATTAGTGAACTTTCATCCACCAAAGAAGGCATATATTACACTTTGAAATATTTACTCTGACTTCATAAGTTTTTTGTATCACCAGGTTCTAAAATCGGACATTTGGCAGTAGAAAACACTCTTTGAGCGAATTCTCACCAATACACATGTAATTTACATTGTTTGCATAACCATGGCATTCCGTATTCCGAACATGTTTCATGCATCTCGGATTCCTCAAACATGCATTTCTGAGCTGTGAACATGCGCATGACAGATGTTTCAACCACCAAACAAGTTACTTATGCACTTTGAAATAGTTCCTTGGACTTCGTTGCTTCTCCTATCACCAGTTTCAAGAATCACACTTTGATCCCAGAAAAACCCTCTTGGAGCGAATTCTACCCTAGAGATATGTAATTTGAATAGATTCCTTCAACATGATATTCCGTGTTCCGTACATGTTACATGCATGACGGATTCGACAAACATGCATTCCTGAGTTGTGAGCATGTGGATTACTGATTTTTCATCCTCTATAAAAGGAATAATTTCATATAGACTCGTGTACACATTTTCACAAGCTTTCCCTAACACAAGTTTCGAATTCATTCATTTTTCACAGAAGAATACTTCTGGAGTGTATTCAACCTAATAGATATATAATTTACATGAATTCCATCAACATGGCATTCCGGGTTCCGTACATGATACATGCATGACGGATTCGAGAAACATGCGTTTCTGAGTTGTGAGCATGTGGATTAGTGAAATTTCATCCACCAAAGAAGGCATATATTACACTTTGAAATACTTACTCTGACTTCATAAGTGTTTTGTATCACCAGGTTCTAAAATCGGACATTTGGCAGTAGAAAACACTCTTTGAGCGAATTCTCACCAATACACATGTAATTTACATTGTTTGCATAACCATGGCATTCCGTATTCCGAACATGTTTCATGCATCACGGATTCCTCAAACATGCATTTCTGAGCTGTGAACATGCGCATGACAGATGTTTCAACCACCAAACAAGTTACTTATGCACTTTGAAATAGTTCATTGGACTTCGTTGCTTCTCCTATCACCAGTTTCAAGAATCACACTTTGATCCCAGAAAAACCCTCTTGGAGCGAATTCTACCCTAGAGATATGTAATTTGAATAGATTCCTTCAACATGATATTCCGTGTTCCGTACATGTTACATGCATGACGGATTCGACAAACATGCATTCCTGAGTTGTGAGCATGTGGATTACTGATTTTTCATCCTCTATAAAAGGAATAATTTCATATAGACTCGTGTACACATTTTCACAAGCTTTCCCTAACACAAGTTTCGAATTCATTCATTTTTCACAGAAGAATACTTCTGGAGTGTATTCAACCTAATAGATATATAATTTACATGAATTCCATCAACATGGCATTCCGGGTTCCGTACATGATACATGCATGACGGATTCGAGAAACATGCGTTTCTGAGTTGTGAGCATGTGGATTAGTGAACTTTCATCCACCAAAGAAGGCATATATTACACTTTGAAATACTTACTCTGACTTCATAAGTGTTTTGTATCACCAGGTTCTAAAATCGGACATTTGGCAGTAGAAAACACTCTTTGAGCGAATTCTCACCAAGACACTTGTAATTTACATTGTTTGCAAACCATGGCATTCCGTATTCCGAACATGTTTCATGCATCACGGATTCCTCAAACATGCATTTCTGAGCTGTGAACATGCGCATGACAGATGTTTCAACCACCAAACAAGTTACTTATGCACTTTGAAATAGTTCCTTGGACTTCGTTTCTTCTCCTATCACCAGTTTCAAGAATCACACTTTGATCCCAGAAAAACCCTCTTGGAGCGAATTCTACCCTAGAGATATGTAATTTGAATACATTCCTTCAACATGATATTCCGTGTTCCGTACATGTTACATGCATGACGGATTCGACAAACATGCATTCCTGAGTTGTGAGCATGTGGATTACTGATTTTTCATCCTCAATAAAAGGAATAATTTCATATAGAATCGTGTACACATTTTCACAAGATTTCCCTAACACAAGTTTCGAATTCGTTCATTTATCACATAAGAATACTTCTGGAGTGTATTCAACCTAATAGATATATAATTTACATGAATTCCATCAACATGGCATTCCGGGTTCCGTACATGATACATGCATGACGGATTCGAGAAACATGCGTTTCTGAGTTGTAAGCATGTGGATTAGTGAACTTTCATCCACCAAAGAAGGCATATATTACACTTTGAAATACTTACTCTGACTTCATAAGTGTTTTGTATCACCAGGTTCTAAAATCGGACATTTGGCAGTAGAAAACACTCTTTGAGCGAATTCTCACCAATACACATGTAATTTACATTGTTTGCATAACCATGGCATTCCGTATTCCGAACATGTTTCATGCATCACGGATTCCTCAAACATGCATTTCTGAGCTGTGAACATGCGCATGACAGATGTTTCAACAACCAAACAAGTTACTTATGCACTTTGAAATAGTTCATTGGACTTCGTTGCTTCTCCTATCACCAGTTTCAAGAATCACACTTTGATCCCAGAAAAACCCTCTTGGAGCGAATTCTACCCTAGAGATATGTAATTTGAATAGATTCCTTCAACATGATATTCCGTGTTCCGTACATGTTACATGCATGACGGATTCGACAAACATGCATTCCTGAGTTGTGAGCATGTGGATTACTGATTTTTCATCCTCTATAAAAAGAATAATTTCATATAGACTCGTGTACACTTTTTCACAAGCTTTCCCTAACACAAGTTTCGAATTCGTTCATTTTTCACAGAAGAATACTTCTGGAGTGTATTCAACCTAATAGATATATAATTTACATGAATTCCATCAACATGGCATTCCGGGTTCCGTACATGATACATGCATGACGGATTCGAGAAACATGGGTTTCTGAGTTGTGAGCATGTGGATTAGTGAACTTTCATCCACCAAAGAAGGCATATATTACACTTTGAAATACTTACTCTGCCTTCATAAGTTTTTTGTATCACCAGGTTCTAAAATCGGACATTTGGCAGTAGAAAACACTCTTTGAGCGAATTCTCACCAGTACACATGTAATTTACATTGTTTGCATAACCATGGCATTCCGTATTCCGAACATGTTTCATGCATCACGGATTCCTCAAACATGCATTTCTGAGCTGTGAACATGCGCATGACAGATATTTCAACCACCAAACAAGTTACTTATGCACTTTGAAATAGTTCCTTGGACTTCGTTGCTTCTGCTATCACCAGTTTCAAGAATCACACTTTGATCCCAGAAAAACCCTCTTGGAGCAAATTCTACCCTAGAGATATGTAATTTGAATAGATTCCTTCAACATGATATTCCGTGTTCCGTACATGTTACATGCATGACGGATTCGACAAACATGCATTCCTGAGTTGTGAGCATGTGGATTACTGATTTTTCACCCTTTATAAAAGGAATAATTTCATATAGACTCGTGTACACATTTTCACAAGCTTTCCCTAACACAAGTTTCGAATTCGTTCATTTTTCACAGAAGAATACTTCTGGGGTGTATTCAACCTAATAGATAAATAATTTACATGAATTCCATCAACATGGCATTCCGGGTTCCGTACATGATACATGCATGACGGATTCGAGAAACATGCGTTTCTGAGTTGTGAGCATGTGGATTAGTGAACTTTCATCCACCAAAGAAGGCATATATTACACTTTGAAATATTTACTCTGACTTCATAAGTTTTTTGTATCACCAGGTTCCAAAATCGGACATTTGGCAGTAGAAAACACTCTTTGAGCGAATTCTCACCAATACACATGTAATTTACATTGTTTACATAACCATGGCTTTCCGTATTCCGAACATGTTTCATGCATCACGGATTCCTCAAACATGCATTTCTGAGCTGTGAACATGCGCATGACAGATGTTTCAACCACCAAACAAGTTACTTATGCACTTTGAAATAGTTCCTTGGACTTCGTTGCTTCTCCATCACCAGTTTCAAAAATCACACTTTGATCCCAGAAAAACCCTCTTGGAGCGAATTCTACCCTAGAGATATGTAATTTGAATACATTCCTTCAACATGATATTCCGTGTTCCATACATGTTACATGCATGACGGATTCGACAAACATGCATTCCTGAGTTGTGAGCATGTGGATAACTGATTTTTCATCCTCTATAAAAGGAATAATTTCATATAGACTCGTGTACACATTTTCACAAGCTTTCCCTAACACAAGTTTCGAATTCGTTCATTTTTCACAGAAGAATACTTCTGGAGTGTATTCAACCTAATAGATATATAATTTACATGAATTCCATCAACATGGCATTCCGGGTTCCGTACATGATACATGCATGACGGATTCGAGAAACATGCGTTTCTGAGTTGTGAGCATGTGGATTAGTGAACTTTCATCCACCAAAGAAGGCATATATTACACTTTGAAATATTTACTCTGACTTCATAAGTTTTTTGTATCACCAGGTTCTAAAATCGGACATTTGGCAGTAGAAAACACTCTTTGAGCGAATTCTCACCAATACACATGTAATTTACATTGTTTGCATAACCATGGCATTCCGTATTCCGAACATGTTTCATGCATCTCGGATTCCTCAAACATGCATTTCTGAGCTGTGAACATGCGCATGACAGATGTTTCAACCACCAAACAAGTTACTTATGCACTTTGAAATAGTTCCTTGGACTTCGTTGCTTCTACTATCACCAGTTTCAAGAATCACACTTTGATCACAGGAAAACCCTCTTGGAGCGAATTCTACCCTAGAGATATGTAATTTGAATAGATTCCTTCAACATGATATTCCGTGTTCCGTACATGTTACATGCATGACGGATTCGACAAACATGCATTCCTGAGTTGTGAGCATGTGGATTACTGATTTTTCATCCTCTATAAATGGAATAATTTCATATAGACTCGTGTACACATTATCACAAGCTCTCCCTAACACAAGTTTAGAATTCGTTCATTTTTCACAGAAGAATACTTCTGGAGTGTATTCAACCTAATAGATATATAATTTACATGAATTCCATCAACATGGCATTCCGGGTTCCGTACATGATACATGCATGACGGATTCGAGAAACATGCGTTTCTGAGTTGTGAGCATGTGGATTAGTGAACTTTCATCCACCAAAGAAGGCATATATTACCCTTTGAAATATTTACTCTGACTTCATAATTTTTTTGTATCACCAGGTTCTAAAATCGGACATTTGGCTGTGGAAAACACTCTTTGAGCGAATTCTCACCAATACACATGTAATTTACACTGTTTACATAACCATGGCATTCCGTATTCCGAACATGTTTCATGCATCACGGATTCCTCAAACATGCATTTCTGAGCTGTGAACATGCGCATGACAGATGTTTCAACCACCAAACAAGTTACTTATGCACTTTGAAATAGTTCCTTGGACTTCGTTGCTTCTCCTACCACCAGTTTCAAGAATCACACTTTGATCCCAGAAAAACCCTCTTGGAGCGAATTCTACCCTAGAGATATGTAATTTGAATAGATTCCTTCAACATGATATTCCGTGTTCCGTACATGTTACATGCATGACGGATTCGACAAACATGCATTCCTGAGTTGTGAGCATGTGAATTACTGATTTTTCATCCTCTATAAAAGGAATAATTTCATATAGACTCGTGTACACATTTTCACAAACTTTCCCTAACACAAGTTTCGAATTCGTTCATTTTTCACAGAAGAATACTTCTGGAGTGTATTCAACCTAATAGATATATAATTTACATGAATTCCATCAACATGGCATTCCGGGTTCCGTACATGATACATGCATGACGGATTCGAGAAACATGCGTTTCTGAGTTGTGAGCATGTGGATTAGTGAACTTTCATCCACCAAAGAAGGCATATATTACACTTTGAAATATTTACTCTGACTTCATAAGTTTTTTGTATCACCAGGTTCTAAAATCGGACATTTGGCAGTAGAAAACACTCTTTGAGCGAATTCTCACCAATACACATGTAATTTACATTGTTTGCATAACCATGGCATTCCGTATTCCGAACATGTTTCATGCATCACGGATTCCTCAAACATGCATTTCTGAGCTGTGAACATGCGCATGACAGATGTTTCAACCACCAAACAAGTTACTTATGCACTTTGAAATAGTTCCTTGGACTTCGTTGCTTCTCCTACCACCAGTTTCAAGAATCACAGTTTGATCCCAGAAAAACCCTCTTGGAGCGAATTCTACCCTAGAGATATGTAATTTGAATACATTCCTTCAACATGATATTCCGTGTTCCGTACATGTTACATGCATGACGGATTCGACAAACATGCATTCCTGAGTTGTGAGCATGTGGATTACTGATTTTTCATCCTCTATATAATGAATAATTTCATATAGACTCGTGTACATATTTTCACAAGCTTTCCCTAACACAAGTTTCGAATTCGTTCATTTTTCACAGAAGAATACTTCTGGAGTGTATTCAACCTAATAGATATATAATTTACATGAATTCCATCAACATGGCATTCCGGGTTCCGTACATGATACATGCATGATGGATTCGAGAAACATGAGTTTCTGAGTTGTGAGCATGTGGATTAGTGAACTTTCATCCACCAAAGAAGGCATATATTACACTTTGAAATATTTACTCTGACTTCATAAGTTTTTTGTATCACCAGGTTCTAAAATCGGACATTTGGCAGAAGAAAACATTCTTTGAGCGAATTCTCACCAATACACATGTAATTTACATTGTTTGCATAACCATGGCATTCCGTACTCCGAACATGTTTCATGCATCACGGATTCCTCAAACATGCATTTCTGAGCTGTGAACATGCGCATGACAGATGTTTCAACCACCAAACAATTTACTTATGCACTTTGAAATAGTTCCTTGCACTTCGTTGCTTCTCCTACCACCACTTTCAAGAATCACACTTTGATCCCAGAAAAACCCTCTTGGAGCGAATTCTACCCTAGAGATATGTAATTTGAATAGATTCCTTCAACATGATATTCCGTGTTCCGTACATGTTACATGCATGACGGATTCGACAAACATGCATTCCTGAGTTGTGAGCATGTGGATTACTGATTTTTCACCCTTTATAAAAGGAATAATTTCATATAGACTCGTGTACACATTTTCACAAGCTTTCCCTAACACAAGTTTCGAATTCGTTCATTTTTCACAGAAGAATACTTCTGGGGTGTATTCAACCTAATAGATAAATAATTTACATGAATTCCATCAACATGGCATTCCGGGTTCCGTACATGATACATGCATGACGGATTCGAGAAACATGCGTTTCTGAGTTGTGAGCATGTGGATTAGTGAACTTTCATCCACCAAAGAAGGCATATATTACACTTTGAAATATTTACTCTGACTTCATAAGTTTTTTGTATCACCAGGTTCCAAAATCGGACATTTGGCAGTAGAAAACACTCTTTGAGCGAATTCTCACCAATACACATGTAATTTACATTGTTTACATAACCATGGCTTTCCGTATTCCGAACATGTTTCATGCATCACGGATTCCTCAAACATGCATTTCTGAGCTGTGAACATGCGCATGACAGATGTTTCAACCACCAAACAAGTTACTTATGCACTTTGAAATAGTTCCTTGGACTTCGTTGCTTCTCCATCACCAGTTTCAAAAATCACACTTTGATCCCAGAAAAACCCTCTTGGAGCGAATTCTACCCTAGAGATATGTAATTTGAATACATTCCTTCAACATGATATTCCGTGTTCCATACATGTTACATGCATGACGGATTCGACAAACATGCATTCCTGAGTTGTGAGCATGTGGATAACTGATTTTTCATCCTCTATAAAAGGAATAATTTCATATAGACTCGTGTACACATTTTCACAAGCTTTCCCTAACACAAGTTTCGAATTCGTTCATTTTTCACAGAAGAATACTTCTGGAGTGTATTCAACCTAATAGATATATAATTTACATGAATTCCATCAACATGGCATTCCGGGTTCCGTACATGATACATGCATGACGGATTCGAGAAACATGCGTTTCTGAGTTGTGAGCATGTGGATTAGTGAACTTTCATCCACCAAAGAAGGCATATATTACACTTTGAAATACTTACTCTGACTTCATAAGTGTTTTGTATCACCAGGTTCTAAAATCGGTCATTTGGCAGTAGAAAACACTCTTTGAGCGAATTCTCACCAATACACATGTAATTTACATTGTTTACATAACCATGGCATTCCGTATTCCGAACATGTTTCATGCATCACGGATTCCTCAAACATGCATTTCTGAGCTGTGAACATGCGCATGACAGATGTTTCAACCACCAAACAAGTTACTTATGCACTTTGAAATAGTTCCTTGGACTTCGTTGCTTCTACTATCACCAGTTTCAAGAATCACACTTTGATCACAGGAAAACCCTCTTGGAGCGAATTCTACCCTAGAGATATGTAATTTGAATAGATTCCTTCAACATGATATTCCGTGTTCCGTACATGTTACATGCATGACGGATTCGACAAACATGCATTCCTGAGTTGTGAGCATGTGGATTACTGATTTTTCATCCTCTATAAATGGAATAATTTCATATAGACTCGTGTACACATTATCACAAGCTCTCCCTAACACAAGTTTAGAATTCGTTCATTTTTCACAGAAGAATACTTCTGGAGTGTATTCAACCTAATAGATATATAATTTACATGAATTCCATCAACATGGCATTCCGGGTTCCGTACATGATACATGCATGACGGATTCGAGAAACATGCGTTTCTGAGTTGTGAGCATGTGGATTAGTGAACTTTCATCCACCAAAGAAGGCATATATTACACTTTGAAATATTTACTCTGACTTCATAAGTTTTTTGTATCACCAGGTTCTAAAATCGGACATTTGGCTGTGGAAAACACTCTTTGAGCGAATTCTCACCAATACACATGTAATTTACATTGTTTACATAACCATGGCATTCCGTATTCTGAACATGTTTCATGCATCACGGATTCCTCAAACATGCATTTCTGAGCTGTGAACATGCGCATGACAGATGTTTCAACCACCAAACAAGTTACTTATGCACTTTGAAATAGTTCCTTGGACTTCGTTGCTTCTCCTACCACCAGTATCAAGAATCACACTTTGATCCCAGAAAAACCCTCTTGGAGCGAATTCTACCCTAGAGATATTTAATTTGAATAGATTCCTTCAACATGATATTCCGTGTTCCGTACATGTTACATGCATGACGGATTCGACAAACATGCATTCCTGAGTTGTGAGCATGTGGATTACTGATTTTTCATCCTCTATAAAAGGAATAATTTCATATAGACTCGTGTACACATTTTCACAAACTTTCCCTAACACAAGTTTCGAATTCGTTCATTTTTCACAGAAGAATACTTCTGGAGTGTATTCAAGCTAATAGATATATAATTTACATGAATTCCATCAACATGGCATTCCGGGTTCCGTACATGATACATGCATGACGGATTCGAGAAACATGCGTTTCTGAGTTGTGAGCATGTGGATTAGTGAACTTTCATCCACCAAAGAAGGCATATATTACACTTTGAAATACTTACTCTGACTTCATAAGTGTTTTGTATCACCAGGTTCTAAAATCGGACATTTGGCAGTAGAAAACACTCTTTGAGCAAATTCTCACCAATACACATGTAATTTACATTGTTTACATAACCATGGCATTCCGTATTCCGAACATGTTTCATGCATCACGGATTCCTCAAACATGCATTTCTGAGCTGTGAACATGCGCATGACAGATGTTTCAACAACCAAACAAGTTACTTATGCACTTTGAAATAGTTCCTTGGACTTCGCTGCTTCTACTATCACCAGTTTCAAGAATCACACTTTGATCACAGGAAAACCCTCTTGGAGCGAATTCTACCCTAGAGATATGTAATTTGAATAGATTCCTTCAACATGATATTCCGTGTTCCGTACATGTTACATGCATGACGGATTCGACAAACATGCATTCCTGAGTTGTGAGCATGTGGATTACTGATTTTTCATCCTCTATAAATGGAATAATTTCATATAGACTCGTGTACACATTATCACAAGCTCTCCCTAACACAAGTTTAGAATTCGTTCATTTTTCACAGAAGAATACTTCTGGAGTGTATTCAACCTAATAGATATATAATTTACATGAATTCCATCAACATGGCATTCCGGGTTCCGTACATGATACATGCATGACGGATTCGAGAAACATGCGTTTCTGAGTTGTGAGCATGTGGATTAGTGAACTTTCATCCACCAAAGAAGGCATATATTACACTTTGAAATATTTACTCTGACTTCATAAGTTTTTTGTATCACCAGGTTCTAAAATCGGACATTTGGCTGTGGAAAACACTCTTTGAGCGAATTCTCACCAATACACATGTAATTTACATTGTTTACATAACCATGGCATTCCGTATTCCGAACATGTTTCATGCATCACGGATTCCTCAAACATGCATTTCTGAGCTGTGAACATGCGCATGACAGATGTTTCAACCACCAAACAAGTTACTTATGCACTTTGAAATAGTTCCTTGGACTTCGTTGCTTCTCCTACCACCAGTTTCAAGAATCACACTTTGATCCCAGAAAAACCCACTTGGAGCGAATTCTACCCTAGAGATATGTAATTTGAATAGATTCCTTCAACATGATATTCCGTGTTCCGTACATGTTACATGCATGACGGATTCGACAAACATGCATTCCTGAGTTGTGAGCATGTGGATTACTGATTTTTCATCCTCTATAAAAGGAATAATTTCATATAGACTCGTGTACACATTTTCACAAACTTTCCCTAACACAAGTTTCGAATTCGTTCATTTTTCACAGAAGAATACTTCTGGAGTGTATTCAACCTAATAGATATATAATTTACATGAATTCCATCAACATGGCATTCCGGGTTCCGTACATGATACATGCATGACGGATTCGAGAAACATGCGTTTCTGAGTTGTGAGCATGTGGATTAGTGAACTTTCATCCACCAAAGAAGGCATATATTACACTTTGAAATACTTACTCTGACTTCATAAGTTTTTTGTATCACCAGGTTCTAAAATCGGACATTTGGCAGTAGAAAACACTCTTTGAGCAAATTCTCACCAATACACATGTAATTTACATTGTTTACATAACCATGGCATTCCGTATTCCGAACATGTTTCATGCATCACGGATTCCTCAAACATGCATTTCTGAGCTGTGAACATGCGCATGACAGATGTTTCAACCACCAAACAAGTTACTTATGCACTTTGAAATAGTTCCTTGGACTTCGTTGCTTCTACTATCACCAGTTTCAAGAATCACACTTTGATCACAGGAAAACCCTCTTGGAGCGAATTCTACCCTAGAGATATGTAATTTGAATAGATTCCTTCAACATGATATTCCGTGTTCCGTACATGTTACATGCATGACGGATTCGACAAACATGCATTCCTGAGTTGTGAGCATGTGGATTACTGATTTTTCATCCTCTATAAATGGAATAATTTCATATAGACTCGTGTACACATTATCACAAGCTCTCCCTAACACAAGTTTAGAATTCGTTCATTTTTCACAGAAGAATACTTCTGGAGTGTATTCAACCTAATAGATATATAATTTACATGAATTCCATCAACATGGCATTCCGGGTTCCGTACATGATACATGCATGACGGATTCGAGAAACATGCGTTTCTGAGTTGTGAGCATGTGGATTAGTGAACTTTCATCCACCAAAGAAGGCATATATTACACTTTGAATTATTTACTCTGACTTCATAAGTTTTTTGTATCACCAGGTTCTAAAATCGGACATTTGGCTGTGGAAAACACTCTTTGAGCGAATTCTCACCAATACACATGTAATTTACATTGTTTACATAACCATGGCATTCCGTATTCCGAACATGTTTCATGCATCACGGATTCCTCAAACATGCATTTCTGAGCTATGAACATGCGCATGACAGATGTTTCAACCACCAAACAAGTTACTTATGCACTTTGAAATAGTTCCTTGGACTTCGTTGCTTCTCCTACCACCAGTTTCAAGAATCACACTTTGATCCCAGAAAAACCCTCTTGGAGCGAATTCTACCCTAGAGATATGTAATTTGAATAGATTCCTTCAACATGATATTCCGTGTTCCGTACATGTTACATGAATGACGGATTCGACAAACATGCATTCCTGAGTTGTGAGCGTGTGGATTACTGATTTTTCACCCTCTTTAAAAGGAATAATTTCATATAGAATCGTGTACACATTTTCACAAGCTCTCCCTAACACAAGTTTCGAATTCGTTCATTTTTCACAGAAGAATACTTCTGGAGTGTATTCAACCTAATAGATAAATAATTTACATGAATTCCATCAACATGGCATTCCGGGTTCCGTACATGATACATGCATGACGGATTCGAGAAACATGCGTTTCTGAGTTGTGAGCATGTGGATTAGTGAACTTTCATCCACCAAAGAAGGCATATATTACACTTTGAAATATTTACTCTGACTTCATAAGTTTTTTGTATCACCAGGTTCCAAAATCGGACATTTGGCAGTAGAAAACACTCTTTGAGCGAATTCTCACCAATAGACATGTAATTTACATTGTTTACATAACCATGTCATTCCGTATTCCGAACATGTTTCATGCATCACGGATTCCTCAAACATGCATTTCTGAGCTGTGAACATGCGCATGACAGATGTTTCAACCACCAAACAAGTTACTTATGCACTTTGAAATAGTTCCTCGGACTTCGTTGCTTCTCCATCACCAGTTTCAAGAATCACACTTTGATCCCAGAAAAACCCTCTTGGAGTGAATTGTACCCTAGTGATATGTAATTTGAATACATTCCTTCAACATGATATTCCGTGTTCCGTACATGTTACATGCATGATGGATTCGACAAACATGCATTCCTGAGTTGTGAGCATGTGGATTACTGATTTTTCATCCTCTATAAAAGGAATAATTTCATATAGACTCGTGTACACATTTTCACAAGCTTTCCCTAACACAAGTTTCTAATTCGTTCATTTTTCACACAAGAATACTTCTGGAGTGTATTCAACCTAATAGATATTTAATTTAAATGAATTCCATCAACATGGCATTCCGGGTTCCGTACATGATACATGCATGACGGATTCGAGAAACATGCGTTTCTGAGTTGTGAGCATGTGGATTAGTGAACTTTCATCCACCAAAGAAGGCATATATTACACTTTGAAATACTTACTCTGACTTCATAAGTTTTTTGTATCACCAGGTTCTAAAATCGGACATTTGGCAGTAGAAAACACTCTTTGAGCGTATTCTCACCAGTACACATGTAATTTACATTGTTTGCATAACCATGGCATTCCGTATTCCGAACATGTTTCATGCATCACGGATTCCTCAAACATGCATTTCTGAGCTGTGAACATGCGCATGACAGATATTTCAACCACCAAACAAGTTACTTATGCACTTTGAAATAGTTCCTTGGACTTCGTTGCTTCTCCTATCACCAGTTTCAAGAATCACACTTTGATCCCAGAAAAACCCTCTTGGAGCAAACTCTACCCTAGAGATATGTAATTTGAATAGATCCCTTCAAAATGATATTCCGTGTTCCGTACATGTTACATGCATGACGGATTCGACAAACATGCATTCCTGAGTTGTGAGCATGTGGATTACTGATTTTTCACCCTTTATAAAAGGAATAATTTCATATAGACTCGTGTACACATTTTCACAAGCTTTCCCTAACACAAGTTTCGAATTCGTTCATTTTCCACAGAAGAATACTTCTGGAGTGTATTCAACCTAATAGATAAATAATTTACATGAATTCCATCAACATGGCATTCCGGGTTCCGTACATGATACATGCATGACGGATTCGAGAAACATGCGTTTCTGAGTTGTGAGCATGTGGATTAGTGAACTTTCATCCACCAAAGAAGGCATATATTACACTTTGAAATACTTACTCTGACTTCATAAGTTTTTTGTATCACCAGGTTCTAAAATCGGACATTTGGCTGTGGAAAACACTCTTTGAGCGAATTCTCACCAATACACATGTAATTTACATTGTTTACATAACCATGGCATTCCGTATTCCGAACATGTTTCATGCATCACGGATTCCTCAAACATGCATTTCTGAGCTGTGAACATGCGCATGACAGATGTTTCAACCACCAAACAAGTTACATATGCACTTTGAAATAGTTCCTTGGACTTCGTTGCTTCTCCTATCACCAGTTTCAAGAATCACAATTTGATCCCAGAAAAACCCTCTTGGAGCGAATTCTACCCTAGAGATATGTAATTTGAATAGATTCCTTCAACATGATATTCCGTGTTCCGTACATGTTACATGCATGACGGATTCGACAAACATGCATTCCTGAGTTGTGAGCATGTGGATTACTGATTTTTCATCCTCTATAAAAGGAATAATTTCATATAGACTCGTGTACACATTTTCACAAGCTTTCCCTAACACAAGTTTCGAATTCGTTCATTTTTCACAGAAGAATACTTCTGGAGTGTATTCAACCTAATAGATATATAATTTACATGAATTCCATCAACATGGCATTCCGGGTTCCGTACATGATACATGCATGACGGATTCGAGAAACATGCGTTTCTGAGTTGTGAGCATGTGGATTAGTGAACTTTCATCCACCAAAGAAGGCATATATTACACTTTGAAATACTTACTCTGACTTCATAAGTTTTTTGTATCACCAGGTTCTAAAATCGGACATTTGGCAGTAGAAAACACTCTTTGAGCAAATTCTCACCAATACACATGTAATTTACATTGTTTACATAACCATGGCATTCCGTATTCCGAACATGTTTCATGCATCACGGATTCCTCAAACATGCATTTCTGAGCTGTGAACATGCGCATGACAGATGTTTCAACCACCAAACAAGTTACTTATGCACTTTGAAATAGTTCCTTGGACTTCGTTGCTTCTACTATCACCAGTTTCAAGAATCACAATTTGATCACAGGAAAACCCTCTTGGAGCGAATTCTACCCTAGAGATATGTAATTTGAATAGATTCCTTCAACATGATATTCCGTGTTCCGTACATGTTACATGCATGACGGATTCGACAAACATGCATTCCTGAGTTGTGAGCATGTGGATTACTGATTTTTCATCCTCTATAAATGGAATAATTTCATATAGACTCGTGTACACATTATCACAAGCTCTCCCTAACACAAGTTTAGAATTCGTTCATTTTTCACAGAAGAATACTTCTGGAGTGTATTCAACCTAATAGATATATAATTTACATGAATTCCATCAACATGGCATTCCGGGTTCCGTACATGATACATGCATGAGGGATTCGAGAAACATGCGTTTCTGAGTTGTGAGCATGTGGATTAGTGAACTTTCATCCACCAAAGAAGGCATATATTACACTTTGAAATTCTTACTCTGACTTCATAAGTTTTTTGTATCACCAGGTTCTAAAATCGGATTATGGCAGTAGAAAACACTCTTTGAGCGAATTCTCACCAATACACATGTAATTTACATTGTTTGCATAACCATGGCATTCCGTATTCCGAACATGTTTCATGCATCACGGATTCCTCAAACATGCATTTCTGAGCTGTGAACATGCGCATGACAGATGTTTCAACCACCAAACAAGTTACTTATGCACTTTGAAATAGTTCCTTGGACTTCGTTGCTTCTCCTATCACCAGTTTCAAGAATCACATTTTGATCCCAGAAAAACCCTCTTGGAGCGAATTCTACCCTAGAGATATGTAATTTGAATACATTCCTTCAACATGATATTCCGTGTTCCGTACATGTTACATGCATGACGGATTCGACAAACATGCATTCCTAGGTTGTGAGCATGTGGATTACTGATTTTTCATCCTCTATAAAAGGAATAATTTCATATAGACTCGTGTACACATTTTCACAAGCTTTCCCTAACACAAGTTTCTAATTCGTTCATTTTTCACACAAGAATACTTCTGGAGTGTATTCAACCTAATAGATATTTAATTTAAATGAATTCAATCAACATGGCATTCCAGGTTCCGTACATGATACATGCATTACGGATTCGAGAAACATGGGTTTCTGAGTTGTGAGAATGTGGATTAGTGAACTTTCATCCACCAAAGAAGGCATATATTACACTTTGAAATAATTACTCTGACTTCATAAGTTTTTTGTATCACCAGGTTCTAAAATCGGACATTTGGCAGTAGAAAACACTCTTTGAGCGAATTCTCACCAGTACACATGTAATTTACATTGTTTGCATAACCATGGCATTCCGTATTCCGAACATGTTTCATGCATCACGGATTCCTCAAACATGCATTTCTGAGCTGTGAACATGCGCATGACAGATGTTTCAACCACCAAACAAGTTACTTATGCACTTTGAAATAGTTCCTTGGACTTCGTTGCTTCTCCTACCACCAGTTTCAAGAATCACACTTTGATCCCAGAAAAACCCTCTTGGAGCGAATTCTACCCTAGAGATATGTAATTTGAATAGATTCCTTCAACATGATATTCCGTGTTCCGTAAATGTTACATGCATGACGGATTCGACAAACATGCATTCCTGAGTTGTGAGCATGTGGATTACTGATTTTTCATCCTCTATAAAAGGAATAATTTCATATAGACTCGTGTACACATTTTCACAAGCTCTCCCTAACACAAGTTTCGCATTCGTTCATTTTTCACAGAAGAATACTTCTGGAGTGTATTCAACCTAATAGATATATAATTTACATGAATTCCATCAACATGGCATTCCGGGTTCCGTACATGATACATGCATGACGGATTCGAGAAACATGGGTTTCTGAGTTGTGAGAATGTGGATTAGTGAACTTTCATCCACCAAAGAAGGCATATATTACACTTTGAAATAATTACTCTGACTTCATAAGTTTTTTGTATCACCAGGTTCTAAAATCGGACATTTGGCAGTAGAAAACACTCTTTGAGCGAATTCTCACCAGTACACATGTAATTTACATTGTTTGCATAACCATGGCATTCCGTATTCCGAACATGTTTCATGCATCACGGATTCGTCAAACATGCATTTCTGAGCTGTGAACATGCGCATGACAGATATTTCAACCACCAAACAAGTTACTTATGCACTTTGAAATAGTTCCTTGGACTTCGTTGCTTCTCCTATCACCAGTTTCAAGAATCACACTTTGATCCCAGAAAAACCCTCTTGGAGCAAATTCTACCCTAGAGATATGTAATTTGAATAGATTCCTTCAACATGATATTCCGTGTTCCGTACATGTTACATGCATGACGGATTCGACAAACATGCATTCCTGAGTTGTGACCATGTGGATTACTGATTTTTCATCCTTTATAAAAGGAATAATTTCATATAGACTCATGTACACATTTTCACAAGCTTTCCTTAACACAAGTTTCGAATTCGTTCATTTTTCACAGAAGAATACTTCTGGAGTGTATTCAACCTAATAGATAAATAATTTACATGAATTCCATCAACATGGCATTCCGGGTTCCGTACATGATACATGCATGACGGATTCGAGAAACATGCGTTTCTGAGTTGTGAGCATGTGGATTAGTGAACTTTCATCCACCAAAGAAGGCATATATTACACTTTGAAATATTTACTCTGACTTCATAAGTTTTTTGTATCACCAGGTTCCAAAATCGGACATTTGGCAGTAGAAAACACTCTTTGAGCGAATTCTCACCAATACACATGTAATTTACATTGTTTACATAACCATGGCATTCCGTATTCCGAACATGTTTCATGCATCACGGATTCCTCAAACATGCATTTCTGAGCTGTGAACATGCGCATGACAGATGTTTCAACCACCAAACAAGTTCCTTATGCACTTTGAAATAGTTCCTTGGACTTCGTTGCTTCTCCTATCACCAGTTTCAAGAATCACACTTTGATCCCAGAAAAACCCTCTTGGAGCGAATTCTACCCTAGACATATGTAATTTGAATAGATTCCTTCAACATGATATTCCGTGTTCCGTACATGTTACATGCATGACGGATTCGACAAACATGCATTCCTGAGTTGTGAGCATGTGGATTACTGATTTTTCATCCTCTATAAAAGGAATAATTTCATACAGAATCGTGTACACATTTTCACAAGCTTTCCCTGACACAAGTATCGAATTCGTTCATTTTTCACAGAAGAATACTTCTGGAGTGTATTCAACCTAATAGATATATAATTTACATGAATTCCATCAACATGGCATTCCGGGTTCCGTACATGATACATGCATGACGGATTCGAGAAACATGCGTTTCTGAGTTGTGAGCATGTGGATTAGTGAACTTTCATCCACCAAAGAAGGCATATATTACACTTTGAAATATTTACTCTGACTTCATAAGTTTTTTGTATCACCAGGTTCTAAAATCGGACATTTGGCAGTAGAAAACACTCTTTGAGCGAATTCTCACCAATACACATGTAATTTACATTGTTTGCATAACCATGGCATTCCGTATTCCGAACATGTTTCATGCATCACGGATTCCTCAAACATGCATTTCTGAGCTGTGAACATGCGCATGACAGATGTTTCAACCTCCAAACTAGTTACTTATGCAGTTTGAAATAGTTCCTTGGACTTCGTTGCTTCTCCTATCACCAGTTTCAAGAATCACACTTTGATCCCAGAAAAACCCTCTTGGAGCGAATTCTACCCTAGAGATATGTAATTTGAATAGATTCCTTCAACATGATATTCCGTGTTCCGTACATGTTACATGCATGATGGATTCGACATACATGCATTCCTGAGTTGTGAGCATGTGGATTACTTATTTTTCATCCTCTATAAAAGGAATAATTTCATATAGAATCGTGTACACATTTCCACAAGCTTTCCCTAACACAAGTTTCGAATTCGTTCATTTATCACAGAAGAACACTTCTGGAGTGTATTCAACCTAATAGATATATAATTTACATGAATTCCATCAACATGGCATTCCGGGTTCCGTACATGATACATGCATGACGGATTCGAGAAACATGCGTTTCTGAGCTGTGAGCATGTGGATTAGTGAACTTTCATCCACCAAAGAAGGCATATATTACACTTTGAAATATTTACTCTGACTTCATAAGTTTTTTGTATCACCAGGTTCTAAAATCGGACATTTGGCAGTGGAAAACACTCTTTGAGCGAATTCTCACCAATACACATGTAATTTACATTGTTTAAATAACCATGGCATTCCGTATTCCGAACATGTTTCATGCATCACGGATTCCTCAAACATGCATTTCTGAGCTGTGAACATGCGCATGACAGATGTTTCAACCACCAAACAAGTTACTTATGCACTTTGAAATAGTTCCTTGGACTTCGTTGCTTCTCCATCACCAGTTTCAAGAATCACACTTTGATCCCAGAAAAACCCTCTTGGAGCGAATTCTACCCTAGAGATATGTAATTTGAATAGATTCCTTCAACATGATATTCCGTGTTCCGTACATGTTACATGCATGACGGATTCGACAAACATGCATTCCTGAGTTGTGAGCATGTGGATTACTGATTTTTCATCCTCTATAAAAGGAATAATTTCATATAGACTCGTGTACACATTTTCACAAGCTTTCCCTAACACAAGATTCGAATTCGTTCATTTTTCACAGAAGAACACTTCTGGAGTGTATTCAACCTAATAGATATATAATTTACATGAATTCCATCAACATGGCATTCCGGGTTCCGTACATGATACATGCATGACGGATTCGAGAAACATGCGTTTCTGAGTTGTGAGCATGTGGATTAGTGAACTTTCATCCACCAAAGAAGGCATATATTACACTTTGAAATATTTACTCTGACTTCATAAGTTTTTTGTATCACCATGTTCTAAAATCGGACATTTGGCAGTAGAAAACACTCTTTGAGCGAATTCTCACCAATACACATGTAATTTACATTGTTTGCATAACCATGGCATTCCGTATTCCGAACATGTTTCATGCATCACGGATTCCTCAAACATGCATTTCTGAGCTGTGAACATGCGCATGACAGATGTTTCAACCTCCAAACTAGTTACTTATGCAGTTTGAAATAGTTCCTTGGACTTCGTTGCTTCTCCTATCACCAGTTTCAAGAATCACACTTTGATCCCAGAAAAACCCTCTTGGAGCGAATTCTACCCTAGAGATATGTAATTTGAATAGATTCCTTCAACATGATATTCCGTGTTCCGTACATGTTACATGCATGATGGATTCGACATACATGCATTCCTGAGTTGTGAGCATGTGGATTACTTATTTTTCATCCTCTATAAAAGGAATAATTTCATATAGAATCGTGTACACATTTCCACAAGCTTTCCCTAACACAAGTTTCGAATTCGTTCATTTATCACAGAAGAACACTTCTGGAGTGTATTCAACCTAATAGATATATAATTTACATGAATTCCATCAACATGGCATTCCGGGTTCCGTACATGATACATGCATGACGGATTCGAGAAACATGCGTTTCTGAGCTGTGAGCATGTGGATTAGTGAACTTTCATCCACCAAAGAAGGCATATATTACACTTTGAAATATTTACTCTGACTTCATAAGTTTTTTGTATCACCAGGTTCTAAAATCGGACATTTGGCAGTGGAAAACACTCTTTGAGCGAATTCTCACCAATACACATGTAATTTACATTGTTTAAATAACCATGGCATTCCGTATTCCGAACATGTTTCATGCATCACGGATTCCTCAAACATGCATTTCTGAGCTGTGAACATGCGCATGACAGATGTTTCAACCACCAAACAAGTTACTTATGCACTTTGAAATAGTTCCTTGGACTTCGTTGCTTCTCCATCACCAGTTTCAAGAATCACACTTTGATCCCAGAAAAACCCTCTTGGAGCGAATTCTACCCTAGAGATATGTAATTTGAATAGATTCCTTCAACATGATATTCCGTGTTCCGTACATGTTACATGCATGACGGATTCGACAAACATGCATTCCTGAGTTGTGAGCATGTGGATTACTGATTTTTCATCCTCTATAAAAGGAATAATTTCATATAGACTCGTGTACACATTTTCACAAGCTTTCCCTAACACAAGATTCGAATTCGTTCATTTTTCACAGAAGAACACTTCTGGAGTGTATTCAACCTAATATATATATAATTTACATGAATTCCATCAACATGGCATTCCGGGTTCCGTACATGATACATGCATGACGGATTCGAGAAACATGCGTTTCTGAGTTGTGAGCATGTGGATTAGTGAACTTTCATCCACCAAAGAAGGCATATATTACACTTTGAAATATTTACTCTGACTTCATAAGTTTTTTGTATCACCAGGTTCTAAAATCGGACATTTGGCAGTAGAAAACACTCTTTGAGCGAATTCTCACCAATACACATGTAATTTACATTGTTTGCATAACCATGGCATTCCGTATTCCGAACATGTTTCATGCATCACGGATTCCTCAAACATGCATTTCTGAGCTGTGAACATGCGCATGACAGATGTTTCAACCTCCAAACTAGTTACTTATGCAGTTTGAAATAGTTCCTTGGACTTCGTTGCTTCTCCTATCACCAGTTTCAAGAATCACACTTTGATCCCAGAAAAACCCTCTTGGAGCGAATTCTACCCTAGAGATATGTAATTTGAATAGATTCCTTCAACATGATATTCCGTGTTCCGTACATGTTACATGCATGATGGATTCGACATACATGCATTCCTGAGTTGTGAGCATGTGGATTACTTATTTTTCATCCTCTATAAAAGGAATAATTTCATATAGAATCGTGTACACATTTCCACAAGCTTTCCCTAACACAAGTTTCGAATTCGTTCATTTATCACAGAAGAACACTTCTGGAGTGTATTCAACCTAATAGATATATAATTTACATGAATTCCATCAACATGGCATTCCGGGTTCCGTACATGATACATGCATGACGGATTCGAGAAACATGCGTTTCTGAGCTGTGAGCATGTGGATTAGTGAACTTTCATCCACCAAAGAAGGCATATATTACACTTTGAAATATTTACTCTGACTTCATAAGTTTTTTGTATCACCAGGTTCTAAAATCGGACATTTGGCAGTAGAAAACACTCTTTGAGCGAATTCTCACCAATACACATGTAATTTACATTGTTTAAATAACCATGGCATTCCGTATTCCGAACATGTTTCATGCATCACGGATTCCTCAAACATGCATTTCTGAGCTGTGAACATGCGCATGACAGATGTTTCAACCACCAAACAAGTTACTTATGCACTTTGAAATAGTTCCTTGGACTTCGTTGCTTCTCCATCACCAGTTTCAAGAATCACACTTTGATCCCAGAAAAACCCTCTTGGAGCGAATTCTACCCTAGAGATATGTAATTTGAATAGATTCCTTCAACATGATATTCCGTGTTCCGTACATGTTACATGCATGACGGATTCGACAAACATGCATTCCTGAGTTGTGAGCATGTGGATTACTGATTTTTCATCCTCTATAAAAGGAATAATTTCATATAGACTCGTGTACACATTTTCACAAGCTTTCCCTAACACAAGATTCGAATTCGTTCATTTTTCACAGAAGAATACTTCTGGAGTGTATTCAACTTAATAGATATTTAATTTAAATGAATTCCATCAACATGGCATTCCGGGTTCCGTGCATGATACATGCATGACGGATTCGAGAAACATGCGTTTCTGAGTTGTGAGCATGTGTATTAGTGAACTTTCATCCACCAAAGAAGGCATATATTTCACTTTGAAATACTTTCTCTGACTTCATAAGTTTTTTGTATCACCAGGTTCTAAAATCGGACATTTGGCAGTAGAAAACACTCTTTGAGAGAATTCTCACCAATACACATGTAATTTACATTGTTTGCATAACCATGGCATTCCGTATTCCGAACATGTTTCATGCATCACGGATTTCTCAAACATGCATTTCTGAGCTGTGAACATGCGCATGACAGATGTTTCAACCACCAAACAAGTTACTTATGCACTTTGAAATAGTTCCTTGGACTTCGTTGCTTCTCCTATCACCAGTTTCAAGAATCACAATTTGATCCCAGAAAAACCCTCTTGGAGTGAATTCTACCCTAGAGATATGTAATTTGAATAGATTCCTTCAACATGATATTCCGTGTTCCGTATATGTTACATGCATGACTGATTCGACAAACATGCATTCCTGAGTTGTGAGCATGTGGATTACTGATTTTTCACCCTCTATAAAAGGAATAATTTCATATAGACTCGTGTACACATTTTCACAAGCTTTCCCTAACACAAGTTTCGAATTCGTTCATTTTTCACAGAAGAACACTTCTGGAGTGTATTCAACCTAATAGATATATAATTTACATGAATTCCATCAACATGGCATTCCGGGTTCCGTACATGATACATGCATGACGGATTCGAGAAACATGCGTTTCTGAGTTGTGAGCATGTGGATTAGTGAACTTTCATCCACCAAAGAAGGCATATATTACACTTTGAAATATTTACTCTGACTTCATAAGTTTTTTGTATCACCAGGTTCCAAAATCGGACATTTGGCAGTAGAAAACACTCTTTGAGCGAATTCTCACCAATACACATGTAATTTACATTGTTTACATAACCATGGCATTCCGTATTCCGAACATGTTTCATGCATCACGGATTCCTCAAACATGCATTTCTGAGCTGTGAACATGCGCATGACAGATGTTTCAACCACCAAACAAGTTCCTTATGCACTTTGAAATAGTTCCTTGGACTTCGTTGCTTCTCCTATCACCAGTTTCAAGAATCACACTTTGATCCCAGAAAAACCCTCTTGGAGCGAATTCTACCCTAGACATATGTAATTTGAATAGATTCCTTCAACATGATATTCCGTGTTCCGTACATGTTACATGCATGACGGATTCGACAAACATGCATTCCTGAGTTGTGAGCATGTGGATTACTGATTTTTCATCCTCTATAAAAGGAATAATTTCATACAGAATCGTGTACACATTTTCACAAGCTTTCCCTGACACAAGTATCGAATTCGTTCATTTTTCACAGAAGAATACTTCTGGAGTGTATTCAACCTAATAGATATATAATTTACATGAATTCCATCAACATGGCATTCCGGGTTCCGTACATGATACATGCATGACGGATTCGAGAAACATGCGTTTCTGAGTTGTGAGCATGTGGATTAGTGAACTTTCATCCACCAAAGAAGGCATATATTACACTTTGAAATATTTACTCTGACTTCATAAGTTTTTTGTATCACCAGGTTCTAAAATCGGACATTTGGCAGTAGAAAACACTCTTTGAGCGAATTCTCACCAATACACATGTAATTTACATTGTTTGCATAACCATGGCATTCCGTATTCCGAACATGTTTCATGCATCACGGATTCCTCAAACATGCATTTCTGAGCTGTGAACATGCGCATGACAGATGTTTCAACCTCCAAACTAGTTACTTATGCAGTTTGAAATAGTTCCTTGGACTTCGTTGCTTCTCCTATCACCAGTTTCAAGAATCACACTTTGATCCCAGAAAAACCCTCTTGGAGCGAATTCTACCCTAGAGATATGTAATTTGAATAGATTCCTTCAACATGATATTCCGTGTTCCGTACATGTTACATGCATGATGGATTCGACATACATGCATTCCTGAGTTGTGAGCATGTGGATTACTTATTTTTCATCCTCTATAAAAGGAATAATTTCATATAGAATCGTGTACACATTTCCACAAGCTTTCCCTAACACAAGTTTCGAATTCGTTCATTTATCACAGAAGAACACTTCTGGAGTGTATTCAACCTAATAGATATATAATTTACATGAATTCCATCAACATGGCATTCCGGGTTCCGTACATGATACATGCATGACGGATTCGAGAAACATGCGTTTCTGAGCTGTGAGCATGTGGATTAGTGAACTTTCATCCACCAAAGAAGGCATATATTACACTTTGAAATATTTACTCTGACTTCATAAGTTTTTTGTATCACCAGGTTCTAAAATCGGACATTTGGCAGTGGAAAACACTCTTTGAGCGAATTCTCACCAATACACATGTAATTTACATTGTTTAAATAACCATGGCATTCCGTATTCCGAACATGTTTCATGCATCACGGATTCCTCAAACATGCATTTCTGAGCTGTGAACATGCGCATGACAGATGTTTCAACCACCAAACAAGTTACTTATGCACTTTGAAATAGTTCCTTGGACTTCGTTGCTTCTCCATCACCAGTTTCAAGAATCACACTTTGATCCCAGAAAAACCCTCTTGGAGCGAATTCTACCCTAGAGATATGTAATTTGAATAGATTCCTTCAACATGATATTCCGTGTTCCGTACATGTTACATGCATGACGGATTCGACAAACATGCATTCCTGAGTTGTGAGCATGTGGATTACTGATTTTTCATCCTCTATAAAAGGAATAATTTCATATAGACTCGTGTACACATTTTCACAAGCTTTCCCTAACACAAGATTCGAATTCGTTCATTTTTCACAGAAGAACACTTCTGGAGTGTATTCAACCTAATAGATATATAATTTACATGAATTCCATCAACATGGCATTCCGGGTTCCGTACATGATACATGCATGACGGATTCGAGAAACATGCGTTTCTGAGTTGTGAGCATGTGGATTAGTGAACTTTCATCCACCAAAGAAGGCATATATTACACTTTGAAATATTTACTCTGACTTCATAAGTTTTTTGTATCACCATGTTCTAAAATCGGACATTTGGCAGTAGAAAACACTCTTTGAGCGAATTCTCACCAATACACATGTAATTTACATTGTTTGCATAACCATGGCATTCCGTATTCCGAACATGTTTCATGCATCACGGATTCCTCAAACATGCATTTCTGAGCTGTGAACATGCGCATGACAGATGTTTCAACCTCCAAACTAGTTACTTATGCAGTTTGAAATAGTTCCTTGGACTTCGTTGCTTCTCCTATCACCAGTTTCAAGAATCACACTTTGATCCCAGAAAAACCCTCTTGGAGCGAATTCTACCCTAGAGATATGTAATTTGAATAGATTCCTTCAACATGATATTCCGTGTTCCGTACATGTTACATGCATGATGGATTCGACATACATGCATTCCTGAGTTGTGAGCATGTGGATTACTTATTTTTCATCCTCTATAAAAGGAATAATTTCATATAGAATCGTGTACACATTTCCACAAGCTTTCCCTAACACAAGTTTCGAATTCGTTCATTTATCACAGAAGAACACTTCTGGAGTGTATTCAACCTAATAGATATATAATTTACATGAATTCCATCAACATGGCATTCCGGGTTCCGTACATGATACATGCATGACGGATTCGAGAAACATGCGTTTCTGAGCTGTGAGCATGTGGATTAGTGAACTTTCATCCACCAAAGAAGGCATATATTACACTTTGAAATATTTACTCTGACTTCATAAGTTTTTTGTATCACCAGGTTCTAAAATCGGACATTTGGCAGTGGAAAACACTCTTTGAGCGAATTCTCACCAATACACATGTAATTTACATTGTTTAAATAACCATGGCATTCCGTATTCCGAACATGTTTCATGCATCACGGATTCCTCAAACATGCATTTCTGAGCTGTGAACATGCGCATGACAGATGTTTCAACCACCAAACAAGTTACTTATGCACTTTGAAATAGTTCCTTGGACTTCGTTGCTTCTCCATCACCAGTTTCAAGAATCACACTTTGATCCCAGAAAAACCCTCTTGGAGCGAATTCTACCCTAGAGATATGTAATTTGAATAGATTCCTTCAACATGATATTCCGTGTTCCGTACATGTTACATGCATGACGGATTCGACAAACATGCATTCCTGAGTTGTGAGCATGTGGATTACTGATTTTTCATCCTCTATAAAAGGAATAATTTCATATAGACTCGTGTACACATTTTCACAAGCTTTCCCTAACACAAGATTCGAATTCGTTCATTTTTCACAGAAGAACACTTCTGGAGTGTATTCAACCTAATATATATATAATTTACATGAATTCCATCAACATGGCATTCCGGGTTCCGTACATGATACATGCATGACGGATTCGAGAAACATGCGTTTCTGAGTTGTGAGCATGTGGATTAGTGAACTTTCATCCACCAAAGAAGGCATATATTACACTTTGAAATATTTACTCTGACTTCATAAGTTTTTTGTATCACCAGGTTCTAAAATCGGACATTTGGCAGTAGAAAACACTCTTTGAGCGAATTCTCACCAATACACATGTAATTTACATTGTTTGCATAACCATGGCATTCCGTATTCCGAACATGTTTCATGCATCACGGATTCCTCAAACATGCATTTCTGAGCTGTGAACATGCGCATGACAGATGTTTCAACCTCCAAACTAGTTACTTATGCAGTTTGAAATAGTTCCTTGGACTTCGTTGCTTCTCCTATCACCAGTTTCAAGAATCACACTTTGATCCCAGAAAAACCCTCTTGGAGCGAATTCTACCCTAGAGATATGTAATTTGAATAGATTCCTTCAACATGATATTCCGTGTTCCGTACATGTTACATGCATGATGGATTCGACATACATGCATTCCTGAGTTGTGAGCATGTGGATTACTTATTTTTCATCCTCTATAAAAGGAATAATTTCATATAGAATCGTGTACACATTTCCACAAGCTTTCCCTAACACAAGTTTCGAATTCGTTCATTTATCACAGAAGAACACTTCTGGAGTGTATTCAACCTAATAGATATATAATTTACATGAATTCCATCAACATGGCATTCCGGGTTCCGTACATGATACATGCATGACGGATTCGAGAAACATGCGTTTCTGAGCTGTGAGCATGTGGATTAGTGAACTTTCATCCACCAAAGAAGGCATATATTACACTTTGAAATATTTACTCTGACTTCATAAGTTTTTTGTATCACCAGGTTCTAAAATCGGACATTTGGCAGTAGAAAACACTCTTTGAGCGAATTCTCACCAATACACATGTAATTTACATTGTTTAAATAACCATGGCATTCCGTATTCCGAACATGTTTCATGCATCACGGATTCCTCAAACATGCATTTCTGAGCTGTGAACATGCGCATGACAGATGTTTCAACCACCAAACAAGTTACTTATGCACTTTGAAATAGTTCCTTGGACTTCGTTGCTTCTCCATCACCAGTTTCAAGAATCACACTTTGATCCCAGAAAAACCCTCTTGGAGCGAATTCTACCCTAGAGATATGTAATTTGAATAGATTCCTTCAACATGATATTCCGTGTTCCGTACATGTTACATGCATGACGGATTCGACAAACATGCATTCCTGAGTTGTGAGCATGTGGATTACTGATTTTTCATCCTCTATAAAAGGAATAATTTCATATAGACTCGTGTACACATTTTCACAAGCTTTCCCTAACACAAGATTCGAATTCGTTCATTTTTCACAGAAGAATACTTCTGGAGTGTATTCAACTTAATAGATATTTAATTTAAATGAATTCCATCAACATGGCATTCCGGGTTCCGTGCATGATACATGCATGACGGATTCGAGAAACATGCGTTTCTGAGTTGTGAGCATGTGTATTAGTGAACTTTCATCCACCAAAGAAGGCATATATTTCACTTTGAAATACTTTCTCTGACTTCATAAGTTTTTTGTATCACCAGGTTCTAAAATCGGACATTTGGCAGTAGAAAACACTCTTTGAGAGAATTCTCACCAATACACATGTAATTTACATTGTTTGCATAACCATGGCATTCCGTATTCCGAACATGTTTCATGCATCACGGATTTCTCAAACATGCATTTCTGAGCTGTGAACATGCGCATGACAGATGTTTCAACCACCAAACAAGTTACTTATGCACTTTGAAATAGTTCCTTGGACTTCGTTGCTTCTCCTATCACCAGTTTCAAGAATCACAATTTGATCCCAGAAAAACCCTCTTGGAGTGAATTCTACCCTAGAGATATGTAATTTGAATAGATTCCTTCAACATGATATTCCGTGTTCCGTATATGTTACATGCATGACTGATTCGACAAACATGCATTCCTGAGTTGTGAGCATGTGGATTACTGATTTTTCACCCTCTATAAAAGGAATAATTTCATATAGACTCGTGTACACATTTTCACAAGCTTTCCCTAACACAAGTTTCGAATTCGTTCATTTTTCACAGAAGAACACTTCTGGAGTGTATTCAACCTAATAGATATATAATTTACATGAATTCCATCAACATGGCATTCCGGGTTCCGTACATGATACATGCATGACGGATTCGAGAAACATGCGTTTCTGAGTTGTGAGCATGTGGATTAGTGAACTTTCATCCACCAAAGAAGGCATATATTACACTTTGAAATATTTACTCTGACTTCATAAGTTTTTTGTATCACCAGGTTCTAAAATCGGACATTTGGCAGTAGAAAACACTCTTTGAGCGAATTCTCACCAGTACACATGTAATTTACATTGTTTGCATAACCATGGCATTCTGTATTCCGAACATGTTTCATGCATCACGGATTCCTCAAACATGCATTTCTGAGCTGTGAACATGCGCATGACAGATGTTTCAACCACCAAACAAGTTACTTATGCACTTTGAAATAGTTCCTTGGACTTCGTTGCTTCTCCTATCACCAGTTTCAAGAATCACACTTTGATCCCAGAAAAACCCTCTTGGAGCGAATTCTACCCTAGAGATATGTAATTTGAATAGATTCCTTCAACATGATATTCCGTGTTCCGTACATGTTACATGCATGACGGATTCGACAAACATGCATTCCTGAGTTGTGAGCATGTGGATTACTGATTTTTCACACTCTATAAAAGGAATAATTTCGTATAGACTCGTGTACACATTTTCAAAAGCTTTCCCTAACACAAGTTTCGAATTCGTTCATTTTTCACAAAAGAATACTTCTGGAGTGTATTCAACCTAATAGATATATAATTTACATGAATTCCATCAACATGGGATTCCGGGTTCCGTACATGATACATGCATGACGGATTCGAGAAACATGCGTTTCTGAGTTGTGAGCATGTGGATTAGTGAACTTTCATCCACCAAAGAAGGCATATATTACACTTTGAAATATTTACTCTGACTTCATAAGTTTTTTGTATCACCAGGTTCTAAAATCGGACATTTGGCAGTAGAAAACTCTCTTTGAGCGAATTCTCACCAATACACATATAATTTACATTGTTTACATAACCATGGCATTCCGTATTCCGAACATGTTTCATGCATCACGGATTCCTCAAACATGCATTTCTGAGCTGTGAACATTCGCATGACAGATGTTTCAACCACCAAACAAGTTACTGATTCACTTTGAAATAGTTCCTTGGACTTCCTTGCTTCTCCTACCACCAGTTTCAAGAATCACACTTTGATCCCATAAAAACCCTCTTGGAGCGAATTCTACCCTAGAGATATGTAATTTGAATAGATTCCTTCAACATGATATTCCGTGTTCCGTACATGTTACATGCATGACGGATTCGACAAACATGCATTCCTGAGTTGTGAGCATGTGGATTACTGATTTTTCATCCTCTATAAAAGGAATAATTTCATATAGACTCGTGTACACATTTTCACAAGCTTTCCCTAACACAAGTTTCGAATTCGTTCATTTTTCACAGAAGAATACTTCTGGAGTGTATTCAACCTAATAGATATATAATTTACATGAATTCCATCAACATGGCATTCCGGGTTCCGTACATGATACATGCATGACAGATTCGAGAAACATGCGTTTCTGAGTTGTGAGCATGTGGATTAGTGAACTTTCATCCACCAAAGAAGGCATATATTACACTTTGAAATATTTACTCTGACCTCATAAGTTTTTTGTATCACCAGGTTCTAAAATCGGACATTTGGCAGTAGAAAACACTCTTTGAGCGAATTCTCACCAATACAAATGTAATTTACATTGTTTACATAACCATGGCATTCCGTATTCCGAACATGATTCATGCATCACGGATTCCTCAAACATGCATTTCTGAGCTGTGAACATGCGCATGACAGATGTTTCAACCACCAAACAAGTTACTTATGCACTTTGAAATAGTTCCTTGGACTTCATTGCTTCTCCTATCACCAGTTTCAAGAATCACACTTTGATCCCAGAAAAACCCTCTTGGAGCGAATTCTACCCTAGACATATGTAATTTGAATAGATTCCTTCAACATGATATTCCGTGTTCCGTACATGTTACATGCAAGACGAATTCGACAAACATGCATTCCTGAGTTGTGAGCATGTGGATTACTGATTTTTCACCCTCTATAAAAGGAATAATTTCATATAGACTCGTGTACACATTTTCACAAGCTTTGCCTAACACAAGTTTCGAATTCGTTCATTTTTCACAGAAGAATACTTCTGGAGTGTATTCAACCTAATAGATATATAATTTACATGAATTCCATCAACATGGCATTCCGGGTTCCGTACATGATACATGCATGACGGATTCGAGAAACATGCGTTTCTGAGTTGGGAGCATGTGGATTAGTGAACTTTCATCCACCAAAGAAGGCATATATTACACTTTGAAATATTTACTCTGACTTCATAAGTTTTTTGTATCACCAGGTTCTAAAATCGGACATTTGGCAGTAGAAAACACTCTTTGAGCGAATTCTCACCAATACACATGTAATTTACATTGTTTACATAACCATGGCCTTCCGTATTCCGAACATGTTTCATGCATCACGGATTCCTCAAACATGCATTTCTGAGCTGTGAACATGCGCATGACAGATGTTTCAACCACCAAACAAGTTACTTATGCACTTTGAAATAGATCCTTGGACTTCGTTGCTTCTCCTACCACCAGTTTCAAGAATCACACTTTCATCCCAGAAAAACCCTCTTGGAGCGAATTCTACCCTAGAGATATGTAATTTGAATAGATTCCTTCAACATGATATTCCGTGTTCCGTACATGTTACATGCATGACGGATTCGACAAACATGCATTCCTGAGTTGTGAGCATGTGGATTACTGATTTTTCACCCTCAAAAAAAGGAATAATTTCATATAGACTCGTGTACACATTTTCACTAGCTTTCCCTAACAGAAGTTTCGAATTCGTTCATTTTTCACAGAAGAACACTTCTGGAGTGTATTCAACCTAATAGATATATAATTTACATGAATTCCATCAACATGGCATTCCGGGTTCCGTACATGATACATGCATGACGGATTCGAGAAACATGCGTTTCTGAGTTGTGAGCATGTGGATTAGTGAACTTTCATCCACCAAAGAAGGCATATATTACACTTTGAAATATTTACTCTGACTTCATAATTTTTTTGTATCACCAGGTTCTAAAATCGGACATTTGGCAGTAGAAAACACTCTTTGAGCGAATTCTCACCAATACACATGTAATTTACATTGTTTGCATAACCATGGCATTCCGTATTCCGAACATGTTTCATGCATCACGGATTCCTCAAACATGCATTTCTGAGCTGTGAACATGCGCATGACAGATATTTCAACCACCAAACAAGTTACTTATGCACTTTGAAATAGTTCCTTGGACTTCGTTGCTTCTCCTATCACCAGTTTCAAGAATCACACTTTGATCCCAGAAAAACCCTCTTGGTGCGAATACTACCCTAGAGATATGTAATTTGAATAGATTCCTTCAACATGATATTCCGAGTTCCGTACATGTTACATGCATGACGGATTCGACAAACATGCATTCCTGAGTTGTGAGCATGTGGATTACTGATTTTTCACCCTCTATAAAAGGAATAATTTCATATAGACTCGTGTACACATTTTCACAAGCTTTCCCTAACACAAGTTTCGAATTCGTTCATTTTTCACAGAACAATACTTCTGGAGTGTATTCAACCTAATAGATATATAATTTACATGAATTCCATCAACATGGCATTCCGGGTTCCGTACATGATACATGCATGACGGATTCGAGAAACATGCGTTTCTGAGTTGGGAGCATGTGGATTAGTGAACTTTCATCCACCAAAGAAGGCATATATTACACTTTGAAATATTTACTCTGACTTCATAAGTTTTTTGTATCACCAGGTTCTAAAATCGGACATTTGGCAGTAGAAAACACTCTTTGAGCGAATTCTCACCAATACACATGTAATTTACATTGTTTACATAACCATGGCCTTCCGTATTCCGAACATGTTTCATGCATCACGGATTCCTCAAACATGCATTTCTGAGCTGTGAACATGCGCATGACAGATGTTTCAACCACCAAACAAGTTACTTATGCACTTTGAAATAGATCCTTGGACTTCGTTGCTTCTCCTACCACCAGTTTCAAGAATCACACTTTCATCCCAGAAAAACCCTCTTGGAGCGAATTCTACCCTAGAGATATGTAATTTGAATAGATTCCTTCAACATGATATTCCGTGTTCCGTACATGTTACATGCATGACGGATTCGACAAACATGCATTCCTGAGTTGTGAGCATGTGGATTACTGATTTTTCACCCTCTATAAAAGGAATAATTTCATATAGACTCTTGTACACATTTTCACAAGCTTTCCCTAACACAAGTTTCGAATTCGTTCATTTTTCACAGAAGAACACTTCTGGAGTGTATTCAACCTAATAGATATATAATTTACATGAATTCCATCAACATGGCATTCCGGGTTCCGTACATGATACATGCATGACGGATTCGAGAAACATGCGTTTCTGAGTTGTGAGCATGTGGATTAGTGAACTTTCATCCACCAAAGAAGGCGTATATTACACTTTGAAATATTTACTCTGACTTCATAAGTTTTTTGTATCACCAGGTTCTAAAATCGGACATTTGTCAGTAGAAAACACTCTTTGAGCGAATTCTCACCAATACACATGTAACTTACATTGTTTACATAACCATGGCATTCCGTATTCCGAACATGTTTCATGCATCACGGATTCCTCAAACATGCATTTCTGAGCTGTGAACATGCGCATGACAGATGTTTCAACCACCAAACAAGTTACTTATGCACTTTGAAATAGTTCCTTGGACTTCGTTGCTTCTCCTATCACCAGTTTCAAGAATCACACTTTGATCCCAGAAAAACCCTCTTGGAGCGAATTCTACCCTAGAGATATGTAATTTGAATAGATTCCTTCAACATTATATTCCGTGTTCCGTACATGTTACATGCATGACGGATTCGACATACATGCATTCCTGAGTTGTGAGCATGTGGATTACTTATTTTTCATCCTCTATAAAAGGAATAATTTCATATAGAATCGTGTACACATTTTCACAAACTTTCCCTAACACAAGTTTCGAATTCGTTCATTTTTCACAGAAGAACACTTCTGGAGTGTATTCAACCTAATAGATATATAATTTACATGAATTCCATCAACATGGCATTCCGGGTTCCGTACATGATACATGCATGACGAATTCGAGAAACATGCGTTTCTGAGTTGTGAGCATGTGGATTAGTGAACTTTCATCCACCAAAGAAGGCATATATTACACTTTGAAATATTTACTCTGACTTCATAAGTTTTTTGTATCACCAGGTTCTAAAATCGGACATTTGTCAGTAGAAAACCCTCTTTGAGCGAATTCTCACCAATACACATGTAATTTACATTGTTTGCATAACCATGGCATTCCGTATTCCGAACATGTTTCATGCATCACGGATTCCTCAAACATGCATTTCTGAGCTGTGAACATGCGCATGACAGATGTTTCAACCACCAAACAAGTTACTTATGCACTTTGAAATAGTTCCTTGGACTTCGTTGCTTCTCCTACCACCAGTTTCAAGAATCACACTTTGATCCCAGAAAAACCCTCTTGGAGCGAATTCTACCCTAGAGATATGTAATTTGAATAGATTCCTTCAACATGATATTCCGTGTTCCGTATATGTTACATGCATGACGGATTCGACAAACATGCATTCCTGAGTTGTGAGCATGTGGATTACTGATTTTTCATCCTCTATAAAAGGAATAATTTCATATAGACTCGTGTACACATTTTCACAAGCTTTCCCTAACACAAGTTTCGAATTCATTCATTTTTCACAGAAGAACGATTCTGGAGTGTATTCAACCTAATAGATATATAATTTACATGAATTCCATCAACATGGCATTCCGGGTTCCGTACATGATACATGCATGACGGATTCGAGAAACATGCGTTTCTGAGTTGTGAGCATGTGGATTCGTGAACTTTCATCCACCAAAGAAGGCATATATTACACTTTGAAATATTTACTCTGACTTCATAAGTTTTTTGTATCACCAGGTTCTAAAATCGGACATTTGGCAGTAGAAAACACTCTTTGAGCGAATTCTCACCAATACACATGTAATTTACATTGTTTGCATAACCATGGCATTCCGTATTCCGAACATGTTTCATGCATCACGGATTCCTCAAACATGCATTTCTGAGCTGTGAACATGCGCATGACAGATGTTTCAACCACCAAACAAATTACTTATGCACTTTGAAATAGTTCCTTGGACTTCGTTGCTTCTCCTATCACCAGTTTCAAGAATCACACTTTGATCCCAGAAAAACCCTCTTGGAGCGAATTCTACCCTAGAGATATGTAATTTGAATAGATTCCTTCAACATGATATTCCGTGTTCCGTACATGTTACATGCATGACGGATTCGACAAACATGCATTCCTGAGTTGTGAGCATGTGGATTACTGATTTTTCATCCTCTATAAATGGAATAATTTCATATAGACTCGTGTACACATTATCACAAGCTCTCCCTAACACAAGTTTAGAATTCGTTCATTTTTCACAGAAGAATACTTCTGGAGTGTATTCAACCTAATAGATATATAATTTACATGAATTCCATCAACATGGCATTCCGGGTTCCGTACATGATACATGCATGACGGATTCGAGAAACATGTGTTTCTGAGTTGTGAGCATGTGGATTAGTGAACTTTCATCCACCAAAGAAGGCATATATTACACTTTGAATTATTTACTCTGACTTCATAAGTTTTTTGTATCACCAGGTTCTAAAATCGGACATTTGGCTGTGGAAAACACTCTTTGAGCGAATTCTCACCAATACACATGTAATTTACATTGTTTACATAACCATGGCATTCCGTATTCCGAACATGTTTCATGCATCACGGATTCCTCAAACATGCATTTCTGAGCTATGAACATGCGCATGACAGATGTTTCAACCACCAAACAAGTTACTTATGCACTTTGAAATAGTTCCTTGGACTTCGTTGCTTCTCCTACCACCAGTTTCAAGAATCACACTTTGATCCCAGAAAAACCCTCTTGGAGCGAATTCTACCCTAGAGATATGTAATTTGAATAGATTCCTTCAACATGATATTCCGTGTTCCGTACATGTTACATGAATGACGGATTCGACAAACATGCATTCCTGAGTTGTGAGCGTGTGGATTACTGATTTTTCACCCTCTTTAAAAGGAATAATTTCATATAGAATCGTGTACACATTTTCACAAGCTCTCCCTAACACAAGTTTCGAATTCGTTCATTTTTTACAGAAGAATACTTCTGGAGTGTATTCAACCTAATAGATATTTAATTTAAATGAATTCCATCAACATGGCATTCCGGGTTCCGTACATGATACATGCATGAGGGATTCGAGAAACATGCGTTTCTGAGTTGTGAGCATGTGGATTAGTGAACTTTCATCCACCAAAGAAGGCATATATTACACTTTGAAATTCTTAATCTGACTTCATAAGTTTTTTGTATCACCAGGTTCTAAAATCGGATTTTGGCAGTAGAAAACACTCTTTGAGCGAATTCTCACCAATACACATGTAATTTACATTGTTTGCATAACCATGGCATTCCGTATTCCGAACATGTTTCATGCATCACGGATTCCTCAAACATGCATTTCTGAGCTGTGAACATGCGCATGACAGATGTTTCAACCACCAAACAAGTTACTTATGCACTTTGAAATAGTTCCTTGGACTTCGTTGCTTCTCCTATCACCAGTTTCAAGAATCACACTTTGATCCCAGAAAAACCCTCTTGGAGCGAATTCTACCCTAGAGATATGTAATTTGAATACATTCCTTCAACATGATATTCCGTGTTCCGTACATGTTACATGCATGACGGATTCGACAAACATGCATTCCTGAGTTGTGAGCATGTGGATTACTGATTTTTCATCCTCTATAAAAGGAATAATTTCATATAGACTCGTGTACACATTTTCACAAGCTTTCCCTAACACAAGTTTCTAATTCGTTCATTTTTCACACAAGAATACTTCTGGAGTGTATTCAACCTAATAGATATTTAATTTAAATGAATTCCATCAACATGGCATTCCGGGTTCCGTACATGATACATGTATGACGGATTCGATAAACATGGGTTTCTGAGTTGTGAGAATGTGGATTAGTGAACTTTCATCCACCAAAGAAGGCATATATTACACTTTGAAATAATTACTCTGACTTCATAAGTTTTTTGTATCACCAGGTTCTAAAATCGGACATTTGGCAGTAGAAAACACTCTTTGAGCGAATTCTCACCAGTACACATGTAATTTACATTGTTTGCATAACCATGGCATTCCGTATTCCGAACATGTTTCATGCATCACGGATTCCTCAAACATGCATTTCTGAGCTGTGAACATGCGCATGACAGATATTTCAACCACCAAACAAGTTACTTATGCACTTTGAAATACTTCCTTGGACTTCGTTGCTTCTCCTACCACCAGTTTCAAGAATCACACTTTGATCCCAGAAAAACCCTCTTGGAGCAAATTCTACCCTAGAGATATGTAATTTGAATAGATTCCTTCAACATGATATTCCGTGTTCCGTACATGTTACATGCATGACGGATTCGACAAACATGCATTCCTGAGTTGTGAGCATGTGGATTACTGATTTTTCACCCTTTATAAAAGGAATAATTTCATATAGACTCATGTACACATTTTCACAAGCTTTCCCTAACACAAGTTTCGAATTCGTTCATTTTTCACAGAAGAATACTTCTGGAGTGTATTCAACCTAATAGATAAATAATTTACATGAATTCCATCAACATGGCATTCCGGGTTCCGTACATGATACATGCATGACGGATTCGAGAAACATGCGTTTCTGAGTTGTGAGCATGTGGATTAGTGAACTTTCATCCACCAAAGAAGGCATATATTACACTTTGAAATATTTACTCTGACTTCATAAGTTTTTTGTATCACCAGGTTCCAAAATCGGACATTTGGCAGTAGAAAACACTCTTTGAGCGAATTCTCACCAATACACATGTAATTTACATTGTTTACATAACTATGGCATTCCGTATTCCGAACATGTTTCATGCATCACGGATTCCTCAAACATGCATTTCTGAGCTGTGAACATGCGCATGACAGATGTTTCAACCACCAAACAAGTTACTTATGCACTTTGAAATAGTTCCTCGGACTTCGTTGCTTCTCCATCACCAGTTTCAAGAATCACACTTTGATCCCAGAAAAACCCTCTTGGAGCGAATTCTATCCTCGAGATATGTAATTTGAATACATTCCTTCAACATGATATTCCGTGTTCCGTACATGTTACATGCATGACGGATTCGACAAACATGCATTCCTGAGTTGTGAGCATGTGGATTACTGATTTTTCATCCTCTATAAAAGGAATAATTTCATATAGACTCGTGTACACATTTTCACAAGCTTTCCCTAACACAAGTTTCTAATTCGTTCATTTTTCACACAAGAATTCTTCTGGAGTGTATACAACCTAATAGATATTTAATTTAAATGAATTCCATCAACATGGCATTCCGGGTTCCGTACATGATACATGCATGACGGATTCGAGAAACATGCGTTTCTGAGTTGTGAGCATGTGTATTAGTGAACTTTCATCCACCAAAGAAGGCATATATTACACTTTGAAATACTTACTCTGACTTCATAAGTTTTTTGTATCACCAGGTTCTAAAATCGGACATTTGGCAATAGAAAACACTCTTTGAGCGTATTCTCACCAGTACACATGTAATTTACATTGTTTGCATAACCATGGCATTCCGTATTCCGAACATGTTTCATGCATCACGGATTCCTCAAACATGCATTTCTGAGCTGTGAACATGCGCATGACAGATATTTCAACCACCAAACAAGTTACTTATGCACTTTGAAATAGTTCCTTGGACTTCGTTGCTTCTCCTATCACCAGTTTCAAGAATCACACTTTGATCCCAGAAAAACCCTCTTGGAGCAAATTCTACCCTAGAGATATGTAATTTTAATAGATTCCTTCAACATGATATTCCGTGTTCCGTACATGTTACATGCATGACGGATTCGACAAACATGCATTCCTGAGTTGTGAGCATGTGGATTACTGATTTTTCACCCTCTATAAAAGGAATAATTTCATATAGACTCGTGTACACATTTTCACAAGCTTTCCCTAACACAAGTTTCGAATTCGTTCATTTTTCACAGAAGAACACTTCTGGAGTGTATTCAACCTAATAGATATATAATTTACATGAATTCCATCAACATGGCATTCCGGGTTCCGTACATGATACATGCATGACGGATTCGAGAAACATGCGTTTCTGAGTTGTGAGCATGTGGATTAGTGAACTTTCATCCACCAAAGAAGGCATATATTACACTTTGAAATATTTACTCTGACTTCATAAGTTTTTTGTATCACCAGGTTCTAAAATCGGACATTTGTCAGTAGAAAACACTCTTTGAGCGAATTCTCACCAATACACATATAATTTACATTGTTTACATAACCATGGCATTCCGTATTCCGAACATGTTTCATGCATCACGGATTCCTCAAACATGCATTTCTGAGCTGTGAACATTCGCATGACAGATGTTTCAACCACCAAACAAGTTACTGATTCACTTTGAAATAGTTCCTTGGACTTCCTTGCTTCTCCTACCACCAGTTTCAAGAATCACACTTTGATCCCAGAAAAACCCTCTTGGAGCGAATTCTACCCTAGAGATATGTAATTTGAATAGATTCCTTCAACATGATATTCCGTGTTCCGTACATGTTACATGCATGACGGATTCGACAAACATGCATTCCTGAGTTGTGAGCATGTGGATTACTGATTTTTCATCCTCTATAAAAGGAATAATTTCATATAGACTCGTGTACACATTTTCACAAGCTTTCCCTAACACAAGTTTCGAATTCGTTCATTTTTCACAGAAGAATACTTCTGGAGTGTATTCAACCTAATAGATATATAATTTACATGAATTCCATCAACATGGCATTCCGGGTTCCGTACATGATACATGCATGACAGATTCGAGAAACATGCGTTTCTGAGTTGTGAGCATGTGGATTAGTGAACTTTCATCCACCAAAGAAGGCATATATTACACTTTGAAATATTTACTCTGACTTCATAAGTTTTTTGTATCACCAGGTTCTAAAATCGGACATTTGGCAGTAGAAAACACTCTTTGAGCGAATTCTCACCAATACAAATGTAATTTACATTGTTTACATAACCATGGCATTCCGTATTCCGAACATGATTCATGCATCACGGATTCCTCAAACATGCATTTCTGAGCTGTGAACATGCGCATGACAGATGTTTCAACCACCAAACAAGTTACTTATGCACTTTGAAATAGTTCCTTGGACTTCATTGCTTCTCCTATCACCAGTTTCAAGAATCACACTTTGATCCCAGAAAAACCCTCTTGGAGCGAATTCTACCCTAGACATATGTAATTTGAATAGATTCCTTCAACATGATATTCCGTGTTCCGTACATGTTACATGCAAGACGAATTCGACAAACATGCATTCCTGAGTTGTGAGCATGTGGATTACTGATTTTTCATCCTCTATAAAAGGAATAATTTCATATAGACTCGTGTACACATTTTCACAAGCTTTCCCTAACACAAGTTTCGAATTCGTTCATTTTTCACAGAAGAATACTTCTGGAGTGTATTCAACCTAATAGATATATAATTTACATGAATTCCATCAACATGGCATTCCGGGTTCCGTACATGATACATGCATGACGGATTCGAGAAACATGCGTTTCTGAGTTGGGAGCATGTGGATTAGTGAACTTTCATCCACCAAAGAAGGCATATATTACACTTTGAAATATTTACTCTGACTTCATAAGTTTTTTGTATCACCAGGTTCTAAAATCGGACATTTGGCAGTAGAAAACACTCTTTGAGCGAATTCTCACCAATACACATGTAATTTACATTGTTTACATAACCATGGCCTTCCGTATTCCGAACATGTTTCATGCATCACGGATTCCTCAAACATGCATTTCTGAGCTGTGAACATGCGCATGACAGATGTTTCAACCACCAAACAAGTTACTTATGCACTTTGAAATAGATCCTTGGACTTCGTTGCTTCTCCTACCACCAGTTTCAAGAATCACACTTTCATCCCAGAAAAACCCTCTTGGAGCGAATTCTACCCTAGAGATATGTAATTTGAATAGATTCCTTCAACATGATATTCCGTGTTCCGTACATGTTACATGCATGACGGATTCGACAAACATGCATTCCTGAGTTGTGAGCATGTGGATTACTGATTTTTCACCCTCAATAAAAGGAATAATTTCATATAGACTCGTGTACACATTTTCACTAGCTTTCCCTAACAGAAGTTTCGAATTCGTTCATTTTTCACAGAAGAACACTTCTGGAGTGTATTCAACCTAATAGATATATAATTTACATGAATTCCATCAACATGGCATTCCGGGTTCCGTACATGATACATGCATGACGGATTCGAGAAACATGCGTTTCTGAGTTGTGAGCATGTGGATTAGTGAACTTTCATCCACCAAAGAAGGCATATATTACACTTTGAAATATTTACTCTGACTTCATAATTTTTTTGTATCACCAGGTTCTAAAATCGGACATTTGGCAGTAGAAAACACTCTTTGAGCGAATTCTCACCAATACAAATGTAATTTACATTGTTTGCGTAACCATGGCATTCCGTATTCCGAACATGTTTTATGCATTACGGATTCCTCAAACATGCATTTCTGAGCTGTGAACATGCGCATGACAGATATTTCAACCACCAAACAAGTTACTTATGCACTTTGAAATAGTTCCTTGGACTTCGTTGCTTCTCCTATCACCAGTTTCAAGAATCACACTTTGATCCCAGAAAAACCCTCTTGGTGCGAATACTACCCTAGAGATATGTAATTTGAATAGATTCCTTCAACATGATATTCCGTGTTCCGTACATGTTACATGCATGACGGATTCGACAAACATGCATTCCTGAGTTGTGAGCATGTGGATTACTGATTTTTCACCCTCTATAAAAGGAATAATTTCATATAGACTCGTGTACACATTTTCACAAGCTTTCCCTAACACAAGTTTCGAATTCGTTCATTTTTCACAGAAGAACACTTCTGGAGTGTATTCAACCTAATAGATATATAATTTACATGAATTCCATCAACATGGCATTCCGGGTTCCGTACATGATACATGCATGACGGATTCGAGAAACATGCGTTTCTGAGTTGTGAGCATGTGGATTAGTGAACTTTCATCCACCAAAGAAGGCGTATATTACACTTTGAAATATTTACTCTGACTTCATAAGTTTTTTGTATCACCAGGTTCTAAAATCGGACATTTGTCAGTAGAAAACACTCTTTGAGCGAATTCTCACCAATACACATGTAACTTACATTGTTTACATAACCATGGCATTCCGTATTCCGAACATGTTTCATGCATCACGGATTCCTCAAACATGCATTTCTGAGCTGTGAACATGCGCATGACAGATGTTTCAACCACCAAACAAGTTACTTATGCACTTTGAAATAGTTCCTTGGACTTCGTTGCTTCTCCTATCACCAGTTTCAAGAATCACACTTTGATCCCAGAAAAACCCTCTTGGAGCGAATTCTACCCTAGAGATATGTAATTTGAATAGATTCCTTCAACATGATATTCCGTGTTCCGTTCATGTTACATGCATGACGGATTCGACATACATGCATTCCTGAGTTGTGAGCATGTGGATTACTTATTTTTCATCCTCTATAAAAGGAATAATTTCATATAGAATCGTGTACACATTTTCACAAACTTTCCCTAACACAAGTTTCGAATTCGTTCATTTTTCACAGAAGAACACTTCTGGAGTGTATTCAACCTAATAGATATATAATTTACATGAATTCCATCAACATGGCATTCCGGGTTCCGTACATGATACATGCATGACGAATTCGAGAAACATGCGTTTCTGAGTTGTGAGCATGTGGATTAGTGAACTTTCATCCACCAAAGAAGGCATATATTACACTTTGAAATATTTACTCTGACTTCATAAGTTTTTTGTATCACCAGGTTCTAAAATCGGACATTTGTCAGTAGAAAACCCTCTTTGAGCGAATTCTCACCAATACACATGTAATTTACATTGTTTGCATAACCATGGCATTCCGTATTCCGAACATGTTTCATGCATCACGGATTCCTCAAACATGCATTTCTGAGCTGTGAACATGCGCATGACAGATGTTTCAACCACCAAACAAGTTACTTATGCACTTTGAAATAGTTCCTTGGACTTCGTTGCTTCTCCTACCACCAGTTTCAAGAATCACACTTTGATCCCAGAAAAACCCTCTTGGAGCGAATTCTACCCTAGAGATATGTAATTTGAATAGATTCCTTCAACATGATATTCCGTGTTCCGTATATGTTACATGCATGACGGATTCGACAAACATGCATTCCTGAGTTGTGAGCATGTGGATTACTGATTTTTCATCCTCTATAAAAGGAATAATTTCATATAGACTCGTGTACACATTTTCACAAGCTTTCCCTAACACAAGTTTCGAATTCATTCATTTTTCACAGAAGAACGATTCTGGAGTGTATTCAACCTAATAGATATATAATTTACATGAATTCCATCAACATGGCATTCCGGGTTCCGTACATGATACATGCATGACGGATTCGAGAAACATGCGTTTCTGAGTTGTGAGCATGTGGATTAGTGAACTTTCATCCACCAAAGAAGGCATATATTACACTTTGAATTATTTACTCTGACTTCATAAGTTTTTTGTATCACCAGGTTCTAAAATCGGACATTTGGCTGTGGAAAACACTCTTTGAGCGAATTCTCACCAATACACATGTAATTTACATTGTTTACATAACCATGGCATTCCGTATTCCGAACATGTTTCATGCATCACGGACTCCTCAAACATGCATTTCTGAGCTATGAACATGCGCATGACAGATGTTTCAACCACCAAACAAGTTACTTATGCACTTTGAAATAGTTCCTTGGACTTCGTTGCTTCTCCTACCACCAGTTTCAAGAATCACACTTTGATCCCAGAAAAACCCTCTTGGAGCGAATTCTACCCTAGAGATATGTAATTTGAATAGATTCCTTCAACATGATATTCCGTGTTCCGTACATGTTACATGAATGACGGATTCGACAAACATGCATTCCTGAGTTGTGAGCGTGTGGATTACTGATTTTTCACCCTCTTTAAAAGGAATAATTTCATATAGAATCGTGTACACATTTTCACAAGCTCTCCCTAACACAAGTTTCGAATTCGTTCATTTTTTACAGAAGAATACTTCTGGAGTGTATTCAACCTAATAGATATTTAATTTAAATGAATTCCATCAACATGGCATTCCGGGTTCCGTACATGATACATGCATGAGGGATTCGAGAAACATGCGTTTCTGAGTTGTGAGCATGTGGATTAGTGAACTTTCATCCACCAAAGAAGGCATATATTACACTTTGAAATTCTTAATCTGACTTCATAAGTTTTTTGTATCACCAGGTTCTAAAATCGGATTTTGGCAGTAGAAAACACTCTTTGAGCGAATTCTCACCAATACACATGTAATTTACATTGTTTGCATAACCATGGCATTCCGTATTCCGAACATGTTTCATGCATCACGGATTCCTCAAACATGCATTTCTGAGCTGTGAACATGCGCATGACAGATGTTTCAACCACCAAACAAGTTACTTATGCACTTTGAAATAGTTCCTTGGACTTCGTTGCTTCTCCTATCACCAGTTTCAAGAATCACACTTTGATCCCAGAAAAACCCTCTTGGAGCGAATTCTACCCTAGAGATATGTAATTTGAATACATTCCTTCAACATGATATTCCGTGTTCCGTACATGTTACATGCATGACGGATTCGACAAACATGCATTCCTGAGTTGTGAGCATGTGGATTACTGATTTTTCATCCTCTATAAAAGGAATAATTTCATATAGACTCGTGTACACATTTTCACAAGCTTTCCCTAACACAAGTTTCTAATTCGTTCATTTTTCACACAAGAATACTTCTGGAGTGTATTCAACCTAATAGATATTTAATTTAAATGAATTCCATCAACATGGCATTCCGGGTTCCGTACATGATACATGTATGACGGATTCGAGAAACATGGGTTTCTGAGTTGTGAGAATGTGGATTAGTGAACTTTCATCCACCAAAGAAGGCATATATTACACTTTGAAATAATTACTCTGACTTCATAAGTTTTTTGTATCACCAGGTTCTAAAATCGGACATTTGGCAGTAGAAAACACTCTTTGAGCGAATTCTCACCAGTACACATGTAATTTACATTGTTTGCATAACCATGGCATTCCGTATTCCGAACATGTTTCATGCATCACGGATTCCTCAAACATGCATTTCTGAGCTGTGAACATGCGCATGACAGATATTTCAACCACCAAACAAGTTACTTATGCACTTTGAAATACTTCCTTGGACTTCGTTGCTTCTCCTACCACCAGTTTCAAGAATCACACTTTGATCCCAGAAAAACCCTCTTGGAGCAAATTCTACCCTAGAGATATGTAATTTGAATAGATTCCTTCAACATGATATTCCGTGTTCCGTACATGTTACATGCATGACGGATTCGACAAACATGCATTCCTGAGTTGTGAGCATGTGGATTACTGATTTTTCACCCTTTATAAAAGGAATAATTTCATATAGACTCATGTACACATTTTCACAAGCTTTCCCTAACACAAGTTTCGAATTCGTTCATTTTTCACAGAAGAATACTTCTGGAGTGTATTCAACCTAATAGATAAATAATTTACATGAATTCCATCAACATGGCATTCCGGGTTCCGTACATGATACATGCATGACGGATTCGAGAAACATGCGTTTCTGAGTTGTGAGCATGTGGATTAGTGAACTTTCATCCACCAAAGAAGGCATATATTACACTTTGAAATATTTACTCTGACTTCATAAGTTTTTTGTATCACCAGGTTCCAAAATCGGACATTTGGCAGTAGAAAACACTCTTTGAGCGAATTCTCACCAATACACATGTAATTTACATTGTTTACATAACCATGGCATTCCGTATTCCGAACATGTTTCATGCATCACGGATTCCTCAAACATGCATTTCTGAGCTGTGAACATGCGCATGACAGATGTTTCAACCACCAAACAAGTTACTTATGCACTTTGAAATAGTTCCTTGGACTTCGTTGCTTCTCCTATCACCAGTTTCAAGAATCACACTTTGATCCCAGAAAAACCCTCTTGGAGCGAATTCTACCCTAGAGATATGTAATTTGAATAGATTCCTTCAACATGATATTCCGTGTTCCGTACATGTTACATGCATGACGGATTCGACAAACATGCATTCCTGAGTTGTGAGCATGTGGATTACTGATTTTTCATCCTCTATAAAAGGAATAATTTCATACAGAATCGTGTACACATTTTCACAAGCTTTCCCTGACACAAGTATCGAATTCGTTCATTTTTCACAGAAGAATACTTCTGGAGTGTATTCAACCTAATAGATATATAATTTACATGAATTCCATCAACATGGCATTCCGGGTTCCGTACATGATACATGCATGACGGATTCGAGAAACATGCGTTTCTGAGTTGTGAGCATGTGGATTAGTGAACTTTCATCCACCAAAGAAGGCATATATTACACTTTGAAATATTTACTCTGACTTCATAAGTTTTTTGTATCACCAGGTTCTAAAATCGGACATTTGGCAGTAGAAAACACTCTTTGAGCGAATTCTCACCAATACACATGTAATTTACATTGTTTGCATAACCATGGCATTCCGTATTCCGAACATGTTTCATGCATCACGGATTCCTCAAACATGCATTTCTGAGCTGTGAACATGCGCATGACAGATGTTTCAACCTCCAAACTAGTTACTTATGCAGTTTGAAATAGTTCCTTGGACTTCGTTGCTTCTCCTATCACCAGTTTCAAGAATCACACTTTGATCCCAGAAAAACCCTCTTGGAGCGAATTCTACCCTAGAGATATGTAATTTGAATAGATTCCTTCAACATGATATTCCGTGTTCCGTACATGTTACATGCATGATGGATTCGACATACATGCATTCCTGAGTTGTGAGCATGTGGATTACTTATTTTTCATCCTCTATAAAAGGAATAATTTCATATAGAATCGTGTACACATTTCCACAAGCTTTCCCTAACACAAGTTTCGAATTCGTTCATTTATCACAGAAGAACACTTCTGGAGTGTATTCAACCTAATAGATATATAATTTACATGAATTCCATCAACATGGCATTCCGGGTTCCGTACATGATACATGCATGACGGATTCGAGAAACATGCGTTTCTGAGCTGTGAGCATGTGGATTAGTGAACTTTCATCCACCAAAGAAGGCATATATTACACTTTGAAATATTTACTCTGACTTCATAAGTTTTTTGTATCACCAGGTTCTAAAATCGGACATTTGGCAGTAGAAAACACTCTTTGAGCGAATTCTCACCAATACACATGTAATTTACATTGTTTAAATAACCATGGCATTCCGTATTCCGAACATGTTTCATGCATCACGGATTCCTCAAACATGCATTTCTGAGCTGTGAACATGCGCATGACAGATGTTTCAACCACCAAACAAGTTACTTATGCACTTTGAAATAGTTCCTTGGACTTCGTTGCTTCTCCATCACCAGTTTCAAGAATCACACTTTGATCCCAGAAAAACCCTCTTGGAGCGAATTCTACCCTAGAGATATGTAATTTGAATAGATTCCTTCAACATGATATTCCGTGTTCCGTACATGTTACATGCATGACGGATTCGACAAACATGCATTCCTGAGTTGTGAGCATGTGGATTACTGATTTTTCATCCTCTATAAAAGGAATAATTTCATATAGACTCGTGTACACATTTTCACAAGCTTTCCCTAACACAAGTTTCGAATTCGTTCATTTTTCACAGAAGAATACTTCTGGAGTGTATTCAACTTAATAGATATTTAATTTAAATGAATTTCATCAACATGGCATTCCGGGTTCCGTGCATGATACATGCATGACGGATTCGAGAAACATGCGTTTCTGAGTTGTGAGCATGTGTATTAGTGAACTTTCATCCACCAAAGAAGGCATATATTTCACTTTGAAATACTTTCTCTGACTTCATAAGTTTTTTGTATCACCAGGTTCTAAAATCGGACATTTGGCAGTAGAAAACACTCTTTGAGAGAATTCTCACCAATACACATGTAATTTACATTGTTTGCATAACCATGGCATTCCGTATTCCGAACATGTTTCATGCATCACGGATTTCTCAAACATGCATTTCTGAGCTGTGAACATGCGCATGACAGATGTTTCAACCACCAAACAAGTTACTTATGCACTTTGAAATAGTTCCTTGGACTTCGTTGCTTCTCCTATCACCAGTTTCAAGAATCACAATTTGATCCCAGAAAAACCCTCTTGGAGTGAATTCTACCCTAGAGATATGTAATTTGAATAGATTCCTTCAACATGATATTCCGTGTTCCGTATATGTTACATGCATGACTGATTCGACAAACATGCATTCCTGAGTTGTGAGCATGTGGATTACTGATTTTTCACCCTCTATAAAAGGAATAATTTCATATAGACTCGTGTACACATTTTCACAAGCTTTCCCTAACACAAGTTTCGAATTCGTTCATTTTTCACAGAAGAACACTTCTGGAGTGTATTCAACCTAATAGATATATAATTTACATGAATTCCATCAACATGGCATTCCGGGTTCCGTACATGATACATGCATGACGGATTCGAGAAACATGCGTTTCTGAGTTGTGAGCATGTGGATTAGTGAACTTTCATCCACCAAAGAAGGCATATATTACACTTTGAAATATTTACTCTGACTTCATAAGTTTTTTGTATCACCAGGTTCTAAAATCGGACATTTGGCAGTAGAAAACACTCTTTGAGCGAATTCTCACCAATACACATGTAATTTACATTGTTTGCATAACCATGGCATTCCGTATTCCGAACATGTTTCATGCATCACGGATTCCTCAAACATGCATTTCTGAGTTGTGAACATGCGCATGACAGATGTTTCAACCACCAAACAAGTTACTTATGCACTTTGAAATAGTTCCTTGGACTTCGTTGCTTCTCCTACCACCAGTTTCAAGAATCACACTTTGATCCCAGAAAAACCCTCTTGGAGCAAATTCTACCCTAGAGATATATAATTTGAATAGATTCCTTCAACATGATATTCCGTGTTCCGTACATGTTACATGAATGACGGATTCGACAAACATGCATTCCTGAGTTGTGAGCGTGTGGATTACTGATTTTTCACCCTCTTTAAAAGGAATAATTTCATATAGAATCGTGTACACATTTTCACAAGCTCTCCCTAACACAAGTTTCGAATTCGTTCATTTTTTACAGAAGAATACTTCTGGAGTGTATTCAACCTAATAGATATTTAATTTAAATGAATTCCATCAACATGGCATTCCGGGTTCCGTACATGATACATGCATGAGGGATTCGAGAAACATGCGTTTCTGAGTTGTGAGCATGTGGATTAGTGAACTTTCATCCACCAAATAAGGCATATATTACACTTTGAAATTCTTACTCTGACTTCATAAGTTTTTTGTATCACCAGGTTCTAAAATCGGATTTTGGCAGTAGAAAACACTCTTTGAGCGAATTCTCACCAGTACACATGTAATTTACATTGTTTGCATAACCATGGCATTCCGTATTCCGAACATGTTTCATGCATCACGGATTCCTCAAACATGCATTTCTGAGCTGTGAACATGCGCATGACAGATATTTCAACCACCAAACAAGTTACTTATGCACTTTGAAATAGTTCCTTGGACTTCGTTGCTTCTCCTACCACCAGTTTCAAGAATCACACTTTGATCCCAGAAAAACCCTCTTGGAGCAAATTCTACCCTAGAGATATGTAATTTGAATAGATTCCTTCAACATGATATTCCGTGTTCCGTACATGTTACATGCATGACGGATTCGACAAACATGCATTCCTGAGTTGTGACCATGTGGATTACTGATTTTTCATCCTTTATAAAAGGAATAATTTCATATAGACTCGTGTACACATTTTCACAAGCTTTCCTTAACACAAGTTTCGAATTCGTTCATTTTTCACAGAAGAATACTTCTGGAGTGTATTCAACCTAATAGATAAATAATTTACATGAATTCCATCAACATGGCATTCCGGGTTCCGTACATGATACATGCATGACGGATTCGAGAAACATGCGTTTCTGAGTTGTGAGCATGTGGATTAGTGAACTTTCATCCACCAAAGAAGGCATATATTACACTTTGAAATATTTACTCTGACTTCATAAGTTTTTTGTATCACCAGGTTCCAAAATCGGACATTTGGCAGTAGAAAACACTCTTTGAGCGAATTCTCACCAATACACATGTAATTTACATTGTTTACATAACCATGGCATTCCGTATTCCGAACATGTTTCATGCATCACGGATTCCTCAAACATGCATTTCTGAGCTGTGAACATGCGCATGACAGATGTTTCAACCACCAAACAAGTTACTTATGCACTTTGAAATAGTTCCTTGGACTTCGTTGCTTCTCCTATCACCAGTTTCAAGAATCACACTTTGATCCCAGAAAAACCCTCTTGGAGCGAATTCTACCCTAGAGATATGTAATTTGAATAGATTCCTTCAACATGATATTCCGTGTTCCGTACATGTTACATGCATGACGGATTCGACAAACATGCATTCCTGAGTTGTGAGCATGTGGATTACTGATTTTTCATCCTCTATAAAAGGAATAATTTCATACAGAATCGTGTACACATTTTCACAAGCTTTCCCTGACACAAGTATCGAATTCGTTCATTTTTCACAGAAGAATACTTCTGGAGTGTATTCAACCTAATAGATATATAATTTACATGAATTCCATCAACATGGCATTCCGGGTTCCGTACATGATACATGCATGACGGATTCGAGAAACATGCGTTTCTGAGTTGTGAGCATGTGGATTAGTGAACTTTCATCCACCAAAGAAGGCATATATTACACTTTGAAATATTTACTCTGACTTCATAAGTTTTTTGTATCACCAGGTTCTAAAATCGGACATTTGGCAGTAGAAAACACTCTTTGAGCGAATTCTCACCAATACACATGTAATTTACATTGTTTGCATAACCATGGCATTCCGTATTCCGAACATGTTTCATGCATCACGGATTCCTCAAACATGCATTTCTGAGCTGTGAACATGCGCATGACAGATGTTTCAACCTCCAAACTAGTTACTTATGCAGTTTGAAATAGTTCCTTGGACTTCGTTGCTTCTCCTATCACCAGTTTCAAGAATCACACTTTGATCCCAGAAAAACCCTCTTGGAGCGAATTCTACCCTAGAGATATGTAATTTGAATAGATTCCTTCAACATGATATTCCGTGTTCCGTACATGTTACATGCATGATGGATTCGACATACATGCATTCCTGAGTTGTGAGCATGTGGATTACTTATTTTTCATCCTCTATAAAAGGAATAATTTCATATAGAATCGTGTACACATTTCCACAAGCTTTCCCTAACACAAGTTTCGAATTCGTTCATTTATCACAGAAGAACACTTCTGGAGTGTATTCAACCTAATAGATATATAATTTACATGAATTCCATCAACATGGCATTCCGGGTTCCGTACATGATACATGCATGACGGATTCGAGAAACATGCGTTTCTGAGCTGTGAGCATGTGGATTAGTGAACTTTCATCCACCAAAGAAGGCATATATTACACTTTGAAATATTTACTCTGACTTCATAAGTTTTTTGTATCACCAGGTTCTAAAATCGGACATTTGGCAGTAGAAAACACTCTTTGAGCGAATTCTCACCAATACACATGTAATTTACATTGTTTAAATAACCATGGCATTCCGTATTCCGAACATGTTTCATGCATCACGGATTCCTCAAACATGCATTTCTGAGCTGTGAACATGCGCATGACAGATGTTTCAACCACCAAACAAGTTACTTATGCACTTTGAAATAGTTCCTTGGACTTCGTTGCTTCTCCATCACCAGTTTCAAGAATCACACTTTGATCCCAGAAAAACCCTCTTGGAGCGAATTCTACCCTAGAGATATGTAATTTGAATAGATTCCTTCAACATGATATTCCGTGTTCCGTACATGTTACATGCATGACGGATTCGACAAACATGCATTCCTGAGTTGTGAGCATGTGGATTACTGATTTTTCATCCTCTATAAAAGGAATAATTTCATATAGACTCGTGTACACATTTTCACAAGCTTTCCCTAACACAAGTTTCGAATTCGTTCATTTTTCACAGAAGAATACTTCTGGAGTGTATTCAACTTAATAGATATTTAATTTAAATGAATTTCATCAACATGGCATTCCGGGTTCCGTGCATGATACATGCATGACGGATTCGAGAAACATGCGTTTCTGAGTTGTGAGCATGTGTATTAGTGAACTTTCATCCACCAAAGAAGGCATATATTTCACTTTGAAATACTTTCTCTGACTTCATAAGTTTTTTGTATCACCAGGTTCTAAAATCGGACATTTGGCAGTAGAAAACACTCTTTGAGAGAATTCTCACCAATACACATGTAATTTACATTGTTTGCATAACCATGGCATTCCGTATTCCGAACATGTTTCATGCATCACGGATTTCTCAAACATGCATTTCTGAGCTGTGAACATGCGCATGACAGATGTTTCAACCACCAAACAAGTTACTTATGCACTTTGAAATAGTTCCTTGGACTTCGTTGCTTCTCCTATCACCAGTTTCAAGAATCACAATTTGATCCCAGAAAAACCCTCTTGGAGTGAATTCTACCCTAGAGATATGTAATTTGAATAGATTCCTTCAACATGATATTCCGTGTTCCGTATATGTTACATGCATGACTGATTCGACAAACATGCATTCCTGAGTTGTGAGCATGTGGATTACTGATTTTTCACCCTCTATAAAAGGAATAATTTCATATAGACTCGTGTACACATTTTCACAAGCTTTCCCTAACACAAGTTTCGAATTCGTTCATTTTTCACAGAAGAACACTTCTGGAGTGTATTCAACCTAATAGATATATAATTTACATGAATTCCATCAACATGGCATTCCGGGTTCCGTACATGATACATGCATGACGGATTCGAGAAACATGCGTTTCTGAGTTGTGAGCATGTGGATTAGTGAACTTTCATCCACCAAAGAAGGCATATATTACACTTTGAAATATTTACTCTGACTTCATAAGTTTTTTGTATCACCAGGTTCTAAAATCGGACATTTGGCAGTAGAAAACACTCTTTGAGCGAATTCTCACCAATACACATGTAATTTACATTGTTTGCATAACCATGGCATTCCGTATTCCGAACATGTTTCATGCATCACGGATTCCTCAAACATGCATTTCTGAGTTGTGAACATGCGCATGACAGATGTTTCAACCACCAAACAAGTTACTTATGCACTTTGAAATAGTTCCTTGGACTTCGTTGCTTCTCCTACCACCAGTTTCAAGAATCACACTTTGATCCCAGAAAAACCCTCTTGGAGCAAATTCTACCCTAGAGATATATAATTTGAATAGATTCCTTCAACATGATATTCCGTGTTCCGTACATGTTACATGAATGACGGATTCGACAAACATGCATTCCTGAGTTGTGAGCGTGTGGATTACTGATTTTTCACCCTCTTTAAAAGGAATAATTTCATATAGAATCGTGTACACATTTTCACAAGCTCTCCCTAACACAAGTTTCGAATTCGTTCATTTTTTACAGAAGAATACTTCTGGAGTGTATTCAACCTAATAGATATTTAATTTAAATGAATTCCATCAACATGGCATTCCGGGTTCCGTACATGATACATGCATGAGGGATTCGAGAAACATGCGTTTCTGAGTTGTGAGCATGTGGATTAGTGAACTTTCATCCACCAAATAAGGCATATATTACACTTTGAAATTCTTACTCTGACTTCATAAGTTTTTTGTATCACCAGGTTCTAAAATCGGATTTTGGCAGTAGAAAACACTCTTTGAGCGAATTCTCACCAGTACACATGTAATTTACATTGTTTGCATAACCATGGCATTCCGTATTCCGAACATGTTTCATGCATCACGGATTCCTCAAACATGCATTTCTGAGCTGTGAACATGCGCATGACAGATATTTCAACCACCAAACAAGTTACTTATGCACTTTGAAATAGTTCCTTGGACTTCGTTGCTTCTCCTACCACCAGTTTCAAGAATCACACTTTGATCCCAGAAAAACCCTCTTGGAGCAAATTCTACCCTAGAGATATGTAATTTGAATAGATTCCTTCAACATGATATTCCGTGTTCCGTACATGTTACATGCATGACGGATTCGACAAACATGCATTCCTGAGTTGTGACCATGTGGATTACTGATTTTTCATCCTTTATAAAAGGAATAATTTCATATAGACTCGTGTACACATTTTCACAAGCTTTCCTTAACACAAGTTTCGAATTCGTTCATTTTTCACAGAAGAATACTTCTGGAGTGTATTCAACCTAATAGATAAATAATTTACATGAATTCCATCAACATGGCATTCCGGGTTCCGTACATGATACATGCATGACGGATTCGAGAAACATGCGTTTCTGAGTTGTGAGCATGTGGATTAGTGAACTTTCATCCACCAAAGAAGGCATATATTACACTTTGAAATATTTACTCTGACTTCATAAGTTTTTTGTATCACCAGGTTCCAAAATCGGACATTTGGCAGTAGAAAACACTCTTTGAGCGAATTCTCACCAATACACATGTAATTTACATTGTTTACATAACCATGGCATTCCGTATTCCGAACATGTTTCATGCATCACGGATTCCTCAAACATGCATTTCTGAGCTGTGAACATGCGCATGACAGATGTTTCAACCACCAAACAAGTTACTTATGCACTTTGAAATAGTTCCTTGGACTTCGTTGCTTCTCCTATCACCAGTTTCAAGAATCACACTTTGATCCCAGAAAAACCCTCTTGGAGCGAATTCTACCCTAGAGATATGTAATTTGAATAGATTCCTTCAACATGATATTCCGTGTTCCGTACATGTTACATGCATGACGGATTCGACAAACATGCATTCCTGAGTTGTGAGCATGTGGATTACTGATTTTTCATCCTCTATAAAAGGAATAATTTCATACAGAATCGTGTACACATTTTCACAAGCTTTCCCTGACACAAGTATCGAATTCGTTCATTTTTCACAGAAGAATACTTCTGGAGTGTATTCAACCTAATAGATATATAATTTACATGAATTCCATCAACATGGCATTCCGGGTTCCGTACATGATACATGCATGACGGATTCGAGAAACATGCGTTTCTGAGTTGTGAGCATGTGGATTAGTGAACTTTCATCCACCAAAGAAGGCATATATTACACTTTGAAATATTTACTCTGACTTCATAAGTTTTTTGTATCACCAGGTTCTAAAATCGGACATTTGGCAGTAGAAAACACTCTTTGAGCGAATTCTCACCAATACACATGTAATTTACATTGTTTGCATAACCATGGCATTCCGTATTCCGAACATGTTTCATGCATCACGGATTCCTCAAACATGCATTTCTGAGCTGTGAACATGCGCATGACAGATGTTTCAACCTCCAAACTAGTTACTTATGCAGTTTGAAATAGTTCCTTGGACTTCGTTGCTTCTCCTATCACCAGTTTCAAGAATCACACTTTGATCCCAGAAAAACCCTCTTGGAGCGAATTCTACCCTAGAGATATGTAATTTGAATAGATTCCTTCAACATGATATTCCGTGTTCCGTACATGTTACATGCATGATGGATTCGACATACATGCATTCCTGAGTTGTGAGCATGTGGATTACTTATTTTTCATCCTCTATAAAAGGAATAATTTCATATAGAATCGTGTACACATTTCCACAAGCTTTCCCTAACACAAGTTTCGAATTCGTTCATTTATCACAGAAGAACACTTCTGGAGTGTATTCAACCTAATAGATATATAATTTACATGAATTCCATCAACATGGCATTCCGGGTTCCGTACATGATACATGCATGACGGATTCGAGAAACATGCGTTTCTGAGCTGTGAGCATGTGGATTAGTGAACTTTCATCCACCAAAGAAGGCATATATTACACTTTGAAATATTTACTCTGACTTCATAAGTTTTTTGTATCACCAGGTTCTAAAATCGGACATTTGGCAGTAGAAAACACTCTTTGAGCGAATTCTCACCAATACACATGTAATTTACATTGTTTAAATAACCATGGCATTCCGTATTCCGAACATGTTTCATGCATCACGGATTCCTCAAACATGCATTTCTGAGCTGTGAACATGCGCATGACAGATGTTTCAACCACCAAACAAGTTACTTATGCACTTTGAAATAGTTCCTTGGACTTCGTTGCTTCTCCATCACCAGTTTCAAGAATCACACTTTGATCCCAGAAAAACCCTCTTGGAGCGAATTCTACCCTAGAGATATGTAATTTGAATAGATTCCTTCAACATGATATTCCGTGTTCCGTACATGTTACATGCATGACGGATTCGACAAACATGCATTCCTGAGTTGTGAGCATGTGGATTACTGATTTTTCATCCTCTATAAAAGGAATAATTTCATATAGACTCGTGTACACATTTTCACAAGCTTTCCCTAACACAAGTTTCGAATTCGTTCATTTTTCACAGAAGAATACTTCTGGAGTGTATTCAACTTAATAGATATTTAATTTAAATGAATTTCATCAACATGGCATTCCGGGTTCCGTGCATGATACATGCATGACGGATTCGAGAAACATGCGTTTCTGAGTTGTGAGCATGTGTATTAGTGAACTTTCATCCACCAAAGAAGGCATATATTTCACTTTGAAATACTTTCTCTGACTTCATAAGTTTTTTGTATCACCAGGTTCTAAAATCGGACATTTGGCAGTAGAAAACACTCTTTGAGAGAATTCTCACCAATACACATGTAATTTACATTGTTTGCATAACCATGGCATTCCGTATTCCGAACATGTTTCATGCATCACGGATTTCTCAAACATGCATTTCTGAGCTGTGAACATGCGCATGACAGATGTTTCAACCACCAAACAAGTTACTTATGCACTTTGAAATAGTTCCTTGGACTTCGTTGCTTCTCCTATCACCAGTTTCAAGAATCACAATTTGATCCCAGAAAAACCCTCTTGGAGTGAATTCTACCCTAGAGATATGTAATTTGAATAGATTCCTTCAACATGATATTCCGTGTTCCGTATATGTTACATGCATGACTGATTCGACAAACATGCATTCCTGAGTTGTGAGCATGTGGATTACTGATTTTTCACCCTCTATAAAAGGAATAATTTCATATAGACTCGTGTACACATTTTCACAAGCTTTCCCTAACACAAGTTTCGAATTCGTTCATTTTTCACAGAAGAACACTTCTGGAGTGTATTCAACCTAATAGATATATAATTTACATGAATTCCATCAACATGGCATTCCGGGTTCCGTACATGATACATGCATGACGGATTCGAGAAACATGCGTTTCTGAGTTGTGAGCATGTGGATTAGTGAACTTTCATCCACCAAAGAAGGCATATATTACACTTTGAAATATTTACTCTGACTTCATAAGTTTTTTGTATCACCAGGTTCTAAAATCGGACATTTGGCAGTAGAAAACACTCTTTGAGCGAATTCTCACCAATACACATGTAATTTACATTGTTTGCATAACCATGGCATTCCGTATTCCGAACATGTTTCATGCATCACGGATTCCTCAAACATGCATTTCTGAGTTGTGAACATGCGCATGACAGATGTTTCAACCACCAAACAAGTTACTTATGCACTTTGAAATAGTTCCTTGGACTTCGTTGCTTCTCCTATCACCAGTTTCAAGAATCACACTTTGATCCCAGAAAAACCCTCTTGGAGCGAATTCTACCCTAGAGATATGTAATTTGAATAGATTCCTTCAACATGATATTCCGTGTTCCGTACATGTTACATGCATGACGGATTCGACAAACATGCATTCCTGAGTTGTGAGCATGTGGATTACTGATTTTTCACACTCTATAAAAGGAATAATTTCGTATAGACTCGTGTACACATTTTCAAAAGCTTTCCCTAACACAAGTTTCGAATTCGTTCATTTTTCACAAAAGAATACTTCTGGAGTGTATTCAACCTAATAGATATATAATTTACATGAATTCCATCAACATGGGATTCCGGGTTCCGTACATGATACATGCATGACGGATTCGAGAAACATGCGTTTCTGAGTTGTGAGCATGTGGATTAGTGAACTTTCATCCACCAAAGAAGGCATATATTACACTTTGAAATATTTACTCTGACTTCATAAGTTTTATGTATCACCAGGTTCTAAAATCGGACATTTGGCAGTAGAAAACTCTCTTTGAGCGAATTCTCACCAATACACATATAATTTACATTGTTTACATAACCATGGCATTCCGTATTCCGAACATGTTTCATGCATCACGGATTCCTCAAACATGCATTTCTGAGCTGTGAACATTCGCATGACAGATGTTTCAACCACCAAACAAGTTACTGATTCACTTTGAAATAGTTCCTTGGACTTCCTTGCTTCTCCTACCACCAGTTTCAAGAATCACACTTTGATCCCAGAAAAACCCTCTTGGAGCGAATTCTACCCTAGAGATATGTAATTTGAATAGATTCCTTCAACATGATATTCCGTGTTCCGTACATGTTACATGCAAGACGAATTCGACAAACATGCATTCCTGAGTTGTGAGCATGTGGATTACTGATTTTTCACCCTCTATAAAAGGAATAATTTCATATAGACTCGTGTACACATTTTCACAAGCTTTCCCTAACACAAGTTTCGAATTCGTTCATTTTTCACAGAAGAATACTTCTGGAGTGTATTCAACCTAATAGATATATAATTTACATGAATTCCATCAACATGGCATTCCGGGTTCCGTACATGATACATGCATGACGGATTCGAGAAACATGCGTTTCTGAGTTGGGAGCATGTGGATTAGTGAACTTTCATCCACCAAAGAAGGCATATATTACACTTTGAAATATTTACTCTGACTTCATAAGTTTTTTGTATCACCAGGTTCTAAAATCGGACATTTGGCAGTAGAAAACACTCTTTGAGCGAATTCTCACCAATACACATGTAATTTACATTGTTTACATAACCATGGCCTTCCGTATTCCGAACATGTTTCATGCATCACGGATTCCTCAAACATGCATTTCTGAGCTGTGAACATGCGCATGACAGATGTTTCAACCACCAAACAAGTTACTTATGCACTTTGAAATAGATCCTTGGACTTCGTTGCTTCTCCTACCACCAGTTTCAAGAATCACACTTTCATCCCAGAAAAACCCTCTTGGAGCGAATTCTACCCTAGAGATATGTAATTTGAATAGATTCCTTCAACATGATATTCCGTGTTCCGTACATGTTACATGCATGACGGATTCGAGAAACATGCATTCCTGAGTTGTGAGCATGTGGATTACTGATTTTTCACCCTCAAAAAAAGGAATAATTTCATATAGACTCGTGTACACATTTTCACTAGCTTTCCCTAACAGAAGTTTCGAATTCGTTCATTTTTCACAGAAGAACACTTCTGGAGTGTATTCAACCTAATAGATATATAATTTACATGAATTCCATCAACATGGCATTCCGGGTTCCGTACATGATACATGCATGACGGATTCGAGAAACATGCGTTTCTGAGTTGTGAGCATGTGGATTAGTGAACTTTCATCCACCAAAGAAGGCATATATTACACTTTGAAATATTTACTCTGACTTCATAATTTTTTTGTATCACCAGGTTCTAAAATCGGACATTTGGCAGTAGAAAACACTCTTTGAGCGAATTCTCACCAATACACATGTAATTTACATTGTTTGCATAACCATGGCATTCCGTATTCCGAACATGTTTCATGCATCACGGATTCCTCAAACATGCATTTCTGAGCTGTGAACATGCGCATGACAGATATTTCAACCACCAAACAAGTTACTTATGCACTTTGAAATAGTTCCTTGGACTTCGTTGCTTCTCCTATCACCAGTTTCAGGAATCACACTTTGATCCCAGAAAAACCCTCTTGGTGCGAATACTACCCTAGAGATATGTAATTTGAATAGATTCCTTCAACATGATATTCCGTGTTCCGTACATGTTACATGCATGACGGATTCGACAAACATGCATTCCTGAGTTGTGAGCATGTGGATTACTGATTTTTCACCCTCTATAAAAGGAATAATTTCATATAGACTCGTGTACACATTTTCACAAGCTTTCCCTAACACAAGTTTCGAATTCGTTCATTTTTCACAGAAGAACACTTCTGGAGTGTATTCAACCTAATAGATATATAATTTACATGAATTCCATCAACATGGCATTCCGGGTTCCGTACATGATACATGCATGACGGATTCGAGAAACATGCGTTTCTGAGTTGTGAGCATGTGGATTAGTGAACTTTCATCCACCAAAGAAGGCATATATTACACTTTGAAATATTTACTCTGACTTCATAAGTTTTTTGTATCACCAGGTTCTAAAATCGGACATTTGTCAGTAGAAAACACTCTTTGAGCGAATTCTCACCAATACACATATAATTTACATTGTTTACATAACCATGGCATTCCGTATTCCGAACATGTTTCATGCATCACGGATTCCTCAAACATGCATTTCTGAGCTGTGAACATTCGCATGACAGATGTTTCAACCACCAAACAAGTTACTGATTCACTTTGAAATAGTTCCTTGGACTTCCTTGCTTCTCCTACCACCAGTTTCAAGAATCACACTTTGATCCCAGAAAAACCCTCTTGGAGCGAATTCTACCCTAGAGATATGTAATTTGAATAGATTCCTTCAACATGATATTCCGTGTTCCGTACATGTTACATGCATGACGGATTCGACAAACATGCATTCCTGAGTTGTGAGCATGTGGATTACTGATTTTTCATCCTCTATAAAAGGAATAATTTCATATAGACTCGTGTACACATTTTCACAAGCTTTCCCTAACACAAGTTTCGAATTCGTTCATTTTTCACAGAAGAATACTTCTGGAGTGTATTCAACCTAATAGATACATAATTTACATGAATTCCATCAACATGGCATTCCGGGTTCCGTACATGATACATGCATGACAGATTCGAGAAACATGCGTTTCTGAGTTGTGAGCATGTGGATTAGTGAACTTTCATCCACCAAAGAAGGCATATATTACACTTTGAAATATTTACTCTGACTTCATAAGTTTTTTGTATCACCAGGTTCTAAAATCGCACATTTGGCAGTAGAAAACACTCTTTGAGCGAATTCTCACCAATACAAATGTAATTTACATTGTTTACATAACCATGGCATTCCGTATTCCGAACATGATTCATGCATCACGGATTCCTCAAACATGCATTTCTGAGCTGTGAACATGCGCATGACAGATGTTTCAACCACCAAACAAGTTACTTATGCACTTTGAAATAGTTCCTTGGACTTCATTGCTTCTCCTATCACCAGTTTCAAGAATCACACTTTGATCCCAGAAAAACCCTCTTGGAGCGAATTCTACCCTAGACATATGTAATTTGAATAGATTCCTTCAACATGATATTCCGTGTTCCGTACATGTTACATGCAAGACGAATTCGACAAACATGCATTCCTGAGTTGTGAGCATGTGGATTACTGATTTTTCATCCTCTATAAAAGGAATAATTTCATATAGACTCGTGTACACATTTTCACAAGCTTTCCCTAACACAAGTTTCGAATTCGTTCATTTTTCACAGAAGAACACTTCTGGAGTGTATTCAACCTAATAGATATATAATTTACATGAATTCCATCAACATGGCATTCCGGGTTCCGTACATGATACATGCATGACGGATTCGAGAAACATGCGTTTCTGAGTTGTGAGCATGTGGATTAGTGAACTTTCATCCACCAAAGAAGGCATATATTACACTTTGAAATATTTACTCTGACTTCATAAGTTTTTTGTATCACCAGGTTCTAAAATCGGACATTTGTCAGTAGAAAACACTCTTTGAGCGAATTCTCACCAATACACATATAATTTACATTGTTTACATAACCATGGCATTCCGTATTCCGAACATGTTTCATGCATCACGGATTCCTCAAACATGCATTTCTGAGCTGTGAACATTCGCATGACAGATGTTTCAACCACCAAACAAGTTACTGATTCACTTTGAAATAGTTCCTTGGACTTCCTTGCTTCTCCTACCACCAGTTTCAAGAATCACACTTTGATCCCAGAAAAACCCTCTTGGAGCGAATTCTACCCTAGAGATATGTAATTTGAATAGATTCCTTCAACATGATATTCCGTGTTCCGTACATGTTACATGCATGACGGATTCGACAAACATGCATTCCTGAGTTGTGAGCATGTGGATTACTGATTTTTCATCCTCTATAAAAGGAATAATTTCATATAGACTCGTGTACACATTTTCACAAGCTTTCCCTAACACAAGTTTCGAATTCGTTCATTTTTCACAGAAGAATACTTCTGGAGTGTATTCAACCTAATAGATACATAATTTACATGAATTCCATCAACATGGCATTCCGGGTTCCGTACATGATACATGCATGACAGATTCGAGAAACATGCGTTTCTGAGTTGTGAGCATGTGGATTAGTGAACTTTCATCCACCAAAGAAGGCATATATTACACTTTGAAATATTTACTCTGACTTCATAAGTTTTTTGTATCACCAGGTTCTAAAATCGCACATTTGGCAGTAGAAAACACTCTTTGAGCGAATTCTCACCAATACACATGTAATTTACATTGTTTGCATAACCATGGCATTCCGTATTCCGAACATGTTTCATGCATCACGGATTCCTCAAACATGCATTTCTGAGTTGTGAACATGCGCATGACAGATGTTTCAACCACCAAACAAGTTACTTATGCACTTTGAAATAGTTCCTTGGACTTCGTTGCTTCTCCTATCACCAGTTTCAAGAATCACACTTTGATCCCAGAAAAACCCTCTTGGAGCGAATTCTACCCTAGAGATATGTAATTTGAATAGATTCCTTCAACATGATATTCCGTGTTCCGTACATGTTACATGCATGACGGATTCGACAAACATGCATTCCTGAGTTGTGAGCATGTGGATTACTGATTTTTCACACTCTATAAAAGGAATAATTTCGTATAGACTCGTGTACACATTTTCAAAAGCTTTCCCTAACACAAGTTTCGAATTCGTTCATTTTTCACAAAAGAATACTTCTGGAGTGTATTCAACCTAATAGATATATAATTTACATGAATTCCATCAACATGGGATTCCGGGTTCCGTACATGATACATGCATGACGGATTCGAGAAACATGCGTTTCTGAGTTGTGAGCATGTGGATTAGTGAACTTTCATCCACCAAAGAAGGCATATATTACACTTTGAAATATTTACTCTGACTTCATAAGTTTTATGTATCACCAGGTTCTAAAATCGGACATTTGGCAGTAGAAAACTCTCTTTGAGCGAATTCTCACCAATACACATATAATTTACATTGTTTACATAACCATGGCATTCCGTATTCCGAACATGTTTCATGCATCACGGATTCCTCAAACATGCATTTCTGAGCTGTGAACATTCGCATGACAGATGTTTCAACCACCAAACAAGTTACTGATTCACTTTGAAATAGTTCCTTGGACTTCCTTGCTTCTCCTACCACCAGTTTCAAGAATCACACTTTGATCCCAGAAAAACCCTCTTGGAGCGAATTCTACCCTAGAGATATGTAATTTGAATAGATTCCTTCAACATGATATTCCGTGTTCCGTACATGTTACATGCAAGACGAATTCGACAAACATGCATTCCTGAGTTGTGAGCATGTGGATTACTGATTTTTCACCCTCTATAAAAGGAATAATTTCATATAGACTCGTGTACACATTTTCACAAGCTTTCCCTAACACAAGTTTCGAATTCGTTCATTTTTCACAGAAGAATACTTCTGGAGTGTATTCAACCTAATAGATATATAATTTACATGAATTCCATCAACATGGCATTCCGGGTTCCGTACATGATACATGCATGACGGATTCGAGAAACATGCGTTTCTGAGTTGGGAGCATGTGGATTAGTGAACTTTCATCCACCAAAGAAGGCATATATTACACTTTGAAATATTTACTCTGACTTCATAAGTTTTTTGTATCACCAGGTTCTAAAATCGGACATTTGGCAGTAGAAAACACTCTTTGAGCGAATTCTCACCAATACACATGTAATTTACATTGTTTACATAACCATGGCCTTCCGTATTCCGAACATGTTTCATGCATCACGGATTCCTCAAACATGCATTTCTGAGCTGTGAACATGCGCATGACAGATGTTTCAACCACCAAACAAGTTACTTATGCACTTTGAAATAGATCCTTGGACTTCGTTGCTTCTCCTACCACCAGTTTCAAGAATCACACTTTCATCCCAGAAAAACCCTCTTGGAGCGAATTCTACCCTAGAGATATGTAATTTGAATAGATTCCTTCAACATGATATTCCGTGTTCCGTACATGTTACATGCATGACGGATTCGACAAACATGCATTCCTGAGTTGTGAGCATGTGGATTACTGATTTTTCACCCTCAAAAAAAGGAATAATTTCATATAGACTCGTGTACACATTTTCACTAGCTTTCCCTAACAGAAGTTTCGAATTCGTTCATTTTTCACAGAAGAACACTTCTGGAGTGTATTCAACCTAATAGATATATAATTTACATGAATTCCATCAACATGGCATTCCGGGTTCCGTACATGATACATGCATGACGGATTCGAGAAACATGCGTTTCTGAGTTGTGAGCATGTGGATTAGTGAACTTTCATCCACCAAAGAAGGCATATATTACACTTTGAAATATTTACTCTGACTTCATAATTTTTTTGTATCACCAGGTTCTAAAATCGGACATTTGGCAGTAGAAAACACTCTTTGAGCGAATTCTCACCAATACACATGTAATTTACATTGTTTGCATAACCATGGCATTCCGTATTCCGAACATGTTTCATGCATCACGGATTCCTCAAACATGCATTTCTGAGCTGTGAACATGCGCATGACAGATATTTCAACCACCAAACAAGTTACTTATGCACTTTGAAATAGTTCCTTGGACTTCGTTGCTTCTCCTATCACCAGTTTCAGGAATCACACTTTGATCCCAGAAAAACCCTCTTGGTGCGAATACTACCCTAGAGATATGTAATTTGAATAGATTCCTTCAACATGATATTCCGTGTTCCGTACATGTTACATGCATGACGGATTCGACAAACATGCATTCCTGAGTTGTGAGCATGTGGATTACTGATTTTTCACCCTCTATAAAAGGAATAATTTCATATAGACTCGTGTACACATTTTCACAAGCTTTCCCTAACACAAGTTTCGAATTCGTTCATTTTTCACAGAAGAACACTTCTGGAGTGTATTCAACCTAATAGATATATAATTTACATGAATTCCATCAACATGGCATTCCGGGTTCCGTACATGATACATGCATGACGGATTCGAGAAACATGCGTTTCTGAGTTGTGAGCATGTGGATTAGTGAACTTTCATCCACCAAAGAAGGCATATATTACACTTTGAAATATTTACTCTGACTTCATAAGTTTTTTGTATCACCAGGTTCTAAAATCGGACATTTGTCAGTAGAAAACACTCTTTGAGCGAATTCTCACCAATACACATATAATTTACATTGTTTACATAACCATGGCATTCCGTATTCCGAACATGTTTCATGCATCACGGATTCCTCAAACATGCATTTCTGAGCTGTGAACATTCGCATGACAGATGTTTCAACCACCAAACAAGTTACTGATTCACTTTGAAATAGTTCCTTGGACTTCCTTGCTTCTCCTACCACCAGTTTCAAGAATCACACTTTGATCCCAGAAAAACCCTCTTGGAGCGAATTCTACCCTAGAGATATGTAATTTGAATAGATTCCTTCAACATGATATTCCGTGTTCCGTACATGTTACATGCATGACGGATTCGACAAACATGCATTCCTGAGTTGTGAGCATGTGGATTACTGATTTTTCATCCTCTATAAAAGGAATAATTTCATATAGACTCGTGTACACATTTTCACAAGCTTTCCCTAACACAAGTTTCGAATTCGTTCATTTTTCACAGAAGAATACTTCTGGAGTGTATTCAACCTAATAGATACATAATTTACATGAATTCCATCAACATGGCATTCCGGGTTCCGTACATGATACATGCATGACAGATTCGAGAAACATGCGTTTCTGAGTTGTGAGCATGTGGATTAGTGAACTTTCATCCACCAAAGAAGGCATATATTACACTTTGAAATATTTACTCTGACTTCATAAGTTTTTTGTATCACCAGGTTCTAAAATCGCACATTTGGCAGTAGAAAACACTCTTTGAGCGAATTCTCACCAATACACATGTAATTTACATTGTTTACATAACCATGGCATTCCGTATTCCGAACATGATTCATGCATCACGGATTCCTCAAACATGCATTTCTGAGCTGTGAACATGCGCATGACAGATGTTTCAACCACCAAACAAGTTACTTATGCACTTTGAAATAGTTCCTTGGACTTCATTGCTTCTCCTATCACCAGTTTCAAGAATCACACTTTGATCCCAGAAAAACCCTCTTGGAGCGAATTCTACCCTAGACATATGTAATTTGAATAGATTCCTTCAACATGATATTCCGTGTTCCGTACATGTTACATGCAAGACGAATTCGACAAACATGCATTCCTGAGTTGTGAGCATGTGGATTACTGATTTTTCATCCTCTATAAAAGGAATAATTTCATATAGACTCGTGTACACATTTTCACAAGCTTTCCCTAACACAAGTTTCGAATTCGTTCATTTTTCACAGAAGAATACTTCTGGAGTGTATTCAACCTAATAGATATATAATTTACATGAATTCCATCAACATGGGATTCCGGGTTCCGTACATGATACATGCATGACGGATTCGAGAAACATGCGTTTCTGAGTTGGGAGCATGTGGATTAGTGAACTTTCATCCACCAAAGAAGGCATATATTACACTTTGAAATATTTACTCTGACTTCATAAGTTTTTTGTATCACCAGGTTCTAAAATCGGACATTTGGCAGTAGAAAACACTCTTTGAGCGAATTCTCACCAATACACATGTAATTTACATTGTTTACATAACCATGGCCTTCCGTATTCCGAACATGTTTCATGCATCACGGATTCCTCAAACATGCATTTCTGAGCTGTGAACATGCGCATGACAGATGTTTCAACCACCAAACAAGTTACTTATGCACTTTTAAATAGATCCTTGGACTTCGTTGCTTCTCCTACCACCAGTTTCAAGAATCACACTTTCATCCCAGAAAAACCCTCTTGGAGCGAATTCTACCCTAGAGATATGTAATTTGAATAGATTCCTTCAACATGATATTCCGTGTTCCGTACATGTTACATGCATGACGGATTCGACAAACATGCATTCCTGAGTTGTGAGCATGTGGATTACTGATTTTTCACCCTCAATAAAAGGAATAATTTCATATAGACTCGTGTACACATTTTCACTAGCTTTCCCTAACAGAAGTTTCGAATTCGTTCATTTTTCACAGAAGAACACTTCTGGAGTGTATTCAACCTAATAGATATATAATTTACATGAATTCCATCAACATGGCATTCCGGGTTCCGTACATGATACATGCATGACGGATTCGAGAAACATGCGTTTCTGAGTTGTGAGCATGTGGATTAGTGAACTTTCATCCACCAAAGAAGGCATATATTACACTTTGAAATATTTACTCTGACTTCATAATTTTTTTGTATCACCAGGTTCTAAAATCGGACATTTGGCAGTAGAAAACACTCTTTGAGCGAATTCTCACCAATACAAATGTAATTTACATTGTTTGCATAACCATGGCATTCCGTATTCCGAACATGTTTTATGCATTACGGATTCCTCAAACATGCATTTCTGAGCTGTGAACATGCGCATGACAGATATTTCAACCACCAAACAAGTTACTTATGCACTTTGAAATAGTTCCTTGGACTTCGTTGCTTCTCCTATCACCAGTTTCAAGAATCACACTTTGATCCCAGAAAAACCCTCTTGGTGCGAATACTACCCTAGAGATATGTAATTTGAATAGATTCCTTCAACATGATATTCCGTGTTCCGTACATGTTACATGCATGACGGATTCGACAAACATGCATTCCTGAGTTGTGAGCATGTGGATTACTGATTTTTCACCCTCTATAAAAGGAATAATTTCATATAGACTCGTGTACACATTTTCACAAGCTTTCCCTAACACAAGTTTCGAATTCGTTCATTTTTCACAGAAGAACACTTCTGGAGTGTATTCAACCTAATAGATATATAATTTACATGAATTCCATCAACATGGCATTCCGGGTTCCGTACATGATACATGCATGACGGATTCGAGAAACATGCGTTTCTGAGTTGTGAGCATGTGGATTAGTGAACTTTCATCCACCAAAGAAGGCGTATATTACACTTTGAAATATTTACTCTGACTTCATAAGTTTTTTGTATCACCAGGTTCTAAAATCGGACATTTGTCAGTAGAAAACACTCTTTGAGCGAATTCTCACCAATACACATGTAACTTACATTGTTAACATAACCATGGCATTCCGTATTCCGAACATGTTTCATGCATCACGGATTCCTCAAACATGCATTTCTGAGCTGTGAACATGCGCATGACAGATGTTTCAACCACCAAACAAGTTACTTATGCACTTTGAAATAGTTCCTTGGACTTCGTTGCTTCTCCTATCACCAGTTTCAAGAATCACACTTTGATCCCAGAAAAACCCTCTTGGAGCGAATTCTACCCTAGAGATATGTAATTTGAATAGATTCCTTCAACATGATATTCCGTGTTCCGTACATGTTACATGCATGACGGATTCGACATACATGCATTCCTGAGTTGTGAGCATGTGGATTACTTATTTTTCATCCTCTATAAAAGGAATAATTTCATATAGAATCGTGTACACATTTTCACAAACTTTCCCTAACACAAGTTTCGAATTCGTTCATTTTTCACAGAAGAACACTTCTGGAGTGTATTCAACCTAATAGATATATAATTTACATGAATTCCATCAACATGGCATTCCGGGTTCCGTACATGATACATGCATGACGAATTCGAGAAACATGCGTTTCTGAGTTGTGAGCATGTGGATTAGTGAACTTTCATCCACCAAAGAAGGCATATATTACACTTTGAAATATTTACTCTGACTTCATAAGTTTTTTGTATCACCAGGTTCTAAAATCGGACATTTGTCAGTAGAAAACCCTCTTTGAGCGAATTCTCACCAATACACATGTAATTTACATTGTTTGCATAACCATGGCATTCGGTATTCCGAACATGTTTCATGCATCACGGATTCCTCAAACATGCATTTCTGAGCTGTGAACATGCGCATGACAGATGTTTCAACCACCAAACATGTTACTTATGCACTTTGAAATAGTTCCTTGGACTTCGTTGCTTCTCCTACCACCAGTTTCAAGAATCACACTTTGATCCCAGAAAAACCCTCTTGGAGCGAATTCTACCCTAGAGATATGTAATTTGAATAGATTCCTTCAACATGATATTCCGTGTTCCGTATATGTTACATGCATGACGGATTCGACAAACATGCATTCCTGAGTTGTGAGCATGTGGATTACTGATTTTTCACCCTCTATAAAAGGAATAATTTCATATAGACTCGTGTACACATTTTCACAAGCTTTCCCTAACACAAGTTTCGAATTCATTCATTTTTCACAGAAGAACGATTCTGGAGTGTATTCAACCTAATAGATATATAATTTACATGAATTTCATCAACATGGCATTCCGGGTTCCGTACATGATACATGCATGACGGATTCGAGAAACATGCGTTTCTGAGTTGTGAGCATGTGGATTAGTGAACTTTCATCCACCAAAGAAGGCATATATTACACTTTGAAATATTTACTCTGACTTCATAAGTTTTTTGTATCACCAGGTTCTAAAATCGGACATTTGTCAGTAGAAAACACTCTTTGAGCGAATTCTCACCAATACACATGTAATTTACATTGTTTGCATAACCATGGCATTCCGTATTCCGAACATGTTTCATGCATCACGGATTCCTCAAACATGCATTTCTGAGCTGTGAACATGCGCATGACAGATGTTTCAACCACCAAACAATTTACTTATACACTTTGAAATAGTTCCTTGGACTTCGTTGCTTCTCCTACCACCAGTTTCAAGAATCACACTTTGATCCCAGAAAAACCCTCTTGGAGCGAATTCTACCCTAGAGATATGTAATTTGAATAGATTCCTTCAACATGATATTCCGTGTTCCGTATATGTTACATGCATGACGGATTCGACAAACATGCATTCCTGAGTTGTGAGCATGTGGATTACTGATTTTTCATCCTCTATAAAAGGAATAATTTCATATAGACTCGTGTACACATTTTCACAATCTTTCCCTAACACAAGTTTCGAATTCGTTCATTTTTCACAGAAGAACACTTCTGGAGTGTATTCAACCTAATAGATATATAATTTACATGAATTCCATCAACATGGCATTCCGGGTTCCGTACATGATACATGCATGACGGATTCGAGAAACATGCGTTTCTGAGTTGTGAGCATGTGGATTCGTGAACTTTCATCCACCAAAGAAGGCATATATTACACTTTGAAATATTTACTCTGACTTCATAAGTTTTTTGTATCACCAGGTTCTAAAATCGGACATTTGGCAGTAGAAAACACTCTTTGAGCGAATTCTCACCAATACACATGTAATTTACATTGTTTGCATAACCATGGCATTCCGTATTCCGAACATGTTTCATGCATCACGGATTCCTCAAACATGCATTTCTGAGCTGTGAACATGCGCATGACAGATGTTTCAACCACCAAACAAATTACTTATGCACTTTGAAATAGTTCCTTGGACTTCGTTGCTTCTCCTATCACCAGTTTCAAGAATCACACTTTGATCCCAGAAAAACCCTCTTGGAGCGAATTCTACCCTAGAGATATGTAATTTGAATACATTCCTTCAACATAATATTCCGTGTTCTGTACATGTTACATGCATGACGGATTCGACAAACATGCATTCCTGAGTTGTGAGCATGTGGATTACTGATTTTTCACCCTGTATAAAAGGAATAATTTCATATAGAATCGTGTACACATTTTCACAAGCTTTCCCTAACACAAGTTTCGAATTCGTTCATTTTTCACAGAAGAATACTTCTGGAGTGTATTCAACCTAAGAGATATATAATTTACATGAATTCCATCAACATGGCATTCCGGGTTCCGTACATGATACATGCATGACGGATTCGAGAAACATGCGTTTCTGAGTTGTGAGCATGTGGATTAGTGAACTTTCATCCACCAAAGAAGGCATATATTACACTTTGAAATATTTTCTCTGTCTTCATAAGTTTTTTGTATCACCAGGTTCTAAAATCGGACATTTGGCAGTAGAAAACACTCTTTGAGCGAATTCTCACCAGTACACATGTAATTTACATTGTTTGCATAACCATGGCATTCTGTATTCCGAACATGGTTCATGCATCACGGATTCCTCAAACATGCATTTCTGAGCTGTGAACATGCGCATGACAGATGTTTCAACCACCAAACAAGTTACTTATGCACTTTGAAATAGTTCCTTGGACTTCGTTGCTTCTCCTATCACCAGTTTCAAGAATCACACTTTGATCCCAGAAAAACCCTCTTGGAGCGAATTCTACCCTAGAGATATGTAATTTGAATAGATTCCTTCAACATGATATTCCGTGTTCCGTACATGTTACATGCATGACGGATTCGACAAACATGCATTCCTGAGTTGTGAGCATGTGGATTACTGATTTTTCACCCTCTATAAAAGGAATAATTTCATATAGACTCGTGTACACATTTTCACAAGCTTTCCCTAACACAAGTTTAGAATTCGTTCATTTTTCACAGAAGAACACTTCTGGAGTGTATTCAACCTAATAGATATATAATTTACATGAATTCCAACAACATGGCATTCCGGGTTCCGTACATGATACATGCATGACGGATTCCAGAAACATGCGTTTCTGAGTTGTGAGCATGTGGATTAGTGAACTTTCATCCACCAAAGAAGGCATATATTACACTTTGAAATATTTTCTCTGACTTCATAAGTTTTTTGTATCACCAGGTTCTAAAATCGGACATTTGGCAGTAGAAAACACTCTTTGAGCGAATTCTCACCAGTACACATGTAATTTACATTGTTTGCATAACCATGGCATTCTGTATTCCGAACATGTTTCATGCATCACGGATTCCTCAAACATGCATTTCTGAGCTGTGAACATGCGCATGACAGATGTTTCAACCACCAAACAAGTTACTTATGCACTTTGAAATAGTTCCTTGGACTTCGTTGCTTCTCCTATCACCAGTTTCAAGAATCACACTTTGATCCCAGAAAAACCCTCTTGGAGCGAATTCTACCCTAGAGATATGTAATTTGAATAGATTCCTTCAACATGATATTCCGTATTCCGTACATGTTACATGCATGACGGATTCGACAAACATGCATTCCTGAGTTGTGAGCATGTGGATTACTGATTTTTCACCCTCTATAAAAGGAATAATTTCATATAGATTCGTGTACACATTTTCAAAAGCTTTCCCTAACACAAGTTTCGAATTCGTTCATTTTTCACAAAAGAATACTTCTGGAGTGTATTCAACCTAATAGATATATAATTTACATGAATTCCATCAACATGGGATTCCGGGTTCCGTACATGATACATGCATGACGGATTCGAGAAACATGCGTTTCTGAGTTGTGAGCATGTGGATTAGTGAACTTTCATCCACCAAAGAAGGCATATATTACACTTTGAAATATTTACTCTGACTTCATAAGTTTTTTGTATCACCAGGTTCTAAAATCGGACATTTGGCAGTAGAAAACTCTCTTTGAGCGAATTCTCACCAATACACATGTAATTTACATTGTTTACATAACCATGGCATTCCGTATTCCGAACATGTTTCATGCATCACGGATTCCTCAAACATGCATTTCTGAGCTGTGAACATTCGCATGACAGATGTTTCAACCACCAAACAAGTTACTTATGCACTTTGAAATAGTTCCTTGGACTTCGTTGCTTCTCCTATCACCAGTTTCAAGAATCACACTTTGATCCCAGAAAAACCCTCTTGGAGCGAATTCTACCCTAGAGATATGTAATTTGAATAGATTCCTTCAACATGATATTCCGTGTTCCGTACATGTTACATGCATGACGGATTCGACAAACATGCATTCCTGAGTTGTGAGCATGTGGATTACTGATTTTTCACCCTCTATAAAAGGAATAATTTCATATAGACTCGTGTACACATTTTCACAAGCTTTCCCTAACACAAGTTTAGAATTCGTTCATTTTTCACAGAAGAATACTTCTGGAGTGTATTCAACCTAATAGATATATAATTTACATGAATTCCATCAACATGGCATTCCGGGTTCCGTACATGATACATGCATGACGGATTCCAGAAACATGCGTTTCTGAGTTGTGAGCATGTGGATTAGTGAACTTTCATCCACCAAAGAAGGCATATATTACACTTTGAAATATTTTCTCTGACTTCATAAGTTTTTTGTATCACCAGGTTCTAAAATCGGACATTTGGCAGTAGAAAACACTCTTTGAGCGAATTCTCACCAGTACACATGTAATTTACATTGTTTGCATAACCATGGCATTCTGTATTCCGAACATGTTTCATGCATCACGGATTCCTCAAACATGCATTTCTGAGCTGTGAACATGCGCATGACAGATGTTTCAACCACCAAACAAGTTACTTATGCACTTTGAAATAGTTCCTTGGACTTCGTTGCTTCTCCTATCACCAGTTTCAAGAATCACACTTTGATCCCAGAAAAACCCTCTTGGAGCGAATTCTACCCTAGAGATATGTAATTTGAATAGATTCCTTCAACATGATATTCCGTGTTCCGTACATGTTACATGCATGACGGATTCGACAAACATGCATTCCTGAGTTGTGAGCATGTGGATTACTGATTTTTCACCCTCTATAAAAGGAATAATTTCATATAGACTCGTGTACACATTTTCAAAAGCTTTCCCTAACACAAGTTTCGAATTCGTTCATTTTTCACAAAAGAATACTTCTGGAGTGTATTCAACCTAATAGATATATAATTTACATGAATTCCATCAACATGGGATTCCGGGTTCCGTACATGATACATGCATGACGGATTCGAGAAACATGCGTTTCTGAGTTGTGAGCATGTGGATTAGTGAACTTTCATCCACCAAAGAAGGCATATATTACACTTTGAAATATTTACTCTGACTTCATAAGTTTTTTGTATCACCAGGTTATAAAATCGGACATTTGGCAGTAGAAAACTCTCTTTGAGCGAATTCTCACCAATACACATGTAATTTACATTGTTTACATAACCATGGCATTCCGTATTCCGAACATGTTTCATGCATCACGGATTCCTCAAACATGCATTTCTGAGCTGTGAACATGCGCATGACAGATGTTTCAACCACCAAACAAGTTACTGATTCACTTTGAAATAGTTCCTTGGACTTCCTTGCTTCTCCTACCACCAGTTTCAAGAATCACACTTTGATCCCTGAAAAACCCTCTTGGAGCGAATTCTACCCTAGAGATATGTAATTTGAATAGATTCCTTCAACATGATATTCCGTGTTCCGTACATGTTACATGCATGACGGATTCGACAAACATGCATTCCTGAGTTGTGAGCATGTGGATTACTGATTTTTCACCCTCTATAAAAGGAATAATTTCATATAGACTCGTGTACACATTTTCACAAGCTTTCCCTAACACATGTTTAGAATTCGTTCATTTTTCACAGAAGAACACTTCTGGAGTGTATTCAACCTAATAGATATATAATTTACATGAATTCCATCAACATGGCATTCCGGGTTCCGTACATGATACATGCATGACGGATTCCAGAAACATGCGTTTCTGAGTTGTGAGCATGTGGATTAGTGAACTTTCATCCACCAAAGAAGGCATATATTACACTTTGAAATATTTTCTCTGACTTCATAAGTTTTTTGTATCACCAGGTTCTAAAATCGGACATTTGGCAGTAGAAAACACTCTTTGAGCGAATTCTCACCAGTACACATGTAATTTACATTGTTTGCATAACCATGGCATTCTGTATTCCGAACATGTTTCATGCATCACGGATTCCTCAAACATGCATTTCTGAGCTGTGAACATGCGCATGACAGATGTTTCAACCACCAAACAAGTTACTTATGCACTTTGAAATAGTTCCTTGGACTTCGTTGCTTCTCCTATCACCAGTTTCAAGAATCACACTTTGATCCCAGAAAAACCCTCTTGGAGCGAATTCTACCCTAGAGATATGTAATTTGAATAGATTCCTTCAACATGATATTCCGTATTCCGTACACGTTACATGCATGACGGATTCGACAAACATGCATTCCTGAGTTGTGAGCATGTGGATTACTGATTTTTCACCCTCTATAAAAGGAATAATTTCATATAGATTCGTGTACACATTTTCAAAAGCTTTCCCTAACACAAGTTTCGAATTCGTTCATTTTTCACAAAAGAATACTTCTGGAGTGTATTCAACCTAATAGATATATAATTAACTTGAATTCCATCAACATGGGATTCCGGGTTCCGTACATGATACATGCATGACGGATTCGAGAAACATGCGTTTCTGAGTTGTGAGCATGTGGATTAGTGAACTTTCATCCACCAAAGAAGGCATATATTACACTTTGAAATATTTACTCTGACTTCATAAGTTTTTTGTATCACCAGGTTCTAAAATCGGACATTTGGCAGTAGAAAACTCTCTTTGAGCGAATTCTCACCAATACACATGTAATTTACATTGTTTACATAACCATGGCATTCCGTATTCCGAACATGTTTCATGCATCACGGATTCCTCAAACATGCATTTCTGAGCTGTGAACATTCGCATGACAGATGTTTCAACCACCAAACAAGTTACTTATGCACTTTGAAATAGTTCCTTGGACTTCGTTGCTTCTCCTATCACCAGTTTCAAGAATCACACTTTGATCCCAGAAAAACCCTCTTGGAGCGAATTCTACCCTAGAGATATGTAATTTGAATAGATTCCTTCAACATGATATTCCGTGTTCCGTACATGTTACATGCATGACGGATTCGACAAACATGCATTCCTGAGTTGTGAGCATGTGGATTACTGATTTTTCACCCTCTATAAAAGGAATAATTTCATATAGACTCGTGTACACATTTTCACAAGCTTTCCCTAACACAAGTTTAGAATTCGTTCATTTTTCACAGAAGAATACTTCTGGAGTGTATTCAACCTAATAGATATATAATTTACATGAATTCCATCAACATGGCATTCCGGGTTCCGTACATGATACATGCATGACGGATTCCAGAAACATGCGTTTCTGAGTTGTGAGCATGTGGATTAGTGAACTTTCATCCACCAAAGAAGGCATATATTACACTTTGAAATATTTTCTCTGACTTCATAAGTTTTTTGTATCACCAGGTTCTAAAATCGGACATTTGGCAGTAGAAAACACTCTTTGAGCGAATTCTCACCAGTACACATGTAATTTACATTGTTTGCATAACCATGGCATTCTGTATTCCGAACATGTTTCATGCATCACGGATTCCTCAAACATGCATTTCTGAGCTGTGAACATGCGCATGACAGATGTTTCAACCACCAAACAAGTTACTTATGCACTTTGAAATAGTTCCTTGGACTTCGTTGCTTCTCCTATCACCAGTTTCAAGAATCACACTTTGATCCCAGAAAAACCCTCTTGGAGCGAATTCTACCCTAGAGATATGTAATTTGAATAGATTCCTTCAACATGATATTCCGTGTTCCGTACATGTTACATGAATGACGGATTCGACAAACATGCATTCCTGAGTTGTGAGCATGTGGATTACTGATTTTTCACCCTCTATAAAAGGAATAATTTCATATAGACTCGTGTACACATTTTCAAAAGCTTTCCCTAACACAAGTTTCGAATTCGTTCATTTTTCACAAAAGAATACTTCTGGAGTGTATTCAACCTAATAGATATATAATTTACATGAATTCCATCAACATGGGATTCCGGGTTCCGTACATGATACATGCATGACGGATTCGAGAAACATGCGTTTCTGAGTTGTGAGCATGTGGATTAGTGAACTTTCATCCACCAAAGAAGGCATATATTACACTTTGAAATATTTACTCTGACTTCATAAGTTTTTTGTATCACCAGGTTCTAAAATAGGACATTTGGCAGTAGAAAACTCTCTTTGAGCGAATTCTCACCAATACACATGTAATTTACATTGTTTACATAACCATGGCATTCCGTATTCCGAACATGTTTCATGCATCACGGATTCCTCAAACATGCATTTCTGAGCTGTGAACATTCGCATGACAGATGTTTCAACCACCAAACAAGTTACTGATTCACTTTGAAATAGTTCCTTGGACTTCCTTGCTTCTCCTACCACCAGTTTCAAGAATCACACTTTGATCCCTGAAAAACCCTCTTGGAGCGAATTCTACCCTAGAGATATGTAATTTGAATAGATTCCTTCAACATGATATTCCGTGTTCCGTACATGTTACATGCATGACGGATTCGACAAACATGCATTCCTGAGTTGTGAGCATGTGGATTACTGATTTTTCATCCTCTATAAAAGGAATAATTTCATATAGACTCTGTACACATTTTCACAAGCTTTCCCTAACACAAGTTTCGAATTCGTTCATTTTTCACAGAAGAATACTTCTGGAGTGTATTCAACCTAATAGATATATAATTTACATGAATTCCATCAACATGGCATTCCGGGTTCCGTACATGATACATGCATGACGGATTCGAGAAACATGCGTTTCTGAGTTTTGAGCATGTGGATTAGTGAACTTTCATCCACCAAAGAAGGCATATATTACACTTTGAAATATTTACTCTGACTTCATAAGTTTTTTGTATCACCAGGTTCTAAAATCGGACATTTGGCAGTAGAAAACACTCTTTGAGCGAATTCTCACCAATACAAATGTAATTTACATTGTTTACATAACCATGGCATTCCGTATTCCGAACATGATTCATGCATCACGGATTCCTCAAACATGCATTTCTGAGCTGTGAACATGCGCATGACAGATGTTTCAACCACCAAACAAGTTACTTATGCACTTTGAAATAGTTCCTTGGACTTCGTTGCTTCTCCTATCACCAGTTTCAAGAATCACACTTTGATCGCAGAAAAACCCTCTTGGAGCGAATTCTACCCTAGACATATGTAATTTGAATAGATTCCTTCAACATGATATTCCGTGTTCCGTACATGTTACATGCAAGACGAATTCGACAAACATGCATTCCTGAGTTGTGAGCATGTGGATTACTGATTTTCCACCCTCAATAAAAGGAATAATTTCATATAGACTCGTGTACACATTTTCACTAGCTTTCCCTAACAGAAGTTTCGAATTCGTTCATTTTTCACAGAAGAACACTTCTGGAGTGTATTCAACCTAATAGATATATAATTTACATGAATTCCATCAACATGGCATTCCGGGTTCCGTACATGATACATGCATGACGGATTCGAGAAACATGCGTTTCTGAGTTGTGAGCATGTGGATTAGTGAACTTTCATCCACCAAAGAAGGCATATATTACACTTTGAAATATTTACTCTGACTTCATAAGTTTTTTGTATCACCAGGTTCTAAAATCGGACATTTGGCAGTAGAAAACACTCTTTGAGCGAATTCTCACCAATACACATGTAACTTACATTGTTTACATAACCATGGCATTCCGTATTCCGAACATGTTTCATGCATCACGGATTCCTCAAACATGCATTTCTGAGCTGTGAACATGCGCATGACAGATGTTTCAACCACCAAACAAGTTACTTATGCACTTTGAAATAGTTCCTTGGACTTCGTTGCTTCTCCTATCACCAGTTTCAAGAATCACACTTTGATCCCAGAAAAACCCTCTTGGAGCGAATTCTACCCTAGAGATATGTAATTTGAATAGATTCCTTCAACATGATATTCCGTGTTCCGTATATGTTACATGCATGACGGATTCGACAAACATGCATTCCTGAGTTGTGAGCATGTGGATTACTGATTTTTCATCCTCTATAAAAGGAATAATTTCATATAGACTCGTGTACACATTTTCACAAGCTTTCCCTAACACAAGTTTCGAATTCGTTCATTTTTCACAGAAGAACACTTCTGGAGTGTATTCAACCTAATAGATATATAATTTACATGAATTCCATCAACATGGCATTCCGGGTTCCGTACATGATACATGCATGACGGATTCGAGAAACATGCGTTTCTGAGTTGTGAGCATGTGGATTAGTGAACTTTCATCCACCAAAGAAGGCATATATTACACTTTGAAATATTTACTCTGACTTCATAAGTTTTTTGTATCACCAGGTTCTAAAATCGGACATTTGGCAGTAGAAAACACTCTTTGAGCGAATTCTCACCAATACACATGTAATTTACATTGTTTGCATAACCATGGCATTCCGTATTCCGAACATGTTTCATGCATCACGGATTCCTCAAACATGCATTTCTGAGCTGTGAACATGCGCATGACAGATGTTTCAACCACCAAACAAGTTACTTATGCACTTTGAAATAGTTCCTTGGACTTCGTTGCTTCTCCTATCACCAGTTTCAAGAATCACACTTTGATCCCAGAAAAACCCTCTTGGAGCGAATTCTACCCTAGAGATATGTAATTTGAATACATTCCTTCAACATATTATTCCGTGTTCCGTACATGTTACATGCATGACGGATTCGACAAACATGCATTCCTGAGTTGTGAGCATGTGGATTACTGATTTTTCACCCTCTATAAAAGGAATAATTTCATATAGAATCGTGTACACATTTTCACAAGCTTTCCCTAACACAAGTTTCGAATTCGTTCATTTTTCACAGAAGAATACTTCTGGAGTGTATTCAACCTAAGAGATATATAATTTACATGAATTCCATCAACATGGCATTCCGGGTTCCGTACATGATACATGCATGACGGATTCGAGAAACATGCGTTTCTGAGTTGTGAGCATGTGGATTAGTGAACTTTCATCCACCAAAGAAGGCATATATTACACTTTGAAATATTTTCTCTGTCTTCATAAGTTTTTTGTATCACCAGGTTCTAAAATCGGACATTTGGCAGTAGAAAACACTCTTTGAGCGAATTCTCACCAGTACACATGTAATTTACATTGTTTGCATAACCATGGCATTCTGTATTCCGAACATGGTTCATGCATCACGGATTCCTCAAACATGCATTTCTGAGCTGTGAACATGCGCATGACAGATGTTTCAACCACCAAACAAGTTACTTATGCACTTTGAAATAGTTCCTTGGACTTCGTTGCTTCTCCTATCACCAGTTTCAAGAATCACACTTTGATCCCAGAAAAACCCTCTTGGAGCGAATTCTACCCTAGAGATATGTAATTTGAATAGATTCCTTCAACATGATATTCCGTGTTCCGTACATGTTACATGCATGACGGATTCGACAAACATGCATTCCTGAGTTGTGAGCATGTGGATTACTGATTTTTCACCCTCTATAAAAGGAATAATTTCATATAGACTCGTGTACACATTTTCACAAGCTTTCCCTAACACAAGTTTCGAATTCGTTCATTTTTCACAGAAGAATACTTCTGGAGTGTATTCAACCTAATAGATATATAATTTACATGAATTCCATCAACATGGCATTCCGGGTTCCGTACATGATACATGCATGACGGATTCCAGAAACATGCGTTTCTGAGTTGTGAGCATGTGGATTAGTGAACTTTCATCCACCAAAGAAGGCATATATTACACTTTGAAATATTTTCTCTGACTTCATAAGTTTTTTGTATCACCAGGTTCTAAAATCGGACATTTGGCAGTAGAAAACACTCTTTGAGTGAATTCTCACCAGTACACATGTAATTTACATTGTTTGCATAACCATGGCATTCTGTATTCCGAACATGGTTCATGCATCACGGATTCCTCAAACATGCATTTCTGAGCTGTGAACATGCGCATGACAGATGTTTCAACCACCAAACAAGTTACTTATGCACTTTGAAATAGTTCCTTGGACTTCGTTGCTTCTCCTATCACCAGTTTCAAGAATCACACTTTGATCCCAGAAAAACCCTCTTGGAGCGAATTCTACCCTAGAGATATGTAATTTGAATAGATTCCTTCAACATGATATTCCGTGTTCCGTACATGTTACATGCATGACGGATTCGACAAACATGCATTCCTGAGTTGTGAGCATGTGGATTACTGATTTTTCACCCTCTATAAAAGGAATAATTTCATATAGACTCGTGTACACATTTTCACAAGCTTTCCCTAACACAAGTTTCGAATTCGTTCATTTTTCACAGAAGACTACTTCTGGAGTGTATTCAACCTAATAGATATATAATTTACATGAATTCCATCAACATGGCATTCCGGGTTCCGTACATGATACATGCATGACGGATTCCAGAAACATGCGTTTCTGAGTTGTGAGCATGTGGATTAGTGAACTTTCATCCACCAAAGAAGGCATATATTACACTTTGAAATATTTACTCTGACTTCATAAGTTTTTTGTATCACCAGGTTCTAAAATCGGACATTTGGCAGTAGAAAACACTCTTTGAGCGAATTCTCACCAATACAAATGTAATTTACATTGTTTACATAACCATGGCATTCCGTATTCCGAACATGATTCATGCATCACGGATTCCTCAAACATGCATTTCTGAGCTGTGAACATGCGCATGACAGATGTTTCAACCACCAAACAAGTTACTTATGCACTTTGAAATAGTTCCTTGGACTTCGTTGCTTCTCCTATCACCAGTTTCAAGAATCACACTTTGATCGCAGAAAAACCCTCTTGGAGCGAATTCTACCCTAGACATATGTAATTTGAATAGATTCCTTCAACATGATATTCCGTGTTCCGTACATGTTACATGCAAGACGAATTCGACAAACATGCATTCCTGAGTTGTGAGCATGTGGATTACTGATTTTTCACCCTCAATAAAAGGAATAATTTCATATAGACTCGTGTACACATTTTCACTAGCTTTCCCTAACAGAAGTTTCGAATTCGTTCATTTTTCACAGAAGAACACTTCTGGAGTGTATTCAACCTAATAGATATATAATTTACATGAATTCCATCAACATGGCATTCCGGGTTCCGTACATGATACATGCATGACGGATTCGAGAAACATGCGTTTCTGAGTTGTGAGCATGTGGATTAGTGAACTTTCATCCACCAAAGAAGGCATATATTACACTTTGAAATATTTACTCTGACTTCATAATTTTTTTGTATCACCAGGTTCTAAAATCGGACATTTGGCAGTAGAAAACACTCTTTGAGCGAATTCTCACCAATACAAATGTAATTTACATTGTTTGCATAACCATGGCATTCCGTATTCCGAACATGTTTTATGCATTACGGATTCCTCAAACATGCATTTCTGAGCTGTGAACATGCGCATGACAGATATTTCAACCACCAAACAAGTTACTTATGCACTTTGAAATAGTTCCTTGGACTTCGTTGCTTCTCCTATCACCAGTTTCAAGAATCACACTTTGATCCCAGAAAAACCCTCTTGGAGCGAATACTACCCTAGAGATATGTAATTTGAATAGATTCCTTCAACATGATATTCCGTGTTCCGTACATGTTACATGCATGACGGATTCGACAAACATGCATTCCTGAGTTGTGAGCATGTGGATTACTGATTTTTCACCCTCTATAAAAGGAATAATTTCATATAGACTCGTGTACACATTTTCACAAGCTTTCCCTAACACAAGTTTCGAATTCGTTCATTTTTCACAGAAGAACACTTCTGGAGTGTATTCAACCTAATAGATATATAATTTACATGAATTCCATCAACATGGCATTCCGGGTTCCGTACATGATACATGCATGACGGATTCGAGAAACATGCGTTTCTGAGTTGTGAGCATGTGGATTAGTGAACTTTCATCCACCAAAGAAGGCATATATTACACTTTGAAATATTTACTCTGACTTCATAAGTTTTTTGTATCACCAGGTTCTAAAATCGGACATTTGGCAGTAGAAAACACTCTTTGAGCGAATTCTCACCAATACACATGTAACTTACATTGTTTACATAACCATGGCATTCCGTATTCCGAACATGTTTCATGCATCACGGATTCCTCAAACATGCATTTCTGAGCTGTGAACATGCGCATGACAGATGTTTCAACCACCAAACAAGTTACTTATGCACTTTGAAATAGTTCCTTGGACTTCGTTGCTTCTCCTATCACCAGTTTCAAGAATCACACTTTGATCCCAGAAAAACCCTCTTGGAGCGAATTCTACCCTAGAGATATGTAATTTGAATAGATTCCTTCAACATGATATTCCGTGTTCCGTACATGTTACATGCATGACGGATTCGACATACATGCATTCCTGAGTTGTGAGCATGTGGATTACTTATTTTTCATCCTCTATAAAAGGAATAATTTCATATAGAATCGTGTACACATTTTCACAAACTTTCCCTAACACAAGTTTCGAATTCGTTCATTTTTCACAGAAGAACACTTCTGGAGTGTATTCAACCTAATAGATATATAATTTACATGAATTCCATCAACATGGCATTCCGGGTTCCGTACATGATACATGCATGACGGATTCGAGAAACATGCGTTTCTGAGTTGTGAGCATGTGGATTAGTGAACTTTCATCCACCAAAGAAGGCATATATTACACTTTGAAATATTTACTCTGACTTCATAAGTTTTTTGTATCACCAGGTTCTAAAATCGGACATTTGGTAGTAGAAAACACTCTTTGAGCGAATTCTCACCAATACACATGTAATTTACATTGTTTGCATAACCATGGCATTCCGTATTCCGAACATGTTTCATGCATCACGGATTCCTCAAACATGCATTTCTGAGTTGTGAACATGCGCATGACAGATGTTTCAACCACCAAACAAGTTACTTATGCACTTTGAAATAGTTCCTTGGACTTCGTTGCTTCTCCTATCACCAGTTTCAAGAATCACACTTTGATCCCAGAAAAACCCTCTTGGAGCGAATTCTACCCTAGAGATATGTAATTTGAATAGATTCCTTCAACATGATATTCCGTGTTCTGTACATGTTACATGCATGACGGATTCGACAAACATGCATTCCTGAGTTGTGAGCATGTGGATTACTGATTTTTCACCCTCTATAAAAGGAATAATTTCATATAGACTCGTGTACACATTTTCACAAGCTTTCCCTAACACAAGTTTCGAATTCGTTCATTTTTCACAGAAGAACACTTCTGGAGTGTATTCAACCTAATAGATATATAATTTACATGAATTCCATCAACATGGCATTCCGGGTTCCGTACATGATACATGCATGACGGATTCAAGAAACATGCGTTTCTGAGTTGTGAGCATGTGGATTAGTGAACTTTCATCCACCAAAGAAGGCATATATTACACTTTGAAATATTTACTCTGACTTCATAAGTTTTTTGTATCACCAGGTTCAAAAATCGGACATTTGTCAGTAGAAAACACTCTTTGAGCGAATTCTCACCAATACACATGTAATTTACATTGTTTGCATAACCATGGCATTCCGTATTCCGAACATGTTTCATGCATCACGGATTCCTCAAACATGCATTTCTGAGCTGTGAACATGCGCATGACAGATGTTTCAACCACCAAACAAGTTACTTATGCACTTTGAAATAGTTCCTTGGACTTCGTTGCTTCTCCTACCACCAGTTTCAAGAATCACACTTTGATCCCAGAAAAACCCTCTTGGAGCGAATTCTACCCTAGAGATATGTAATTTGAATAGATTCCTTCAACATGATATTCCGTGTTCCGTATATGTTACATGCATGACGGATTCGACAAACATGCATTCCTGAGTTGTGAGCATGTGGATTACTGATTTTTCATCCTCTATAAAAGGAATAATTTCATATAGACTCGTGTACACATTTTCACAAGCTTTCCCTAACACAAGTTTCGAATTCGTTCATTTTTCACAGAAGAACACTTCTGGAGTGTATTCAACCTAATAGATATATAATTTACATGAATTCCATCAACATGGCATTCCGGGTTCCGTACATGATACATGCATGACGGATTCGAGAAACATGCGTTTCTGAGTTGTGAGCATGTGGATTAGTGAACTTTCATCCACCAAAGAAGGCATATATTACACTTTGAAATATTTACTCTGACTTCATAAGTTTTTTGTATCACCAGGTTCTAAAATCGGACATTTGGCAGTAGAAAACACTCTTTGAGCGAATTCTCACCAATACACATGTAATTTACATTGTTTGCATAACCATGGCATTCCGTATTCCGAACATGTTTCATGCATCACGGATTCCTCAAACATGCATTTCTGAGCTGTGAACATGCGCATGACAGATGTTTCAACCACCAAACAAGTTACTTATGCACTTTGAAATAGTTCCTTGGACTTCGTTGCTTCTCCTATCACCAGTTTCAAGAATCACACTTTGATCCCAGAAAAACCCTCTTGGAGCGAATTCTACCCTAGAGATATGTAATTTGAATACATTCCTTCAACATATTATTCCGTGTTCCGTACATGTTACATGCATGACGGATTCGACAAACATGCATTCCTGAGTTGTGAGCATGTGGATTACTGATTTTTCACCCTCTATAAAAGGAATAATTTCATATAGAATCGTGTACACATTTTCACAAGCTTTCCCTAACACAAGTTTCGAATTCGTTCATTTTTCACAGAAGAATACTTCTGGAGTGTATTCAACCTAAGAGATATATAATTTACATGAATTCCATCAACATGGCATTCCGGGTTCCGTACATGATACATGCATGACGGATTCGAGAAACATGCGTTTCTGAGTTGTGAGCATGTGGATTAGTGAACTTTCATCCACCAAAGAAGGCATATATTACACTTTGAAATATTTTCTCTGTCTTCATAAGTTTTTTGTATCACCAGGTTCTAAAATCGGACATTTGGCAGTAGAAAACACTCTTTGAGCGAATTCTCACCAGTACACATGTAATTTACATTGTTTGCATAACCATGGCATTCTGTATTCCGAACATGGTTCATGCATCACGGATTCCTCAAACATGCATTTCTGAGCTGTGAACATGCGCATGACAGATGTTTCAACCACCAAACAAGTTACTTATGCACTTTGAAATAGTTCCTTGGACTTCGTTGCTTCTCCTATCACCAGTTTCAAGAATCACACTTTGATCCCAGAAAAACCCTCTTGGAGCGAATTCTACCCTAGAGATATGTAATTTGAATAGATTCCTTCAACATGATATTCCGTGTTCCGTACATGTTACATGCATGACGGATTCGACAAACATGCATTCCTGAGTTGTGAGCATGTGGATTACTGATTTTTCACCCTCTATAAAAGGAATAATTTCATATAGACTCGTGTACACATTTTCACAAGCTTTCCCTAACACAAGTTTCGAATTCGTTCATTTTTCACAGAAGAATACTTCTGGAGTGTATTCAACCTAATAGATACATAATTTACATGAATTCCATCAACATGGCATTCCGGGTTCCGTACATGATACATGCATGACGGATTCCAGAAACATGCGTTTCTGAGTTGTGAGCATGTGGATTAGTGAACTTTCATCCACCAAAGAAGGCATATATTACACTTTGAAATATTTTCTCTGACTTCATAAGTTTTTTGTATCACCAGGTTCTAAAATCGGACATTTGGCAGTAGAAAACACTCTTTGAGCGAATTCTCACCAGTACACATGTAATTTACATTGTTTGCATAACCATGGCATTCTGTATTCCGAACATGGTTCATGCATCACGGATTCCTCAAACATGCATTTCTGAGCTGTGAACATGCGCATGACAGATGTTTCAACCACCAAACAAGTTACTTATGCACTTTGAAATAGTTCCTTGGACTTCGTTGCTTCTCCTATCACCAGTTTCAAGAATCACACTTTGATCCCAGAAAAACCCTCTTGGAGCGAATTCTACCCTAGAGATATGTAATTTGAATAGATTCCTTCAACATGATATTCCGTGTTCCGTACATGTTACATGCATGACGGATTCGACAAACATGCATTCCTGAGTTGTGAGCATGTGGATTACTGATTTTTCACCCTCTATAAAAGGAATAATTTCATATAGACTCGTGTACACATTTTCACAAGCTTTCCCTAACACAAGTTTCGAATTCGTTCATTTTTCACCGAAGACTACTTCTGGAGTGTATTCAACCTAATAGATATATAATTTACATGAATTCCATCAACATGGCATTCCGGGTTCCGTACATGATACATGCATGACGGATTCCAGAAACATGCGTTTCTGAGTTGTGAGCATGTGGATTAGTGAACTTTCATCCACCAAAGAAGGCATATATTACACTTTGAAATATTTACTCTGACTTCATAAGTTTTTTGTATCACCAGGTTCTAAAATCGGACATTTGGCAGTGGAAAACACTCTTTGAGTGAATTCTCACCAATACACATGTAATTTACATTGTTTACATAACCATGGCATTCCGTATTCCGAACATGTTTCATGCATCACGGATTCCTCAAACATGCATTTCTGAGCTGTGAACATGCGCGTGACAGATGTTTCAACCACCAAACAAGTTACTTATGCACTTTGAAATAGTTCCTTGGACTTCGTTGCTTCTCCTATCACCAGTTTCAAGAATCACACTTTGATCCCAGAAAAACCCTCTTGGAGCGAATTCTACCCTAGAGATATGTAATTTGAATAGATTCCTTCAACATGATATTCCGTGTTCCGTACATGTTACATGCATGACGGATTCGACATACATGCATTCCTGAGTTGTGACCATGTGGATTACTGATTTTTCATCCTCTATAAAAGGAATAATTTCATATAGACTCGTGTACACATTTTCACAAGCTTTCCCTAACACAAGTTTCGAATTCGTTCTTTTTTCACAGAACAATACTTCTGGATTGTATTCAACCTAATAGATATATAATTTACATGAATTCCATCAACATGGCATTCCGGGTTCCGTACATGATACATGCATGACGGATTCGAGAAACATGCGTTTCTGAGTTGTGAGCATGTGGATTAGTGAACTTTCATCCACCAAAGAAGGCATATATTACACTTTGAAATATTTACTCTGACTTCATAAGTTTTTTGTATCACCAGGTTCTAAAATCGGACATTTGGCAGTGGAAAACACTCTTTGAGCGAATTCTACCAATACACATGTAATTTACATTGTTTACATAACCATGGCATTCCGTATTCCGAACATGTTTCATGCATCACGGATTCCTCAAACATGCATTTCTGAGCTGTGAACATGCGCATGACAGATGTTTCAACCACCAAACAAGTTACTTATGCACTTTGAAATAGTTCCTTGGACTTCATTGCTTCTCCTATCACCAGTTTCAAGAATCACACTTTGATCCCAGAAAAACCCTCTTGGAGCGAATTCTACCCTAGAGATATGTAATTTGAATAGATTCCTTCAACATGATATTCCGTGTTCCGTACATGTTACATGCATGACGGATTCGACATACATGCATTCCTGAGTTGTGAGCATGTGGATTACTGATTTTTCATCCTCTATAAAAGGAATAATTTCATATAGACTCGTGTACACATTTTCACAAGCTTTCCCTAACACAAGTTTCGAATTCGTTCATTTTTCACAGAACAATACTTCTGGATTGTATTCAACCTAATAGATATATAATTTACATGAATTCCATCAACATGGCATTCCGGGTTCCGTACATGATACATGCATGACGGATTCGAGAAACATGCGTTTCTGAGTTGTGAGCATGTGGATTAGTGAACTTTCATCCACCAAAGAAGGCATATATTACACTTTGAAATATTTACTGTGACTTCATAAGTTTTTTGTATCACCAGGTTCTCAAATCGGACATTTGGCAGTAGAAAACACTCTTTGAGCGAATTCTCACCAATACACATGTAATTTACATTGTTTACATAACCATGGCATTCCGTATTCCAAACATGTTTCATGCATCACGGATTCCTCAAACATGCATTTCTGAGCTGTGAACATGCGCATGACAGATGTTTCTACCACCAAACAAGTTATTATGCACTTTGAAATAGTTCCTTGGACTTCGTTGCTTCTCCTATCACCAGTTTCAAGAATCACACTTTGATCCCAGAAAAACCCTCTTGGAGCGAATTCTACCCTAGAGATATGTAATTTGAATAGATTCCTTCAACATGATATTCCGTGTTCCGTACATGTTACATGCATGACGGATTCGACATACATGCATTCCTGAGTTGTGACCATGTGGATTACTGATTTTTCATCCTCTATAAAAGGAATAATTTCATATAGACTCGTGTACACATTTTCACAAGCTTTCCCTAACACAAGTTTCGAATTCGTTCATTTTTCACAGAAGAATACTTCTGGAGTGTATTCAACCTAATAGATATATAATTTACATGAATTCCATCAACATGGCATTCCGGGTTCCGTACATGATACATGCATGACGGATTCGAGAAACATGCGTTTCTGAGTTGTGAGCATGTGGATTAGTGAACTTTCATCCACCAAAGAAGGCATATATTACACTTTGAAATATTTACTCTGACTTCATAAGTTTTTTGTATCACCAGGTTCTAAAATCGGACATTTGGCAGTGGAAAACACTCTTTGAGCGAATTCTCACCAATACACATGTAATTTACATTGTTTACATAACCATGGCATTCCGTATTCCGAACATGTTTCATGCATCACGGATTCCTCAAACATGCATTTCTGAGCTGTGAACATGCGCGTGACAGATGTTTCAACCACCAAACAAGTTACTTATGCACTTTGAAATATTTCCTTGGACTTCGTTGCTTCTCCTATCACCAGTTTCAAGAATCACACTTTGATCCCAGAAAAACCCTCTTGGAGCGAATTCTACCCTAGAGATATGTAATTTGAATAGATTCCTTCAACATGATATTCCGTGTTCCGTACATGTTACATGCATGACGGATTCGACATACATGCATTCCTGAGTTGTGACCATGTGGATTACTGATTTTTCATCCTCTATAAAAGGAATAATTTCATATAGACTCGTGTACACATTTTCACAAGCTTTCCCTAACACAAGTGTCGAATTCGTTCATTTTTCACAGAACAATTGTTCTGGATTGTATTCAACCTAATAGATATATAATTTACATGAATTCCATCAACATGGCATTCCGGGTTCCGTACATGATACATGCATGACGGATTCGAGAAACATGCGTTTCTGAGTTGTGAGCATGTGGATTAGTGAACTTTCATCCACCAAAGAAGGCATATATTACACTTTGAAATATTTACTCTGACTTCATAAGTTTTTTGTATCACCAGGTTCTAAAATCGGACATTTGGCAGTGGAAAACACTCTTTGAGTGAATTCTCACCAATACACATGTAATTTACATTGTTTACATAACCATGGCATTCCGTATTCCGAACATGTTTCATGCATCACGGATTCCTCAAACATTCATTTCTGAGCTGTGAACATGCGCATGACAGATGTTTCAACCAACAAACAAGTTACTTATGCACTTTGAAATAGTTCCTTGGACTTCGTTGCTTCTCCATCACCAGTTTCAAGAATCACACTTTGATCCCAGAAAAACCCTCTTGGAGCGAATTCTACCCTAGAGATATGTAATTTGAATAGATTCCTTCAACATGATATTCCGTGTTCCGTACATGTTACATGCATGACGGATTCGACATACATGCATTCCTGAGTTGTGACCATGTGGATTACTGATTTTTCATCCTCTATAAAAGGAATAATTTCATATAGACTCGTGTACACATTTTCACAAGCTTTCCCTAACACAAGTTTCGAATTCGTTCATTTTTCACAGAAGACTACTTCTGGAGTGTATTCAACCTAATAGATATATAATTTACATGAATTCCATCAACATGGCATTCCGGGTTCCGTACATGATACATGCATGACGGATTCGAGAAACATGCGTTTCTGAGTTGTGAGCATGTGGATTAGTGAACTTTCATCCACCAAAGAAGGCATATATTACACTTTGAAATATTTACTCTGACTTCATAAGTTTTTTGTATCACCAGGTTCTAAAATCGGACATTTGGCAGTGGAAAACACTCTTTGAGTGAATTCTCACCAATACACATGTAATTTACATTGTTTACATAACCATGGCATTCCGTATTCCGAACATGTTTCATGCATCACGGATTCCTCAAACATGCATTTCTGAGCTGTGAACATGCGCGTGACAGATGTTTCAACCACCAAACAAGTTACTTATGCACTTTGAAATAGTTCCTTGGACTTCGTTGCTTCTCCTATCACCAGTATCAAGAATCACACTTTGATCCCAGAAAAACCCTCTTGGAGCGAATTCTACCCTAGAGATATGTAATTTGAATAGATTCCTTCAACATGATATTCCGTGTTCCGTACATGTTACATGCATGACGGATTCGACATACATGCATTCCTGAGTTGTGACCATGTGGATTACTGATTTTTCATCCTCTATAAAAGGAATAATTTCATATAGACTCGTGTACACATTTTCAAAAGCTTTCCCTAACACAAGTTTCGAATTCGTTCATTTTTCACAGAACAATAGTTCTGGATTGTATTCAACCTAATAGATATATAATTTACATGAATTCCATCAACATGGCATTCCGGGTTCCGTACATGATACATGCATGACGGATTCGAGAAACATGCGTTTCTGAGTTGTGAGCATGTGGATTAGTGAACTTTCATCCACCAAAGAAGGCATATATTACACTTTGAAATATTTACTCTGACTTCATAAGTTTTTTGTATCACCAGGTTCTAAAATCGGACATTTGGCAGTGGAAAACACTCTTTGAGCGAATTCTCACCAATACACATGTAATTTACATTGTTTACATAACCATGGCATTCCGTATTCCGAACATGTTTCATGCATCACGGATTCCTCAAACATTCATTTCTGAGCTGTGAACATGCGCATGACAGATGTTTCAACCAACAAACAAGTTACTTATGCACTTTGAAATAGTTCCATGGACTTCGTTGCTTCTCCATCACCAGTTTCAAGAATCACACTTTGATCCCAGAAAAACCCTCTTGGAGCGAATTCTACCCTAGAGATATGTAATTTGAATAGATTCCTTCAACATGATATTCCGTGTTCCGTACATGTTACATGCATGACGGATTCGACATACATGCATTCCTGAGTTGTGACCATGTGGATTACTGATTTTTCATCCTCTATAAAAGGAATAATTTCATATAGACTCGTGTACACATTTTCACAAGCTTTCCCTAACACAAGTTTCGAATTCGTTCATTTTTCACAGAAGACTACTTCTGGAGTTTATTCAACCTAATAGATATATAATTTACATGAATTCCATCAACATGGCATTCCGGGTTCCGTACATGATACATGCATGACGGATTCGAGAAACATGCGTTTCTGAGTTGTGAGCATGTGGATTAGTGAACTTTCATCCACCAAAGAAGGCATATATTACACTTTGAAATATTTACTCTGACTTCATAAGTTTTTTGTATCACCAGGTTCTAAAATCGGACATTTGGCAGTGGAAAACACTCTTTGAGTGAATTCTCACCAATACACATGTAATTTACATTGTTTACATAACCATGGCATTCCGTATTCCGAACATGTTTCATGCATCACGGATTCCTCAAACATGCATTTCTGAGCTGTGAACATGCGCGTGACAGATGTTTCAACCACCAAACAAGTTACTTATGCAGTTTGAAATAGTTCCTTGGACTTCGTTGCTTCTCCTATCACCAGTTTCAAGAATCACACTTTGATCCCAGAAAAACCCTCTTGGAGCGAATTCTACCCTAGAGATATGTAATTTGAATAGATTCCTTCAACATGATATTCCGTGTTCCGTACATGTTACATGCATGACGGATTCGACATACATGCATTCCTGAGTTGTGAGCATGTGGATTACTGATTTTTCATCCTCTATAAAAGGAATAATTTCATATAGACTCGTGTACACATTTTCACAAGCTTTCCCTAACACAAGTTTCGAATTCGTTCATTTTTCACCGAAGACTACTTCTGGAGTGTATTCAACCTAATAGATATATAATTTACATGAATTCCATCAACATGGCATTCCGGGTTCCGTACATGATACATGCATGACGGATTCGAGAAACATGCGTTTCGGAGTTGTGAGCATGTGGATTAGTGAACTTTCATCCACCAAAGAAGGCATATATTACACTTTGAAATATTTACTCTGACTTCATAAGTTTTTTGTATCACCAGGTTCTAAAATCGGACATTTGGCAGTGGAAAACACTCTTTGAGCGAATTCTCACCAATACACATGTAATTTACATTGTTTACATAACCATGGCATTCCGTATTCCGAACATGTTTCATGCATCACGGATTCCTCAAACATGCATTTCTGAGCTGTGAACATGCGCATGACAGATGTTTCAACCACCAAACAAGTTATTATGCACTTTGAAATAGTTCCTTGGACTTCGTTGCTTCTCCTATCACCAGTTTCAAGAATCACACTTTGATCCCAGAAAAACCCTCTTGGAGCGAATTCTACCCTAGAGATATGTAATTTGAATAGATTCCTTCAACATGATATTCCGTGTTCCGTACATGTTACATGCATGACGGATTCGACATACATGCATTCCTGAGTTGTGACCATGTGGATTACTGATTTTTCATCCTCTATAAAAGGAATAATTTCATATAGACTCGTGTACACCTTTTCACAAGCTTTCCCTAACACAAGTTTCGAATTCGTTCATTTTTCACAGAAGAATACTTCTGGAGTGTATTCAACCTAATAGATATATAATTTACATGAATTCCATCAACATGGCATTCCGGGTTCCGTACATGATACATGCATGACGGATTCGAGAAACATGCGTTTCTGAGTTGTGAGCATGTGGATTAGTGAACTTTCATCCACCAAAGAAGGCATATATTACACTTTGAAATATTTACTCTGACTTCATAAGTTTTTTGTATCACCAGGTTCTAAAATCGGACATTTGGCAGTAGAAAACACTCTTTGAGCGAATTCTCACCAATACACATGTAATTTACATTGTTTACATCACCACGGCATTCCGTATTCCGAACATGTTTCATGCATCACGGATTCCTCAAACATGCATTTCTGAGCTGTGAACATGCACATGACAGATGTTTCAACCACCAAACAAGTTACTTATGCACTTTGAAATAGTTCCTTGGACTTCGTTGCTTCTCCTATCACCAGTTTCAAGAATCACACTTTGATCCCAGAAAAACCCTCTTGGATCGAATTCTACCCTAGAGATATGTAATTTGAATAGATTCCTTCAACATGATATTCCGTGTTCCGTACATGTTACATGCATGACGGATTCGACAAACATGCATTCCTGAGTTGAGAGTATGTGGATTACAGATTTTTCATCCTCTATAAAAGGAATAATTTCATATAGACTCGTGTACACATTTTCACAAGCTTTCCCTAACACAAGTTTCGAATTCGTGCTTTTTTCACAGAAGAATACTTCTGGAGTGTATTCAACCTAATAGATATATAATTTACATGAATTCCATCAACATGGCATTCCGGGTTCCGTACATGATACATGCATGACGGATTCGAGAAACATGCGTTTCTGAGTTGTGAGCATGTGGATTAGTGAACTTTCATCCACCAAAGAAGGCATATATTACACTTTGAAATATTTACTCTGAGTTCATAAGTTTTTTGTATCACCAGGATCTAAAATCGGACATTTGGCAGTAGAAAACTCTCTTTGAGCGAATTCTCACCAATACACATGTAATTTACATTGTTTACATAACCATGGCATTCCGTATTCCGAACATGTTTCATGCATCACGGATTCCTCAAACATGCATATCTGAGCTGTGAACATGCGCATGCCAGATGTTTCAACAACCAAAAAAGTTACTTATGCACTTTGAAATATTTCCTTGGACTTCCTTGCTTCTCCTATCACCAGTTTCAAGAATCACAGTTTGATCCCAGAAAAACCTTGTTGGAGCAAAATCTACCCTAGTGATACGTAATTTGAATAGATTCCTTCAACATGATATTCCATGTTCCGTACATGTTACATGCATGACGGATTCGACAAACATGCATTCCTGAGTTGTGAGCATGTGGATTACTGATTTTTCATCCTCTATAAAAGGAATAATTTCATATAGACTCGTGTACACATTTTCACAAGCTTTCCCTAACACAAGTTTCGAATTCGTTCATTTTTCACAGAAGAACACTTCTGGAGTGTATTCAACCTAATAGATATATAATTTACATGAATTCCATCAACATGGCATTCCGGGTTCCGTACATGATACATGCATGACGGATTCGAGAAACATGCGTTTCTGAGTTGTGAGCATGTGGATTAGTGAACTTTCATCCACCAAAGAAGGCATATATTACACTTTGAAATATTTACTCTGACTTCATAAGTTTTTTGTATCACCAGGTTCTAAAATCGGACATTTGGCAGTAGAAAACCCTCTTTGAGCGAATTCTCACCAATACACATGTAATTTACATTGTTTACATAACCATGGCATTCCGTATTCCGAACATGTTTCATGCATCACGGATTCCTCAAACATTCATTTCTGAGCTGTGAACATGCGCATGACAGATGTTTCAACCAACAAACAAGTTACTTATGCACTTTGAAATAGTTCCTTGGACTTCGTTGCTTCTCCATCACCAGTTTCAAGAATCACACTTTGATCCCAGAAAAACCCTCTTGGAGCGAATTCTACCCTAGAGATATGTAATTTGAATAGATTCCTTCAACATGATATTCCGTGTTCCGTACATGTTACATGCATGACGGATTCGACATACATGCATTCCTGAGTTGTGACCATGTGGATTACTGATTTTTCATCCTCTATAAAAGGAATAATTTCATATAGACTCGTGTACACATTTTCACAAGCTTTCCCTAACACAAGTTTCGAATTCGTTCATTTTTCACAGAAGACTACTTCTGGAGTGTATTCAACCTAATAGATATATAATTTACATGAATTCCATCAACATGGCATTCCGGGTTCCGTACATGATACATGCATGACGGATTCGAGAAACATGCGTTTCTGAGTTGTGAGCATGTGGATTAGTGAACTTTCATCCACCAAAGAAGGCATATATTACACTTTGAAATATTTACTCTGACTTCATAAGTTTTTTGTATCACCAGGTTCTAAAATCGGACATTTGGCAGTGGAAAACACTCTTTGAGTGAATTCTCACCAATACACATGTAATTTACATTGTTTACATAACCATGGCATTCCGTATTCCGAACATGTTTCATGCATCACGGATTCCTCAAACATGCATTTCTGAGCTGTGAACATGCGCGTGACAGATGTTTCAACCACCAAACAAGTTACTTATGCACTTTGAAATAGTTCCTTGGACTTCGTTGCTTCTCCTATCACCAGTATCAAGAATCACACTTTGATCCCAGAAAAACCCTCTTGGAGCGAATTCTACCCTAGAGATATGTAATTTGAATAGATTCCTTCAACATGATATTCCGTGTTCCGTACATGTTACATGCATGACGGATTCGACATACATGCATTCCTGAGTTGTGACCATGTGGATTACTGATTTTTCATCCTCTATAAAAGGAATAATTTCATATAGACTCGTGTACACATTTTCAAAAGCTTTCCCTAACACAAGTTTCGAATTCGTTCATTTTTCACAGAACAATAGTTCTGGATTGTATTCAACCTAATAGATATATAATTTACATGAATTCCATCAACATGGCATTCCGGGTTCCGTACATGATACATGCATGACGGATTCGAGAAACATGCGTTTCTGAGTTGTGAGCATGTGGATTAGTGAACTTTCATCCACCAAAGAAGGCATATATTACACTTTGAAATATTTACTCTGACTTCATAAGTTTTTTGTATCACCAGGTTCTAAAATCGGACATTTGGCAGTGGAAAACACTCTTTGAGCGAATTCTCACCAATACACATGTAATTTACATTGTTTACATAACCATGGCATTCCGTATTCCGAACATGTTTCATGCATCACGGATTCCTCAAACATTCATTTCTGAGCTGTGAACATGCGCATGACAGATGTTTCAACCAACAAACAAGTTACTTATGCACTTTGAAATAGTTCCATGGACTTCGTTGCTTCTCCATCACCAGTTTCAAGAATCACACTTTGATCCCAGAAAAACCCTCTTGGAGCGAATTCTACCCTAGAGATATGTAATTTGAATAGATTCCTTCAACATGATATTCCGTGTTCCGTACATGTTACATGCATGACGGATTCGACATACATGCATTCCTGAGTTGTGACCATGTGGATTACTGATTTTTCATCCTCTATAAAAGGAATAATTTCATATAGACTCGTGTACACATTTTCACAAGCTTTCCCTAACACAAGTTTCGAATTCGTTCATTTTTCACAGAAGACTACTTCTGGAGTGTATTCAACCTAATAGATATATAATTTACATGAATTCCATCAACATGGCATTCCGGGTTCCGTACATGATACATGCATGACGGATTCGAGAAACATGCGTTTCTGAGTTGTGAGCATGTGGATTAGTGAACTTTCATCCACCAAAGAAGGCATATATTACACTTTGAAATATTTACTCTGACTTCATAAGTTTTTTGTATCACCAGGTTCTAAAATCGGACATTTGGCAGTGGAAAACACTCTTTGAGTGAATTCTCACCAATACACATGTAATTTACATTGTTTACATAACCATGGCATTCCGTATTCCGAACATGTTTCATGCATCACGGATTCCTCAAACATGCATTTCTGAGCTGTGAACATGCGCGTGACAGATGTTTCAACCACCAAACAAGTTACTTATGCAGTTTGAAATAGTTCCTTGGACTTCGTTGCTTCTCCTATCACCAGTTTCAAGAATCACACTTTGATCCCAGAAAAACCCTCTTGGAGCGAATTCTACCCTAGAGATATGTAATTTGAATAGATTCCTTCAACATGATATTCCGTGTTCCGTACATGTTACATGCATGACGGATTCGACATACATGCATTCCTGAGTTGTGAGCATGTGGATTACTGATTTTTCATCCTCTATAAAAGGAATAATTTCATATAGACTCGTGTACACATTTTCACAAGCTTTCCCTAACACAAGTTTCGAATTCGTTCATTTTTCACCGAAGACTACTTCTGGAGTGTATTCAACCTAATAGATATATAATTTACATGAATTCCATCAACATGGCATTCCGGGTTCCGTACATGATACATGCATGACGGATTCGAGAAACATGCGTTTCGGAGTTGTGAGCATGTGGATTAGTGAACTTTCATCCACCAAAGAAGGCATATATTACACTTTGAAATATTTACTCTGACTTCATAAGTTTTTTGTATCACCAGGTTCTAAAATCGGACATTTGGCAGTGGAAAACACTCTTTGAGCGAATTCTCACCAATACACATGTAATTTACATTGTTTACATAACCATGGCATTCCGTATTCCGAACATGTTTCATGCATCACGGATTCCTCAAACATGCATTTCTGAGCTGTGAACATGCGCATGACAGATGTTTCAACCACCAAACAAGTTATTATGCACTTTGAAATAGTTCCTTGGACTTCGTTGCTTCTCCTATCACCAGTTTCAAGAATCACACTTTGATCCCAGAAAAACCCTCTTGGAGCGAATTCTACCCTAGAGATATGTAATTTGAATAGATTCCTTCAACATGATATTCCGTGTTCCGTACATGTTACATGCATGACGGATTCGACATACATGCATTCCTGAGTTGTGACCATGTGGATTACTGATTTTTCATCCTCTATAAAAGGAATAATTTCATATAGACTCGTGTACACCTTTTCACAAGCTTTCCCTAACACAAGTTTCGAATTCGTTCATTTTTCACAGAAGAATACTTCTGGAGTTTATTCAACCTAATAGATATATAATTTACATGAATTCCATCAACATGGCATTCCGGGTTCCGTACATGATACATGCATGACGGATTCGAGAAACATGCGTTTCTGAGTTGTGAGCATGTGGATTAGTGAACTTTCATCCACCAAAGAAGGCATATATTACACTTTGAAATATTTACTCTGACTTCATAAGTTTTTTGTATCACCAGGTTCTAAAATCGGACATTTGGCAGTAGAAAACACTCTTTGAGCGAATTCTCACCAATACACATGTAATTTACATTGTTTACATCACCACGGCATTCCGTATTCCGAACATGTTTCATGCATCACGGATTCCTCAAACATGCATTTCTGAGCTGTGAACATGCACATGACAGATGTTTCAACCACCAAACAAGTTACTTATGCACTTTGAAATAGTTCCTTGGACTTCGTTGCTTCTCCTATCACCAGTTTCAAGAATCACACTTTGATCCCAGAAAAACCCTCTTGGATCGAATTCTACCCTAGAGATATGTAATTTGAATAGATTCCTTCAACATGATATTCCGTGTTCCGTACATGTTACATGCATGACGGATTCGACAAACATGCATTCCTGAGTTGAGAGTATGTGGATTACAGATTTTTCATCCTCTATAAAAGGAATAATTTCATATAGACTCGTGTACACATTTTCACAAGCTTTCCCTAACACAAGTTTCGAATTCGTGCTTTTTTCACAGAAGAATACTTCTGGAGTGTATTCAACCTAATAGATATATAATTTACATGAATTCCATCAACATGGCATTCCGGGTTCCGTACATGATACATGCATGACGGATTCGAGAAACATGCGTTTCTGAGTTGTGAGCATGTGGATTAGTGAACTTTCATCCACCAAAGAAGGCATATATTACACTTTGAAATATTTACTCTGAGTTCATAAGTTTTTTGTATCACCAGGATCTAAAATCGGACATTTGGCAGTAGAAAACTCTCTTTGAGCGAATTCTCACCAATACACATGTAATTTACATTGTTTACATAACCATGGCATTCCGTATTCCGAACATGTTTCATGCATCACGGATTCCTCAAACATGCATATCTGAGCTGTGAACATGCGCATGCCAGATGTTTCAACAACCAAAAAAGTTACTTATGCACTTTGAAATATTTCCTTGGACTTCCTTGCTTCTCCTATCACCAGTTTCAAGAATCACAGTTTGATCCCAGAAAAACCTTGTTGGAGCAAAATCTACCCTAGTGATACGTAATTTGAATAGATTCCTTCAACATGATATTCCATGTTCCGTACATGTTACATGCATGACGGATTCGACAAACATGCATTCCTGAGTTGTGAGCATGTGGATTACTGATTTTTCATCCTCTATAAAAGGAATAATTTCATATAGACTCGTGTACACATTTTCACAAGCTTTCCCTAACACAAGTTTCGAATTCGTTCATTTTTCACAGAAGAACACTTCTGGAGTGTATTCAACCTAATAGATATATAATTTACATGAATTCCATCAACATGGCATTCCGGGTTCCGTACATGATACATGCATGACGGATTCGAGAAACATGCGTTTCTGAGTTGTGAGCATGTGGATTAGTGAACTTTCATCCACCAAAGAAGGCATATATTACACTTTGAAATATTTACTCTGACTTCATAAGTTTTTTGTATCACCAGGTTCTAAAATCGGACATTTGGCAGTAGAAAACACTCTTTGAGCGTATTCTCACCAATACACATGTAATTTATATTGTTTACATAACCATGGCATTCCGTATTCCGAAGATGATTCATGCATCACGAATTCCTCAAATTGCATTTCTGAGCTGTGAACAAGCACATGACAGATATTTCAACCACCAAACAAGTTACTTATGCACTTTGAAATAGTTCCTTGGACTTCGTTGCTTCTCCTATCACCAGTTTCAGAATGACACTGTGATACCAGAAAAACCCTCTTGGAGCGAATTCTACCCTAGAGATATGTAATTTGAATAGATTCCTTCAACATGATATTCCGTGTTCCGTACATGTTACATGCATGACGGATTCGACAAACATGCATTCCTGAGTTGAGAGCATGTGGATTACTGATTTTTCATCCTCTGTAAAAGGAATAATTTCATATAGACTCGTGTACACATTTTCACAAGCTTTCCCTAACACAAGATTCGAATTCTTTCATTTTTCACAGAAGAATACTTCTGGAGTGTATTGAACCTAATAGATATAGAATTTACATGAATTCCATCAACATGGCATTCCGGGTTCCGTACATGATACATGCATGATGGATTCGAGAAACATGCGTTTCTGAGTTGTGAGCATGTGGATTAGTGAACTTTCATCCACCAAAGAAGGCATATATTACACTTTGAAATATTTACTCTGACTTCATAAGTTTTTTGTATCACCAGGTTCTAAAATCGGACATTTGGCAGTAGAAAACACTCTTTGAGCGAATTCTCACCAATACACATTTAATTTACATTGTTTACATCACCACGGCATTCCGTATTCCGAACATGTTTCATGCATCACGGATTCCTCAAACATGCATTTCTGAGCTGTGAACATGCACATGACAGATGTTTCAACCACCAAACAAGTTACTTATGCACTTTGAAATAGTTCCTTGGACTTCGTTGCTTCTCCTATCACCAGTTTCAAGAATCACACTTTGATCCCAGAAAAACCCTCTTGGAGCGAATTCTACCCTAGAGATATGTAATTTGAATAGATTCCTTCAACATGATATTCCGTGTTCCGTACATGTTACATGCATGACGGATTCGACAAACATGCATTCCTGAGTTGTGAGCATGTGGATTACTGATTTTTCATCCTCTATAAAAGGAATAATTTCATATAGACTCGTGTACACATTTTCACAAGCTTTCCCTAACACAAGTTTCGAATTCGTTCATTTTTCACAGAAGAATACTTCTGGAGTGTATTCAACCTAATAGATATATAATTTACATGAATTCCATCAACATGGCATTCCGGGTTCCGTACATGATACATGCATGACGGATTCGAGAAACATGCGTTTCTGAGTTGTGAGCATGTGGATTAGTGAACTTTCATCCACCAAAGAAGGCATATATTACACTTTGAAATATTTACTCTGACTTCATAAGTTTTTTGTATCACCAGGTTCTAAAATCGGACATTTGGCAGTAGAAAACACTCTTTGAGCGTATTCTCACCAATACACATGTAATTTATATTGTTTACATAACCATGGCATTCCGTATTCCGAAGAAGATTCATGCATCACGAATTCCTCAAATTGCATTTCTGAGCTGTGAACATGCGCATGACAGATGTTTCAACCACCAAACAAGTTACTTATGCACTTTGAAATAGTTCCTTGGACTTCGTTGCTTCTCCTATCACCAGTTTCAAGAATGACACTGTGATACCAGAAAAACCCTCTTGGAGCGAATTCTACCCTAGAGATATGTAATTTGAATAGATTCCTTCAACATGATATTCCGTGTTCCGTACATGTTACATGCATGACGGATTCGACATACATGCATTCCTGAGTTGTGACCATGTGGATTACTGATTTTTCATCCTCTGTAAAAGGAATAATTTCATATAGACTCGTGTACACATTTTCACAAGCTTTCCCTAACACAAGTTTCGAATTCGTTCATTTTTCACAGAAGAATACTTCTGGAGTGTATTCAACCTAATAGATATATAATTTACATGAATTCCATCAACATGGCATTCCGGGTTCCGTACATGATACATGCATGACGGATTCGAGAAACATGCGTTTCGGAGTTGTGAGCATGTGGATTAGTGAACTTTCATCCACCAAAGAAGGCATATATTACACTTTGAAATATTTACTCTGACTTCATAAGTTTTTTGTATCACCAGGTTCTAAAATCGGACATTTGGCAGTGGAAAACACTCTTTGAGCGAATTCTCACCAATACACATGTAATTTACATTGTTTACATAACCATGGCATTCCGTATTCCGAACATGTTTCATGCATCACGGATTCCTCAAACATGCATTTCTGAGCTGTGAACATGCGCATGACAGATGTTTCAACCACCAAACAAGTTATTATGCACTTTGAAATAGTTCCTTGGACTTCGTTGCTTCTCCTATCACCAGTTTCAAGAATCACACTTTGATCCCAGAAAAACCCTCTTGGAGCGAATTCTACCCTAGAGATATGTAATTTGAATAGATTCCTTCAACATGATATTCCGTGTTCCGTACATGTTACATGCATGACGGATTCGACATACATGCATTCCTGAGTTGTGACCATGTGGATTACTGATTTTTCATCCTCTATAAAAGGAATAATTTCATATAGACTCGTGTACACCTTTTCACAAGCTTTCCCTAACACAAGTTTCGAATTCGTTCATTTTTCACAGAAGAATACTTCTGGAGTGTATTCAACCTAATAGATATATAATTTACATGAATTCCATCAACATGGCATTCCGGGTTCCGTACATGATACATGCATGACGGATTCGAGAAACATGCGTTTCTGAGTTGTGAGCATGTGGATTAGTGAACTTTCATCCACCAAAGAAGGCATATATTACACTTTGAAATATTTACTCTGACTTCATAAGTTTTTTGTATCACCAGGTTCTAAAATCGGACATTTGGCAGTAGAAAACACTCTTTGAGCGTATTCTCACCAATACACATGTAATTTATATTGTTTACATAACCATGGCATTCCGTATTCCGAAGATGATTCATGCATCACGAATTCCTCAAATTGCATTTCTGAGCTGTGAACAAGCACATGACAGATATTTCAACCACCAAACAAGTTACTTATGCACTTTGAAATAGTTCCTTGGACTTCGTTGCTTCTCCTATCACCAGTTTCAAGAATGACACTGTGATACCAGAAAAACCCTCTTGGAGCGAATTCTACCCTAGAGATATGTAATTTGAATAGATTCCTTCAACATGATATTCCGTGTTCCGTACATGTTACATGCATGACGGATTCGACAAACATGCATTCCTGAGTTGAGAGCATGTGGATTACTGATTTTTCATCCTCTGTAAAAGGAATAATTTCATATAGACTCGTGTACACATTTTCACAATCTTTCCCTAACACAAGTTTCGAATTCTTTCATTTTTCACAGAAGAATACTTCTGGAGTGTATTGAACCTAATAGATATAGAATTTACATGAATTCCATCAACATGGCATTCCGGGTTCCGTACATGATACATGCATGATGGATTCGAGAAACATGCGTTTCTGAGTTGTGAGCATGTGGATTAGTGAACTTTCATCCACCAAAGAAGGCATATATTACACTTTGAAATATTTACTCTGACTTCATAAGTTTTTTGTATCACCAGGTTCTAAAATCGGACATTTGGCAGTAGAAAACACTCTTTGAGCGAATTCTCACCAATACACATGTAATTTACATTGTTTACATCACCACGGCATTCCGTATTCCGAACATGTTTCATGCATCACGGATTCCTCAAACATGCATTTCTGAGCTGTGAACATGCACATGACAGATGTTTCAACCACCAAACAAGTTACTTATGCACTTTGAAATAGTTCCTTGGACTTCGTTGCTTCTCCTATCACCAGTTTCAAGAATCACACTTTGATCCCAGAAAAACCCTCTTGGAGCGAATTCTACCCTAGAGATATGTAATTTGAATAGATTCCTTCAACATGATATTCCGTGTTCCGTACATGTTACATGCATGACGGATTCGACAAACATGCATTCCTGAGTTGAGAGTATGTGGATTACAGATTTTTCATCCTCTATAAAAGGAATAATTTCATATAGACTCGTGTACACATTTTCACAAGCTTTCCCTAACACAAGTTTCGAATTCGTGCTTTTTTCACAGAAGAATACTTCTGGAGTGTAATCAACCTAATAGATATATAATTTACATGAATTCCATCAACATGGCATTCCGGGTTCCGTACATGATACATGCATGACGGATTCGAGAAACATGCGTTTCTGAGTTGTGAGCATGTGGATTAGTGAACTTTCATCCACCAAAGAAGGCATATATTACACTTTGAAATATTTACTCTGAGTTCATAAGTTTTTTGTATCACCAGGATCTAAAATCGGACATTTGGCAGTAGAAAACACTATTTGAGCGAATTCTCACCAATACACATGTAATTTACATTGTTTACATAACCATGGCATTCCGTATTCCGAACATGTTTCATGCATCACGGATTCCTCAAACATGCATTTCTGAGCTGTGAACATGCGCATGCCAGATGTTTCAACAACCAAAATAGTTACCTATGCACTTTGAAATATTTCCTTGGACTTCCTTGCTTCTCCTATCACCAGTTTCAAGAATCACAGTTTGATCCCAGAAAAACCTTGTTGGAGCAAAATCTACCCTAGTGATACGTAATTTGAATAGATTCCTTCAACATGATATTCCATGTTCCGTACATGTTACATGCATGACGGATTCGACAAACATGCATTCCTGAGTTGTGAGCATGTGGATTACTGATTTTTCATCCTCTATAAAAGGAATAATTTCATATAGACTCGTGTACACATTTTCACAAGCTTTCCCTAACACAAGTTTCGAATTCGTTCATTTTTCACAGAAGAATACTTCTGGAGTGTATTCAACCTAATAGATATATAATTTACATGAATTCCATCAACATGGCATTCCGGGTTCCGTACATGATACATGCATGACGGATTCGAGAAACATGCGTTTCTGAGTTGTGAGCATGTGGATTAGTGAACTTTCATCCACCAAAGAAGGCATATATTACACTTTGAAATATTTACTCTGACTTCATAAGTTTTTTGTATCACCAGGTTCTAAAATCGGACATTTGGCAGTAGAAAACACTCTTTGAGCGTATTCTCACCAATACACATGTAATTTATATTGTTTACATAACCATGGCATTCCGTATTCCGAAGATGATTCATGCATCACGAATTCCTCAAATTGCATTTCTGAGCTGTGAACAAGCACATGACAGATATTTCAACCACCAAACAAGTTACTTATGCACTTTGAAATAGTTCCTTGGACTTCGTTGCTTCTCCTATCACCAGTTTCAAGAATGACACTGTGATACCAGAAAAACCCTCTTGGAGCGAATTCTACCCTAGAGATATGTAATTTGAATAGATTCCTTCAACATGATATTCCGCGTTCCGTACATGTTACATGCATGACGGATTCGACATACATGCATTCCTGAGTTGTGAGCATGTGGATTACTGATTTTTCATCCTCAATAAAAGGAATAATTTCATATAGACTCGTGTACACATTTTCACAAGCTTTCCCTAACACAAGTTTCGAATTCGTTCATTTTTCACAGAAGAATACTTCTGGAGTTTATTCAACCTAATAGATATATAATTTACATGAATTCCATCAACATGGCATTCCGGGTTCCGTACATGATACATGCATGACAGATTCGAGAAACATGCGTTTCTGAGTTGTGAGCATGTGGATTAGTGAACTTTCATCCACCAAAGGAGGCATATATTACACTTTGAAATATTTACTCTGAGTTCATAAGTTTTTTGTATCACCAGGATCTAAAATAGGACATTTGGCAGTAGAAAACACTCTTTGAGCGAATTCTCACCAATACAGATGTAATTTACATTGTTTACATAACCATGGCATTCCGTATTCCGAACATGTTTCATACATCACGGATTCCTCAAACATGCATTTCTGAGCTATGAACATGCGCATGCCAGATGTTTCAACAACCAAAAAAGTTACTTATGCACTTTGAAATATTTCCTTGGACTTCCTTGCTTCTCCTATCACCAGTTTCAAGAATCACAGTTTGATCCCAGAAAAACCTTGTTGGAGCAAAATCTACCCTAGTGATACGTAATTTGAATAGATTCCTTTAACATGATATTCCATGTTCCGTACATGTTACATGCATGACGGATTCGACAAACATGCATTCCTGAGTTGTGAGCATGTGGATTACTGATTTTTCATCCTCTATAAAAGGAATAATTTCATATAGACTCGTGTACACATTTTCACAAGCTTTCCCTAACACAAGTTACGAATTCGTTCATTTTTCACAGAAGAATACTTCTGGAGTTTATTCAACCTAATAGATATATAATTTACATGAATTCCATCAACATGGCATTCCGGGTTCCGTACATGATACATGCATGACGGATTCGAGAAACATGCGTTTCTGAGTTGTGAGCATGTGGATTAGTGAACTTTCATCCACCAAAGAAGGCATATATTACACTTTGAAATATTTACTCTGACTTCATAAGTTTTATGTATCACCAGGTTCTAAAATCGGACATTTGGGAGTAGAAAACACTCTTTGAGCGAATTCTCACCAATACACATGTAATTTACATTGTTTACATAACCATGGCTTTCCGTACTCCGAAGATGATTCATGCATCACGAATTCCTCAAATTGCATTTCTGAGCTGTGAACATGCACATGACAAATATTTCAACCACCAAACAAGTTACTTATGCACTTTGAAATATTTCCTTGGACTTCCTTGCTTCTCCTATCACCAGTTTCATGAATCACACTTTGATCCCAGAAAAACCCTCTTGGAGCGAATTCTACCCTAGAGATATGTAATTTGAATAGATTCCTTCAACATGATATTCCGTGTTCCGTACATGTTACATGCATGACGGATTCGACAAACATGCATTCCTGAGTTGAGAGCATGTGGATTACTGATTTTTCATCCTCTATAAAAGGAATAATTTCATATAGACTCGTGTACACATTTTCACAAGCTTTCCCTAACACAAGTTTCGAATTCGTTCATTTTTCACAGAAGAATACTTCTGGAGTGTATTCAACCTAATAGATATATAATTTACATGAATTCCATCAACATGGCATTCCGGGTTCCGTACATGATACATGCATGACGGATTCGAGAAACATGCGTTTCTGAGTTGTGAGCATGTGGATTAGTGAACTTTCATCCACCAAAGAAGGCATATATTACACTTTGAAATATTTACTCTGACTTCATAAGTTTTTTGTATCACCAGGTTCTAAAATCGGACATTTGGCAGTAGAAAACACTCTTTGAGCGAATTCTCACCAATACACATGTAATTTACATTGTTTACATAACCATGGCATTCCGTATTCCGAACATGTTTCATGCATCACGGATTCCTCAAACATGCATTTCTGAGCTGTGAACATGCGCATGACAGATGTTTCAACCACCAAACAAGTTACTTATGCACTTTGAAATAGTTCCTTGGACTTCGTTGCTTCTCCTATCACCAGTTTCAAGAATCACACTTTGATCCCAGAAAAACCCTCTTGGAGCGAATTCTACCCTAGAGATATGTAATTTGAATAGATTCCTTCAACATGATATTCCGTGTTCCGTACATGTTACATGCATGACGGATTCGACATACATGCATTCCTGAGTTGTGAGCATATGGATTACTGATTTTTCATCCTCTATAAAAGGAATAATTTCATATAGACTCGTGTACACATTTTCACAAGCTTTCCCTAACAGAAGTTTCGAATTCGTTCATTTTTCACAGAAGAATACTTCTGGAGTGTATTCAACCTAATAGATATATAATTTACATGAATTCCATCAACATGGCATTCCGGGTTCCGTACATGATACATGCATGACGGATTCGAGAAACATGCATTTCTGAGTTGTGAGCATGTGGATTAGTGAACTTTCATCCACCAAAGAAGGCATATATTACACTTTGAAATATTTACTCTGACTTCATAAGTTTTTTGTATCACCAGGTTCTAAAATCGGACATTTGGCAGTAGAAAACACTCTTTGAGCGAATTCTCACCAATACACATGTAATTTACATTGTTTACATAACCATGGCATTCCGTATTCCGAACATGTTTCATGCATCACGGATTCCTCAAACATGCATTTCTGAGCTGTGAACATGTGCATGACAGATGTTTCAACCACCAAACAAGTTACTTATGCACTTTGAAATAGTTCCTTGGACTTCGTTGCTTCTCCTATCACCAGTTTCAAGAATCACACTTTGATCCCAGAAAAACCCTCTTGGAGCGAATTCTACCCTAGAGATATGTAATTTGAATAGATTCCTTCAACATGATATTCCGTGTTCCGTACATGTTACATGCATGACGGATTCGACATACATGCATTCCTGAGTTGTGAGCATGTGGATTACTGATTTTTCATCCTCTATAAAAGGAATAATTTCATATAGACTCGTGTGCACATTTTCACAAGCTTTCCCTAACACAAGTTTCGAATTCGTTCATTTTTCACAGAAGAATACTTCTGGAGTGTATTCAACCTAATGGATATATAATTTACATGAATTCCATCAACATGGCATTCCGGGTTCCGTACATGATACATGCATGACGGATTCGAGAAACATGCGTTTCTGAGTTGTGAGCATGTGGATTAGTGAACTTTCATCCACCAAAGAAGGCATATATTACACTTTGAAATATTTACTCTGACTTCATAAGTTTTTTGTATCACCAGGTTCTAAAATCGGACATTTGGCAGTAGAAAACACTCTTTGAGCGAATTCTCACCAATACACATGTAATTTATATTGTTTACATAACAATGGCATTCCGTATTCCGAAGATGATTCATGCATCACGAATTCCTCAAATTGCATTTCTGAGCTGTGTACATGCACATGACAGATATTTCAAACACCAAACAAGTTACTTATGCACTTTGAAATAGTTCCTAGGACTTCGTTACTTCTCCTATCACCAGTTTCAAGAATCACACTTTGATCCCAGAAAAACCCTCTTGGAGCGAATTCTACCCTAGAGATATGTAATTTGAATAGATTCCTTCAACATGATATTCCGTGTTCCGTACATGTTACATGCATGACGGATTCGACAAACATGCATTCCTGAGTTGAGAGCATGTGGATTACTGATTTTTCATCCTCTGTAAAAGGAATAATTTCATATAGACTCGTGTACACATTTTCACAAGCTTTCCCTAACACAAGTTTCGAATTCGTTCATTTTTCACAGAAGAATAATTCTGGAGTATATTCAATCTAATAGATATATAATTTACATGAATTCCATCAACATGGCATTCCGGGTTCCGTACATGATACATGCATGACGGATTCGAGAAACATGCGTTTCTGAGTTGTGAGCATGTGGATTAGTGAACATTCATCCACCAAAGAAGGCATATATTACACTTTGAAATATTTACTCTGACTTCATAAGTTTTATGTATCACCAGGTTCTAAAATCGGACATTTGGCAGTAGAAAACACTCTTTGAGCGAATTCTCACCAATACACATGTAATTTACATTGTTTACATAACCATGGCATTCCGTATTCCGAACATGTTTCATGAATCACGGATTCCTCAAACATGCATTTCTGAGCTGTGAACATGCGCATGACAGATGTTTCAACCACCAAACAAGTTATTATGCACTTTGAAATAGTTCCTTGGACTTCGTTGCTTCTCCTATCACCAGTTTCAAGAATCACACTTTGATCCCAGAAAAACCCTCTTGGAGCGAATTCTACCCTAGAGATATGTAATTTGAATAGATTCCTTCAACATGATATTCCGTGTTCCGTACATGTTACATGCATGACGGATTCGACATACATGCATTCCTGAGTTGTGAGCATGTGGATTACTGATTTTTCATCCTCTATAAAAGGAATAATTTCATATAGACTCGTGTGCACATTTTCACAAGCTTTCCCTAACACAAGTTTCGAATTCGTTCATTTTTCACAGAAGAATACTTCTGGAGTGTATTCAACCTAATAGATATATAATTTACATGAATTCCATCAACATGGCATTCCGGGTTCCGTACATGATACATGCATGACGGATTCGAGAAACATGCGTTTCTGAGTTGTGAGCATGTGGATTAGTGAACTTTCATCCACCAAAGAAGGCATATATTACACTTTGAAATATTTACTCTGACTTCATAAGTTTTTTGTATCACCAGGTTCTAAAATCGGACATTTGGCAGTAGAAAACACTCTTTGAGCGAATTCTCACCAATACACATGTAATTTATATTGTTTACATAACAATGGCATTCCGTATTCCGAAGATGATTCATGCATCACGAATTCCTCAAATTGCATTTCTGAGCTGTGTACATGCACATGACAGATATTTCAAACACCAAACAAGTTACTTATGCACTTTGAAATAGTTCCTAGGACTTCGTTACTTCTCCTATCACCAGTTTCAAGAATCACACTTTGATCCCAGAAAAACCCTCTTGGAGCGAATTCTACCCTAGAGATATGTAATTTGAATAGATTCCTTCAACATGATATTCCGTGTTCCGTACATGTTACATGCATGACGGATTCGACAAACATGCATTCCTGAGTTGAGAGCATGTGGATTACTGATTTTTCATCCTCTGTAAAAGGAATAATTTCATATAGACTCGTGTACACATTTTCACAAGCTTTCCCTAACACAAGTTTCGAATTCGTTCATTTTTCACAGAAGAATAATTCTGGAGTATATTCAATCTAATAGATATATAATTTACATGAATTCCATCAACATGGCATTCCGGGTTCCGTACATGATACATGCATGACGGATTCGAGAAACATGCGTTTCTGAGTTGTGAGCATGTGGATTAGTGAACTTTCATCCACCAAAGAAGGCATATATTACACTTTGAAATATTTACTCTGACTTCATAAGTTTTATGTATCACCAGGTTCTAAAATCGGACATTTGGCAGTAGAAAATACTCTTTGAGCGAATTCTCACCAATACACATGTAATTTACATTGTTTACATAACCATGGCATTCCGTATTCCGAACATGTTTCATGCATCACGGATTCCTCAAACATGCATTTCTGAGCTGTGAACATGCGCATGACAGATGTTTCAACCACCAAACAAGTTATTATGCACTTTGAAATAGTTCCTTGGACTTCGTTGCTTCTCCTATCACCAGTTTCAAGAATCACACTTTGATCCCAGAAAAACCCTCTTGGAGCGAATTCTACCCTAGAGATATGTAATTTGAATAGATTCCTTCAACATGATATTCCGTGTTCCGTACATGTTACATGCATGACGGATTCGACATACATGCATTCCTGAGTTGTGAGCATGTGGATTACTGATTTTTCATCCTCTATAAAAGGAATAATTTCATATAGACTCGTGTACACATTTTCACAAGTTTTCCCTAACACAAGTTTCGAATTCGTTCATTTTTCACAGAAGAATACTTCTGGAGTGTATTCAACCTAATAGATATATAATTTACATGAATTCCATCAACATGGCATTCCGGGTTCCGTACATGATACATGCATGACGGATTCGAGAAACATGCGTTTCTGAGTTGTGAGCATGTGGATTAGTGAACTTTCATCCACCAAAGAAGGCATATATTACACTTTGAAATATTTACTCTGACTTCATAAGTTTTTTGTATCACCAGGTTCTAAAATCGGACATTTGGCAGTGGAAAACACTCTTTGAGCGTATTCTCACCAATACACATGTAATTTACATTGTTTACATAACCATGGCATTCCGTATTCCAAACATGTTTCATGCATCACGGATTCCTCAAACATGCATTTCTGAGCTGTGAACATGCGCATGACAGATGTTTCAACCACCAAACAAGTTACTTATGCACTTTGAAATAGTTCCTTGGACTTCGTTGCTTCTCCTATCACCAGTTTCAAGAATCACACTTTGATCCCAGAAAAACCCTCTTGGAGCGAATTCTACCCTAGAGATATGTAATTTGAATAGATTCCTTCAACATGATATTCCGTGTTCCGTACATGTTACATGCATGACGGATTCGACAAACATGCATTCCTGAGTTGTGACCATGTGGATTACTGATTTTTCATCCTCTATAAAAGGAATAATTTCATATAGACTCGTGTACACATTTTCACAAGGTTTCCCTAACACAAGTTTCGAATTCGTTCATTTTTCACAGAAGAATACTTCTGGAGTGTATTCAACCTAATAGATATATAATTTACATGAATTCCATCAACATGGCATTCCGGGTTCCGTACATGATACATGCATGACGGATTCGAGAAACATGCGTTTCTGAGTTGTGAGCATGTGGATTAGTGAACTTTCATCCACCAAAGAAGGCATATATTACACTTTGAAATATTTACTCTGACTTCATAAGTTTTTTGTATCACCAGGTTCTAAAATTGGACATTTGGCAGTAGAAAACACTCTTTGAGCGAATTCTCACCAATACACATGTAATTTACATTGTTTACATAACCATGGCATTCCGTATTCCAAACATGTTTCATGCATCACGGATTCCTCAAACATGCATTTCTGAGCTGTGAACATGCGCATGACAGATGTTTCAACCACCAAACAAGTTATTATGCACTTTGAAATAGTTCCTTGGACTTCGTTGCTTCTCCTATCACCAGTTTCAAGAATCACACTTTGATCCCAGAAAAACCCTCTTGGAGCGAATTCTACCCTAGAGATATGTAATTTGAATAGATTCCTTCAACATGATATTCCGTGTTCCGTACATGTTACATGCATGACGGATTCGACATACATGCATTCCTGAGTTGTGAGCATGTGGATTACTGATTTTTCATCCTCTATAAAAGGAATAATTTTATATAGACTCGTGTACACATTTTCACAAGCTTTCCCTAAGACAAGTTTCGAATTCGTGCTTTTTTCACAGAAGAATACTTCTGGAGTGTATTAAACCTAATAGATATATAATTTACATGAATTCCATCAACATGGCATTCCGGGTTCCGTACATGATACATGCATGACGGATTCGAGAAACATGCGTTTCTGAGTTGTGAGCATGTGGATTAGTGAACTTTCATCCACCAAAGAAGGCATATATTACACTTTGAAATATTTACTCTGACTTCATAAGTTTTTTGTATCACCAGGTTCTAAAATCGGACATTTGGCAGTAGAAAACACTCTTTCAGCGAATTCTCACCAATACACATGTAATTTACATTGTTTACATAACCATGGCATTCCGTATTCCAAACATGATTCATGCATCACGGATTCCTCAAACATACATTTCTGAGCTGTGAACATGCGCATGACAGATGTTTCAACCACCAAACAAGATACTTATGCACTTTGAAATAGTTCCTTGAACTTCGTTGCTTCTCCTATCACCAGTTTCAAGAATCACACTTTGATCCCAGAAAAACCCTCTTGGAGCGAATTCTACCCTAGAGATATGTAATTTGAATACATTCCTTCAACATGATATTCCGTGTTCCGTACATGTTACATGCATGACGGATTCGACATACATGCATTCCTGAGTTGTGACCATGTGGATTACTGATTTTTCATCCTCTATAAAAGGAATAATTTCATATAGACTCGTGTACACATTTTCACAAGGTTTCCCTAACACAAGTTTCGAATTCGTTCATTTTTCACAGAAGACTACTTCTGGAGTGTATTCAACCTAATAGATATATAATTTACATGAATTCCATCAACATGGCATTCCGGGTTCCGTACATGATACATGCATGACGGATTCGAGAAACATGCGTTTCTGAGTTGTGAGCATGTGGATTAGTGAACTTTCATCCACCAAAGAAGGCATATATTACACTTTGAAATATTTACTCTGACTTCATAAGTTTTTTGTATCACCAGGTTCTAAAATTGGACATTTGGCAGTAGAAAACACTCTTTCAGCGAATTCTCACCAATACACATGTAATTTACGTTGTTTACATAACCATGGCATTCCGTATTCCAAACATGTTTCATGCATCACGGATTCCTCAAACATGCATTTCTGAGCTGTGAACATGCGCATGACAGATGTTTCAACCACCAAACAAGATACTTATGCACTTTGAAATAGTTCCTTGAACTTCGTTGCTTCTCCTATCACCAGTTTCAAGAATCACACTTTGATCCCAGAAAAACCCTCTTGGAGCGAATTCTACCCTAGAGATATGTAATTTGAATAGATTCCTTCAACATGATATTCCGTGTTCCGTACATGTTACATGCATGACGGATTCGACATACATGCATTCCTGAGTTGTGAGCATGTGGATTACTGATTTTTCATCCTCTATAAAAGGAATAATTTCATATAGACTCGTGTACACATTTTCACAAGCTTTCCCTAACACAAGTTTCGAATTCGTTCATTTTTCACAGAAGAATACTTCTGGAGTGTATTCAACCTAATAGATATATAATTTACATGAATTCCATCAACATGGCATTCCGGGTTCCGTACATGATACATGCATTACGGATTCGAGAAACATGCGTTTCTGAGTTGTGAGCATGTGGATTAGTGAACTTTCATCCACCAAAGAAGGCATATATTACACTTTGAAATATTTACTCTGACTTCATAAGTTTTTTGTATCACCAGGTTCTAAAATCGGACATTTGGCAGTGGAAAACACTCTTTGAGCGTATTCTCACCAATACACATGTAATTTACATTGTTTACATAACCATGGCATTCCGTATTCCAAACATGTTTCATGCATCACGGATTCCTCAAACATGCATTTCTGAGCTGTGAACATGCGCATGACAGATGTTTCAACCACCAAACAAGTTATTATGCACTTTGAAATAGTTCCTTGGACTTCGTTGCTTCTCCTATCACCAGTTTCAAGAATCACACTTTGATCCCAGAAAAACCCTCTTGGAGCGAATTCTACCCTAGAGATATGTAATTTGAATAGATTCCTTCAACATGATATTCTGTGTTCCGTACATGTTACATGCATGACGGATTCGACATACATGCATTCCTGAGTTGTGACCATGTGGATTACTGATTTTTCATCCTCTATAAAAGGAATAATTTCATATAGACTCGTGTACACATTTTCACAAGCTTTCCCTAACACAAGTTTCGAATTCGTTCATTTTTCACAGAAGAATACTTCTGGAGTGTATTCAACCTAATAGATATATAATTTACATGAATTCCATCAACATGGCATTCCGGGTTCCGTACATGATACATGCATTACGGATTCGAGAAACATGCGTTTCTGAGTTGTGAGCATGTGGATTAGTGAACTTTCATCCACCAAAGAAGGCATATATTACACTTTGAAATATTTACTCTGACTTCATAAGTTTTTTGTATCACCAGGTTCTAAAATCGGACATTTGGCAGTGGAAAACACTCTTTGAGCGTATTCTCACCAATACACATGTAATTTACATTGTTTACATAACCATGGCATTCCGTATTCCAAACATGTTTCATGCATCACGGATTCCTCAAACATGCATTTCTGAGCTGTGAACATGCGCATGACAGATGTTTCAACCACCAAACAAGTTACTTATGCACTTTGAAATAGTTCCTTGGACTTCGTTGCTTCTCCTATCACCAGTTTCAAGAATCACACTTTGATCCCAGAAAAACCCTCTTGGAGCGAATTCTACCCTAGAGATATGTAATTTGAATAGATTCCTTCAACATGATATTCCGTGTTCCGTACATGTTACATGCATGACGGATTCGACAAACATGCATTCCTGAGTTGTGACCATGTGGATTACTGATTTTTCATCCTCTATAAAAGGAATAATTTCATATAGACTCGTGTACACATTTTCACAAGGTTTCCCTAACACAAGTTTCGAATTCGTTCATTTTTCACAGAAGAATACTTCTGGAGTGTATTCAACCTAATAGATATATAATTTACATGAATTCCATCAACATGGCATTCCGGGTTCCGTACATGATACATGCATGATGGATTCGAGAAACATGCGTTTCTGAGTTGTGAGCATGTGGATTAGTGAACTTTCATCCACCAAAGAAGGCATATATTACACTTTGAAATATTTACTCTGACTTCATAAGTTTTTTGTATCACCAGGTTCTAAAATCGGACATTTGGCAGTAGAAAACACTCTTTGAGCGAATTCTCACCAATACACATGTAATTTACATTGTTTACATAACCATGGCATTCCGTATTCCAAACATGTTTCATGCATCACGGATTCCTCAAACATGCATTTCTGAGCTGTGAACATGCGCATGACAGATGTTTCAACCACCAAACAAGATACTTATGCACTTTGAAATAGTTCCTTGAACTTCGTTGCTTCTCCTATCACCAGTTTCAAGAATCACACTTTGATCCCAGAAAAACCCTCTTGGAGCGAATTCTACCCTAGAGATATGTAATTTGAATAGATTCCTTCAACATGATATTCCGTGTTCCGTACATGTTACATGCATGACGGATTCGACATACATGCATTCCTGAGTTGTGAGCATGTGGATTACTGATTTTTCATCCTCTATAAAAGGAATAATTTCATATAGACTCGTGTACACATTTTCACAAGCTTTCCCTAACACAAGTTTCGAATTCGTGCTTTTTTCACAGAAGAATACTTCTGGAGTGTATTCAACCTAATAGATATATAATTTACATGAATTCCATCAACATGGCATTCCGGGTTCCGTACATGATACATGCATGACGGATTCGAGAAACATGCGTTTCTGAGTTGTGAGCATGTGGATTAGTGAACTTTCATCCACCAAAGAAGGCATATATTACACTTTGAAATATTTACTCTGACTTCAGAAGTTTTTTGTATCACCAGGTTCAAAAATCGGACATTTGGCAGTGGAAAACACTCTTTGAGCGTATTCTCACCAATACACATGTAATTTACATTGTTTACATAACCATGGCATTCCGTATTCCAAACATGTTTCATGCATCACGGATTCCTCAAACATGCATTTCTGAGCTGTGAACATGCGCATGACAGATGTTTCAACCACCAAACAAGATACTTATGCACTTTGAAATAGTTCCTTGAACTTCGTTGCTTCTCCTATCACCAGTTTCAAGAATCACACTTTGATCCCAGAAAAACCCTCTTGGAGCGAATTCTACCCTAGAGATATGTAATTTGAATAGATTCCTTCAACATGATATTCCGTGTTCCGTACATGTTACATGCATGACGGATTCGACAAACATGCATTCCTGAGTTGTGACCATGTGGATTACTGATTTTTCATCCTCTATAAAAGGAATAATTTCATATAGACTCGTGTACACATTTTCACAAGCTTTCCCTAACACAAGTTTCGAATTCGTTCATTTTTCACAGAAGAATACTTCTGGAGTGAATTCAACCTAATAGATATATAATTTACATGAATTCCATCAACATGGCATTCCGGGTTCCGTACATGATACATGCATGACGGATTCGAGAAACATGCGTTTCTGAGTTGTGAGCATGTGGATTAGTGAACTTTCATCCACCAAAGAAGGCATATATTACACTTTGAAATATTTACTCTGACTTCATAAGTTTTTTGTATCACCAGGTTCTAAAATTGGACATTTGGCAGTAGAAAACACTCTTTGAGCGAATTCTCACCAATACACATGTAATTTACATTGTTTACATAACCATGGCATTCCGTATTCCAAACATGTTTCATGCATCACGGATTCCTCAAACATGCATTTCTGAGCTGTGAACATGCGCATGACAGATGTTTCAACCACCAAACAAGTTATTATGCACTTTGAAATAGTTCCTTGGACTTCGTTGCTTCTCCTATCACCAGTTTCAAGAATCACACTTTGATCCCAGAAAAACCCTCTTGGAGCGAATTCTACCCTAGAGATATGTAATTTGAATAGATTCCTTCAACATGATATTCTGTGTTCCGTACATGTTACATGCATGACGGATTCGACATACATGCATTCCTGAGTTGTGACCATGTGGATTACTGATTTTTCATCCTCTATAAAAGGAATAATTTCATATAGACTCGTGTACACATTTTCACAAGCTTTCCCTAACACAAGTTTCGAATTCGTTCATTTTTCACAGAAGAATACTTCTGGAGTGTATTTAACCTAATAGATATATAATTTACATGAATTCCATCAACATGGCATTCCGGGTTCCGTACATGATACATGCATGACGGATTCGAGAAACATGCGTTTCTGAGTTGTGAGCATGTGGATTAGTGAACTTTCATCCACCAAAGAAGGCATATATTACACTTTGAAATATTTACTCTGACTTCATAAGTTTTTTGTATCACCAGGTTCTAAAATCGGACATTTGGCAGTAGAAAACACTCTTTGAGCGAATTCTCACCAATACACATGTAATTTACATTGTTTACATAACCATGGCATTCCGTATTCCAAACATGTTTCATGCATCACGGATTCCTCAAACATGCATTTCTGAGCTGTGAACATGCGCATGACAGATGTTTCAACCACCAAACAAGATACTTATGCACTTTGAAATAGTTCCTTGAACTTCGTTGCTTCTCCTATCACCAGTTTCAAGAATCACACTTTGATCCCAGAAAAACCCTCTTGGAGCGAATTCTACCCAAGAGATATGTAATTTGAATAGATACCTTCAACATGATATTCCGTGTTCCGTACATGTTACATGCATGACGGATTCGACATACATGCATTCCTGAGTTGTGAGCATGTGGATTACTGATTTTTCATCCTCTATAAAAGGAATAATTTCATATAGACTCGTGTACACATTTTCACAAGCTTTCCCTAACACAAGTTTCGAATTCGTGCTTTTTTCACAGAAGAATACTTCTGGAGTGTATTCAACCTAATAGATATATAATTTACATGAATTCCATCAACATGGCATTCCGGGTTCCGTACATGATACATGCATGACGGATTCGAGAAACATGCGTTTCTGAGTTGTGAGCATGTGGATTAGTGAACTTTCATCCACCAAAGAAGGCATATATTACACTTTGAAATATTTACTCTGACTTCAGAAGTTTTTTGTATCACCAGGTTCAAAAATCGGACATTTGGCAGTGGAAAACACTCTTTGAGCGTATTCTCACCAATACACATGTAATTTACATTGTTTACATAACCATGGCATTCCGTATTCCAAACATGTTTCATGCATCACGGATTCCTCAAACATGCATTTCTGAGCTGTGAACATGCGCATGACAGATGTTTCAACCACCAAACAAGATACTTATGCACTTTGAAATAGTTCCTTGAACTTCGTTGCTTCTCCTATCACCAGTTTCAAGAATCACACTTTGATCCCAGAAAAACCCTCTTGGAGCGAATTCTACCCTAGAGATATGTAATTTGAATACATTCCTTCAACATGATATTCCGTGTTCCGTACATGTTACATGCATGACGGATTCGACATACATGCATTCCTGAGTTGTGAGCATGTGGATTACTGATTTTTCATCCTCTATAAAAGGAATAATTTCATATAGACTCGTGTACACATTTTCACAAGCTTTCCCTAACACAAGTTTCGAATTCGTGCTTTTTTCACAGAAGAATACTTCTGGAGTGTATTCAACCTAATAGATATATAATTTACATGAATTCCATCAACATGGCATTCCGGGTTCCGTACATGATACATGCATGACGGATTCGAGAAACATGCGTTTCTGAGTTGTGAGCATGTGGATTAGTGAACTTTCATCCACCAAAGAAGGCATATATTACACTTTGAAATATTTACTCTGACTTCATAATTTTTTTGTATCACCAGGTTCTAAAATCGTACATTTGGCAGTGGAAAACACTCTTTGAGCGTATTCTCACCAATACACATGTAATTTACATTGTTTACATAACCATGGCATTCCGTATTCCAAACATGTTTCATGCATCACGGATTCCTCAAACATGCATTTCTGAGCTGTGAACATGCGCATGACAGATGTTTCAACCACCAAACAAGTTATTATGCACTTTGAAATAGTTCCTTGGACTTCGTTGCTTCTCCTATCACCAGTTTCAAGAATCACACTTTGATCCCAGAAAAACCCTCTTGGAGCGAATTCTACCCTAGAGATATGTAATTTGAATAGATTCCTTCAACATGATATTCCGTGTTCCGTACATGTTACATGCATGACGGATTCGACATACATGCATTCCTGAGTTGTGACCATGTGGATTACTGATTTTTCATCCTCTATAAAAGGAATAATTTCATATAGACTCGTGTACACATTTTCACAAGGTTTCCCTAACACAAGTTTCGAATTCGTTCATTTTTCACAGAAGAATACTTCTGGAGTGTATTCAACCTAATAGATATATAATTTACATGAATTCCATCAACATGGCATTCCGGGTTCCGTACATGATACATGCATGACGGATTCGAGAAACATGCGTTTCTGAGTTGTGAGCATGTGGATTAGTGAACTTTCATCCACCAAAGAAGGCATATATTACACTTTGAAATATTTACTCTGACTTCATAAGTTTTTTGTATCACCAGGTTCTAAAATTGGACATTTGGCAGTAGAAAACACTCTTTGAGCGAATTCTCACCAATACACATGTAATTTACATTGTTTACATAACCATGGCATTCCGTATTCCAAACATGTTTCATGCATCACGGATTCCTCAAACATGCATTTCTGAGCTGTGAACATGCGCATGACAGATGTTTCAACCACCAAACAAGTTATTATGCACTTTGAAATAGTTCCTTGGACTTCGTTGCTTCTCCTATCACCAGTTTCAAGAATCACACTTTGATCCCAGAAAAACCCTCTTGGAGCGAATTCTACCCTAGAGATATGTAATTTGAATAGATTCCTTCAACATGATATTCCGTGTTCCGTACATGTTACATGCATGACGGATTCGACATACATGCATTCCTGAGTTGTGACCATGTGGATTACTGATTTTTCATCCTCTATAAAAGGAATAATTTCATATAGACTCGTGTACACATTTTCACAAGCTTTCCCTAACACAAGTTTCGAATTCGTTCATTTTTCACAGAAGAATACTTCTGGCGTGTATTCAACCTAATAGATATATAATTTACATGAATTCCATCAACATGGCATTCTGGGTTCCGTACATGATACATGCATGACGGATTCGAGAAACATGCGTTTCTGAGTTGTGAGCATGTGGATTAGTGAACTTTCATCCACCAAAGAAGGCATATATTACACTTTGAAATATTTACTCTGACTTCATAAGTTTTTTGTATCACCAGGTTCTAAAATCGGACATTTGGCAGTAGAAAACACTCTTTGAGCGAATTCTCACCAATACACATCTAATTTACATTGTTTACATAACCATGGCATTCCGTATTCCGAACATGTTTCATGCATCACGGATTCCTCAAACATGCATTTCTGAGCTGTGAACATGCGCATGACAGATGTTTCAACCACCAAACAAGTTACTTATGCACTTTGAAATAGTTCCTTGGACTTCGTTGCTTCTCCTATCACCAGTTTCAAAAATCACACTTTGATCCCAGAAAAACCCTCTTGGAGCGAATTCTACCATAGAGATATGTAATTTGAATAGATTCCTTCAACATGATATTCCGTGTTCCGTACATGTTACATGCATGACGGATTCGACATACATGCATTCCTGAGTTGTGACCATGTGGATTACTGATTTTTCATCCTCTATAAAAGGAATAATTTCATATAGACTCGTGTACACATTTTCACAAGCTTTCCCTAACACAAGTTTCGCATTCGTTCATTTTTCACAGAACAATACTTCTGGAGTGTATTCAACCTAATAGATATATAATTTACATGAAATCCATCAACATGGCATTCCGGGTTCCGTACATGATACATGCATTACGGATTCGAGAAACATGCGTTTCTGAGTTGTGAGCATGTGGATTAGTGAACTTTCATCCACCAAAGAAGGCATATATTACACTTTGAAATATTTACTCTGACTTCATAAGTTTTTTGTATCACCAGGTTCTAAAATCGGACATTTGGCAGTGGAAAACACTCTTTGAGCGAATTCTCACCAATACACATGTAATTTACATTGTTTACATAACCATGGCATTCCGTATTCCGAACATGTTTCATGCATCACGGATTCCTCAAACATGCATTTCTGAGCTGTGAACATGCGCATGACAGATGTTTCAACCACCAAACAAGATACTTATGCACTTTGAAATAGTTCCTTGAACTTCGTTGCTTCTCCTATCACCAGTTTCAAGAATCACACTTTGATCCCAGAAAAACCCTCTTGGAGCGAATTCTACCCTAGAGATATGTAATTTGAATAGATTCCTTCAACATGATATTCCGTGTTCCGTACATGTTACATGCATGACGGATTCGACATACATGCATTCCTGAGTTGTGAGCATGTGGATTACTGATTTTTCATCCTCTATAAAAGGAATAATTTCATATAGACTCGTGTACACATTTTCACAAGCTTTCCCTAACACAAGTTTCGAATTCGTGCTTTTTTCACAGAAGAATACTTCTGGAGTGTATTCAACCTAATAGATATATAATTTACATGAATTCCATCAACATGGCATTCCGGGTTCCGTACATGATACATGCATGACGGATTCGAGAAACATGCGTTTCTGAGTTGTGAGCATGTGGATTAGTGAACTTTCATCCACCAAAGAAGGCATATATTACACTTTGAAATATTTACTCTGACTTCATAATTTTTTTGTATCACCAGGTTCTAAAATCGTACATTTGGCAGTGGAAAACACTCTTTGAGCGTATTCTCACCAATACACATGTAATTTACATTGTTTACATAACCATGGCATTCCGTATTCCAAACATGTTTCATGCATCACGGATTCCTCAAACATGCATTTCTGAGCTGTGAACATGCGCATGACAGATGTTTCAACCACCAAACAAGTTATTATGCACTTTGAAATAGTTCCTTGGACTTCGTTGCTTCTCCTATCACCAGTTTCAAGAATCACACTTTGATCCCAGAAAAACCCTCTTGGAGCGAATTCTACCCTAGAGATATGTAATTTGAATAGATTCCTTCAACATGATATTCCGTGTTCCGTACATGTTACATGCATGACGGATTCGACATACATGCATTCCTGAGTTGTGACCATGTGGATTACTGATTTTTCATCCTCTATAAAAGGAATAATTTCATATAGACTCGTGTACACATTTTCACAAGGTTTCCCTAACACAAGTTTCGAATTCGTTCATTTTTCACAGAAGAATACTTCTGGAGTGTATTCAACCTAATAGATATATAATTTACATGAATTCCATCAACATGGCATTCCGGGTTCCGTACATGATACATGCATGACGGATTCGAGAAACATGCGTTTCTGAGTTGTGAGCATGTGGATCAGTGAACTTTCATCCACCAAAGAAGGCATATATTACACTTTGAAATATTTACTCTGACTTCATAAGTTTTTTGTATCACCAGGTTCTAAAATTGGATATTTGGCAGTAGAAAACACTCTCTGAGCGAATTCTCACCAATACACATGTAATTTACATTGTTTACATAACCATGGCATTCCGTATTCCAAACATGTTTCATGCATCACGGATTCCTCAAACATGCATTTCTGAGCTGTGAACATGCGCATGACAGATGTTTCAACCACCAAACAAGTTATTATGCACTTTGAAATAGTTCCTTGGACTTCGTTGCTTCTCCTATCACCAGTTTCAAGAATCACACTTTGATCCCAGAAAAACCCTCTTGGAGCGAATTCTACCCTAGAGATATGTAATTTGAATAGATTCCTTCAACATGATATTCCGTGTTCCGTACATGTTACATGCATGACGGATTCGACATACATGCATTCCTGAGTTGTGACCATGTGGATTACTGATTTTTCATCCTCTATAAAAGGAATAATTTCATATAGACTCGTGTACACATTTTCACAAGCTTTCCCTAACACAAGTTTCGAATTCGTTCATTTTTCACAGAAGAATACTTCTGGCGTGTATTCAACCTAATAGATATATAATTTACATGAATTCCATCAACATGGCATTCCGGGTTCCGTACATGATACATGCATGACGGATTCGAGAAACATGCGTTTCTGAGTTGTGAGCATGTGGATTAGTGAACTTTCATCCACCAAAGAAGGCATATATTACACTTTGAAATATTTACTCTGACTTCATAAGTTTTTTGTATCACCAGGTTCTAAAATCGGACATTTGGCAGTAGAAAACACTCTTTGAGCGAATTCTCACCAATACACATCTAATTTACATTGTTTACATAACCATGGCATTCCGTATTCCGAACATGTTTCATGCATCACGGATTCCTCAAACATGCATTTCTGAGCTGTGAACATGCGCATGACAGATGTTTCAACCACCAAACAAGTTACTTATGCACTTTGAAATAGTTCCTTGGACTTCGTTGCTTCTCCTATCACCAGTTTCAAAAATCACACTTTGATCCCAGAAAAACCCTCTTGGAGCGAATTCTACCATAGAGATATGTAATTTGAATAGATTCCTTCAACATGATATTCCGTGTTCCGTACATGTTACATGCATGACGGATTCGACATACATGCATTCCTGAGTTGTGACCATGTGGATTACTGATTTTTCATCCTCTATAAAAGGAATAATTTCATATAGACTCGTGTACACATTTTCACAAGCTTTCCCTAACACAAGTTTCGCATTCGTTCATTTTTCACAGAACAATACTTCTGGAGTGTATTCAACCTAATAGATATATAATTTACATGAAATCCATCAACATGGCATTCCGGGTTCCGTACATGATACATGCATTACGGATTCGAGAAACATGCGTTTCTGAGTTGTGAGCATGTGGATTAGTGAACTTTCATCCACCAAAGAAGGCATATATTACACTTTGAAATATTTACTCTGACTTCATGAGTTTTTTGTATCACCAGGTTCTAAAATCGGACATTTGGCAGTGGAAAACACTCTTTGAGCGAATTCTCACCAATACACATGTAATTTACATTGTTTACATAACCATGGCATTCCGTATTCCGAACATGTTTCATGCATCACGGATTCCTCAAACATGCATTTCTGAGCTATGAACATGCGCATGACAGATGTTTCAACCACCAAACAAGTTACTTATGCACTTTGAAATAATTCCTTGGACTTCGTTGCTTCTCCTATCACAAGTTTCAAGAATCACACTTTGATCCCAGAAAAACCCTCTTGGAGCGAATTCTACCCTAGAGATATGTAATTTGAATAGATTTCTTCAACATGATATTCCGTGTTCCGTACATGTTACATGCATGACGGATTCGACATACATGCATTCCTGAGTTGTGAGCATGTGGATTACTGATTTTTCATCCTCTATAAAAGGAATAATTTCATATAGACTCGTGTACACATTTTCACAAGCTTTCCCTAAGACAAGTTTCGAATTCGTGCTTTTTTCACAGAAGAATACTTCTGGAGTGTATTCAACCTAATAGATATATAATTTACATGAATTCCATCAACATGGCATTCCGGGTTCCGTACATGATACATGCATGACGGATTCGAGAAACATGCGTTTCTGAGATGTGAGCATGTGGATTAGTGAACTTTCATCCACCAAAGAAGTCATATATTACACTTTGAAATATTTACTCTGACTTCATAAGTTTTTTGTATCACCAGGTTCTAAAATAGGACATTTGGCAGTAGAAAACACTCTTTGAGCGAATTCTCACCAATACACATGTAATTTACATTGTTTACATAACCATGGCATTCCGTATTCCAAACATGTTTCATGCATCACGGATTCCTCAAACATGCATTTCTGAGCTGTGAACATACACATGACAGATATTTCAACCACCAAACAAGTTATTATGCACTTTGAAATAGTTCCTTGGACTTCGTTGCTTCTCCTATCACCAGTTTCAAGAATCACACTTTGATCCCAGAAAAACCCTCTTGGAGCGAATTCTACCCAAGAGATATGTAATTTGAATAGATACCTTCAACATGATATTCCGTGTTCCGTACATGTTACATGCATGACGGATTCGACATACATGCATTCCTGAGTTGTGACCATGTGGATTACTGATTTTTCATCCTCTATAAAAGGAATAATTTCATATAGACTCGTGTACACATTTTCACAAGCTTTCCCTAACACAAGTTTCGAATTCGTTCATTTTTCACAGAAGAATACTTCTGGAGTGTATTCAACCTAATAGATATATAATTTACATGAATTCCATCAACATGGCATTCCGGGTTCCGTACATGATACATGCATGACGGATTCGAGAAACATGCGTTTCTGAGTTGTGAGCATGTGGATTAGTGAACTTTCATCCACCAAAGAAGGCATATATTACACTTTGAAATATTTACTCTGACTTCATAAGTTTTTTGTATCACCAGGTTCTAAAATCGGACATTTGGCAGTAGAAAACACTCTTTGAGCGAATTCTCACCAATACACATCTAATTTACATTGTTTACATAACCATGGCATTCCGTATTCCGAACATGTTTCATGCATCACGGATTCCTCAAACATGCATTTCTGAGCTGTGAACATGCGCATGACAGATGTTTCAACCACCAAACAAGTTACTTATGCACTTTGAAATAGTTCCTTGGACTTCGTTGCTTCTCCTATCACCAGTTTCAAAAATCACACTTTGATCCCAGAAAAACCCTCTTGGAGCGAATTCTACCCTAGAGATATGTAATTTGAATAGATTCCTTCAAAATGATATTCCGTGTTCCGTACATGTTACATGCATGACGGATTCGACATACATGCATTCCTGAGTTGTGAGCATGTGGATTACTGATTTTTCATCCTCTATAAAAGGAATAATTTCATATAGACTCGTGTACACATTTTCACAAGCTTTCCATAACACAAGTTTCGCATTCGTTCATTTTTCACAGAACAATACTTCTGCAGTGTATTCAACCTAATAGATATATAATTTACATGAATTCCATCAACATGGCATTCCGGGTTCCGTACATGATACATGCATTACGGATTCGAGAAACATGCGTTTCTGAGTTGTGAGCATGTGGATTAGTGAACTTTCATCCACCAAAGAAGGCATATATTACACTTTGAAATATTTACTCTGACTTCATAAGTTTTTTGTATCACCAGGTTGTAAAATCGGACATTTGGCAGTGGAAAACACTCTTTGAGCGAATTCTCACCAATACACATCTAATTTACATTGTTTACATAACCATGGCATTCCGTATTCCGAACATGTTTCATGCATCACGGATTCCTCAAACATGCATTTCTGAGCTGTGAACATGCGCATGACAGATGTTTTAACCACCAAACAAGTTACTTATGCACTTTGAAATAATTCCTTGGACTTCGTTGCTTCTCCTATCACCAGTTTCAAGAATCACACTTTGATCCCAGAAAAACCCTCTTGGAGCGAATTCTACCCTAGAGATATGTAATTTGAATAGATTCCTTCAACATGATATTCCGTGTTCCGTACATGTTACATGCATGACGGATTCGACATACATGCATTCCTGAGTTGTGAGCATGTGGATTACTGATTTTTCATCCTCTATAAAAGGAATAATTTTATATAGACTCGTGTACACATTTTCACAAGCTTTCCCTAAGACAAGTTTCGAATTCGTGCTTTTTTCACAGAAGAATACTTCTGGAGTGTATTAAACCTAATAGATATATAATTTACATGAATTCCATCAACATGGCATTCCGGGTTCCGTACATGATACATGCATTACGGATTCGAGAAACATGCGTTTCTGAGTTGTGAGCATGTGGATTAGTGAACTTTCATCCACCAAAGAAGGCATATATTACACTTTGAAATATTTACTCTGACTTCATAAGTTTTTTGTATCACCAGGTTGTAAAATCGGACATTTGGCAGTGGAAAACACTCTTTGAGCGAATTCTCACCAATACACATGTAATTTACATTGTTTACATAACCATGGCATTCCGTATTCCGAACATGTTTCATGCATCACGGATTCCTCAAACATGCATTTCTGAGCTGTGAACATGCGCATGACAGATGTTTTAACCACCAAACAAGTTACTTATGCACTTTGAAATAATTCCTTGGACTTCGTTGCTTCTCCTATCACCAGTTTCAAGAATCACACTTTGATCCCAGAAAAACCCTCTTGGAGCGAATTCTACCCTAGAGATATGTAATTTGAATAGATTCCTTCAACATGATATTCCGTGTTCCGTACATGTTACATGCATGACGGATTCGACATACATGCATTCCTGAGTTGTGAGCATGTGGATTACTGATTTTTCATCCTCTATAAAAGGAATAATTTTATATAGACTCGTGTACACATTTTCACAAGCTTTCCCTAAGACAAGTTTCGAATTCGTGCTTTTTTCACAGAAGAATACTTCTGGAGTGTATTAAACCTAATAGATATATAATTTACATGAATTCCATCAACATGGCATTCCGGGTTCCGTACATGATACATGCATGACGGATTCGAGAAACATGCGTTTCTGAGTTGTGAGCATGTGGATTAGTGAACTTTCATCCACCAAAGAAGGCATATATTACACTTTGAAATATTTACTCTGACTTCATAATTTTTTTGTATCACCAGGTTCTAAAATCGGACATTTGGCAGTAGAAAACACTCTTTCAGCGAATTCTCACCAATACACATGTAATTTACATTGTTTAAATAACCATGGCATTCCGTATTCCGAACATGTTTCATGCATCACGGATTCCTCAAACATACATTTCTGAGCTGTGAACATGCGCATGACAGATGTTTCAACCACCAAACAAGATACTTATGCACTTTGAAATAGTTCCTTGAACTTCGATGCTTCTCCTATCACCAGTTTCAAGAATCACACTTTGATCCCAGAAAAACCCTCTTGGAGCGAATTCTACCCTAGAGATATGTAATTTGAATAGATTCCTTCAACATGATATTCCGTGTTCCGTACATGTTACATGCATGACGGATTCGACATACATGCATTCCTGAGTTGTGACCATGTGGATTACTGATTTTTCATCCTCTATAAAAGGAATAATTTCATATAGACTCGTGTACACATTTTCACAAGGTTTCCCTAACACAAGTTTCGAATTCGTTCATTTTTCACAGAAGAATACTTCTGGAGTGTATTCAACCTAATAGATATATAATTTACATGAATTCCATCAACATGGCATTCCGGGTTCCGTACATGATACATGCATGACGGATTCGAGAAACATGCGTTTCTGAGTTGTGAGCATGTGGATTAGTGAACTTTCATCCACCAAAGAAGGCATATATTACACTTTGAAATATTTACTCTGACTTCATAAGTTTTTTGTATCACCAGGTTCTAAAATTGGACATTTGGCAGTAGAAAACACTCTTTGAGCGAATTCTCACCAATACACATGTAATTTACGTTGTTTACATAACCATGGCATTCCGTATTCCAAACATGTTTCATGCATCACGGATTCCTCAAACATGCATTTCTGAGCTGTGAACATGCGCATGACAGATGTTTCAACCACCAAACAAGATACTTATGCACTTTGAAATAGTTCCTTGAACTTCGTTGCTTCTCCTATCACCAGTTTCAAGAATCACACTTTGATCCCAGAAAAACCCTCTTGGAGCGAATTCTACCCTAGAGATATGTAATTTGAATAGATTCCTTCAACATGATATTCCGTGTTCCGTACATGTTACATGCATGACGGATTCGACATACATGCATTCCTGAGTTGTGAGCATGTGGATTACTGATTTTTCATCCTCTATAAAAGGAATAATTTCATATAGACTCGTGTACACATTTTCACAAGCTTTCCCTAACACAAGTTTCGAATTCGTTCATTTTTCACAGAAGAATACTTCTGGAGTGTATTCAACCTAATAGATATATAATTTACATGAATTCCATCAACATGGCATTCCGGGTTCCGTACATGATACATGCATGACGGATTCGAGAAACATGCGTTTCTGAGTTGTGAGCATGTGGATTAGTGAACTTTCATCCACCAAAGAAGGCATATATTACACTTTGAAATATTTACTCTGACTTCATAAGTTTTTTGTATCACCAGGTTCTAAAATCGGACATTTGGCAGTGGAAAACACTCTTTGAGCGTATTCTCACCAATACACATGTAATTTACATTGTTTACATAACCATGGCATTCCGTATTCCAAACATGTTTCATGCATCACGGATTCCTCAAACATGCATTTCTGAGCTGTGAACATGCGCATGACAGATGTTTCAACCACCAAACAAGTTACTTATGCACTTTGAAATAGTTCCTTGGACTTCGTTGCTTCTCCTATCACCAGTTTCAAGAATCACACTTTGATCCCAGAAAAACCCTCTTGGAGCGAATTCTACCCTAGAGATATGTAATTTGAATAGATTCCTTCAACATGATATTCCGTGTTCCGTACATGTTACATGCATGACGGATTCGACAAACATGCATTCCTGAGTTGTGACCATGTGGATTACTGATTTTTCATCCTCTATAAAAGGAATAATTTCATATAGACTCGTGTACACATTTTCACAAGGTTTCCCTAACACAAGTTTCGAATTCGTTCATTTTTCACAGAAGAATACTTCTGGAGTGTATTCAACCTAATAGATATATAATTTACATGAATTCCATCAACATGGCATTCCGGGTTCCGTACATGATACATGCATGACGGATTCGAGAAACATGCGTTTTTGAGTTGTGAGCATGTGGATTAGTGAACTTTCATCCACCAAAGAAGGCATATATTACACTTTGAAATATTTACTCTGACTTCATAAGTTTTTTGTATCACCAGGTTCTAAAATTGGACATTTGGCAGTAGAAAACACTCTTTGAGCGAATTCTCACCAATACACATGTAATTTACATTGTTTACATAACCATGGCATTCCGTATTCCAAACATGTTTCATGCATCACGGATTCCTCAAACATGCATTTCTGAGCTGTGAACATGCGCATGACAGATGTTTCAACCACCAAACAAGTTATTATGCACTTTGAAATAGTTCCTTGGACTTCGTTGCTTCTCCTATCACCAGTTTCAAGAATCACACTTTGATCCCAGAAAAACCCTCTTGGAGCGAATTCTACCCTAGAGATATGTAATTTGAATAGATTCCTTCAACATGATATTCCGTGTTCCGTACATGTTACATGCATGACGGATTCGACATACATGCATTCCTGAGTTGTGACCATGTGGATTACTGATTTTTCATCCTCTATAAAAGGAATAATTTCATATAGACTCGTGTACACATTTTCACAAGCTTTCCCTAACACAAGTTTCGCATTCGTTCATTTTTCACAGAACAATACTTCTGGAGTGTATTCAACCTAATAGATATATAATTTACATGAAATCCATCAACATGGCATTCCGGGTTCCGTACATGATACATGCATTACGGATTCGAGAAACATGCGTTTCTGAGTTGTGAGCATGTGGATTAGTGAACTTTCATCCACCAAAGAAGGCATATATTACACTTTGAAATATTTACTCTGACTTCATGAGTTTTTTGTATCACCAGGTTCTAAAATCGGACATTTGGCAGTGGAAAACACTCTTTGAGCGAATTCTCACCAATACACATGTAATTTACATTGTTTACATAACCATGGCATTCCGTATTCCGAACATGTTTCATGCATCACGGATTCCTCAAACATGCATTTCTGAGCTATGAACATGCGCATGACAGATGTTTCAACCACCAAACACGTTACTTATGCACTTTGAAATAATTCCTTGGACTTCGTTGCTTCTCCTATCACAAGTTTCAAGAATCACACTTTGATCCCAGAAAAACCCTCTTGGAGCGAATTCTACCCTAGAGATATGTAATTTGAATAGATTTCTTCAACATGATATTCCGTGTTCCGTACATGTTACATGCATGACGGATTCGACATACATGCATTCCTGAGTTGTGAGCATGTGGATTACTGATTTTTCATCCTCTATAAAAGGAATAATTTCATATAGACTCGTGTACACATTTTCACAAGCTTTCCCTAAGACAAGTTTCGAATTCGTGCTTTTTTCACAGAAGAATACTTCTGGAGTGTATTCAACCTAATAGATATATAATTTACATGAATTCCATCAACATGGCATTCCGGGTTCCGTACATGATACATGCATGACGGATTCGAGAAACATGCGTTTCTGAGATGTGAGCATGTGGATTAGTGAACTTTCATCCACCAAAGAAGTCATATATTACACTTTGAAATATTTACTCTGACTTCATAAGTTTTTTGTATCACCAGGTTCTAAAATAGGACATTTGGCAGTAGAAAACACTCTTTGAGCGAATTCTCACCAATACACATGTAATTTACATTGTTTACATAACCATGGCATTCCGTATTCCAAACATGTTTCATGCATCACGGATTCCTCAAACATGCATTTCTGAGCTGTGAACATACACATGACAGATATTTCAACCACCAAACAAGTTATTATGCACTTTGAAATAGTTCCTTGGACTTCGTTGCTTCTCCTATCACCAGTTTCAAGAATCACACTTTGATCCCAGAAAAACCCTCTTGGAGCGAATTCTACCCAAGAGATATGTAATTTGAATAGATACCTTCAACATGATATTCCGTGTTCCGTACATGTTACATGCATGACGGATTCGACATACATGCATTCCTGAGTTGTGACCATGTGGATTACTGATTTTTCATCCTCTATAAAAGGAATAATTTCATATAGACTCGTGTACACATTTTCACAAGCTTTCCCTAACACAAGTTTCGAATTCGTTCATTTTTCACAGAAGAATACTTCTGGAGTGTATTCAACCTAATAGATATATAATTTACATGAATTCCATCAACATGGCATTCCGGGTTCCGTACATGATACATGCATGACGGATTCGAGAAACATGCGTTTCTGAGTTGTGAGCATGTGGATTAGTGAACTTTCATCCACCAAAGAAGGCATATATTACACTTTGAAATATTTACTCTGACTTCATAAGTTTTTTGTATCACCAGGTTCTAAAATCGGACATTTGGCAGTAGAAAACACTCTTTGAGCGAATTCTCACCAATACACATCTAATTTACATTGTTTACATAACCATGGCATTCCGTATTCCGAACATGTTTCATGCATCACGGATTCCTCAAACATGCATTTCTGAGCTGTGAACATGCGCATGACAGATGTTTCAACCACCAAACAAGTTACTTATGCACTTTGAAATAGTTCCTTGGACTTCGTTGCTTCTCCTATCACCAGTTTCAAAAATCACACTTTGATCCCAGAAAAACCCTCTTGGAGCGAATTCTACCCTAGAGATATGTAATTTGAATAGATTCCTTCAAAATGATATTCCGTGTTCCGTACATGTTACATGCATGACGGATTCGACATACATGCATTCCTGAGTTGTGAGCATGTGGATTACTGATTTTTCATCCTCTATAAAAGGAATAATTTCATATAGACTCGTGTACACATTTTCACAAGCTTTCCATAACACAAGTTTCGCATTCGTTCATTTTTCACAGAACAATACTTCTGCAGTGTATTCAACCTAATAGATATATAATTTACATGAATTCCATCAACATGGCATTCCGGGTTCCGTACATGATACATGCATTACGGATTCGAGAAACATGCGTTTCTGAGTTGTGAGCATGTGGATTAGTGAACTTTCATCCACCAAAGAAGGCATATATTACACTTTGAAATATTTACTCTGACTTCATAAGTTTTTTGTATCACCAGGTTGTAAAATCGGACATTTGGCAGTGGAAAACACTCTTTGAGCGAATTCTCACCAATACACATCTAATTTACATTGTTTACATAACCATGGCATTCCGTATTCCGAACATGTTTCATGCATCACGGATTCCTCAAACATGCATTTCTGAGCTGTGAACATGCGCATGACAGATGTTTTAACCACCAAACAAGTTACTTATGCACTTTGAAATAATTCCTTGGACTTCGTTGCTTCTCCTATCACCAGTTTCAAGAATCACACTTTGATCCCAGAAAAACCCTCTTGGAGCGAATTCTACCCTAGAGATATGTAATTTGAATAGATTCCTTCAACATGATATTCCGTGTTCCGTACATGTTACATGCATGACGGATTCGACATACATGCATTCCTGAGTTGTGAGCATGTGGATTACTGATTTTTCATCCTCTATAAAAGGAATAATTTTATATAGACTCGTGTACACATTTTCACAAGCTTTCCCTAAGACAAGTTTCGAATTCGTGCTTTTTTCACAGAAGAATACTTCTGGAGTGTATTAAACCTAATAGATATATAATTTACATGAATTCCATCAACATGGCATTCCGGGTTCCGTACATGATACATGCATTACGGATTCGAGAAACATGCGTTTCTGAGTTGTGAGCATGTGGATTAGTGAACTTTCATCCACCAAAGAAGGCATATATTACACTTTGAAATATTTACTCTGACTTCATAAGTTTTTTGTATCACCAGGTTGTAAAATCGGACATTTGGCAGTGGAAAACACTCTTTGAGCGAATTCTCACCAATACACATGTAATTTACATTGTTTACATAACCATGGCATTCCGTATTCCGAACATGTTTCATGCATCACGGATTCCTCAAACATGCATTTCTGAGCTGTGAACATGCGCATGACAGATGTTTTAACCACCAAACAAGTTACTTATGCACTTTGAAATAATTCCTTGGACTTCGTTGCTTCTCCTATCACCAGTTTCAAGAATCACACTTTGATCCCAGAAAAACCCTCTTGGAGCGAATTCTACCCTAGAGATATGTAATTTGAATAGATTCCTTCAACATGATATTCCGTGTTCCGTACATGTTACATGCATGACGGATTCGACATACATGCATTCCTGAGTTGTGAGCATGTGGATTACTGATTTTTCATCCTCTATAAAAGGAATAATTTTATATAGACTCGTGTACACATTTTCACAAGCTTTCCCTAAGACAAGTTTCGAATTCGTGCTTTTTTCACAGAAGAATACTTCTGGAGTGTATTAAACCTAATAGATATATAATTTACATGAATTCCATCAACATGGCATTCCGGGTTCCGTACATGATACATGCATGACGGATTCGAGAAACATGCGTTTCTGAGTTGTGAGCATGTGGATTAGTGAACTTTCATCCACCAAAGAAGGCATATATTACACTTTGAAATATTTACTCTGACTTCATAAGTTTTTTGTATCACCAGGTTCTAAAATCGGACATTTGGCAGTAGAAAACACTCTTTCAGCGAATTCTCACCAATACACATGTAATTTACATTGTTTACATAACCATGGCATTCCGTATTCCGAACATGTTTCATGCATCACGGATTCCTCAAACATACATTTCTGAGCTGTGAACATGCGCATGACAGATGTTTCAACCACCAAACAAGATACTTATGCACTTTGAAATAGTTCCTTGAACTTCGATGCTTCTCCTATCACCAGTTTCAAGAATCACACTTTGATCCCAGAAAAACCCTCTTGGAGCGAATTCTACCCTAGAGATATGTAATTTGAATAGATTCCTTCAACATGATATTCCGTGTTCCGTACATGTTACATGCATGACGGATTCGACATACATGCATTCCTGAGTTGTGACCATGTGGATTACTGATTTTTCATCCTCTATAAAAGGAATAATTTCATATAGACTCGTGTACACATTTTCACAAGGTTTCCCTAACACAAGTTTCGAATTCGTTCATTTTTCACAGAAGAATACTTCTGGAGTGTATTCAACCTAATAGATATATAATTTACATGAATTCCATCAACATGGCATTCCGGGTTCCGTACATGATACATGCATGACGGATTCGAGAAACATGCGTTTCTGAGTTGTGAGCATGTGGATTAGTGAACTTTCATCCACCAAAGAAGGCATATATTACACTTTGAAATATTTACTCTGACTTCATACGTTTTTTGTATCACCAGGTTCTAAAATTGGACATTTGGCAGTAGAAAACACTCTTTGAGCGAATTCTCACCAATACACATGTAATTTACGTTGTTTACATAACCATGGCATTCCGTATTCCAAACATGTTTCATGCATCACGGATTCCTCAAACATGCATTTCTGAGCTGTGAACATGCGCATGACAGATGTTTCAACCACCAAACAAGATACTTATGCACTTTGAAATAGTTCCTTGAACTTCGTTGCTTCTCCTATCACCAGTTTCAAGAATCACACTTTGATCCCAGAAAAACCCTCTTGGAGCGAATTCTACCCTAGAGATATGTAATTTGAATAGATTCCTTCAACATGATATTCCGTGTTCCGTACATGTTACATGCATGACGGATTCGACATACATGCATTCCTGAGTTGTGAGCATGTGGATTACTGATTTTTCATCCTCTATAAAAGGAATAATTTCATATAGACTCGTGTACACATTTTCACAAGCTTTCCCTAACACAAGTTTCGAATTCGTTCATTTTTCACAGAAGAATACTTCTGGAGTGTATTCAACCTAATAGATATATAATTTACATGAATTCCATCAACATGGCATTCCGGGTTCCGTACATGATACATGCATGACGGATTCGAGAAACATGCGTTTCTGAGTTGTGAGCATGTGGATTAGTGAACTTTCATCCACCAAAGAAGGCATATATTACACTTTGAAATATTTACTCTGACTTCATAAGTTTTTTGTATCACCAGGTTCTAAAATCGGACATTTGGCAGTGGAAAACACTCTTTGAGCGTATTCTCACCAATACACATGTAATTTACATTGTTTACATAACCATGGCATTCCGTATTCCAAACATGTTTCATGCATCACGGATTCCTCAAACATGCATTTCTGAGCTGTGAACATGCGCATGACAGATGTTTCAACCACCAAACAAGTTACTTATGCACTTTGAAATAGTTCCTTGGACTTCGTTGCTTCTCCTATCACCAGTTTCAAGAATCACACTTTGATCCCAGAAAAACCCTCTTGGAGCGAATTCTACCCTAGAGATATGTAATTTGAATAGATTCCTTCAACATGATATTCCGTGTTCCGTACATGTTACATGCATGACGGATTCGACAAACATGCATTCCTGAGTTGTGACCATGTGGATTACTGATTTTTCATCCTCTATAAAAGGAATAATTTCATATAGACTCGTGTACACATTTTCACAAGGTTTCCCTAACACAAGTTTCGAATTCGTTCATTTTTCACAGAAGAATACTTCTGGAGTGTATTCAACCTAATAGATATATAATTTACATGAATTCCATCAACATGGCATTCCGGGTTCCGTACATGATACATGCATGACGGATTCGAGAAACATGCGTTTTTGAGTTGTGAGCATGTGGATTAGTGAACTTTCATCCACCAAAGAAGGCATATATTACACTTTGAAATATTTACTCTGACTTCATAAGTTTTTTGTATCACCAGGTTCTAAAATTGGACATTTGGCAGTAGAAAACACTCTTTGAGCGAATTCTCACCAATACACATGTAATTTACATTGTTTACATAACCATGGCATTCCGTATTCCAAACATGTTTCATGCATCACGGATTCCTCAAACATGCATTTCTGAGCTGTGAACATGCGCATGACAGATGTTTCAACCACCAAACAAGTTATTATGCACTTTGAAATAGTTCCTTGGACTTCGTTGCTTCTCCTATCACCAGTTTCAAGAATCACACTTTGATCCCAGAAAAACCCTCTTGGAGCGAATTCTACCCTAGAGATATGTAATTTGAATAGATTCCTTCAACATGATATTCCGTGTTCCGTACATGTTACATGCATGACGGATTCGACATACATGCATTCCTGAGTTGTGAGCATGTGGATTACTGATTTTTCATCCTCTATAAAAGGAATAATTTTATATAGACTCGTGTACACATTTTCACAAGCTTTCCCTAAGACAAGTTTCGAATTCGTGCTTTTTTCACAGAAGAATACTTCTGGAGTGTATTAAACCTAATAGATATATAATTTACATGAATTCCATCAACATGGCATTCCGGGTTCCGTACATGATACATGCATTACGGATTCGAGAAACATGCGTTTCTGAGTTGTGAGCATGTGGATTAGTGAACTTTCATCCACCAAAGAAGGCATATATTACACTTTGAAATATTTACTCTGACTTCATAAGTTTTTTGTATCACCAGGTTGTAAAATCGGACATTTGGCAGTGGAAAACACTCTTTGAGCGAATTCTCACCAATACACATGTAATTTACATTGTTTACATAACCATGGCATTCCGTATTCCGAACATGTTTCATGCATCACGGATTCCTCAAACATGCATTTCTGAGCTGTGAACATGCGCATGACAGATGTTTTAACCACCAAACAAGTTACTTATGCACTTTGAAATAATTCCTTGGACTTCGTTGCTTCTCCTATCACCAGTTTCAAGAATCACACTTTGATCCCAGAAAAACCCTCTTGGAGCGAATTCTACCCTAGAGATATGTAATTTGAATAGATTCCTTCAACATGATATTCCGTGTTCCGTACATGTTACATGCATGACGGATTCGACATACATGCATTCCTGAGTTGTGAGCATGTGGATTACTGATTTTTCATCCTCTATAAAAGGAATAATTTTATATAGACTCGTGTACACATTTTCACAAGCTTTCCCTAAGACAAGTTTCGAATTCGTGCTTTTTTCACAGAAGAATACTTCTGGAGTGTATTAAACCTAATAGATATATAATTTACATGAATTCCATCAACATGGCATTCCGGGTTCCGTACATGATACATGCATGACGGATTCGAGAAACATGCGTTTCTGAGTTGTGAGCATGTGGATTAGTGAACTTTCATCCACCAAAGAAGGCATATATTACACTTTGAAATATTTACTCTGACTTCATAAGTTTTTTGTATCACCAGGTTCTAAAATCGGACATTTGGCAGTAGAAAACACTCTTTCAGCGAATTCTCACCAATACACATGTAATTTACATTGTTTACATAACCATGGCATTCCGTATTCCGAACATGTTTCATGCATCACGGATTCCTCAAACATACATTTCTGAGCTGTGAACATGCGCATGACAGATGTTTCAACCACCAAACAAGATACTTATGCACTTTGAAATAGTTCCTTGAACTTCGATGCTTCTCCTATCACCAGTTTCAAGAATCACACTTTGATCCCAGAAAAACCCTCTTGGAGCGAATTCTACCCTAGAGATATGTAATTTGAATAGATTCCTTCAACATGATATTCCGTGTTCCGTACATGTTACATGCATGACGGATTCGACATACATGCATTCCTGAGTTGTGACCATGTGGATTACTGATTTTTCATCCTCTATAAAAGGAATAATTTCATATAGACTCGTGTACACATTTTCACAAGGTTTCCCTAACACAAGTTTCGAATTCGTTCATTTTTCACAGAAGAATACTTCTGGAGTGTATTCAACCTAATAGATATATAATTTACATGAATTCCATCAACATGGCATTCCGGGTTCCGTACATGATACATGCATGACGGATTCGAGAAACATGCGTTTCTGAGTTGTGAGCATGTGGATTAGTGAACTTTCATCCACCAAAGAAGGCATATATTACACTTTGAAATATTTACTCTGACTTCATACGTTTTTTGTATCACCAGGTTCTAAAATTGGACATTTGGCAGTAGAAAACACTCTTTGAGCGAATTCTCACCAATACACATGTAATTTACGTTGTTTACATAACCATGGCATTCCGTATTCCAAACATGTTTCATGCATCACGGATTCCTCAAACATGCATTTCTGAGCTGTGAACATGCGCATGACAGATGTTTCAACCACCAAACAAGATACTTATGCACTTTGAAATAGTTCCTTGAACTTCGTTGCTTCTCCTATCACCAGTTTCAAGAATCACACTTTGATCCCAGAAAAACCCTCTTGGAGCGAATTCTACCCTAGAGATATGTAATTTGAATAGATTCCTTCAACATGATATTCCGTGTTCCGTACATGTTACATGCATGACGGATTCGACATACATGCATTCCTGAGTTGTGAGCATGTGGATTACTGATTTTTCATCCTCTATAAAAGGAATAATTTCATATAGACTCGTGTACACATTTTCACAAGCTTTCCCTAACACAAGTTTCGAATTCGTTCATTTTTCACAGAAGAATACTTCTGGAGTGTATTCAACCTAATAGATATATAATTTACATGAATTCCATCAACATGGCATTCCGGGTTCCGTACATGATACATGCATGACGGATTCGAGAAACATGCGTTTCTGAGTTGTGAGCATGTGGATTAGTGAACTTTCATCCACCAAAGAAGGCATATATTACACTTTGAAATATTTACTCTGACTTCATAAGTTTTTTGTATCACCAGGTTCTAAAATCGGACATTTGGCAGTGGAAAACACTCTTTGAGCGTATTCTCACCAATACACATGTAATTTACATTGTTTACATAACCATGGCATTCCGTATTCCAAACATGTTTCATGCATCACGGATTCCTCAAACATGCATTTCTGAGCTGTGAACATGCGCATGACAGATGTTTCAACCACCAAACAAGTTACTTATGCACTTTGAAATAGTTCCTTGGACTTCGTTGCTTCTCCTATCACCAGTTTCAAGAATCACACTTTGATCCCAGAAAAACCCTCTTGGAGCGAATTCTACCCTAGAGATATGTAATTTGAATAGATTCCTTCAACATGATATTCCGTGTTCCGTACATGTTACATGCATGACGGATTCGACAAACATGCATTCCTGAGTTGTGACCATGTGGATTACTGATTTTTCATCCTCTATAAAAGGAATAATTTCATATAGACTCGTGTACACATTTTCACAAGGTTTCCCTAACACAAGTTTCGAATTCGTTCATTTTTCACAGAAGAATACTTCTGGAGTGTATTCAACCTAATAGATATATAATTTACATGAATTCCATCAACATGGCATTCCGGGTTCCGTACATGATACATGCATGACGGATTCGAGAAACATGCGTTTTTGAGTTGTGAGCATGTGGATTAGTGAACTTTCATCCACCAAAGAAGGCATATATTACACTTTGAAATATTTACTCTGACTTCATAAGTTTTTTGTATCACCAGGTTCTAAAATTGGACATTTGGCAGTAGAAAACACTCTTTGAGCGAATTCTCACCAATACACATGTAATTTACATTGTTTACATAACCATGGCATTCCGTATTCCAAACATGTTTCATGCATCACGGATTCCTCAAACATGCATTTCTGAGCTGTGAACATGCGCATGACAGATGTTTCAACCACCAAACAAGTTATTATGCACTTTGAAATAGTTCCTTGGACTTCGTTGCTTCTCCTATCACCAGTTTCAAGAATCACACTTTGATCCCAGAAAAACCCTCTTGGAGCGAATTCTACCCTAGAGATATGTAATTTGAATAGATTCCTTCAACATGATATTCCGTGTTCCGTACATGTTACATGCATGACGGATTCGACATACATGCATTCCTGAGTTGTGAGCATGTGGATTACTGATTTTTCATCCTCTATAAAAGGAATAATTTCATATAGACTCGTGTACACATTTTCACAAGCTTTCCCTAACACAAGTTTCGAATTCGTTCATTTTTCACAGAAGAATACTTCTGGAGTGTATTCAACCTAATAGATATATAATTTACATGAATTCCATCAACATGGCATTCCGGGTTCCGTACATGATACATGCATGACGGATTCGAGAAACATGCGTTTCTGAGTTGTGAGCATGTGGATTAGTGAACTTTCATCCACCAAAGAAGGCATATATTACACTTTGAAATATTTACTCTGACTTCATAAGTTTTTTGTATCACCAGGTTCTAAAATCGGACATTTGGCAGTAGAAAACACTCTTTGAGCGAATTCTCACCAATACACATGTAATTTACATTGTTTACATAACCATGGCATTCCGTATTCCAAACATGTTTCATGCATCACGGATTCCTCAAACATGCATTTCTGAGCTGTGAACATGCGCATGACAGATGTTTCAACCACCAAACAAGATACTTATGCACTTTGAAATAGTTCCTTGAACTTCGTTGCTTCTCCTATCACCAGTTTCAAGAATCACACTTTGATCCCAGAAAAACCCTCTTGGAGCGAATTCTACCCTAGAGATATGTAATTTGAATAGATTCCTTCAACATGATATTCCGTGTTCCGTACAAGTTACATGCATGACGGATTCGACATACATGCATTCCTGAGTTGTGAGCATGTGGATTACTGATTTTTCATCCTCTATAAAAGGAATAATTTCATATAGACTCGTGTACACATTTTCACAAGCTTTCCCTAACACAAGTTTCGAATTCGTGCTTTTTTCACAGAAGAATACTTCTGGAGTGTATTCAACCTAATAGATATATAATTTACATGAATTCCATCAACATGGCATTCCGGGTTCCGTACATGATACATGCATGACGGATTCGAGAAACATGCGTTTCTGAGTTGTGAGCATGTGGATTAGTGAACTTTCATCGACCAAAGAAGGCATATATTACACTTTGAAATATTTACTCTGACTTCATAAGTTTTTTGTATCACCAGGTTCTAAAATCGTACATTTGGCAGTGGAAAACACTCTTTGAGCGTATTCTCACCAATACACATGTAATTTACATTGTTTACATAACCATGGCATTCCGTATTCCAAACATGTTTCATGCATCACGGATTCCTCAAACATGCATTTCTGAGCTGTGAACATGCGCATGACAGATGTTTCAACCACCAAACAAGTTATTATGCACTTTGAAATAGTTCCATGGACTTCGTTGCTTCTCCTATCACCAGTTTCAAGAATCACACTTTGATCCCAGAAAAACCCTCTTGGAGCGAATTCTACCCTAGAGATATGTAATTTGAATAGATTCCTTCAACATGATATTCCGTGTTCCGTACATGTTACATGCATGACGGATTCGACATACATGCATTCCTGAGTTGTGACCATGTGGATTACTGATTTTTCATCCTCTATAAAAGGAATAATTTCATATAGACTCGTGTACACATTTTCACAAGCTTTCCCTAACACAAGTTTCGAATTCGTTCATTTTTCACAGAAGAATACTTCTGGCGTGTATTCAACCTAATAGATATATAATTTACATGAATTCCATCAACATGGCATTCCGGGTTCCGTACATGATACATGCATGACGGATTCGAGAAACATGCGTTTCTGAGTTGTGAGCATGTGGATTAGTGAACTTTCATCCACCAAAGAAGGCACATATTACACTTTGAAATATTTACTCTGACTTCATAAGTTTTTTGTATCACCAGGTTCTAAAATCGGACATTTGGCAGTAGAAAACACTCTTTGAGCGAATTCTCACCAATACACGTGTAATTTACAGTGTTTACATAACCATGGCATTCCGTATTCCGAACATGTTTCATGCATCACGGATTCCTCAAACATGCATTTCTGAGCTGTGAACATGCGCATGACAGATGTTTCAACCACCAAACAAGATACTTATGCACTTTGAAATAGTTCCTTGAACTTCGTTGCTTCTCCTATCACCAGTTTCAAGAATCAAACTTTGATCCCAGAAAAACCCTCTTGGAGCGAATTCTACCCTAGAGATATGTAATTTGAATAGATTCCTTCAACATGATATTCCGTGTTCCGTACATGTTACATGCATGACGGATTCGACATACATGCATTCCTGAGTTGTGAGCATGTGGATTACTGATTTTTCATCCTCTATAAAAGGAATAATTTCATATAGACTCGTGTACACATTTTCACAAGCTTTCCCTAACACAAGTTTCGAATTCGTGCTTTTTTCACAGAAGAATACTTCTGGAGTGTATTCAACCTAATAGATATATAATTTACATGAATTCCATCAACATGGCATTCCGGGTTCCGTACATGATACATGCATGACGGATTCGAGAAACATGCGTTTCTGAGTTGTGAGCATGTGGATTAGTGAACTTTCATCCACCAAAGAAGGCATATATTACACTTTGAAATATTTACTCTGACTTCATAAGTTTTTTGTATCACCAGGTTCTAAAATCGTACATTTGGCAGTGGAAAACACTCTTTGAGCGTATTCTCACCAATACACATGTAATTTACATTGTTTACATAACCATGGCATTCCGTATTCCAAACATGTTTCATGCATCACGGATTCCTCAAACATGCATTTCTGAGCTGTGAACATGCGCATGACAGATGTTTCAACCACCAAACAAGTTATTATGCACTTTGAAATAGTTCCTTGGACTTCGTTGCTTCTCCTATCACCAGTTTCAAGAATCACACTTTGATCCCAGAAAAACCCTCTTGGAGCGAATTCTACCCTAGAGATATGTAATTTGAATAGATTCCTTCAACATGATATTCCGTGTTCCGTACATGTTACATGCATGACGGATTCGACATACATGCATTCCTGAGTTGTGAGCATGTGGATTACTGATTTTTCATCCTCTATAAAAGGAATAATTTCATATAGACTCGTGTACACATTTTCACAAGCTTTCCCTAAGACAAGTTTCGAATTCGTTCATTTTTCACAGAAGAATACTTCTGGCGTGTATTCAACCTAATAGATATATAATTTACATGAATTCCATCAACATGGCATTCCGGGTTCCGTACATGATACATGCATGACGGATTCGAGAAACATGCGTTTCTGAGATGTGAGCATGTGGATTAGTGAACTTTCATCCACCAAAGAAGTCATATATTACACTTTGAAATATTTACTCTGACTTCATAAGTTTTTTGTGTCACCAGGTTCTAAAATAGGACATTTGGCAGTAGAAAACACTCTTTGAGCGAATTCTCACCAATACACATGTAATTTACATTGTTTACATAACCATGGCATTCCGTATTCCAAACATGTTTCATGCATCACGGATTCCTCAAACATGCATTTCTGAGCTGTGAACATACACATGACAGATATTTCAACCACCAAACAAGTTATTATGCACTTTGAAATAGTTCCTTGGACTTCGTTGCTTCTCCTATCACCAGTTTCAAGAATCACAATTTGATCCCAGAAAAACCCTCTTGGAGCGAATTCTACCCTAGAGATATGTAATTTGAATAGATACCTTCAACATGATATTCCGTGTTCCGTACATGTTACATGCATGACGGATTCGACATACATGCATTCCTGAGTTGTGACCATGTGGATTACTGATTTTTCATCCTCTATAAAAGGAATAATTTCATATAGACTCGTGTACACATTTTCACAAGCTTTCCCTAACACAAGTTTCGAATTCGTTCATTTTTCACAGAAGAATACTTCTGGAGTGTATTCAACCTAATAGATATATAATTTACATGAATTCCATCAACATGGCATTCCGGGTTCCGTACATGATACATGCATGACGGATTCGAGAAACATGCGTTTCTGAGTTGTGAGCATGTGGATTAGTGAACTTTCATCCACCAAAGAAGGCATATATTACACTTTGAAATATTTACTCTGACTTCATAAGTTTTTTGTATCACCAGGTTCTAAAATCGGACATTTGGCAGTAGAAAACACTCTTTGAGCGAATTCTCACTAATACACGTGTAATTTACAGTGTTTACATAACCATGGCATTCCGTATTCCGAACATGTTTCATGCATCACGGATTCCACAAACATGCATTTCTGAGCTGTGAACATGCGCATGACAGATGTTTCAACCACCAAACATGTTACTTATGCACTTTGAAATAGTTCCTTGGACTTCGTTGCTTCTCCTATCACCAGTTTCAAGAATCACACTTTGATCCCAGAAAAACTCTCTTGGAGCGAATTCTACCCTAGAGATATGTAATTTGAATAGATTCCTTCAACATGATATTCCGTGTTCCATACATGTTACATGCATGACGGATTCGACATACATGCATTCCTGAGTTGTGACCATGTGGATTACTGATTTTTCATCCTCTATAAAAGGAATAATTTCATATAGACTCGTGTACACATTTTCACAAGCTTTCCCTAACACAAGTTTCGAATTCGTTCATTTTTCACAAAAGAATACTTCTATAGTGTATTCAACCTAATAGATATATAATTTACATGAATTCCATCAACATGGCATTCCGGGTTCCGTACATGATACATGCATGACGGATTCGAGAAACATGCGTTTCTGAGTTGTGAGCATGTGGATTAGTGAACTTTCATCCACCAAAGAAGGCATATATTACACTTTGAAATATTTACTCTGACTTCATAAGTTTTTTGTATCACCAGGTTCTAAAATCGGACATTTGGCAGTGGAAAACACTCTTTGAGCGAATTCTCACCAATACACATGTAATTTACATTGTTTACATAACCATGGCATTCCGTATTCCGAACATGTTTCATGCATCACGGATTCCTCAAACATGCATTTCTGAGCTGTGAACATGCACATGACAGATGTTTCAACCACCAAACAAGTCACTTATGCACTTTGAAATAATTCCTTGGACTTCGTTGCTTCTCCTATCACCAGTTTCAAGAATCACACTTTGATCCCAGAAAAACCCTCTTGGAGCGAATTCTACCCTAGAGATATGTAATTTGAATAGATTCCTTCAACATGATATTCCGTGTTCCGTACATGTTACATGCATGACGGATTCGACATACATGCATTCCTGAGTTGTGAGCATGTGGATTACTGATTTTTCATCCTCTATAAAAGGAATAATTTCATATAGACTCGTGTACACATTTTCACAATCTTTCCCTAAGACAAGTTCCGAATTCGTGCTTTTTTCACAGAAGAATACTTCTGGAGTGTATTCAACCTAATAGATATATAATTTACATGAATTCCATCAACATGGCATTCCGGGTTCCGTACATGATACATGCATTACGGATTCGAGAAACATGCGTTTCTGAGTTGTGAGCATGTGGATTAGTGAACTTTCATCCACCAAAGAAGGCATATATTACACTTTGAAATATTTACTCTGACTTCATAAGTTTTTTGTATCACCAGGTTCTAAAATTGGACATTTGGCAGTAGACAACACTCTTTGAGAGAATTCTCACCAATACACATGTAATTTATATTGTTTACATAACCATGGCATTCCGTATTCCGAAGATGATTCATGCATCACGAATTCCTCAAATTGCATTTCTGAGCTGTGAACAAGCACATGACAGATATTTCAACCACCAAACAAGTTACTTATGCACTTTGAAATAGTTCCTTGGACTTCGTTGCTTCTCCTATCACCAGTTTCAAGAATGACACTGTGATACCAGAAAAACACTCTTGGAGCGAATTCTACCCTAGAGATATGTAATTTGAATAGATTCCTTCAACATGATATTCCGCGTTCTGTACATGTTACATGCATGACGGATTCGACATACATGCATTCCTGAGTTGTGAGCATGTGGATTACTGATTTTTCATCCTCTATAAAAGGAATAATTTCATATAGACTCGTGTACACATTTTCACAAGCTTTCCCTAACACAAGTTTCGAATTCGTTCATTTTTCACAGAAGAATACTTCTGGAGTGTATTCAACCTAATAGATATATAATTTACATGAATTCCATCAACATGGCATTCCGGGTTCCGTACATGATACATGCATGACAGATTCGAGAAACATGCGTTTCTGAGTTGTGAGCATGTGGATTAGTGAACTTTCATCCACCAAAGGAGGCATATATTACACTTTGAAATATTTACTCTGAGTTCATAAGTTTTTTGTATCACCAGGATCTAAAATAGGACATTTGGCAGTAGAAAACACTCTTTGAGCGAATTCTCACCAATACACATGTAATTTACATTGTTTACATAACCATGGCATTCCGTATTGCGAACATGTTTCATGCATCACGGATTCCTCAAACATGCATTTCTGAGCTGTGAACATGCGCATGCCAGATGTTTCAACAACCAAAAATGTTACTTATGCACTTTGAAATATTTCCTTGGACTTCCTTGCTTCTCCTATCACCAGTTTCAAGAATCACACTTTGATCCCAGAAAAACCTTGTTGGAGTGAAATCTACCCTAGAGATACGTAATTTGAATAGATCCCTTCAACATGATATTCCATGTTCCGTACATGTTACATGCATGACGGATTCTACAAACATGCAGTCCTGAGTTGTGAGCATGTGGATTACTGATTTTTCATCCTCTATAAAAGGAATAATTTCATATAGACTCGTGTACACATTTTCACAAGCTTTCCCTAACACAAGTTTCGAATTCGTTCATTTTTCACAGAAGAATACTTCTGGAGTTTATTCAGCCTAATAGATATATAATTTACATGAATTCAATCAACATGGCATTCCGGGTTCCGTACATGATACATGCATGACGGATTTGAGAAACATACGTTTCTGAGTTGTGAGCATGTGGATTAGTGAACTTTCATCCACCAAAGAAGGCATATATTACACTTTGAATTATTTACTCTGACTTCATATGTTTTTTGTATCAACAGGTTCTAAAATCGGACATTTGGCAGTAGAAAACCCTCTTTGAGTGAATTCTCACCAATACATATATAATTTACATTGTTTAAATAACCATGGCATTCCGTATTCCGAACATGTTTCATGCATCACGGATTCCTCAAACATGCATTTCTGAGCCGTGAACATGCGCATGCCAGATGTTTCAACAACCAAACAAGTTACTTATGCACTTTAAAATAGTTCCTTGGACTTCAATGCTTCTCCTATCACCAGTTTCAAGAATCAAAATTTGATCCCAGAAAAACCCTCATGGAGCGAATTCTACCCTAGAGATATGTAATTTGAATAGATTCCTTCAACATGATGTTCCGTGTTCCGTACATGTTACATGCATGACGGATTCGACAAACATGCATTCCTGAGTTGTGAGCATGTGGATTACTGATTTTTCATCCTCTATAAAAGGAATAATTTCATATAGACTCGTGTAACCATTTTCACAAGCTTTCCCTAACACAAGTTTCGAATTCATTCATTTTTCACAGAAGAATTCTTCTGGAGTTTATTCAGCCTAATAGATATATAATTTACATGAATTCCATCAACATGGCATTCCGGGTTCCGTACATGATACATGCATGACGGATTCGAGAAACATGCGTTTCTGAGTTGTGAGCATGTGGATTAGTGAACTTTCATCCACCAAAGAAGGCATATATTACACTTTGAAATATTTACTCTGACTTCATAAGTTTTTTGTATCACCAGGTTCTTAAATCGGACATTTGGCAGTAGAAAACACTCTTTGAGCGAATTCTCACCAATACACATGTAATTTACATTGTTTACATAACCATGGCCTTCCGTATTCCGAACATGTTTCATGCATCACGGATTCCTCAAACATGCATTTCTGAGCTGTGAACATGCACATGACAGATATTTCAACCACCAGACAAGTTACTTATGCACTTTGAAATAGTTCTTTGGACTTCGTTGCTTCTCCTATCACCAGTTTCAAGAATGACACTGTGATACCAGAAAAACCCTCTTGGAGCGAATTCTACCCTACAGATATGTAATTTGAATAGATTCCTTCAACATGATATTCCGTGTTCCGTACATGTTACATGCATGACGGATTCGACAAACATGCATTCCTGAGTTGTGAGCATGTGGATTACTGATTTTTCACCCTCTATAAAAGGAATAATTTCATATAGACTCGTGTACACATTTTCACAATCTTTCCCTAACACAAGTTTCGAATTCGTTCATTTTTCACAGAAGAATACTTCTGGAGTGTATTGAACCTAATAGATATAGAATTTACATGAATTCCATCAACATGGCATTCCGGGTTCCGTACATGATACATGCATGATGGATTCGAGAAACATGCGTTTCTGAGTTGTGAGCATGTGGATTAGTGAACTTTCATCCACCAAAGAAGGCATATATTACACTTTGAAATATTTACTCTGACTTCATAAGTTTTTTGTATCACCAGGTTCTAAAATCGGACATTTGGCAGTAGAAAACACTCTTTGAGCGAATTCTCACCAATACACATGTAATTTACATTGTTTACATCACCACGGCATTCCGTATTCCGAACATGTTTCATGCATCACGGATTCCTCAAACATGCATTTCTGAGCTGTGAACATGCACATGACAGATGTTTCAACCACCAAACAAGTTACTTATGCACTTTGAAATAGTTCCTTGGACTTCGTTGCTTCTCCTATCACCAGTTTCAAGAATCACACTTTGATCCCAGAAAAACCCTCTTGGAGCGAATTCTACCCTAGAGATATGTAATTTGAATAGATTCCTTCAACATGATATTCCGTGTTCCGTACATGTTACATGCATGACGGATTCGACAAACATGCATTCCTGAGTTGAGAGTATGTGGATTACAGATTTTTCATCCTCTATAAAAGGAATAATTTCATATAGACTCGTGTACACATTTTCACAAGCTTTCCCTAACACAAGTTTCGAATTCGTGCTTTTTTCACAGAAGAATACTTCTGGAGTGTATTCAACCTAATAGATATATAATTTACATGAATTCCATCAACATGGCATTCCGGGTTCCGTACATGATACATGCATGACGGATTCGAGAAACATGCGTTTCTGAGTTGTGAGCATGTGGATTAGTGAACTTTCATCCACCAAAGAAGGCATATATTACACTTTGAAATATTTACTCTGAGTTCATAAGTTTTTTGTATCACCAGGATCTAAAATCGGACATTTGGCAGTAGAAAACACTCTTTGAGCGAATTCTCACCAATACACATGTAATTTACATTGTTTACATAACCATGGCATTCCGTATTCCGAACATGTTTCATGCATCACGGATTCCTCAAACATGCATATCTGAGCTGTGAACATGCGCATGCCAGATGTTTCAACAACCAAAAAAGTTACTTATGCACTTTGAAATATTTCCTTGGACTTCCATGCTTCTCCTATCACCAGTTTCAAGAATCACAGTTTGATCCCAGAAAAACCTTGTTGGAGCAAAATCTACCCTAGTGATACGTAATTTGAATAGATTCCTTCAACATGATATTCCATGTTCCGTACATGTTACATGCATGACGGATTCGACAAACATGCATTCCTGAGTTGAGAGCATGTGGATTACTGATTTTTCATCCTCTATAAAAGGAATAATTTCATATAGACTCGTGTACACATTTTCACAAGCTTTCCCTTACACAAGTTTCGAATTCGTTCATTTTTCACAGAAGAATACTTCTGGAGTGTATTCAACCTAATAGATATATAATTTACATGAATTCCATCAACATGGCATTCCGGGTTCCGTACATGATACATGCATGACGGATTCGAGAAACATGCGTTTCTGAGTTGTGAGCATGTGGATTAGTGAACTTTCATCCACCAAAGAAGGCATATATTACACTTTGAAATATTTACTCTGACTTCATAAGTTTTTTGTATCACCAGGTTCTAAAATCGGACATTTGGCAGTAGAAAACACTCTTTGAGCGTATTCTCACCAATACACATGTAATTTATATTGTTTACATAACCATGGCATTCCGTATTCCGAAGATGATTCATGCATCACGAATTCCTCAAATTGCATTTCTGAGCTGTGAACAAGCACATGACAGATATTTCAACCACCAAACAAGTTACTTATGCACTTTGAAATAGTTCCTTGGACTTCGTTGCTTCTCCTATCACCAGTTTCAAGAATGACACTGTGATACCAGAAAAACCCTCTTGGAGCGAATTCTACCCTAGAGATATGTAATTTGAATAGATTCCTTCAACATGATATTCCGCGTTCTGTACATGTTACATGCATGACGGATTCGACATACATGCATTCCTGAGTTGTGAGCATGTGGATTACTGATTTTTCATCCTCTATAAAAGGAATAATTTCATATAGACTCGTGTACACATTTTCACAAGCTTTCCCTAACACAAGTTTCGAATTCGTTCATTTTTCACAGAAGAATACTTCTGGAGTGTATTCAACCTAATAGATATATAATTTACATGAATTCCATCAACATGGCATTCCGGGTTCCGTACATGATACATGCATGACAGATTCGAGAAACATGCGTTTCTGAGTTGTGAGCATGTGGATTAGTGAACTTTCATCCACCAAAGGAGGCATATATTACACTTTGAAATATTTACTCTGAGTTCATAAGTTTTTTGTATCACCAGGATCTAAAATAGGACATTTGGCAGTAGAAAACACTCTTTGAGCGAATTCTCACCAATACACATGTAATTTACATTGTTTACATAACCATGGCATTCCGTATTGCGAACATGTTTCATGCATCACGGATTCCTCAAACATGCATTTCTGAGCTGTGAACATGCGCATGCCAGATGTTTCAACAACCAAAAATGTTACTTATGCACTTTGAAATATTTCCTTGGACTTCCTTGCTTCTCCTATCACCAGTTTCAAGAATCACACTTTGATCCCAGAAAAACCCTCTTGGAGCGAATTCTACCCTAGAGATATGTAATTTGAATAGATTCCTTCAACATGATATTCCGTGTTCCGTACATGTTACATGCATGACGGATTCGACAAACATGCATTCCTGAGTTGAGAGCATGTGGATTACTGATTTTTCATCCTCTGTAAAAGGAATAATTTCATATAGACTCGTGTACACATTTTCACAAGCTTTCCCTAACACAAGTTTCGAATTCGTTCATTTTTCACAGAAGAATACTTCTGGAGTGTATTGAACCTAATAGATATAGAATTTACATGAATTCCATCAACATGGCATTCCGGGTTCCGTACATGATACATGCATGATGGATTCGAGAAACATGCGTTTCTGAGTTGTGAGCATGTGGATTAGTGAACTTTCATCCACCAAAGAAGGCATATATTACACTTTGAAATATTTACTCTGACTTCATAAGTTTTTTGTATCACCAGGTTCTAAAATCGGACATTTGGCAGTAGAAAACACTCTTTGAGCGAATTCTCACCAATACACATGTAATTTACATTGTTTACATCACCACGGCATTCCGTATTCCGAACATGTTTCATGCATCACGGATTCCTCAAACATGCATTTCTGAGCTGTGAACATGCACATGACAGATGTTTCAACCACCAAACAAGTTACTTATGCACTTTGAAATAGTTCCTTGGACTTCGTTGCTTCTCCTATCACCAGTTTCAAGAATCACACTTTGATCCCAGAAAAACCCTCTTGGAGCGAATTCTACCCTAGAGATATGTAATTTGAATAGATTCCTTCAACATGATATTCCGTGTTCCGTACATGTTACATGCATGACGGATTCGACAAACATGCATTCCTGAGTTGAGAGTATGTGGATTACAGATTTTTCATCCTCTATAAAAGGAATAATTTCATATAGACTCGTGTACACATTTTCACAAGCTTTCCCTAACACAAGTTTCGAATTCGTGCTTTTTTCACAGAAGAATACTTCTGGAGTGTATTCAACCTAATAGATATATAATTTACATGAATTCCATCAACATGGCATTCCGGGTTCCGTACATGATACATGCATGACGGATTCGAGAAACATGCGTTTCTGAGTTGTGAGCATGTGGATTAGTGAACTTTCATCCACCAAAGAAGGCATATATTACACTTTGAAATATTTACTCTGACTTCATAAGTTTTTTGTATCACCAGGATCTAAAATCGGACATTTGGCAGTAGAAAACACTATTTGAGCGAATTCTCACCAATACACATGTAATTTACATTGTTTACATAACCATGGCATTCCGTATTCCGAACATGTTTCATGCATCACGGATTCCTCAAACATGCATTTCTGAGCTGTGAACATGCGCATGCCAGATGTTTCAACAACCAAAAAAGTTACCTATGCACTTTGAAATATTTCCTTGGACTTCCTTGCTTCTCCTATCACCAGTTTCAAGAATCACAGTTTGATCCCAGAAAAACCTTGTTGGAGCAAAATCTACCCTAGTGATACGTAATTTGAATAGATTCCTTCAACATGATATTCCATGTTCCGTACATGTTACATGCATGACGGATTCGACAAACTTGCATTCCTGAGTTGTGAGCATGTGGATTACTGATTTTTCATCCTCTATAAAAGGAATAATTTCATATAGACTCGTGTACACATTTTCACAAGCTTTCCCTAACACAAGTTTCGAATTCGTTCATTTTTCACAGAAGAATACTTCTGGAGTGTATTCAACCTAATAGATATATAATTTACATGAATTCCATCAACATGGCATTCCGGGTTCCGTACATGATACATGCATGACGGATTCGAGAAACATGCGTTTCTGAGTTGTGAGCATGTGGATTAGTGAACTTTCATCCACCAAAGAAGGCATATATTACACTTTGAATTATTTACTCTGACTTCATAAGTTTTTTGTATCACCAGGTTCTAAAATCGGACATTTGGCAGTAGAAAACACTCTTTGAGCGTATTCTCACCAATACACATGTAATTTATATTGTTTACATAACCATGGCATTCCGTATTCCGAAGATGATTCATGCATCACGAATTCCTCAAATTGCATTTCTGAGCTGTGAACAAGCACATGACAGATATTTCAACCACCAAACAAGTTACTTATGCACTTTGAAATAGTTCCTTGGACTTCGTTGCTTCTCCTATCACCAGTTTCAAGAATGACACTGTGATACCAGAAAAATCCTCTTGGAGCGAATTCTACCCTAGAGATATGTAATTTGAATAGATTCCTTCAACATGATATTCCGCGTTCCGTACATGTTACATGCATGACGGATTCGACATACATGCATTCCTGAGTTGTGAGCATGTGGATTACTGATTTTTCATCCTCTATAAAAGGAATAATTTCATATAGACTCGTGTACACATTTTCACAAGCTTTCCCTAACACAAGTTTCGAATTCGTTCATTTTTCACAGAAGAATACTTCAGGAGTGTATTCAACCTAATAGATATATAATTTACATGAATTCCATCAACATGGCATTCCGGGTTCCGTACATGATACATGCATGACAGATTCGAGAAACATGCGTTTCTGAGTTGTGAGCATGTGGATTAGTGAACTTTCATTCACCAAAGGAGGCATATATTACACTTTGAAATATTTACTCTGATTTCATAAGTTTTTTGTATCACCAGGATCTAAAATAGGACATTTGGCAGTAGAAAACACTCTTTGAGCGAATTCTCACCAATACACATGTAATTTACATTGTTTACATAACCATGGCATTCCGTATTCCGAACATGTTTCATACATCACGGATTCCTCAAACATGCATTTCTGAGCTGTGAACATGCGCATGCCAGATGTTTCAACAACCAAAAAAGTTACTTATGCACTTTGAAATATTTCCTTGGACTTCCTTGCTTCTCCTATCACCAGTTTCAAGAATCACAGTTTGATCCCAGAAAAACCTTGTTGGAGCAAATTCTACCCTAGTGATACGTAATTTGAATAGATTCCTTTAACATGATATTCCATGTTCCGTACATGTTACATGCATGACGGATTCGACAAACATGCATTCCTGAGTTGTGAGCATGTGGATTACTGATTTTTCATCCTCTATAAAAGGAATAATTTCATATAGACTCGTGTACACATTTTCACAAGCTTTCCCTAACACAAGTTTCGAATTCGTTCATTTTTCACAGAAGAATACTTCTGGAGTTTATTCAAACTAATAGATATATAATTTACATGAATTCCATCAACATGGCATTCCGGGTTCCGTACATGATACATGCATGACGGATTCGAGAAACATGCATTTCTGAGTTGTGAGCATGTGGATTAGTGAACTTTCATCCACCAAAGAAGGCATATATTACACTTTGAAATATTTACTCTGACTTCATAAGTTTTATGTATCACCAGGTTCTAAAATCGGACATTTGGCAGTAGAAAACACTCTTTGAGCGAATTCTCACCAATACACATGTAATTTACATTGTTTACATAACCATGGCTTTCCGTATTCCGAAGATGATTCATGCATCACGAATTCCTCAAATTGCATTTCTGAGCTGTGAACATGCACATGACAGATGTTTCAACCACCAAACAAGTTACTTATGCACTTTGAAATAGTTCCTTGGACTTCGTTGCTTCTCCTATCACCAGTTTCAAGAATCACACTTTGATCCCAGAAAAACCCTCTTGGAGCGAATTCTACCCTAGAGATATGTAATTTGAATAGATTCCTTCAACATGATATTCCGTGTTCCGTACATGTTACATGCATGACGGATTCGACATACATGCATTCCTGAGTTGTGAGCATATGGATTACTGATTTTTCATCCTCTATAAAAGGAATAATTTCATATAGACTCGTGTACACATTTTCACAAGCTTTCCCTAACACAAGTTTCGAATTCGTTCATTTTTCACAGAAGAATACTTCTGGAGTGTATTCAACCTAATAGATATATAATTTACATGAATTCCATCAACATGGCATTCCGGGTTCCGTACATGATACATGCATGACGGATTCGAGAAACATGCGTTTCTGAGTTGTGAGCATGTGGATTAGTGAACTTTCATCCACCAAAGAAGGCATATATTACACTTTGAAATATTTACTCTGACTTCATAAGTTTTTTGTATCACCAGGTTCTAAAATCGGACATTTGGCAGTAGAAAACACTCTTTGAGCGAATTCTCACCAATACACATGTAATTTACATTGTTTACATAACCATGGCATTCCGTATTCCGAACATGTTTCATGCATCACGGATTCCTCAAACATGCATTTCTGAGCTGTGAACATGTGCATGACAGATGTTTCAACCACCAAACAAGTTACTTATGCACTTTGAAATAGTTCCTTGGACTTCGTTGCTTCTCCTATCACCAGTTTCAAGAATCACACTTTGATCCCAGAAAAACCCTCTTGGAGCGAATTCTACCCTAGAGATATGTAATTTGAATAGATTCCTTCAACATGATATTCCGTGTTCCGTACATGTTACATGCATGACGGATTCGACATACATGCATTCCTGAGTTGTGAGCATGTGGATTACTGATTTTTCATCCTCTATAAAAGGAATAATTTCATATAGACTCGTGTGCACATTTTCACAAGCTTTCCCTAACACAAGTTTCGAATTTGTTCATTTTTCACAGAAGAATACTTCTGGAGTGTATTCAACCTAATAGATATATAATTTACATGAATTCCATCAACATGGCATTCCGGGTTCCGTACATGATACATGCATGACGGATTCGAGAAACATGCGTTTCTGAGTTGTGAGCATGTGGATTAGTGAACTTTCATCCACCAAAGAAGGCATATATTACACTTTGAAATATTTACTCTGACTTCATAAGTTTTTTGTATCACCAGGTTCTAAAATCGGACATTTGGCAGTAGAAAACACTCTTTGAGCGAATTCTCACCAATACACATGTAATTTATATTGTTTACATAACAATGGCATTCCGTATTCCGAAGATGATTCATGCATCACGAATTCCTCAAATTGCATTTCTGAGCTGTGTACATGCACATGACAGATATTTCAAACACCAAACAAGTTACTTATGCACTTTGAAATAGTTCCTAGGACTTCATTACTTCTCCTATCACCAGTTTCAAGAATCACACTTTGATCCCACAAAAACCCTCTTGGAGCGAATTCTACCCTAGAGATATGTAATTTGAATAGATTCCTTCAACATGATATTCCGTGTTCCGTACATGTTACATGCATGACGGATTCGACAAACATGCATTCCTGAGTTGAGAGCATGTGGATTACTGATTTTTCATCCTCTGTAAAAGGAATAATTTCATATAGACTCGTGTACACATTTTCACAAGCTTTCCCTAACACAAGTTTCGAATTCGTTCATTTTTCACAGAAGAATACTTCTGGAGTGTATACAACCTAATAGATATATAATTTACAAGAATTCCATCAACATGGCATTCCGGGTTCCGTACATGATACATGCATGACGGATTCGAGAAACATGCGTTTCTGAGTTGTGAGCATGTGGATTAGTGAACTTTCATCCACCAAAGAAGGCATATATTACACTTTGAAATATTTACTCTGACTTCATAAGTTTTTTGTATCACCAGGTTCTAAAATCGGACATTTGGCAGTAGAAAACACTCTTTGAGCGAATTCTCACCAATACACATGTAATTTATATTGTTTACATAACAATGGCATTCCGTATTCCGAAGATGATTCATGCATCACGAATTCCTCAAATTGCATTTCTGAGCTGTGTACATGCACATGACAGATATTTCAAACACCAAACAAGTTACTTATGCACTTTCAAATAGTTCCTAGGACTTCGTTACTTCTCCTATCACCAGTTTCAAGAATCACACTTTGATCCCACAAAAACCCTCTTGGAGCGAATTCTACCCTAGAGATATGTAATTTGAATAGATTACTTCAACATGATATTCCGTGTTCCGTACATGTTACATGCATGACGGATTCGACAAACATGCATTCCTGAGTTGAGAGCATGTGGATTACTGATTTTTCATCCTCTATAAAAGGAATAATTTCATATAGACTCGTGTACACATTTTCACAAGCTTTCCCTAACACAAGTTTCGAATTCGTTCATTTTTCACAGAAGAATAATTCTGGAGTATATTCAATCTAATAGATATATAATTTACATGAATTCCATCAACATGGCATTCCGGGTTCCGTACATGATACATGCATGACGGATTCGAGAAACATGCGTTTCTGAGTTGTGAGCATGTGGATTAGTGAACTTTCATCCACCAAAGAAGGCATATATTACACTTTGAAATATTTACTCTGACTTCATAAGTTTTATGTATCACCAGGTTCTAAAATCGGACATTTGGCAGTAGAAAACACTCTTTGAGCGAATTCTCACCAATACACATGTAATTTACATTGTTTACATAACCATGGCATTCCGTATTCCGAAGATGATTCATGCATCACGAATTCCTCAAATTGCATTTCTGAGCTGTGAACATGCACATGACAAATATTTCAACCACCAAACAAGTTACTTATGCACTTTGAAATATTTCCTTGGACTTCGTTGCTTCTCCTATCACCAGTTTCAAGAATCACACTTTGATCCCAGAAAAACCCTCTTGGAGCGAATTCTACCCTAGAGATATGTAATTTGAATAGATTCCTTCAACATGATATTCCGTGTTCCTTACATGTTACATGCATGACGGATTCGACAAACATGCATTCCTGAGTTGAGAGCATGTGGATTACTGATTTTTCATCCTCTATAAAAGGAATAATTTCATATAGACTCGTGTACACATTTTCACAAGCTTTCCCTAACACAAGTTTCGAATTCGTTCATTTTTCACAGAAGAATACTTCTGGAGTGTATTCAACCTAATAGATATATAATTTACATGAATTCCATCAACATGGCATTCCGGGTTCCGTACATGATACATGCATGACGGATTCGAGAAACATGCGTTTCTGAGTTGTGAGCATGTGGATTAAGGAACTTTCATCCACCAAAGAAGGCATATATTACACTTTGAAATATTTACTCTGACTTCATAAGTTTTTTGTATCACCAGGTTCTAAAATCGGACATTTGGCAGTAGAAAACACTCTTTGAGCGAATTCTCACCAATACACATGTAATTTACATTGTTTACATAACCATGGCATTCCGTATTCCGAACATGTTTCATGAATCACGGATTCCTCAAACATGCATTTCTGAGCTGTGAACATGCGCATGACAGATGTTTCAACCACCAAACAAGTTACTTATGCACTTTGAAATAGTTCCTTGGACTTCGTTGCTTCTCCTATCACCAGTTTCATGAATCACACTTTGATCCCAGAAAAACCCTCTTGGAGCGAATTCTACCCTAGAGATATGTAATTTGAATAGATTCCTTCAACATGATATTCCGTGTTCCGTACATGTTACATGCATGACGGATTCGACATACATGCATTCCTGAGTTGTGAGCATGTGGATTACTGATTTTTCATCCTCTATAAAAGGAATAATTTCATATAGACTCGTGTACACATTTTCACAATCTTTCCCTAACACAAGTTTCGAATTCGTTCATTTTTCACAGAAGAATACTTCTGGAGTGTATTGAACCTAATAGATATATAATTTACATGAATTCCATCAACATGGCATTCCGGGTTCCGTACATGATACATGCATGACGGATTCGAGAACATGCGTTTCTGAGTTGTGAGCATGTGGATTAGTGAACTTTCATCCACCAAAGAAGGCATATATTACACTTTGAAATATTTACTCTGACTTCATAAGTTTTTTGTATCACCAGGTTCTAAAATCGGACATTTGGCAGTAGAAAACACTCTTTGAGCGAATTCTCACCAATACACATGTAATTTACATTGTTTACATCACCATGGCATTCCGTATTCCGAACATGTTTCATGCATCACGGATTCCTCAAACATGCATTTCTGAGCTGTGAACATGCGCATGACAGATGTTTCAACCACCAAACAAGTTACTTATGCACTTTGAAATAGTTCCTTGGACTTCGTTGCTTCTCCTATCACCAGTTTCAAGAATCACACTTTGATCCCAGAAAAACCCTCTTGGAGCGAATTCTACCCTAGAGATATGTAATTTGAATAGATTCCTTCAACATGATATTCCGTGTTCCTTACATGTTACATGCATGACGGATTCGACATACATGCATTCCTGAGTTGAGAGTATGTGGATTACTGATTTTTCATCCTCTATAAAAGGAATAATTTCATATAGACTAGTGTACACATTTTCACAAGCTTTCCCTAACACAAGTTTCGAATTCGTTCATTTTTCACAGAAGAATACTTCTGGAGTGTATTCAACCTAATAGATATATAATTTACATGAATTCCATCAACATGGCATTCCGGGTTCCGTACATGATACATGCATGACGGATTCGAGAAACATGCGTTTCTGAGTTGTGAGCATGTGGATTAGTGAACTTTCATCCACCAAAGAAGGCATATATTACACTTTGAAATATTTACTCTGACTTCATAAGTTTTTTGTATCACCAGGTTCTAAAATCGGACATTTGGCAGTAGAAAACACTCTTTGAGCGAATTCTCACCAATACACATGTAATTTACATTGTTTAAATAACCATGGCATTCCGTATTCCGAACATGTTTCATGCATCACGGATTCCTCAAACATGCATTTCTGAGCTGTGAACATGCGCATGACAGATGTTTCAACCACCAAACAAGTTACTTATGCACTTTGAAATAGTTCCTTGGACTTCGTTGCTTCTCCTATCACCAGTTTCAAGAATCACACTTTGATCCCAGAAAAACCCTCTTGGAGCGAATTCTACCCTAGAGATATGTAATTTGAATAGATTCCTTCAACATGATATTCCGTGTTCCGTACATGTTACATGCATGACGGATTCGACATACATGCATTCCTGAGTTGTGAGCATATGGATTACTGATTTTTCATCCTCTATAAAAGGAATAATTTCATATAGACTCGTGTACACATTTTCACAAGCTTTCCCTAACAGAAGTTTCGAATTCGTTCATTTTTCACAGAAGAATACTTCTGGAGTGTATTCAACCTAATAGATATATAATTTACATGAATTCCATCAACATGGCATTCCGGGTTCCGTACATGATACATGCATGACGGATTCGAGAAACATGCGTTTCTGAGTTGTGAGCATGTGGATTAGTGAACTTTCATCCACCAAAGAAGGCATATATTACACTTTGAAATATTTACTCTGACTTCATAAGTTTTTTGTATCACCAGGTTCTAAAATCGGACATTTGGCAGTAGAAAACACTCTTTGAGCGAATTCTCACCAATACACATGTAATTTATATTGTTTACATAACAATGGCATTCCGTATTCCGAAGATGATTCATGCATCACGAATTCCTCAAATTGCATTTCTGAGCTGTGTACATGCACATGACAGATATTTCAAACATCAAACAAGTTACTTATGCACTTTGAAATAGTTCCTAGGACTTCGTTACTTCTCCTATCACCAGTTTCAAGAATCACACTTTGATCCCAGAAAAACCCTCTTGGAGCGAATTCTACCCTAGAGATATGTAATTTGAATAGATTCCTTCAACATGATATTCCGTGTTCCGTACATGTTGCATGCATGACGGATTCGACAAACATGCATTCCTGAGTTGAGAGCATGTGGATTACTGATTTTTCATCCTCTGTAAAAGGAATAATTTCATATAGACTCGTGTACACATTTTCACAAGCTTTCCCTAACACAAGTTTCGAATTCGTTCATTTTTCACAGAAGAATAATTCTGGAGTATATTCAATCTAATAGATATATAATTTACATGAATTCCATCAACATGGCATTCCGGGTTCCGTACATGATACATGCATGACGGATTCGAGAAACATGCGTTTCTGAGTTGTGAGCATGTGGATTAGTGAACTTTCATCCACCAAAGAAGGCATATATTACACTTTGAAATATTTACTCTGACTTCATAAGTTTTATGTATCACCAGGTTCTAAAATCGGACATTTGGCAGTAGAAAACACTCTTTGAGCGAATTCTCACCAATACACATGTAATTTACATTGTTTACATAACCATGGCATTCCGTATTCCGAAGATGATTCATGCATCACGAATTCCTCAAATTGCATTTCTGAGCTGTGAACATGCACATGACAAATATTTCAACCACCAAACAAGTTACTTATGCACTTTGAAATATTTCCTTGGACTTCCTTGCTTCTCCTATCACCAGTTTCAAGAATCACACTTTGATCCCAGAAAAACCCTCTTGGAGCGAATTCTACCCTAGAGATATGTAATTTGAATAGATTCCTTCAACATGATATTCCGTGTTCCGTACATGTTACATGCATGACGGATTCGACAAACATGCATTCCTGAGTTGAGAGCATGTGGATTACTGATTTTTCATCCTCTATAAAAGGAATAATTTCATATAGACTCGTGTACACATTTTCACAAGCTTTCCCTAACACAAGTTTCGAATTCGTTCATTTTTCACAGAAGAATACTTCTGGAGTGTATTCAACCTAATAGATATATAATTTACATGAATTCCATCAACATGGCATTCCGGGTTCCGTACATGATACATGCATGACGGATTCGAGAAACATGCGTTTCTGAGTTGTGAGCATGTGGATTAAGGAACTTTCATCCACCAAAGAAGGCATATATTACACTTTGAAATATTTACTCTGACTTCATAAGTTTTTTGTATCACCAGGTTCTAAAATCGGACATTTGGCAGTAGAAAACACTCTTTGAGCGAATTCTCACCAATACACATGTAATTTACATTGTTTACATAACCATGGCATTCCGTATTCCGAACATGTTTCATGAATCACGGATTCCTCAAACATGCATTTCTGAGCTGTGAACATGCGCATGACAGATGTTTCAACCACCAAACAAGTTACTTATGCACTTTGAAATAGTTCCTTGGACTTCGTTGCTTCTCCTATCACCAGTTTCATGAATCACACTTTGATCCCAGAAAAACCCTCTTGGAGCGAATTCTACCCTAGAGATATGTAATTTGAATAGATTCCTTCAACATGATATTCCGTGTTCCGTACATGTTACATGCATGACGGATTCGACATACATGCATTCCTGAGTTGTGAGCATGTGGATTACTGATTTTTCATCCTCTATAAAAGGAATAATTTCATATAGACTCGTGTACACATTTTCACAATCTTTCCCTAACACAAGTTTCGAATTCGTTCATTTTTCACAGAAGAATACTTCTGGAGTGTATTGAACCTAATAGATATATAATTTACATGAATTCCATCAACATGGCATTCCGGGTTCCGTACATGATACATGCATGACGGATTCGAGAACATGCGTTTCTGAGTTGTGAGCATGTGGATTAGTGAACTTTCATCCACCAAAGAAGGCATATATTACACTTTGAAATATTTACTCTGACTTCATAAGTTTTTTGTATCACCAGGTTCTAAAATCGGACATTTGGCAGTAGAAAACACTCTTTGAGCGAATTCTCACCAATACACATGTAATTTACATTGTTTACATCACCATGGCATTCCGTATTCCGAACATGTTTCATGCATCACGGAATCCTCAAACATGCATTTCTGAGCTGTGAACATGCGCATGACAGATGTTTCAACCACCAAACAAGTTACTTATGCACTTTGAAATAGTTCCTTGGACTTCGTTGCTTCTCCTATCACCAGTTTCAAGAATCACACTTTGATCCCAGAAAAACCCTCTTGGAGCGAATTCTACCCAAGAGATATGTAATTTGAATAGATTCCTTCAACATGATATTCCGTGTTCCTTACATGTTACATGCATGACGGATTCGACATACATGCATTCCTGAGTTGAGAGTATGTGGATTACTGATTTTTCATCCTCTATAAAAGGAATAATTTCATATAGACTAGTGTACACATTTTCACAAGCTTTCCCTAACACAAGTTTCGAATTCGTTCATTTTTCACAGAAGAATACTTCTGGAGTGTATTCAACCTAATAGATATATAATTTACATGAATTCCATCAACATGGCATTCCGGGTTCCGTACATGATACATGCATGACGGATTCGAGAAACATGCGTTTCTGAGTTGTGAGCATGTGGATTAGTGAACTTTCATCCACCAAAGAAGGCATATATTACACTTTGAAATATTTACTCTGACTTCATAAGTTTTTTGTATCACCAGGTTCTAAAATCGGACATTTGGCAGTAGAAAACACTCTTTGAGCGAATTCTCACCAATACACATGTAATTTACATTGTTTAAATAACCATGGCATTCCGTATTCCGAACATGTTTCATGCATCACGGATTCCTCAAACATGCATTTCTGAGCTGTGAACATGCACATGACAGTTATTTCAACCACCAAACAAGTTACTTATGCACTTTGAAATAGTTCCTTGGAGTTCGTTGCTTCTCCTATCACCAGTTTCAAGAATCACACTTAAATCACAGGAAAACCCTCATGGAGCGAATTCTACCCTAGAGATATGTAATTTGAATAGATCCTTCAACATGATATTCCATGTTCCGTACATGTTACATGCATGACGGATTCGACAAACATGCATTCCTGAGTTGTGAACATGTGGATTACTGATTTTTCATCCTCTATAAAAGGAATAATTTCATATAGACTCGTGTACACATTTTCACAAGCTTTCCCTAACACAAGTTTCGAATTCGTGCATTTTTCACAGAAGAATACTTCTGGAGTGTATTCAACCTAATAGATATATAATTTACATGAATACCATCAACATGGCATTCCGGGTTCCGTACATGATACATGCATGACGGATTCGAGAAACATGCGTTTCTGAGTTGTGAGCATGTGGATTAGTGAACTTTCATCTACCAAAGAAGGCATATATTACACTTTGAAATATTTACTCTGACTTCATAAGTTTTTTGTATCACCAGGTTCTAAAATCAGACATTTGGCAGTAGAAAACTCTCTTTGAGCGAATTCTCACCAATACACATGTAATTTACATTGTTTACATCACCATGGCATTCCATATTCCGAACATGTTTCATGCATCACGGATTCCTCAAACATGCATTTCTGAGCTGTGAACATGCGCATGACAGATGTTTCAACCACCAAACAAGTTACTTATGCACTTTGAAATAGTTCCTTGGACTTCGTTGCTTCTCCTGTCACCAGTTTCAAGAATGACACTGTGATACCAGAAAAACCCTCTTGGAGCGAATTCTACCCTACAGATATGTAATTTGAATAGATTCCTTCAACATGATATTCCGTGTTCCGTACATGTTACATGCATGACGGATTCGACAAACATGCATTCCTGAGTTGAGAGCATGTGGATTACTGATTTTTCATCCTCTATAAAAGGAATAATTTCATATAGACTCGTGTACACATTTTCACAAGCTTTCCCTAACACAAGTTTCGAATTCGTTCATTTTTCACAGAAGAATACTTCTGGAGTGTATTCAACCTAATAGATATATAATTTACATGAATTCCATCAACATGGCATTCCGGGTTCCGTACATGATACATGCATGACGGATTCGAGAAACATGCGTTTCTGAGTTGTGAGCATGTGGATTAAGGAACTTTCATCCACCAAAGAAGGCATATATTACACTTTGAAATATTTACTCTGACTTCATAAGTTTTTTGTATCACCAGGTTCTAAAATCGGACATTTGGCAGTAGAAAACACTCTTTGAGCGAATTCTCACCAATACACATGTAATTTACATTGTTTACATAACCATGGCATTCCGTATTCCGAACATGTTTCATGAATCACGGATTCCTCAAACATGCATTTCTGAGCTGTGAACATGCGCATGACAGATGTTTCAACCACCAAACAAGTTACTTATGCACTTTGAAATAGTTCCTTGGACTTCGTTGCTTCTCCTATCACCAGTTTCATGAATCACACTTTGATCCCAGAAAAACCCTCTTGGAGCGAATTCTACCCTAGAGATATGTAATTTGAATAGATTCCTTCAACATGATATTCCGTGTTCCGTACATGTTACATGCATGACGGATTCGACATACATGCATTCCTGAGTTGTGAGCATGTGGATTACTGATTTTTCATCCTCTATAAAAGGAATAATTTCATATAGACTCGTGTACACATTTTCACAATCTTTCCCTAACACAAGTTTCGAATTCGTTCATTTTTCACAGAAGAATACTTCTGGAGTGTATTGAACCTAATAGATATATAATTTACATGAATTCCATCAACATGGCATTCCGGGTTCCGTACATGATACATGCATGACGGATTCGAGAACATGCGTTTCTGAGTTGTGAGCATGTGGATTAGTGAACTTTCATCCACCAAAGAAGGCATATATTACACTTTGAAATATTTACTCTGACTTCATAAGTTTTTTGTATCACCAGGTTCTAAAATCGGACATTTGGCAGTAGAAAACACTCTTTGAGCGAATTCTCACCAATACACATGTAATTTACATTGTTTACATCACCATGGCATTCCGTATTCCGAACATGTTTCATGCATCACGGAATCCTCAAACATGCATTTCTGAGCTGTGAACATGCGCATGACAGATGTTTCAACCACCAAACAAGTTACTTATGCACTTTGAAATAGTTCCTTGGACTTCGTTGCTTCTCCTATCACCAGTTTCAAGAATCACACTTTGATCCCAGAAAAACCCTCTTGGAGCGAATTCTACCCAAGAGATATGTAATTTGAATAGATTCCTTCAACATGATATTCCGTGTTCCTTACATGTTACATGCATGACGGATTCGACATACATGCATTCCTGAGTTGAGAGTATGTGGATTACTGATTTTTCATCCTCTATAAAAGGAATAATTTCATATAGACTAGTGTACACATTTTCACAAGCTTTCCCTAACACAAGTTTCGAATTCGTTCATTTTTCACAGAAGAATACTTCTGGAGTGTATTCAACCTAATAGATATATAATTTACATGAATTCCATCAACATGGCATTCCGGGTTCCGTACATGATACATGCATGACGGATTCGAGAAACATGCGTTTCTGAGTTGTGAGCATGTGGATTAGTGAACTTTCATCCACCAAAGAAGGCATATATTACACTTTGAAATATTTACTCTGACTTCATAAGTTTTTTGTATCACCAGGTTCTAAAATCGGACATTTGGCAGTAGAAAACACTCTTTGAGCGAATTCTCACCAATACACATGTAATTTACATTGTTTAAATAACCATGGCATTCCGTATTCCGAACATGTTTCATGCATCACGGATTCCTCAAACATGCATTTCTGAGCTGTGAACATGCACATGACAGTTATTTCAACCACCAAACAAGTTACTTATGCACTTTGAAATAGTTCCTTGGAGTTCGTTGCTTCTCCTATCACCAGTTTCAAGAATCACACTTAAATCACAGGAAAACCCTCATGGAGCGAATTCTACCCTAGAGATATGTAATTTGAATAGATCCTTCAACATGATATTCCATGTTCCGTACATGTTACATGCATGACGGATTCGACAAACATGCATTCCTGAGTTGTGAACATGTGGATTACTGATTTTTCATCCTCTATAAAAGGAATAATTTCATATAGACTCGTGTACACATTTTCACAAGCTTTCCCTAACACAAGTTTCGAATTCGTGCTTTTTTCACAGAAGAATACTTCTGGAGTGTATTCAACCTAATAGATATATAATTTACATGAATACCATCAACATGGCATTCCGGGTTCCGTACATGATACATGCATGACGGATTCGAGAAACATGCGTTTCTGAGTTGTGAGCATGTGGATTAGTGAACTTTCATCTACCAAAGAAGGCATATATTACACTTTGAAATATTTACTCTGACTTCATAAGTTTTTTGTATCACCAGGTTCTAAAATCAGACATTTGGCAGTAGAAAACTCTCTTTGAGCGAATTCTCACCAATACACATGTAATTTACATTGTTTACATCACCATGGCATTCCATATTCCGAACATGTTTCATGCATCACGGATTCCTCAAACATGCATTTCTGAGCTGTGAACATGCGCATGACAGATGTTTCAACCACCAAACAAGTTACTTATGCACTTTGAAATAGTTCCTTGGACTTCGTTGCTTCTCCTGTCACCAGTTTCAAGAATGACACTGTGATACCAGAAAAACCCTCTTGGAGCGAATTCTACCCTACAGATATGTAATTTGAATAGATTCCTTCAACATGATATTCCGTGTTCCGTACATGTTACATGTATGACGGATTCGACATACATGCATTCCTGAGTTGTGAGCATGTGGATTACTGATTTTTCATCCTCTATAAAAGGAATAATTTCATATAGACTCGTGTACACATTTTCACAATCTTTCCCTAACACAAGTTTCGAATTCGTTCATTTTTCACAGAAGAATACTTCTGGAGTGTATTGAACCTAATAGATATAGAATTTACATGAATTCCATCAACATGGCATTCCGGGTTCCGTACATGATACATGCATGATGGATTCGAGAAACATGCGTTTCTGAGTTGTGAGCATGTGGATTAGTGAACTTTCATCCACCAAAGAAGGCATATATTACACTTTGAAATATTTACTCTGACTTCATAAGTTTTTTGTATCACCAGGTTCTAAAATCGGACATTTGGCAGTAGAAAACACTCTTTGAGCGAATTCTCACCAATACACATGTAATTTACATTGTTTACATCACCACGGCATTCCGTATTCCGAACATGTTTCATGCATCACGGATTCCTCAAACATGCATTTCTGAGCTGTGAACATGCACATGACAGATGTTTCAACCACCAAACAAGTTACTTATGCACTTTGAAATAGTTCCTTGGAGTTCGTTGCTTCTCCTATCACCAGTTTCAAGAATCACACTTTGATCCCAGAAAAACCCTCTTCGAGCGAATTCTACCCTAGAGATATGTAATTTGAATAGATTCCTTCAACATGATATTCCGTGTTCCGTACATGTTACATGCATGACGGATTCGACAAACATGCATTCCTGAGTTGAGAGTATGTGGATTACAGATTTTTCATCCTCTATAAAAGGAATAATTTCATATAGACTCGTGTGCACATTTTCACAAGCTTTCCCTAACACAAGTTTCGAATTCGTGCTTTTTTCACAGAAGAATACTTCTGGAGTGTATTCAACCTAATAGATATATAATTTACATGAATTCCATCAACATGGCATTCCGGGTTCCGTACATGATACATGCATGACGGATTCGAGAAACATGCGTTTCTGAGTTGTGAGCATGTGGATTAGTGAACTTTCATCCACCAAAGAAGGCATATATTACACTTTGAAATATTTACTCTGACTTCATAAGTTTTTTGTATCACCAGGATCTAAAATCGGACATTTGGCAGTAGAAAACACTCTTTGAGCGAATTCTCACCAATACACATGTAATTTACATTGTTTACATAACCATGGCATTCCGTATTCCGAACATGTTTCATGCATCACGGATTCCTCAAACATGCATTTCTGAGCTGTGAACATGCGCATGCCAGATGTTTCAACAACCAAAAATGTTACTTATGCACTTTGAAATATTTCCTTGGACTTCCTTGCTTCTCCTATCACCAGTTTCAAGAATCACACTTTGATCCCAGAAAAACCCTCTTGGAGCGAATTCTACCCTAGAGATATGTAATTTGAATAGATTCCTTCAACATGATATTCCGTGTTCCGTACATGTTACATGCATGACGGATTCGACATACATGCATTCCTGAGTTGTAACCATGTGGATTACTGATTTTTCATCCTCTATAAAAGGAATAATTTCATATAGACTCGTGTGCACATTTTCACAAGCTTTCCCTAACACAAGTTTCGAATTCGTTCATTTTTCACAGCAGAATACTTCTGGAGTGTATTCAACCTAATAGATATATAATTTACATGAATTCCATCAACATGGCATTCCGGGTTCCGTACATGATACATGCATGACGGATTCGAGAAACATGCGTTTCTGAGTTGTGAGCATGTGGATTAGTGAACTTTCATCCACCAAAGAAGGCATATATTACACTTTGAAATATTTACTCTGACTTCATAAGTTTTTTGTATCACCAGGTTCTAAAATCGGACATTTGGCAGTAGAAAACACTCTTTGAGCGAATTCTCACCAATACACATGTAATTTATATTGTTTACATAACAATGGCATTCCGTATTCCGAAGATGATTCATGCATCACGAATTCCTCAAATTGCATTTCTGAGCTGTGTACATGCACATGACAGATATTTCAAACACCAAACAAGTTACTTATGCACTTTGAAATATTTCCTTGGACTTCGTTGCTTCTCCTATCACCAGTTTCAAGAATCACACTTTGATCCCAGAAAAACCCTCTTGGAGCGAATTCTACCCTAGAGATATGTAATTTGAATAGATTCCTTCAACATGATATTCCGTGTTCCGTACATGTTACATGCATGACGGATTCGACAAACATGCATTCCTGACTTGAGAGCATGTGGATTACTGATTTTTCATCCTCTATAAAAGGAATAATTTCATATAGACTCGTGTACACATTTTCACAAGCTTTCCCTAACACAAGTTTCGAATTCGTTCATTTTTCACAGAAGAATACTTCTGGAGTGTATTCAACCTAATAGATATATAATTTACATGAATTCCATCAACATGGCATTCCGGGTTCCGTACATGATACATGCATGACGGATTCGAGAAACATGCGTTTCTGAGTTGTGAGCATGTGGATTAGTGAACTTTCATCCACCAAAGAAGGCATATATTACACTTTGAAATATTTACTCTGACTTCATAAGTTTTTTGTATCACCAGGTTCTAAAATCGGACATTTGGCAGTAGAAAACACTCTTTGAGCGAATTCTCACCAATACACATGTAATTTACATTGTTTACATAACCATGGCATTCCGTATTCCGAACATGTTTCATGAATCACGGATTCCTCAAACATGCATTTCTGAGCTGTGAACATGCGCATGACAGATGTTTCAACCACCAAACAAGTTACTTATGCACTTTGAAATAGTTCCTTGGACTTCGTTGCTTCTCCTATCACCAGTTTCATGAATCACACTTTGATCCCAGATAAACCCTCTTGGAGCGAATTCTACCCTAGAGATATGTAAGTTGAATAGATTCCTTGAACATGATATTCCGTGTTCCGTACATGTTACATGCATGACGGATTAGACATACATGCATTCCTGAGTTGTGAGCATGTGGATTACTGATTTTTCATCCTCTATAAAAGGAATAATTTCATATAGACTCGTGTACACATTTTCACAATCTTTCCCTAACACAAGTTTCGAATTCGTTCATTTTTCACAGAAGAATACTTCTGGAGTGTATTGAACCTAATAGATATATAATTTACATGAATTCCATCAACATGGCATTCCGGGTTCCGTACATGATACATGCATGACGGATTCGAGAACATGCGTTTCTGAGTTGTGAGCATGTGGATTAGTGAACTTTCATCCACCAAAGGAGGCATATATTACACTTTGAAATATTTACTCTGACTTCATAAGTTTTTTGTATCACCAGGTTCTAAAATCGGACATTTGGCAGTAGAAAACACTCTTTGAGCGAATTCTCACCAATACACATGTAATTTACATTGTTTACATCACCACGGCATTCCGTATTCCGAACATGTTTCATGCATCACGGATTCCTCAAACATGCATTTCTGAGCTGTGAACATGCACATGACAGATATTTCAAACACCAAACAAGTTACTTATGCACTTTGAAATAGTTCCTTGGACTTCGTTGCTTCTCCTATCACCAGTTTCAAGAATCACACTTTGATCCCAGAAAAACCCTCTTGGAGCGAATTCTACCCTAGAGATATGTAATTTGAATACATTCCTTCAACATGATATTCCGTGTTCCGTACATGTTACATGCATTACGGATTCGACAAACATGCATTCCTGAGTTGACAGCATGTGGATTACTGATTTTTCATCCTCTATAAAAGGAATAATTTCATATAGACTCGTGTACACATTTTCACAAGCTTTCCCTAACACAAGTTTCGAATTCGTTCATTTTTCACAGAAGAATACTTCTGGAGTATATTCAACCTAATAGATATATAATTTACATGAATTCCATCAACATGGCATTCCGGGTTCCGTACATGATACATGCATGACGGATTCGAGAAACATGCGTTTCTGAGTTGTGAGCATGTGGATTAGTGAACTTTCATCCACCAAAGAAGGCATATATTACACTTTGAAATATTTACTCTGACTTCATAAGTTTTTTGTATCACCAGGTTCTAAAATCGGACATTTGGCAGTAGAAAACACTCTTTGAGCGAATTCTCACCAATACACATGTAATTTATATTGTTTACATAACAATGGCATTCCGTATTCCGAAGATGATTCATGCATCACGAATTCCTCAAATTGCATTTCTGAGCTGTGTACATGCACATGACAGATATTTCAAACACCAAACAAGTTACTTATGCACTTTGAAATAGTTCCTAGGACTTCGTTACTTCTCCTATCACCAGTTTCAAGAATCACACTTTGATCCCAGAAAAACCCTCTTGGAGCGAATTCTACCCTAGAGATATGTAATTTGAATAGATTCCTTCAACATGATATTCCGTGTTCCGTACATGTTACATGCATGACGGATTCGACAAACATGCATTCCTGAGTTGAGAGCATGTGGATTACTGATTTTTCATCCTCTGTAAAAGGAATAATTTCATATAGACTCGTGTACACATTTTCACAAGCTTTCCCTAACACAAGTTTCGAATTCGTTCATTTTTCACAGAAGAATACTTCTGGAGTGTATTGAACCTAATAGATATAGAATTTACATGAATTCCATCAACATGGCATTCCGGGTTCCGTACATGATACATGCATGACGGATTCGAGAAACATGCGTTTCTGAGTTGTGAGCATGTTGATTAGTGAACTTTCATCCACCAAAGAAGGCATATATTACACTTTGAAATATTTACTCTGACTTCATAAGTTTTTTGTATGACCAGGTTCTAAAATCGGACATTTGGCAGTAGAAAACACTCTTTGAGCGAATTCTCACCAATACACATGTAATTTACATTGTTTACATCACCAGGGCATTCCGTATTCCGAACATGTTTCATGCATCACGGATTCCTCAAACATGCATTTCTGAGCTGTGAACATGCACATGACAGATGTTTCAACCACCAAACAAGTTACTTATGCACTTTGAAATAGTTCCTTGGACTTCGTTGCTTCTCCTATCACCAGTTTCAAGAATCACACTTTGATCCCTGAAAAACCCTCTTGGAGCGAATTCTACCCTTGAGATATGTAATTTGAATACATTCCTTCAACATGATATTCCGTGTTCCGTACATGTTACATGCATGACGGATTCGACAAACATGCATTCCTGAGTTGAGAGTATGTGGATTACAGATTTTTCATCCTCTATAAAAGGAATAATTTCATATAGACTCGTGTACACATTTTCACAAGCTTTCCCTAACACAAGTTTCGAATTCGTGCTTTTTTCACAGAAGAATACTTCTGGAGTGTATTCAACCTAATAGATATATAATTTACATGAATTCCATCAACATGGCATTCCGGGTTCCGTACATGATACATGCATGACGGATTCGAGAAACATGCGTTTCTGAGTTGTGAGCATGTGGATTAGTGAACTTTCATCCACCAAAGAAGGCATATATTACACTTTGAAATATTTACTCTGACTTCATAAGTTTTTTGTATCACCAGGATCTAAAATCGGACATTTGGCAGTAGAAAACACTATTTGAGCGAATTCTCACCAATACACATGTAATTTACATTGTTTACATAACCATGGCATTCCGTATTCCGAACATGTTTCATGCATCACGGATTCCTCAAACATTCATTTCTGAGCTGTGAACATGCGCATGCCAGATGTTTCAACAACCAAAAAAGTTACCTATACACTTTGAAATATTTCCTTGGACTTCCTTGCTTCTCCTATCACCAGTTTCAAGAATCACAGTTTGATCCCAGAAAAACCTTGTTGGAGCAAAATCTACCCTAGTGATACGTAATTTGAATAGATTCCTTCAACATGATATTCCATGTTCCGTACATGTTACATGCATGACGGATTCGACAAACATGCATTCCTGAGTTGTGAGCATGTGGATTACTGATTTTTCATCCTCTATAAAAGGAATAATTTCATATAGACTCGTGTACACATTTTCACAAGCTTTCCCTAACACAAGTTTCGAATTCGTTCATTTTTCACAGAAGAATACTTCTGGAGTGTATTCAACCTAATAGATATATAATTTACATGAATTCCATCAACATGGCATTCCGGGTTCCGTACATGATACATGCATGACGGATTCGAGAAACATGCATTTCTGAGTTGTGAGCATGTGGATTAGTGAACTTTCATCCACCAAAGAAGGCATATATTACACTTTGAAATATTTACTCTGACTTCATAAGTTTTTTGTATCACCAGGTTCTAAAATCGGACATTTGGCAGTAGAAAACACTCTTTGAGCGTATTCTCACCAATACACATGTAATTTATATTGTTTACATAACCATGGCATTCCGTATTCCGAAGATGATTCATGCATCACGAATTCCTCAAATTGCATTTCTGAGCTGTGAACAAGCACATGACAGATATTTCAACCACCAAACAAGTTACTTATGCACTTTGAAATAGTTCCTTGGACTTCGTTGCTTCCCCTATCACCAGTTTCAAGAATGACACTGTGATACCAGAAAAACCCTCTTGGAGCGAATTCTACCCTAAAGATATGTAATTTGAATACATTCCTTCAACATGATATTCCGCGTTCCGTACATGTTACATGCATGACGGATTCGACATACATGCATTCCTGAGTTGTGACCATGTGGATTACTGATTTTTCATCCTCTATAAAAGGAATAATTTCATATAGACTCGTGTACACATTTTCACAAGCTTTCCCTAACACAAGTTTCGAATTCGTTCATTTTTCACAGAAGAATACTTCTGGAGTTTATTCAACCTAATAGATATATAATTTACATGAATTCCATCAACATGGCATTCCGGGTTCCGTACATGATACATGCATGACAGATTCGAGAAACATGCGTTTCTGAGTTGTGAGCATGTGGATTAGTGAACTTTCATCCACCAAAGGAAGCATATACTACACTTTGAAATATTTACTCTGAGTTCATAAGTTTTTTGTATCACCAGGATCTAAAATAGGACATTTGGCAGTAGAAAACACTCTTTGAGCGAATTCTCACCAATACACATGTAATTTACATTGTTTACATAACCATGGCATTCCGTATTCCGAACATGTTTCATACATCACGGATTCCTCAAACATGCATTTCTGAGCTGTGAACATGCACATGACAGATGTTTCAACAACCAAAAAAGTTACTTATGCACTTTGAAATATTTCCTTGGACTTCCTTGCTTCTCCTATCACCAGTTTCAAGAATCACAGTTTGATCCCAGAAAAACCTTGTTGGAGCAAAATCTACCCTAGTGATACGTAATTTGAATAGATTCCTTTAACATGATATTCCATGTTCCGTACATGTTACATGCATGACGGATTCGACAAACATGCATTCCTGAGTTGTGTGCATGTGGATTACTGATTTTTCATCCTCTATAAAAGGAATAATTTCATATAGACTCGTGTACACATTTTCACAAGCTTTCCCTAACACAAGTTTCGAATTCGTTCATTTTTCACAGAAGAATACTTCTGGAGTTTATTCAACCTAATAGATATATAATTTACATGAATTCCATCAACATGGCATTCCGGGTTCCGTACATGATACATGCATGACGGATTCGAGAAACATGCGTTTCTGAGTTGTGAGCATGTGGATTAGTGAACTTTCATCCACCAAAGAAGGCATATATTACACTTTGAAATATTTACTCTGACTTCATAAGTTTTTTGTATCACCAGGTTCTAAAATCGGACATTTGGCAGTAGAAAACACTCTTTGAGCGAATTCTCACCAATACACATGTTATTTATATTGTTTACATAACAAAGGCATTCCGTATTCCGAAGATGATTCATGCATCACGAATTCCTCAAATTGCATTTCTGAGCTGTGTACATGCACATGACAGATATTTCAAACACCAAACAAGTTACTTATGCACTTTGAAATAGTTCCTAGGACTTCGTTGCTTCTCCTATCACCAGTTTCAAGAATCACACTTTGATCCCAGAAAAACCCTCTTGGAGCGAATTCTACCCTAGAGATATGTAATTTGAATAGATTCCTTCAACATGATATTCCGTGTTCCGTACATGTTACATGCATGACGGATTCGACAAACATGCATTCCTGAGTTGAGAGCATGTGGATTACTGATTTTTCATCCTCTATAAAAGGAATAATTTCATATAGACTCGTGTACACATTTTCACAAGCTTTCCCTAACACAAGTTTCGAATTCGTTCATTTTTCACAGAAGAATAATTCTGGAGTATATTCAACCTAATAGATATATAATTTACATGAATTCCATCAACATGGCATTCCGGGTTCCGTACATGATACATGCATGACGGATTCGAGAAACATGCGTTTCTGAGTTGTGAGCATGTGGATTAGTGAACTTTCATCCACCAAAGAAGGCATATATTACACTTTGAAATATTTACTCTGACTTCATAAGTTTTTTGTATCACCAGGTTCTAAAATCGGACATTTGGCAGTAGAAAACACTCTTTGAGCGAATTCTCACCAATACACATGTAATTTATATTGTTTACATAACAATGGCATTCCGTATTCCGAAGATGATTCATGCATCACGAATTCCTCAAATTGCATTTCTGAGCTGTGTACATGCACATGACAGATATTTCAAACACCAAACAAGTTACTTATGCACTTTGAAATAGTTCCTAGGACTTCGTTACTTCTCCTATCACCAGTTTCAAGAATCACACTTTGATCCCAGAAAAACCCTCTTGGAGCGAATTCTACCCTAGAGATATGTAATTTGAATAGATTCCTTCAACATGATATTCCGTGTTCCGTACATGTTACATGCATGACGGATTCGACAAACATGCATTCCTGAGTTGAGAGCATGTGGATTACTGATTTTTCATCCTCTGTAAAAGGAATAATTTCATATAGACTCGTGTACACATTTTCACAAGCTTTCCCTAACACAAGTTTCGAATTCGTTCATTTTTCACAGAAGAATAATTCTGGAGTATATTCAATCTAATAGATATATAATTTACATGAATTCCATCAACATGGCATTCCGGGTTCCGTACATGATACATGCATGACGGATTCGAGAAACATGCGTTTCTGAGTTGTGAGCATGTGGATTAGTGAACTTTCATCCACCAAAGAAGGCATATATTACACTTTGAAATATTTACTCTGACTTCATAAGTTTTATGTATCACCAGGTTCTAAAATCGGACATTTGGCAGTAGAAAACACTCTTTGAGCGAATTCTCACCAATACACATGTAATTTACATTGTTTACATAACCATGGCATTCCGTATTCCGAAGATGATTCATGCATCACGAATTCCTCAAATTGCATTTCTGAGCTGTGAACATGCACATGACAAATATTTCAACCACCAAACAATTTACTTATGCACTTTGAAATATTTCCTTGGACTTCGTTGCTTCTCCTATCACCAGTTTCAAGAATCACACTTTGATCCCAGAAAAACCCTCTTGGAGCGAATTCTACCCTAGAGATATGTAATTTGAATAGATTCCTTCAACATGATATTCCGTGTTCCGTACATGTTACATGCATGACGGATTCGACAAACATGCATTCCTGAGTTGAGAGCATGTGGATTACTGATTTTTCATCCTCTATAAAAGGAATAATTTCATATAGACTCGTGTACACATTTTCACAAGCTTTCCCTAACACAAGTTTCGAATTCGTTCATTTTTCACAGAAGAATACTTCTGGAGTGTATTCAACCTAATAGATATATAATTTACATGAATTCCATCAACATGGCATTCCGGGTTCCGTACATGATACATGCATGACGGATTCGAGAAACATGCGTTTCTGAGTTGTGAGCATGTGGATTAGTGAACTTTCATCCACCAAAGAAGGCATATATTACACTTTGAAATATTTACTCTGACTTCATAAGTTTTTTGTATCACCAGGTTCTAAAATCGGACATTTGACAGTAGAAAACACTCTTTGAGCGAATTCTCACCAATACACATGTAATTTACATTGTTTACATAACCATGGCATTCCGTATTCCGAACATGTTTCATGAATCACGGATTCCTCAAACATGCATTTCTGAGCTGTGAACATGCGCATGACAGATGTTTCAACCACCAAACAAGTTACTTATGCACTTTGAAATAGTTCCTTGAACTTCGTTGCTTCTCCTATCACCAGTTTCAAGAATCACACTTTGATCCCAGAAAAACCCTCTTGGAGCGAATTCTACCCTAGAGATATGTAATTTGAATAGATTCCTTCAACATGATATTCCGTGTTCCGTACATGTTACATGCATGACGGATTCGACATACATGCATTCCTGAGTTGTGAGCATATGGATTACTGATTTTTCATCCTCTATAAAAGGAATAATTTCATATAGACTCGTGTACACATTTTCACAAGCTTTCCCTAACAGAAGTTTCGAATTCGTTCATTTTTCACAGAAGAATACTTCTGGAGTGTATTCAACCTAATAGATATATAATTTACATGAATTCCATCAACATGGCATTCCGGGTTCCGTACATGATACATGCATGACGGATTCGAGAAACATGCGTTTCTGAGTTGTGAGCATGTGGATTAGTGAACTTTCATCCACCAAAGAAGGCATATATTACACTTTGAAATATTTACTGTGACTTCATAAGTTTTTTGTATCACCAGGTTCTAAAATCGGACATTTGGCAGTAGAAAACACTCTTTGAGCGAATTCTCACCAATACACATGTAATTTACATTGTTTACATAACCATGGCATTCCGTATTCCGAACATGTTTCATGCATCACGGATTCCTCAAACATGCATTTCTGAGCTGTGAACATGCGCATGACAGATGTTTCAACCACCAAACAAGTTACTTATGCACTTTGAAATAGTTCCTTGGACTTCGTTGCTTCTCCTATCACCAGTTTCAAGAATCACACTTTGATCCCAGAAAAACCCTCTTGGTGCGAATTCTACCCTAGAGATATGTAATTTGAATAGATTCCTTCAACATGATATTCCGTGTTCCGTACATGTTACATGCATGACGGATTCGACATACATGCATTCCTGAGTTGTGAGCATGTGGATTACTGATTTTTCATCCTCTATAAAAGGAATAATTTCATATAGACTCGTGTGCACATTTTCACAAGCTTTCCCTAACACAAGTTTCGAATTCGTTCATTTTTCACAGAAGAATACTTCTGGAGTGTATTCAACCTAATAGATATATAATTTACATGAATTCCATCAACATGGCATTCCGGGTTCCGTACATGATACATGCATGACGGATTCGAGAAACATGCGTTTCTGAGTTGTGAGCATGTGGATTAGTGAACTTTCATCCACCAAAGAAGGCATATATTACACTTTGAAATATTTACTCTGACTTCATAAGTTTTTTGTATCACCAGGTTCTAAAATCGGACATTTGGCAGTAGAAAACACTCTTTGAGCGAATTCTCACCAATACACATGTAATTTATATTGTTTACATAACAATGGCATTCCGTATTCCGAAGATGATTCATGCATCACGAATTCCTCAAATTGCATTTCTGAGCTGTGTACATGCACATGACAGATATTTCAAACACCAAACAAGTTACTTATGCACTTTGAAATAGTTCCTAGGACTTCGTTACTTCTCCTATCACCAGTTTCAAGAATCACACTTTGATCCCAGAAAAACCCTCTTGGAGCGAATTCTACCCTAGAGATATGTAATTTGAATAGATTCCTTCAACATGATATTCCGTGTTCCGTACATGTTACATGCATGACGGATTCGACAAACATGCATTCCTTAGTTGTGAGCATGTGGATTACTGATTTTTCATCCTCTGTAAAAGGAATAATTTCATATAGACTCGTGTACACATTTTCACAAGCTTTCCCTAACACAAGTTTCGAATTCGTTCATTTTTCACAGAAGAATAATTCTGGAGTATATTCAATCTAATAGATATATAATTTACATGAATTCCATCAACATGGCATTCCGGGTTCCGTACATGATACATGCATGACGGATTCGAGAAACATGCGTTTCTGAGTTGTGAGCATGTGGATTAGTGAACTTTCATCCACCAAAGAAGGCATATATTACACTTTGAAATATTTACTCTGACTTCATAAGTTTTATGTATCACCAGGTTCTAAAATCGGACATTTGGCAGTAGAAAACACTCTTTGAGCGAATTCTCACCAATACACATGTAATTTACATTGTTTACATAACCATGGCTTCCGTATTCCGAAGATGATTCATGCATCACGAATTCCTCAAATTGCATTTCTGAGCTGTGAACATGCACATGACAAATATTTCAACCACCAAACAAGTTACTTATGCACTTTGAAATATTTCCTTGGACTTCGTTGCTTCTCCTATCACCAGTTTCAAGAATCACACTTTGATCCCAGAAAAACCCTCTTGGAGCGAATTCTACCCTAGAGATATGTAATTTGAATAGATTCCTTCAACATGATATTCCGTGTTCCGTACATGTTACATGCATGACGGATTCGACAAACATGCATTCCTGAGTTGAGAGCATGTGGATTACTGATTTTTCATCCTCTATAAAAGGAATAATTTCATATAGACTCGTGTACACATTTTCACAAGCTTTCCCTAACACAAGTTTCGAATTCGTTCATTTTTCACAGAAGAATACTTCTGGAGTGTATTCAACCTAATAGATATATAATTTACATGAATTCCATCAACATGGCATTCCGGGTTCCGTACATGATACATGCATGACGGATTCGAGAAACATGCGTTTCTGAGTTGTGAGCATGTGGAATAGTGAACTTTCATCCACCAAAGAAGGCATATATTACACTTTGAAATATTTACTCTGACTTCATAAGTTTTTTGTATCACCAGGTTCTAAAATCGGACATTTGGCAGTAGAAAACACTCTTTGAGCGAATTCTCACCAATACACATGTAATTTACATTGTTTACATAACCATGTCATTCCGTATTCCGAACATGTTTCATGAATCACGGATTCCTCAAACATGCATTTCTGAGCTGTGAACATGCGCATGACAGATGTTTCAACCACCAAACAAGTTACTTATGCACTTTGAAATAGTTCCTTGGACTTCGTTGCTTCTCCTATCACCAGTTTCAAGAATCACACTTTGATCCCAGAAAAACCCTCTTGGAGCGAATTCTACCCTAGAGATATGTAATTTGAATAGATTCCTTCAACATGATATTCCGTGTTCCGTACATGTTACATGCATGACGGATTCGACATACATGCATTCCTGAGTTGTGAGCATATGGATTACTGATTTTTCATCCTTTATAAAAGGAATAATTTCATATAGACTCGTGTACACATTTTCACAAGCTTTCCCTAACAGAAGTTTCGAATTCGTTCATTTTTCACAGAAGAATACTTCTGGAGTGTATTCAACCTAATAGATATATAATTTACATGAATTCCATCAACATGGCATTCCGGGTTCCGTACATGATACATGCATGACGGATTCGAGAAACATGCGTTTCTGAGTTGTGAGCATGTGGATTAGTGAACTTTCATCCACCAAAGAAGGCATATATTACACTTTGAAATATTTACTCTGACTTCATAAGTTTTTTGTATCACCAGGTTCTAAAATCGGACATTTGGCAGTAGAAAACACTCTTTGAGCGAATTCTCACCAATACACATGTAATTTACATTGTTTACATAACCATGGCATTCCGTATTCCGAACATGTTTCATGCATCACGGATTCCTCAAACATGCATTTCTGAGCTGTGAACATGCGCATGACAGATGTTTCAACCACCAAACAAGTTACTTATGCACTTTGAAATAGTTCCTTGGACTTCGTTGCTTCTCCTATCACCAGTTTCAAGAATCACACTTTGATCCCAGAAAAACCCTCTTGGAGCGAATTCTACCCTAGAGATATGTAATTTGAATAGATTCCTTCAACATGATATTCCGTGTTCCGTACATGTTACATGCATGACGGATTCGACATACATGCATTCCTGAGTTGTGAGCATGTGGATTACTGATTTTTCATCCTCTATAAAAGGAATAATTTCATATAGACTCGTGTGCACATTTTCACAAGCTTTCCCTAACACAAGTTTCGAATTCGTTCATTTTTCACAGAAGAATACTTCTGGAGTGTATTCAACCTAATAGATATATAATTTACATGAATTCCATCAACATGGCATTCCGGGTTCCGTACATGATACATGCATGACGGATTCGAGAAACATGCGTTTCTGAGTTGTGAGCATGTGGATTAGTGAACTTTCATCCACCAAAGAAGGCATATATTACACTTTGAAATATTTACTCTGACTTCATAAGTTTTTTGTATCACCAGGTTCTAAAATCGGACATTTGGCAGTAGAAAACACTCTTTGAGCGTATTCTCACCAATACACATGTAATTTATATTGTTTACATAACCATGGCATTCCGTATTCCGAAGATGATTCATGCATCACGAATTCCTCAAATTGCATTTCTGAGCTGTGAACAAGCACATGACAGTTATTTCAACCACCAAACAAGTTACTTATGCACTTTGAAATAGTTCCTTGGACTTCGTTGCTTCTCCTATCACCAGTTTCAAGAATGACACTGTGATACCAGAAAAACCCTCTTGGAGCGAATTCTACCCTAGAGATATGTAATTTGAATAGATTCCTTCAACATGATATTCCGCGTTCCGTACATGTTACATGCATGACGGATTCGACATACATGCATTCCTGAGTTGTGAGCATGTGAATTACTGATTTCTCATCCTCTATAAAAGGAATAATTTCATATAGACTCGTGTACACATTTTCACAAGCTTTCCCTAACACAAGTTTCGAATTTGTTCATTTTTCACAGAAGAATACTTCTGGAGTGTATTCAACCTAATAGATATATAATTTACATGAATTCCATCAACATGGCATTCCGGGTTCCGTACATGCTACATGCATGACGGATTCGAGAAACATGCGTTTCTGAGTTGTGAGCATGTGGATTAGTGAACTTTCATCCACCAAAGGAGGCATATATTACACTTTGATATATTTACTCTGAGTTCATAAGTTTTTTGTATCACCAGGATCTAAAATAGGACATTTGGCAGTAGAAAACACTCTTTGAGCGAATTCTCACCAATACACATGTAATTTACATTGTTTACATAACCATGGCATTCCATATTCCGAACATGTTTCATGCATCACGGATTCCTCAAACATGCATTTCTGAGCTGTGAACATGCGCATGACAGATGTTTCAACAACCAAAAAAGTTACTTATGCACTTTGAAATATTTCCTTGGACTTCCTTGCTTCTCCTATCACCAGTTTCAAGAATCACAGTTTGATCCCAGAAAAACCTTGTTGGAGCAAAATCTACCCTAGTGATACGTAATTTGAATAGATTCCTTTAACATGATATTCCATGTTCCGTACATGTTACATGCATGACGGATTCGACAAACATGCATTCCTGAGTTGTGAGCATGTGGATTACTGATTTTTCATCCTCTATAAAAGGAATAATTTCATATAGACTCGTGTACACATTTTCACAAACTTTCCGTAACACAAGTTTCGAATTCGTTCATTTTTCACAGAAGAATACTTCTGGAGTTTATTCAACCTAATAGATATATAATTTACATGAATTCCATCAACATGGCATTCCGGGTTCCGTACATGATACATGCATGACGGATTCGAGAAACATGCGTTTCTGAGTTGTGAGCATGTGGATTAGTGAACTTTCATCCACCAAAGAAGGCATATATTACACTTTGAAATATTTACTCTGACTTCATAAGTTTTTTGTATCACCAGGTTCTAAAATCGGACATTTGGCAGTAGAAAACACTCTTTGAGCGAATTCTCACCAATACACATGTAATTTATATTGTTTACATAACAATGGCATTCCGTATTCCGAAGATGATTCATGCATCACGAATTCCTCAAATTGCATTTCTGAGCTGTGTACATGCACATGACAGATATTTCAAACACCAAACAAGTTACTTATGCACTTTGAAATAGTTCCTAGGACTTCGTTGCTTCTCCTATCACCAGTTTCAAGAATCACAATTTGATCCCAGAAAAACCCTCTTGGAGCGAATTCTACCCTAGAGATATGTAATTAGAATAGATTCCTTCAACATGATATTCCGTGTTCCGTACATGTTACATGCATGACGGATTCGACAAACATGCATTCCTGAGTTGAGAGCATGTGGATTACTGATTTTTCATCCTCTATAAAAGGAATAATTTCATATAGACTCGTGTACACATTTTCACAAGCTTTCCCTAACACAAGTTTCGAATTCGTTCATTTTTCACAGAAGAATAATTCTGGAGTATATTCAACCTAATAGATATATAATTTACATGAATTCCATCAACATGGCATTCCGGGTTCCGTACATGATACATGCATGACGGATTCGAGAAACATGCGTTTCTGAGTTGTGAGCATGTGGATTAGTGAACTTTCATCCACCAAAGAAGGCATATATTACACTTTGAAATATTTACTCTGACTTCATAAGTTTTTTGTATCACCAGGTTCTAAAATCGGACATTTGGCAGTAGAAAACACTCTTTGAGCGAATTCTCACCAATACACATGTAATTTATATTGTTTACATAACAATGGTATTCCGTATTCCGAAGATGATTCATGCATCACGAATTCCTCAAATTGCATTTCTGAGCTGTGTACATGCACATGACAGATATTTCAAACACCAAACAAGTTAATATGCACTTTGAAATAGTTCCTAGGACTTCGTTACTTCTCCTATCACCAGTTTCAAGAATCACACTTTGATCCCAGAAAAACCCTCTTGGAGCGAATTCTACCCTAGAGATATGTAATTTGAATAGATTCCTTCAACATGATATTCCGTGTTCCGTACATGTTACATGCATGACGGATTCGACATACATGCATTCCTGAGTTGTGAGCATGTGGATTACTGATTTTTCATCCTCTATAAAAGGAATAATTTCATATAGACTCGTGTACACATTTTCACAAGCTTTCCCTAAGACAACTTTCGAATTCGTTCATTTTTCACAGAAGAATACTTCTGGAGTGTATTCAACCTAATAGATATATAATTTACATGAATTCCATCAACATGGCATTCCGGGTTCCGTACATGATACATGCATGACGGATTCGAGAAACATGCGTTTCTGAGTTGTGAGCATGTGGATTAGTGAACTTTCATCCACCAAAGAAGGCATATATTACACTTTGAAATATTTACTCTGACTTCATAAATTTTTTGTATCACCAGGTTCTAAAATCGGACATTTGGCAGTAGAAAACACTCTTTGAGCGAATTCTCACCAATACACATGTAATTTACATTGTTTACATAACCATGGCATTCCGTATTCCTAACATGTTTCATGCATCACGGATTCCTCAAAGATGCATTTCTGAGCTGTGAACATGTTCATGACAGATGTTTCAACCACCAAACAAGTTCCTTATGCACTTTGGAATAGTTCCTTGGACTTCGTTGCTTCTCCTATCACCAGTTTCAAGAATCACACTTTGATCCCAGAAAAACCCTCTTGGAGCGAATTCTACCCTAGACATATGTAATTTGAATAGATCCCTTCAACATGATATTCCGTGTTCCGTACATGTTACATGCATGACGGATTGGACAAACATGCATTCCTGAGTTGTGACCATGTGGATTACTGATTTTTCATCCTCTATAAAAGGAATAATTTCATATAGACTCGTGTACACATTTTCACAAGCTTTCCCTAACACAAGTTTCGAATTCATTCATTTTTCACAGAAGAATACTTCTGGAGTGTATTCAACCTAATAGATATTTAATTTACATGAATTCCATCAACATGGCATTCCGGGTTCCGTACATGATACATGCATGACGGATTCGAGAAACATGCGTTTCTGAGTTGTGAGCATGTGGATTAGTGAACTTTCATCCACCAAAGAAGGCATATATTACACTTTGAAATATTTACTCTGACTTCATAAGTTTTTTGTATCACCAGGTTCTAAAATCGGACATTTGGCAGTAGAAAACACTCTTTGAGCGAATTCTCACCAATACACATGTAATTTACATTGTTTACATAACCATGGCATTCCGTATTCCGAACATGTTTCATGCATCACAGATTCCACAAACATGCATTTCTGAGCTGTGAACATGCGCATGACAGATGTTTCAACCACCAAACAAGTTACTTATGCACTTTGAAATAGTTCCTTGGACTTCGATGCTTCTCCTATCACCAGTTTCAAGAATCACACTTTGATCCCAGAAAAACCCTCTTGGAGCGAATTCTACCCTAGAGATATGTAATTTGAATAGATTCCTTCAACATGATATTCCGTGTTCCGTACATGTTACATGCATGACGGATTCGACATACATGCATTCCTGAGTTGTGAGCATGTGGATTACTGATTTTTCATCCTCTATAAAAGGAATAATTTCATATAGACTCGTGTACACATTTTCACAAGCTTTCCCTAAGACAAGTTTCGAATTCCTTCATTTTTCACAGAAGAATACTTCTGGAGTGTATTCAACCTAATAGATATATAATTTACTTGAATTCCATCAACATGGCATTCCGGGTTCCGTACATGATACATGCATGACGGATTCGAGAAACATGCGTTTCTGAGTTGTGAGCATGTGGATTAGTGAACTTTCATCCACCAAAGAAGGCATATATTACACTTTGAAATATTTACTCTGACTTCATAAGTTTTTTGTATCACCTGGTTCTAAAATCGGACATTTGGCAGTGGAAAACTCTCTATGAGCGAATTCTCACCAATACACATTTAATTTACATTGTTTACATAACCATGGCATTCCGTATTCCGAACATGTTTCATGCATCACGGATTCCTCAAGCATGCATTTCTGAGCTGTGAACATGCGCATGACAGATGTTTCAACCACCAAACAATTTACTTATGCACTTTGAAATAGTTCCTTGGACTTCGTTGCTTCTCCTATCACCAGTTTCAAGAATCACACTTTGATCCCTGAAAAACCCTCTTGGAGCGAATTCTACCCTAGAGATATGTAATTTGAATAGATTCCTTCAACATGTTATTCCGTGTTCCGTACATGTTACATGCATGACGGACTCGACATACATGCATTCCTGAGTTGTGAGCATGTGGATTACTGATTTTTCATCCTCTATAAAAGGAATAATTTCATATAGACTCGTGTACACATTTTCACAAGCTTTCCCTAACACAAGTTTCGAATTCGTTCATTTTTCACAGAAGAATACTTCTGGAGTGTATTCAACCTAATAGATATTTAATTTACATGAATTCCATCAACATGGCATTCCGGGTTCCGTACATGATACATGCATGACGGATTCGAGAAACATGCGTTTCTGAGTTGTGGGCATGTGGATTAGTGAACTTTCATCCACCAAAGAAGGCATATATTACACTTTGAAATATTTACTCTGACTTCATAAGTTTTTTGTATCACCAGGTTCTAAAATCAGACATTTGGCAGTAGAAAATTCTCTTTGAGTAAATTCTCACCAATACACATGTAATTTACATTGTTTACATAACCATGGCATTCCGTATTCCGAGCATGTTTCATGCATCACGGATTCCTCAAACATGCATTTCTGAGCTGTGAACATGCGCATGACAGATGTTTCAACCACCAAACAAGTTACTTATGCACTTTGAAATAGTTCCTTGGACTTCGTTGCTTCTCCTATCACCAGTTTCAAGAATCACACTTTGATCCCAGAAAAACCCTCTTGGAGCGAATTCTACCCTAGAGATATGTAATTTGAATAGATTCCTTCAACATGATATTCCGTGTTCCGTACATGTTACATGCATGACGGATTAGACATACATGCATTCCTGAGTTGTGAGCATGTGGATTACTGATTTTTCATCCTCTATAAAAGGAATAATTTCATATAGACTCGTGTACACATTTTCACAAGCTTTCCCTAAGACAAGTTTCGAATTCGTTCATTTTTCACAGAAGAATACTTCTGGAGTGTATTCAACCTAATAGATATATAATTTTCATGAATTCCATCAACATGGCATTCCGGGTTCCGTACATGATACATGCATGATGGATTCGAGAAACATGCGTTTCTGAGTTGTGAGCATGTGGATTAGTGAACTTTCATCCACCAAAGAAGGCATATATTACACTTTGAAATATTTACTCTGACTTCATAAGTTTTTTGTATCACCTGGTTCTAAGATCGGACATTTGGCAGTGGAATACTCTCTTTGAGCGAATTCTCACCAATACACATGTAATTTACATTGTTTACATAACCATGGCATTCCGTATTCCGAACATGTTTCATGCATCACGGATTCCTCAAACATGCATTTCTGAGCTGTGAACATGCGCATGACAGATGTTTCAACCACCAAACAAGTTACTTACGCACTTTGAAATAGCTCCTTGGACTTCGTTGCTTCTCCTATCACCAGTTTCAAGAATCACACTTTGATCCCAGAAAAACCCTCTTGGAGCGAATTCTACCCTAGAAATATGTAATTTGAATAGATTCCTTCAACATGATATTCCGTGTTCCGTACATGTTACATGCATGACGGATTCGACAAACATGCATTCCTGAGTTGTGGGCATGTGGATTACTGATTTTTCATCCTCTATAAAAGGAATAATTTCATATAGACTCGTGTACACATTTTCACAAGCTTTCCCTAAGACAAGTTTCGAATTCGTTCATTTTTCACAGAAGAATACTTCTGGAGTGTATTCAACCTAATAGATATATAATTTACATGAATTCCATCAACATGGCATTCCGGGTTCCGTACATGATACATGCATGATGGATTCGAGAAACATGCGTTTCTGAGTTGTGAGCATGTGGATTAGTGAACTTTCATCCTCCAAAGAAGGCATATATTACACTTTGAAATATTTACTCTGACTTCATAAGTTTTTTGTATCACCAGGTTCTCAAATCGGACATTTGGCAGTAGAAAACACTCTTTGAGCGAATTCTCACCAATACACATGTAATTTACATTTTTTACATAACCATGGCATTCCGTACTCCGAATATGTTTCATGCATCACGGATTCCTCAAACATGCATTTCTGAGCTGTGAACATGCGCATGACAGATGTTTCAACCACCAAACAAGTTACTTATGCACTTTGAAATAGTTCCTTGGACTTCGTTGCTTCTCCTATCACCAGTTTCAAGAATCACCCTTTGATCCCAGAAAAACCTTCTTGGAGCGAATTCTACCCTATAGATTTGTAATTTGAATAGATTCCTTCAACATGATATTCCGTGTTCCGTACATGTTACATGCATGACGGATTCGACAAACATGCATTCCTGAGTTGTGAGCATGTGGATTACTGATTTTTCATCCTCTATAAAAGGAATAATTTCATATAGACTCGTGTACACATTTTCACAAGCTTTCCCTAACACAAGTTTCGAATTCGTTCATTTTTCACAGAAGAATACTTCTGGAGTATATTCAACCTACTAGATATTTAATTTACATGAATTCCATCAACATGGCATTCCGGGTTCCGTACATGATACATGCATGAAGGATTCGAGAAACATGCGTTTCTGAGTTGTGAGCATGTGGATTAGTGAACTTTCATCCACCAAAGAAGGCATATATTACACTTTGAAATATTTACTCTGACTTCATAAGTTTTTTGTATCACCAGGTTCTAAAATCGGACATTTGGCAGTGGAAAACTCTCTTTGAGCGATTTCTCACCAATACACATTTAATTTACATTGTTTACATAACCATGGCATTCCGTATTCCGAACATGTTTCATGCATCACGGATTCCTCAAACATGCATTTCTGAGCTGTGAACATGCGCATGACAGATGTTTCAACCACCAAACAAGTTACTTATGCACTTTGAAATAGTTCCTTGGACTTCGTTGCTTTTCCTATCACCAGTTTCAAGAATCACACTTTGATCCCAGAAAAACCCTCTTGGAGCGAATTCTACCCTAGAGATATGTAATTTGAATAGATTCCTTCAACATGTTATTCCGTGTTCCGTACATGTTACATGCATGACGGTCTCGACATACATGCATTCCTGAGTTGTGAGCATATGGATTACTGATTTTTCATCCTCTATAAAAGGAATAATTTCATATAGACTCGTGTACACATTTTCACAAGCTTTCCCTAACACAAGTTTCGAATTTGTACATTTTTCACAGAAGAATCCTTCTGGAGTGTATTCAACCTAATAGATATTGAATTTACATGAATTCCATCAACATGGCATTCCGGGTTCCGTACATGATACATGCATGACGGATTCGAGAAACATGCGTTTCTGAGTTGTGAGCATGTGGATTAGTGAACTTTCATCCACCAAAAGGCATATATTACACTTTGAAATATTTACTCTGACTTCATAAGTTTTTTGTATCACCAGGTTCTAAAATCGGACATTTGGCAGTAGAAAACACTCTTTGAGCGAATTCTCACCAATACACATGTAATTTACATTGTTTACATAACCATGGCATTCCGTATTCCGAACATGTTTCATGCATCACGGATTCCACAAACATGCATTTCTGAGCTGTGAACATGCGCATGACAGATGTTTCAACCACCAAACAAGTTACTTATGCACTTTGAAATAGTTCCTTGGACTTCGTTGCTTCTCCTATCACCAGTTTCAAGAATCACACTTTGATCCCAGAAAAACCCTCTTGGTGCGAATTCTACACTAGAGGTATGTAATTTGAATAGATTCCTTCAACATGTTATTCCGTGTTCCGTACATGTTACATGCATGACGGACTCGACATACATGCATTCCTGAGTTGTGAGCATGTGGATTACTGATTTTTCATCCTCTATAAAAGGAATAATTTCATATAGACTCGTGTACACATTTTCACAAGCTTTCCCTAACACAAGTTTCGAATTTGTACATTTTTCACAGAAGAATCCTTCTGGAGTGTATTCAACCTAATAGATATTTAATTTACATGAATTCCATCAACATGGCATTCCGGGTTCCGTACATGATACATGCATGACGGATTCGAGAAACATGCGTTTCTGAGTTGTGAGCATGTGGATTAGTGAACTTTCATCCACCAAAAGGCATATATTACACTTTGAAATATTTACTCTGACTTCATAAGTTTTTTGTATCACCAGGTTCTAAAATCGGACATTTGGCAGTAGAAAACACTCTTTGAGCGAATTCTCACCAATACACATGTAATTTACATTGTTTAAATAACCATGGCATTCCGTATTCCGAACATGTTTCAGGCATCACGGATTCCACAAACATGCATTTCTGAGCTGTGAACATGCGCATGACAGATGTTTCAACCACCAAACAAGTTACTTATGCACTTTGAAATAGTTCCTTGGACTTCGTTGCTTCTCCTATCACCAGTTTCAAGAATCACACTTTGATCCCAGAAAAACCCTCTTGGTGCGAATTCTACACTAGAGATATGTAATTTGAATAGATTCCTTCAACATGTTATTCCGTGTTCCGTACATGTTACATGCATGACGGACTCGACATACATGCATTCCTGAGTTGTGAGCATGTGGATTACTGATTTTTCATCCTCTATAAAAGGAATAATTTCATATAGACTCGTGTACACATTCTCACAAGCTTTCCCTAACACAAGTTTCGAATTCGTTCATTTTTCACAGAAGAATACTTCTGGAGTGTATTCAACCTAATAGATATTTAATTTACATGAATTCCATCAACATGGCATTCCGGGTTCCGTACATGATACATGCATGACGGATTCGAGAAACATGCGTTTCTGAGTTGTGGGCATGTGGATTAGTGAACTTTCATCCACCAAAGAAGGCATATATTACACTTTGAAATATTTACTCTGACTTCATAAGTTTTTTGTATCACCTGGTTCTAAAATCGGACATTTGGCAGTGGAATACTCTCTTTGAGCGAATTCTCACCAATACACATGTAATTTACATTGTTTACATAACCATGGCATTCCGTATTCCGAACATGTTTCATGCATCACGGAATCCTCAAACATGCATTTCTGAGCTGTGAACATGCGCATGACAGATGTTTCAACCACCAAACAAGTTACTTACGCACTTTGAAATAGTTCCTTGGACTTCGTTGCTTCTCCTATCACCAGTTTCAAGAATCACACTTTGATCCCAGAAAAACCCTCTTGGAGCGAATTCTACCCTAGAGATATGTAATTTGAATAGATTCCTTCAACATGATATTCCGTGTTCCGTACATGTTACATGCATGACGGATTCGACATACATGCATTCCTGAGTTGTGACCATGTGGATTACTGATTTTTCATCCTCTATAAAAGGAATAATTTCATATAGACTCGTGTACACATTTTCACAAGCTTTCCCTAAGACAACTTTCGAATTCGTTCATTTTTCACAGAAGAATACTTCTGGAGTGTATTCAACCTAATAGATATATAATTTACATGAATTCCATCAACATGGCATTCCGGGTTCCGTACATGATACATGCATGACGGATTCGAGAAACATGCGTTTCTGAGTTGTGAGCATGTGGATTAGTGAACTTTCATCCAACAAAGAAGGCATATATTACACTTTGAAATATTTACTCTGACTTCATAAATTTTTTGTATCACCAGGTTCTAAAATCGGACATTTGGCAGTAGAAAACACTCTTTGAGCGAATTCTCACCAATACACATGTAATTTACATTGTTTACATAACCATGGCATTCCGTATTCCTAACATGTTTCATGCATCACGGATTCCTCAAACATGCATTTCTGAGCTGTGAACATGCGCATGACAGATGTTTCAACCACCAAACAAGTTACTTATGCACTTTGAAATAGTTCCTTGGACTTCGATGCTTCTCCTATCACCAGTTTCAAGAATCACACTTTGATCCCAGAAAAACCCTCTTGGAGCGAATTCTACCCTAGAGATATGTAATTTGAATAGATTCCTTCAACATGATATTCCGTGTTCCGTACATGTTACATGCATGACGGATTCGACAAACATGCATTCCTGAGTTGTGGGCATGTGGATTACTGATTTTTCATCCTCTATAAAAGGAATAATTTCATATAGACTCGTGTACACATTTTCAAAAGCTTTCCCTACGACAAGTTTCGAATTCGTTCATTTTTCACAGAAGAATACTTCTGGAGTGTATTCAACCTAATAGATATATAATTTACATGAATTCCATCAACATGGCATTCCGGGTTCCGTACATGATACATGCATGATGGATTCGAGAAACATGCGTTTCTGAGTTGTGAGCATGTGGATTAGTGAACTTTCATCCTCCAAAGAAGGAATATATTACACTTTGAAATATTTACTCTGACTTCATAAGTTTTTTGTATCACCAGGTTCTCAAATCGGACATTTGGCAGTAGAAAACACTCTTTGAGCGAATTCTCACCAATACACATGTAATTTACATTGTTTACATAACCATGGCATTCCGTATTCCGAACATGTTTCATGCATCACGGATTCCTCAAACATGCATTTCTGAGCTGTGAACATGCGCATGACAGATGATTCAACCACCAAACAAGTTACTTATGCACTTTGAAATAGTTCCTTGTACTTCGTTGCTTCTCCTATCACCAGTTTCAAGAATCACACTTTGATCCCAGAAAAACCCTCTTGGAGCGAATTCTACCCTAGAGATATGTAATTTGAATAGATTCCTTCAACATGATATTCCGTGTTCCGTACATGTTACATGCATGACGGATTCGACATACATGCATTCCTGAGTTGTGAGCATGTGGATTACTGATTTTTCATCCTCTATAAAAGGAATAATTTCATATAGACTCGTGTACACATTTTCAGAAGCTTTCCCTAAGACAACTTTCGAATTCGTTCATTTTTCACAGAAGAATACTTCTGGAGTGTATTCGACCTAATAGATATATAATTTACATGAATTCCATCAACAATGCATTCCGGGTTCCGTACATGATACATGCATGACGGATTGGAGAAACATGCGTTTCTGAGTTGTGAGCATGTGGATTAGTGAACTTTCATCCAACAAAGAAGGCATATATTACACTTTGAAATATTTACTCTGACTTCATAAATTTTTTGTATCACCAGGTTCTAAAATCGGACATTTGGCAGTGGAAAACACTCTTTGAGCGAATTCTCACCAATACACATGTAATTTACATTGTTTACATAACCATGGCATTCCGTATTCCTAACATGTTTCATGCATCACGGATTCCTCAAACATGCATTTCTGAGCTGTGAACATGCGCATGACAGATGTTTCAACCACCAAACAAGTTCCTTATGCACTTTGAAATAGTTCCTTGGACTTCGTTGCTTCTCCTATCACCAGTTTCAAGAATCACAATTTGATCCCAGAAAAACCCTCTTGGAGCGAATTCTACCCTAGAGATATGTAATTTGAATAGATTCCTTCAACATGATATTCCGTGTTCCGTACATGTTACATGCATGACGGATTCGACATACATGCATTCCTGAGTTGTGAGCATGTGGATTACTGATTTTTCATCCTCTATAAAAGGAATAATTTCATATAGACTCGTGTACACATTTTCACAAGCTTTCCCTAAGAAAACTTTCGAATTCGTTCATTTTTCACAGAAGAATACTTCTGGAGTGTATTCAACCTAATAGATATATAATTTACATGAATTCCATCAACATGGCATTCCGGGTTCCGTACATGATACATGCATGACGGATTCGAGAAACATGCGTTTCTGAGTTGTGAGCATGTGGATTAGTGAACTTTCATCCACCAAAGAAGGCATATATTACACTTTGAAATATTTACTCTGACTTCATAAATTTTTTGTATCACCAGGTTCTAAAATCGGACATTTGGCAGTAGAAAACACTCTTTGAGCGAATTCTCACCAATACACATGTAATTTACATTGTTTACATAACCATGGCATTCCGTATTCCTAACATGTTTCATGCATCACGGATTCCTCAAACATGCATTTCTGAGCTGTGAACATGCGCATGACAGATGTTTCAACCACCAAACAAGTTCCTTATGCACTTTGAAATAGTTCCTTGGACTTCGTTGCTTCTCCTATCACCAGTTTCAAGAATCACACTTTGATCCCAGAAAAACCCTCTTGGAGCGAATTCTACCCTAGACATATGTAATTTGAATAGATCCCTTCAACATGATATTCCGTGTTCCGTACATGTTACATGCATGACGGATTGGACAAACATGCATTCCTGAGTTGTGACCATGTGGATTACTGATTTTTCATCCTCTATAAAAGGAATAATTTCATATAGACTCGTGTACACATTTTCACAATCTTTCCCTAACACAAGTTTCGAATTTGTTCATTTTTCACAGAAGAATACTTCTGGAGTGTATTCAACCTAATAGATATTTAATTTACATGAATTCCATCAACATGGCATTCCGGGTTCCGTACATGATACATGCATGACGGATTCGAGAAACATGCGTTTCTGAGTTGTGAGCATGTGGATTAGTGAACTTTCATCCACCAAAGAAGGCATATATTACACTTTGAAATATTTACTCTGACTTCATAAGTTTTTTGTATCACCAGGTTCTAAAATCGGACATTTGGCAGTAGAAAACACTCTTTGAGCGAATTCTCACCAATACACATGTAATTTACATTGTTTACATAACCATGGCATTCCGTATTCCGAACATGTTTCATGCATCACAGATTCCACAAACATGCATTTCTGAGCTGTGAACATGCGCATGACAGATGTTTCAACCACCAAACAAGTTACTTATGCACTTTGAAATAGTTCCTTGGACTTCGATGCTTCTCCTATCACCAGTTTCAAGAATCACACTTTGATCCCAGAAAAACCCTCTTGGAGCGAATTCTACCCTAGAGATATGTAATTTGAATAGATTCCTTCAACATGATATTCCGTGTTCCGTACATGTTACATGCATGACGGATTCGACAAACATGCATTCCTGAGTTGTGGGCATGTGGATTACTGATTTTTCATCCTCTATAAAAGGAATAATTTCATATAGACTCGTGTACACATTTTCAAAAGCTTTCCCTACGACAAGTTTCGAATTCGTTCATTTTTCACAGAAGAATACTTCTGGAGTGTATTCAACCTAATAGATATATAATTTACATGAATTCCATCAACATGGCATTCCGGGTTCCGTACATGATACATGCATGATGGATTCGAGAAACATGCGTTTCTGAGTTGTGAGCATGTGGATTAGTGAACTTTCATCCTCCAAAGAAGGAATATATTACACTTTGAAATATTTACTCTGACTTCATAAGTTTTTTGTATCACCAGGTTCTCAAATCGGACATTTGGCAGTAGAAAACACTCTTTGAGCGAATTCTCACCAATACACATGTAATTTACATTGTTTACATAACCATGGCATTCCGTATTCCGAACATGTTTCATGCATCACGGATTCCTCAAACATGCATTTCTGAGCTGTGAACATGCGCATGACAGATGATTCAACCACCAAACAAGTTACTTATGCACTTTGAAATAGTTCCTTGTACTTCGTTGCTTCTCCTATCACCAGTTTCAAGAATCACACTTTGATCCCAGAAAAACCCTCTTGGAGCGAATTCTACCCTAGAGATATGTAATTTGAATAGATTCCTTCAACATGATATTCCGTGTTCCGTACATGTTACATGCATGACGGATTCGACATACATGCATTCCTGAGTTGTGAGCATGTGGATTACTGATTTTTCATCCTCTATAAAAGGAATAATTTCATATAGACTCGTGTACACATTTTCAGAAGCTTTCCCTAAGACAACTTTCGAATTCGTTCATTTTTCACAGAAGAATACTTCTGGAGTGTATTCGACCTAATAGATATATAATTTACATGAATTCCATCAACAATGCATTCCGGGTTCCGTACATGATACATGCATGACGGATTGGAGAAACATGCGTTTCTGAGTTGTGAGCATGTGGATTAGTGAACTTTCATCCAACAAAGAAGGCATATATTACACTTTGAAATATTTACTCTGACTTCATAAATTTTTTGTATCACCAGGTTCTAAAATCGGACATTTGGCAGTGGAAAACACTCTTTGAGCGAATTCTCACCAATACACATGTAATTTACATTGTTTACATAACCATGGCATTCCGTATTCCTAACATGTTTCATGCATCACGGATTCCTCAAACATGCATTTCTGAGCTGTGAACATGCGCATGACAGATGTTTCAACCACCAAACAAGTTCCTTATGCACTTTGAAATAGTTCCTTGGACTTCGTTGCTTCTCCTATCACCAGTTTCAAGAATCACAATTTGATCCCAGAAAAACCCTCTTGGAGCGAATTCTACCCTAGAGATATGTAATTTGAATAGATTCCTTCAACATGATATTCCGTGTTCCGTACATGTTACATGCATGACGGATTCGACATACATGCATTCCTGAGTTGTGAGCATGTGGATTACTGATTTTTCATCCTCTATAAAAGGAATAATTTCATATAGACTCGTGTACACATTTTCACAAGCTTTCCCTAAGAAAACTTTCGAATTCGTTCATTTTTCACAGAAGAATACTTCTGGAGTGTATTCAACCTAATAGATATATAATTTACATGAATTCCATCAACATGGCATTCCGGGTTCCGTACATGATACATGCATGACGGATTCGAGAAACATGCGTTTCTGAGTTGTGAGCATGTGGATTAGTGAACTTTCATCCACCAAAGAAGGCATATATTACACTTTGAAATATTTACTCTGACTTCATAAATTTTTTGTATCACCAGGTTCTAAAATCGGACATTTGGCAGTAGAAAACACTCTTTGAGCGAATTCTCACCAATACACATGTAATTTACATTGTTTACATAACCATGGCATTCCGTATTCCTAACATGTTTCATGCATCACGGATTCCTCAAACATGCATTTCTGAGCTGTGAACATGCGCATGACAGATGTTTCAACCACCAAACAAGTTCCTTATGCACTTTGAAATAGTTCCTTGGACTTCGTTGCTTCTCCTATCACCAGTTTCAAGAATCACACTTTGATCCCAGAAAAACCCTCTTGGAGCGAATTCTACCCTAGACATATGTAATTTGAATAGATCCCTTCAACATGATATTCCGTGTTCCGTACATGTTACATGCATGACGGATTGGACAAACATGCATTCCTGAGTTGTGACCATGTGGATTACTGATTTTTCATCCTCTATAAAAGGAATAATTTCATATAGACTCGTGTACACATTTTCACAATCTTTCCCTAACACAAGTTTCGAATTTGTTCATTTTTCACAGAAGAATACTTCTGGAGTGTATTCAACCTAATAGATATTTAATTTACATGAATTCCATCAACATGGCATTCCGGGTTCCGTACATGATACATGCATGACGGATTCGAGAAACATGCGTTTCTGAGTTGTGAGCATGTGGATTAGTGAACTTTCATCCACCAAAGAAGGCATATATTACACTTTGAAATATTTACTCTGACTTCATAAGTTTTTTGTATCACCAGGTTCTAAAATCGGACATTTGGCAGTAGAAAACACTCTTTGAGCGAATTCTCACCAATACACATGTAATTTACATTGTTTACATAACCATGGCATTCCGTATTCCGAACATGTTTCATGCATCACAGATTCCACAAACATGCATTTCTGAGCTGTGAACATGCGCATGACAGATGTTTCAACCACCAAACAAGTTACTTATGCACTTTGAAATAGTTCCTTGGACTTCGATGCTTCTCCTATCACCAGTTTCAAGAATCACACTTTGATCCCAGAAAAACCCTCTTGGAGCGAATTCTACCCTAGAGATATGTAATTTGAATAGATTCCTTCAACATGATATTCCGTGTTCCGTACATGTTACATGCATGACGGATTCGACAAACATGCATTCCTGAGTTGTGGGCATGTGGATTACTGATTTTTCATCCTCTATAAAAGGAATAATTTCATATAGACTCGTGTACACATTTTCAAAAGCTTTCCCTACGACAAGTTTCGAATTCGTTCATTTTTCACAGAAGAATACTTCTGGAGTGTATTCAACCTAATAGATATATAATTTACATGAATTCCATCAACATGGCATTCCGGGTTCCGTACATGATACATGCATGATGGATTCGAGAAACATGCGTTTCTGAGTTGTGAGCATGTGGATTAGTGAACTTTCATCCTCCAAAGAAGGAATATATTACACTTTGAAATATTTACTCTGACTTCATAAGTTTTTTGTATCACCAGGTTCTCAAATCGGACATTTGGCAGTAGAAAACTCTCTTTGAGCGAATTCTCACCAATACACATGTAATTTACATTGTTTACATAACCATGGCATTCCGTATTCCAAACATGTTTCATGCATCACGGATTCCTCAAACATGCATTTCTGAGCTGTGAACATGCGCATGACAGATGATTCAACCACCAAACAAGTTACTTATGCACTTTGAAATAGTTCCTTGGACTTCGTTGCTTCTCCTATCACCAGTTTCAAGAATCACACTTTGATCCCAGAAAAACCCTCTTGGAGCGAATTCTACCCTAGAGATATGTAATTTGAATAGATTCCTTCAACATGATATTCCGTGTTCCGTACATGTTACATGCATGACGGATTCGACATACATGCATTCCTGAGTTGTGAGCATGTGGATTACTGATTTTTCATCCTCTATAAAAGGAATAATTTCATATAGACTCGTGTACACATTTTCACAAGCTTTCCCTAAGACAAGTTTCGAATTCGTTCATTTTTCACAGAAGAATACTTTTGGAGTGTATTCAACCTAATAGATATATAATTTACATGAATTCCATCAACATGGCATTCCGGGTTCCGTACATGATACATGCATGACGGATTGGAGAAACATGCGTTTCTGAGTTGTGAGCATGTGGATTAGTGAACTTTCATCCAACAAAGAAGGCATATATTACACTTTGAAATATTTACTCTGACTTCATAAATTTTTTGTATCACCAGGTTCTAAAATCGGACATTTGGCAGTAGAAAACACTCTTTGAGCGAATTCTCACCAATACACATGTAATTTACATTGTTTACATAACCATGGCATTCCGTATTCCTAACATGTTTCATACATCACGGATTCCTCAAACATGCATTTCTGAGCTGTGAACATGCGCATGACAGATGTTTCAACCACCAAACAAGTTCCTTATGCACTTTGAAATAGTTCCTTGGACTTCGTTGCTTCTCCTATCACCAGTTTCAAGAATCACAATTTGATCCCAGAAAAACCCTCTTGGAGCGAATTCTACCCTAGAGATATGTAATTTGAATAGATTCCTTCAACATGATATTCCGTGTTCCGTACATGTTACATGCATGACGGATTCGACATACATGCATTCCTGAGTTGTGAGCATGTGGATTACTGATTTTTCATCCTCTATAAAAGGAATAATTTCATATAGACTCGTGTACACATTTTCACAAGCTTTCCCTAAGACAACTTTCGAATTCGTTCATTTTTCACAGAAGAATACTTCTGGAGTGTATTCAACCTAATAGATATATAATTTACATGAATTCCATCAACATGGCATTCCGGGTTCCGTACATGATACATGCATGACGGATTCGAGAAACATGCGTTTCTGAGTTGTGAGCATGTGGATTAGTGAACTTTCATCCACCAAAGAAGGCATATATTACACTTTGAAATATTTACTCTGACTTCATAAATTTTTTGTATCACCAGGTTCTAAAATCGGACATTTGGCAGTAGAAAACACTCTTTGAGCGAATTCTCACCAATACACATGTAATTTACATTGTTTACATAACCATGGCATTCCGTATTCCTAACATGTTTCATGCATCACGGATTCCTCAAACATGCATTTCTGAGCTGTGAACATGCGCATGACAGATGTTTCAACCACCAAACAAGTTCCTTATGCACTTTGAAATAGTTCCTTGGACTTCGTTGCTTCTCCTATCACCAGTTTCAAGAATCACACTTTGATCCCAGAAAAACCCTCTTGGAGCGAATTCTACCCTAGACATATGTAATTTGAATAGATCCCTTCAACATGATATTCCGTGTTCCGTACATGTTACATGCATGACGGATTTGACAAACATGCATTCCTGAGTTGTGACCATGTGGATTACTGATTTTTCATCCTCTATAAAAGGAATAATTTCATATAGACTCGTGTACACATTTTCACAATCTTTCCCTAACACAAGTTTCGAATTTGTTCATTTTTCACAGAAGAATACTTCTGGAGTGTATTCAACCTAATAGATATTTAATTTACATGAATTCCATCAACATGGCATTCCGGGTTCCGTACATGATACATGCATGACGGATTCGAGAAACATGCGTTTCTGAGTTGTGAGCATGTGGATTAGTGAACTTTCATCCACCAAAGAAGGCATATATTACACTTTGAAATATTTACTCTGACTTCATAAGTTTTTTGTATCACCAGGTTCTAAAATCGGACATTTGGCAGTAGAAAACACTCTTTGAGCGAATTCTCACCAATACACATGTAATTTACATTGTTTACATAACCATGGCATTCCGTATTCCGAACATGTTTCATGAATCACAGATTCCACAAACATGCATTTCTGAGCTGTGAACATGCGCATGACAGATGTTTCAACCACCAAACAAGTTACTTATGCACTTTGAAATAGTTCCTTGGACTTCGATGCTTCTCCTATCACCAGTTTCAAGAATCACACTTTGATCCCAGAAAAACCCTCTTGGAGCGAATTCTACCCTAGAGATATGTAATTTGAATAGATTCCTTCAACATGATATTCCGTGTTCCGTACATGTTACATGCATGACGGATTCGACAAACATGCATTCCTGAGTTGTGGGCATGTGGATTACTGATTTTTCATCCTCTATAAAAGGAATAATTTCATATAGACTCGTGTACACATTTTCAAAAGCTTTCCCTACGACAAGTTTCGAATTCGTTCATTTTTCACAGAAGAATACTTCTGGAGTGTATTCAACCTAATAGATATATAATTTACATGAATTCCATCAACATGGCATTCCGGGTTCCGTACATGATACATGCATGATGGATTCGAGAAACATGCGTTTCTGAGTTGTGAGCATGTGGATTAGTGAACTTTCATCCTCCAAAGAAGGAATATATTACACTTTGAAATATTTACTCTGACTTCATAAGTTTTTTGTATCACCAGGTTCTCAAATCGGACATTTGGCAGTGGAAAACTCTCTATGAGCGAATTTTCACCAATACACATTTAATTTACATTGTTTACATAACCATGGCATTCCGTATTCCGAACATGTTTCATGCATCACGGATTCCTCAAACATGCATTTCTGAGCTGTGAACATGCGCATGACAGATGTTTCAACCACCAAACAAGTTACTTACGCACTTTGAAATAGCTCCTTGGACTTCGTTGCTTCTCCTATCACCAGTTTCAAGAATCACACTTTGATCCCAGAAAAACCCTCTTGGAGCGAATTCTACCCTAGAGATATGTAATTTGAATAGATTCCTTCAACATGATATTCCGTGTTCCGTACATGTTACATGCATGACGGACTCGACAAACATGCATTCCTGAGTTGTGGGCATGTGGATTACTGATTTTTCATCCTCTATAAAAGGAATAATTTCATATAGACTCGTGTACACATTTTCACAAGCTTTCCCTAAGACAAGTTTCGAATTCGTTCATTTTTCACAGAAGAATACTTCTGGAGTGTATTCAACCTAATAGATATATAATTTACATGAATTCCATCAACATGGCATTCCGGGTTCCGTACATGATACATGCATGATGGATTCGAGAAACATGCGTTTCTGAATTGTGAGCATGTGGATTAGTGAACTTTCATCCTCCAAAGAAGGAATATATTACACTTTGAAATATTTACTCTGACTTCATAAGTTTTTTGTATCACCAGGTTCTCAAATCGGACATTTGGCAGTAGAAAACACTCTTTGAGCGAATTCTCACCAATACACATGTAATTTACATTGTTTACATAACCATGGCATTCCGTACTCCGAACATGTTTCATGCATCACGGATTCCTCAAACATGCATTTCTGAGCTGTGAACATGCGCATGACAGATGTTTCAACCACCAAACAATTTACTTATGCACTTTGAAATAGTTCCTTGGACTTCGTTGCTTTTCCTATCACCAGTTTCAAGAATCACACTTTGATCCCAGAAAAACCCTCTTGGAGCGAATTCTAACCTAGAGATATGTAATTTGAATAGATTCCTTCAACATGTTATTCCGTGTTCCGTACATGTTACATGCATGATGGTCTCGACATACATGCATTCCTGAGATGTGAGCATGTGGATTACTGATTTTTCATCCTCTATAAAAGGAATAATTTCATATAGACTCGTGTACACATTTTCACAAGCTTTCCCTAACACAAGTTTCGAATTTGTACATTTTTCACAGAAGAATACTTCTGGAGTGTATTCAACCTAATAGATATATAATTTACATGAATTCCATCAACATGGCATTCCGGGTTCCGTACATGATACATGCATGATGGATTCGAGAAACATGCGTTTCTGAATTGTGAGCATGTGGATTAGTGAACTTTCATCCTCCAAAGAAGGAATATATTACACTTTGAAATATTTACTCTGACTTCATAAGTTTTTTGTATCACCAGGTTCTCAAATCGGACATTTGGCAGTAGAAAACACTCTTTGAGCGAATTCTCACCAATACACATGTAATTTACATTGTTTACATAACCATGGCATTCCGTATTCCGAACATGTTTCATGCATCACGGATTCCTCAAACATGCATTTCTGAGCTGTGAACATGCGCATGACAGATGATTCAACCACCAAACAAGTTACTTATGCACTTTGAAATAGTTCCTTGGACTTCGTTGCTTCTCCTATCACCAGTTTCAAGAATCACACTTTGATCCCAGAAAAACCCTCTTGGAGCGAATTCTACCCTAGAGATATGTAATTTGAATAGATTCCTTCAACATGATATTCCGTGTTCCGTACATGTTACATGCATGACGGATTCGACATACATGCATTCCTGAGTTGTGAGCATGTGGATTACTGATTTTTCATCCTCTATAAAAGGAATAATTTCATATAGACTCGTGTACACATTTTCACAAGCTTTCCCTAAGACAACTTTCGAATTCGTTCATTTTTCACAGAAGAATACTTCTGGAGTGTATTCAACCTAATAGATATATAATTTACATGAATTCCATCAACATGGCATTCCGGGTTCCGTACATGATACATGCATGACGGATTGGAGAAACATGCGTTTCTGAGTTGTGAGCATGTGGATTAGTGAACTTTCATCCAACAAAGAAGGCATATATTACACTTTGAAATATTTACTCTGACTTCATAAATTTTTTGTATCACCAGGTTCTAAAATCGGACATTTGGCAGTAGAAAACACTCTTTGAGCGAATTCTCACCAATACACATGTAATTTACATTGTTTACATAACCATGGCATTCCGTATTCCTAACATGTTTCATGCATCACGGATTCCTCAAACATGCATTTCTGAGCTGTGAACATGCGCATGACAGATGTTTCAACCACCAAACAAGTTCCTTATGCACTTTGAAATAGTTCCTTGGAATTCGTTGCTTCTCCTATCACCAGTTTCAAGAATCACAATTTGATCCCAGAAAAACCCTCTTGGAGCGAATTCTACCCTAGAGATATGTAATTTGAATAGATTCCTTCAACATGATATTCCGTGTTCCGTACATGTTACATGCATGACGGATTCGACATACATGCATTCCTGAGTTGTGAGCATGTGGATTACTGATTTTTCATCCTCTATAAAAGGAATATTTTCATATAGACTCGTGTACACATTTTCACAAGCTTTCCCTAAGACAACTTTCGAATTCGTTCATTTTTCACAGAAGAATACTTCTGGAGTGTATTCAACCTAATAGATATATAATTTACATGAATTCCATCAACATGGCATTCCGGGTTCCGTACATGATACATGCATGACGGATTCGAGAAACATGCGTTTCTGAGTTGTGAGCATGTGGATTAGTGAACTTTCATCCACCAAAGAAGGCATATATTACACTTTGAAATATTTACTCTGACTTCATAAATTTTTTGTATCACCAGGTTCTAAAATCGGACATTTGGCAGTAGAAAACACTCTTTGAGCGAATTCTCACCAATACACATGTAATTTACATTGTTTACATAACCATGGCATTCCGTATTCCTAACATGTTTCATGCATCACGGATTCCTCAAACATGCATTTCTGAGCTGTGATCATGCGCATGACAGATGTTTCAACCACCAAACAAGTTCCTTATGCACTTTGAAATAGTTCCTTGGACTTCGTTGCTTCTCCTATCACCAGTTTCAAGAATCACACTTTGATCCCAGAAAAACCCTCTTGGAGCGAATTCTACCCTAGACATATGTAATTTGAATAGATCCCTTCAAAATGATATTCCGTGTTCCGTACATGTTACATGCATGACGGATTGGACAAACATGCATTCCTGAGTTGTGACCATGTGGATTACTGATTTTTCATCCTCTATAAAAGGAATAATTTCATATAGACTCGTGTACACATTTTCACAAGCTTTCCCTAACACAAGTTTCGAATTCGTTCATTTTTCACAGAACAATACTTCTGGAGTGTATTCAACCTAATAGATATATAATTTACATGAATTCCATCAACATGGCATTCCGGGTTCCGTACATGATACATGCATGACGGATTCGAGAAACATGCGTTTCTGAGTTGTGAGCATGTGGATTAGTGAACTTTCATCCACCAAAGAAGGCATATATTACACTTTGAAATATTTACTCTGACTTCATAAGTTTTTTGTATCACCAGGTTCTAAAATCGGACATTTGGCAGTGGAAAACACTCTTTGAGCGAATTCTCACCAATACACATGTAATTTACATTGTTTACATAACCATGGCATTCCGTATTCCGAACATGTTTCATGCATCACGGATTCCTCAAACATGCATTTCTGAGCTGTGAACATGCGCATGACAGATGTTTCAACCACCAAACAAGTTATTATGCACTTTGAAATAGTTCCTTGGACTTCGTTGCTTCTCCTATCACCAGTTTCAAGAATCACACTTTGATCCCAGAAAAACCCTCTTGGAGCGAATTCTACCCTAGAGATATGTAATTTGAATAGATTCCTTCAACATGATATTCCGTGTTCCGTACATGTTACATGCATGACGGATTCGACATACATGCATTCCTGAGTTGTGACCATGTGGATTACTGATTTTTCATCCTCTATAAAAGGAATAATTTCATATAGACTCGTGTACACATTTTCACAAGCTTTCCCTAACACAAGTTTCGAATTCGTTCATTTTTCACAGAAGAATACTTCTGGAGTGTATTCAACCTAATAGATATATAATTTACATGAATTCCATCAACATGGCATTCCGGGTTCCGTACATGATACATGCATGACGGATTCGAGAAACATGCGTTTCTGAGTTGTGAGCATGTGGATTAGTGAACTTTCATCCACCAAAGAAGGCATATATTACACTTTGAAATATTTACTCTGACTTCATAAGTTTTTTGTATCACCAGGTTCTAAAATCGGACATTTGGCAGTGGAAAACACTCTTTGAGCGAATTCTCACCAATACACATGTAATTTACATTGTTTACATAACCATGGCATTCCGTATTCCGAACATGTTTCATGCATCACGGATTCATCAAACATGCATTTCTGAGCTGTGAACATGCGCATGACAGATGTTTCAACCACCAAACAAGTTACTTATGCACTTTGAAATAGTTCCTTGGACTTCGTTGCTTCTCCTATCACCAGTTTCAAGAATCACACTTTGATCCCAGAAAAACCCTCTTGGAGCGAATTCTACCCTAGAGATATGTAATTTGAATAGATTCCTTCAACATGATATTCCGTGTTCCGTACATGTTACATGCATGACGGATTCGACATACATGCATTCCTGAGTTGTGAGCATGTGGATTACTGATTTTTCATCCTCTATAAAAGGAATAATTTCATATAGACTCGTGTACACATTTTCACAAGCTTTCCCTAACACAAGTTTCGAATTCGTTCATTTTTCACAGAACAATACTTCTGGATTGTATTCAACCTAATAGATATATAATTTACATGAATTCCATCAACATGGCATTCCGGGTTCCGTACATGATACATGCATGACGGATTCGAGAAACATGCGTTTCTGAGTTGTGAGCATGTGGATTAGTGAACTTTCATCCACCAAAGAAGGCATATATTACACTTTGAAATATTTACTCTGACTTCATAAGTTTTTTGTATCACCAGGTTCTAAAATCGGACATTTGGCAGTAGAAAACACTCTTTGAGCGAATTCTCACCAATACACATGTAATTTACATTGTTTACATAACCATGGCATTCCGTATTCCAAACATGTTTCATGCATCACGGATTCCTCAAACATGCATTTCTGAGCTGTGAACATGCGCATGACAGATGTTTCTACCACCAAACAAGTTATTATGCACTTTGAAATAGTTCCTTGGACTTCGTTGCTTCTCCTATCACCAGTTTCAAGAATCACACTTTGATCCCAGAAAAACCCTCTTGGAGCGAATTCTACCCTAGAGATATGTAATTTGAATAGATTCCTTCAACATGATATTCCGTGTTCCGTACATGTTACATGCATGACGGATTCGACATACATGCATTCCTGAGTTGTGACCATGTGGATTACTGATTTTTCATCCTCTGTAAAAGGAATAATTTCAGATAGACTCGTGTACACCTTTTCACAAGCTTTCCCTAACACAAGTTTCGAATTCGTTCATTTTTCACAGAAGAATACTTCTGGAGTGTATTCAACCTAATAGATATATAATTTACATGAATTCCATCAACATGGCATTCCGGGTTCCGTACATGATACATGCATGACGGATTCGAGAAACATGCGTTTCTGAGTTGTGAGCATGTGGATTAGTGAACTTTCATCCACCAAAGAAGGCATATATTACACTTTGAATTATTTACTCTGACTTCATAAGTTTTTTGTATCACCAGGTTCTAAAATCGGACATTTGGCAGTGGAAAACACTCTTTGAGCGAATTCTCACCAATACACATGTAATTTACATTGTTTACATAACCATGGCATTCCGTATTCCGAACATGTTTCATGCATCACGGATTCATCAAACATGCATTTCTGAGCTGTGAACATGCGCATGACAGATGTTTCAACCACCAAACAAGTTACTTATGCACTTTGAAATAGTTCCTTGGACTTCGTTGCTTCTCCTATCACCAGTTTCAAGAATCACACTTTGATCCCAGAAAAACCCTCTTGGAGCGAATTCTACCCTAGAGATATGTAATTTGAATAGATTCCTTCAACATGATATTCCGTGTTCCGTACATGTTACATGCATGACGGATTCGACATACATGCATTCCTGAGTTGTGAGCATGTGGATTACTGATTTTTCATCCTCTATAAAAGGAATAATTTCATATAGACTCGTGTACACATTTTCACAAGCTTTCCCTAAGACAACTTTCGAATTCGTTCATTTTTCACAGAAGAATACTTCTGGAGTGTATTCAACCTAATAGATATATAATTTACATGAATTCCATCAACATGGCATTCCGGGTTCCGTACATGATACATGCATGACGGATTGGAGAAACATGCGTTTCTGAGTTGTGAGCATGTGGATTAGTGAACTTTCATCCAACAAAGAAGGCATATATTACACTTTGAAATATTTACTCTGACTTCATAAATTTTTTGTATCACCAGGTTCTAAAATCGGACATTTGGCAGTAGAAAACACTCTTTGAGCGAATTCTCACCAATACACATGTAATTTACATTGTTTACATAACCATGGCATTCCGTATTCCGAACATGTTTCATGCATCACGGATTCATCAAACATGCATTTCTGAGCTGTGAACATGCGCATGACAGATGTTTCAACCACCAAACAAGTTACTTATGCACTTTGAAATAGTTCCTTGGACTTCGTTGCTTCTCCTATCACCAGTTTCAAGAATCACACTTTGATCCCAGAAAAACCCTCTTGGAGCGAATTCTACCCTAGAGATATGTAATTTGAATAGATTCCTTCAACATGATATTCCGTGTTCCGTACATGTTACATGCATGACGGATTCGACATACATGCATTCCTGAGTTGTGAGCATGTGGATTACTGATTTTTCATCCTCTATAAAAGGAATAATTTCATATAGACTCGTGTACACATTTTCACAAGCTTTCCCTAAGACAACTTTCGAATTCGTTCATTTTTCACAGAAGAATACTTCTGGAGTGTATTCAACCTAATAGATATATAATTTACATGAATTCCATCAACATGGCATTCCGGGTTCCGTACATGATACATGCATGACGGATTCGAGAAACATGCGTTTCTGAGTTGTGAGCATGTGGATTAGTGAACTTTCATCCACCAAAGAAGGCATATATTACACTTTGAAATATTTACTCTGACTTCATAAATTTTTTGTATCACCAGGTTCTAAAATCGGACATTTGGCAGTAGAAAACACTCTTTGAGCGAATTCTCACCAATACACATGTAATTTACATTGTTTACATAACCATGGCATTCCGTATTCCTAACATGTTTCATGCATCACGGATTCCTCAAACATGCATTTCTGAGCTGTGATCATGCGCATGACAGATGTTTCAACCACCAAACAAGTTCCTTATGCACTTTGAAATAGTTCCTTGGACTTCGTTGCTTCTCCTATCACCAGTTTCAAGAATCACACTTTGATCCCAGAAAAACCCTCTTGGAGCGAATTCTACCCTAGACATATGTAATTTGAATAGATCCCTTCAAAATGATATTCCGTGTTCCGTACATGTTACATGCATGACGGATTGGACAAACATGCATTCCTGAGTTGTGACCATGTGGATTACTGATTTTTCATCCTCTATAAAAGGAATAATTTCATATAGACTCGTGTACACATTTTCACAAGCTTTCCCTAACACAAGTTTCGAATTCGTTCATTTTTCACAGAACAATACTTCTGGAGTGTATTCAACCTAATAGATATATAATTTACATGAATTCCATCAACATGGCATTCCGGGTTCCGTACATGATACATGCATGACGGATTCGAGAAACATGCGTTTCTGAGTTGTGAGCATGTGGATTAGTGAACTTTCATCCACCAAAGAAGGCATATATTACACTTTGAAATATTTACTCTGACTTCATAAGTTTTTTGTATCACCAGGTTCTAAAATCGGACATTTGGCAGTGGAAAACACTCTTTGAGCGAATTCTCACCAATACACATGTAATTTACATTGTTTACATAACCATGGCATTCCGTATTCCGAACATGTTTCATGCATCACGGATTCCTCAAACATGCATTTCTGAGCTGTGAACATGCGCATGACAGATGTTTCAACCACCAAACAAGTTATTATGCACTTTGAAATAGTTCCTTGGACTTCGTTGCTTCTCCTATCACCAGTTTCAAGAATCACACTTTGATCCCAGAAAAACCCTCTTGGAGCGAATTCTACCCTAGAGATATGTAATTTGAATAGATTCCTTCAACATGATATTCCGTGTTCCGTACATGTTACATGCATGACGGATTCGACATACATGCATTCCTGAGTTGTGACCATGTGGATTACTGATTTTTCATCCTCTATAAAAGGAATAATTTCATATAGACTCGTGTACACATTTTCACAAGCTTTCCCTAACACAAGTTTCGAATTCGTTCATTTTTCACAGAAGAATACTTCTGGAGTGTATTCAACCTAATAGATATATAATTTACATGAATTCCATCAACATGGCATTCCGGGTTCCATACATGATACATGCATGACGGATTCGAGAAACATGCGTTTCTGAGTTGTGAGCATGTGGATTAGTGAACTTTCATCCACCAAAGAAGGCATATATTACACTTTGAAATATTTACTCTGACTTCATAAGTTTTTTGTATCACCAGGTTCTAAAATCGGACATTTGGCAGTGGAAAACACTCTTTGAGCGAATTCTCACCAATACACATGTAATTTACATTGTTTACATAACCATGGCATTCCGTATTCCGAACATGTTTCATGCATCACGGATTCATCAAACATGCATTTCTGAGCTGTGAACATGCGCATGACAGATGTTTCAACCACCAAACAAGTTACTTATGCACTTTGAAATAGTTCCTTGGACTTCGTTGCTTCTCCTATCACCAGTTTCAAGAATCACACTTTGATCCCAGAAAAACCCTCTTGGAGCGAATTCTACCCTAGAGATATGTAATTTGAATAGATTCCTTCAACATGATATTCCGTGTTCCGTACATGTTACATGCATGACGGATTCGACATACATGCATTCCTGAGTTGTGAGCATGTGGATTACTGATTTTTCATCCTCTATAAAAGGAATAATTTCATATAGACTCGTGTACACATTTTCACAAGCTTTCCCTAACACAACTTTCGAATTCGTTCATTTTTCACAGAAGAATACTTCTGGAGTGTATTCAACCTAATAGATATATAATTTACATGAATTCCATCAACATGGCATTCCGGGTTCCGTACATGATACATGCATGACGGATTCGAGAAACATGCGTTTCTGAGTTGTGAGCATGTGGATTAGTGAACTTTCATCCACCAAAGAAGGCATATATTACACTTTGAAATATTTACTCTGACTTCATAAGTTTTTTGTATCACCAGGTTCTAAAATCGGACATTTGGCAGTAGAAAACACTCTTTGAGCGAATTCTCACCAATACACATGTAATTTACATTGTTTACATAACCATGGCATTCCGTATTCCAAACATGTTTCATGCATCACGGATTCCTCAAACATGCATTTCTGAGCTGTGAACATGCGCATGACAGATGTTTCTACCACCAAACAAGTTATTATGCACTTTGAAATAGTTCCTTGGACTTCGTTGCTTCTCCTATCACCAGTTTCAAGAATCACACTTTGATCCCAGAAAAACCCTCTTGGAGCGAATTCTACCCTAGAGATATGTAATTTGAATAGATTCCTTCAACATGATATTCCGTGTTCCGTACATGTTACATGCATGACGGATTCGACATACATGCATTCCTGAGTTGTGACCATGTGGATTACTGATTTTTCATCCTCTGTAAAAGGAATAATTTCAGATAGACTCGTGTACACCTTTTCACAAGCTTTCCCTAACACAAGTTTCGAATTCGTTCATTTTTCACAGAAGAATACTTCTGGAGTGTATTCAACCTAATAGATATATAATTTACATGAATTCCATCAACATGGCATTCCGGGTTCCGTACATGATACATGCATGACGGATTCGAGAAACATGCGTTTCTGAGTTGTGAGCATGTGGATTAGTGAACTTTCATCCACCAAAGAAGGCATATATTACACTTTGAATTATTTACTCTGACTTCATAAGTTTTTTGTATCACCAGGTTCTAAAATCGGACATTTGGCAGTGGAAAACACTCTTTGAGCGAATTCTCACCAATACACATGTAATTTACATTGTTTACATAACCATGGCATTCCGTATTCCGAACATGTTTCATGCATCACGGATTCATCAAACATGCATTTCTGAGCTGTGAACATGCGCATGACAGATGTTTCAACCACCAAACAAGTTACTTATGCACTTTGAAATAGTTCCTTGGACTTCGTTGCTTCTCCTATCACCAGTTTCAAGAATCACACTTTGATCCCAGAAAAACCCTCTTGGAGCGAATTCTACCCTAGAGATATGTAATTTGAATAGATTCCTTCAACATGATATTCCGTGTTCCGTACATGTTACATGCATGACGGATTCGACATACATGCATTCCTGAGTTGTGAGCATGTGGATTACTGATTTTTCATCCTCTATAAAAGGAATAATTTCATATAGACTCGTGTACACATTTTCACAAGCTTTCCCTAACACAAGTTTCGAATTCGTTCATTTTTCACAGAAGAATACTTCTGCAGTGTATTCAACCTAATAGATATATAATTTACATGAATTCCATCAACATGGCATTCCGGGTTCCGTACATGATACATGCATGACGGATTCGAGAAACATGCGTTTCTGAGTTGTGAGCATGTGGATTAGTGAACTTTCATCCACCAAAGAAGGCATATATTACACTTTGAAATATTTACTCTGACTTCATAAGTTTTTTGTATCACCAGGTTCTCAAATCGGACATTTGGCAGTAGAAAACACTCTTTGAGCGAATTCTCACCAATACACATGTAATTTACATTGTTTACATAACCATGGCATTCCGTATTCCAAACATGTTTCATGCATCACGGATTCCTCAAACATGCATTTCTGAGCTGTGAACATGCGCATGACAGATGTTTCTACCACCAAACAAGTTATTATGCACTTTGAAATAGTTCCTTGGACTTCGTTGCTTCTCCTATCACCAGTTTCAAGAATCACACTTTGATCCCAGAAAAACCCTCTTGGAGCGAATTCTACCCTAGAGATATGTAATTTGAATAGATTCCTTCAACATGATATTCCGTGTTCCGTACATGTTACATGCATGACGGATTCGACATACATGCATTCCTGAGTTGTGACCATGTGGATTACTGATTTTTCATCCTCTGTAAAAGGAATAATTTCAGATAGACTCGTGTACACCTTTTCACAAGCTTTCCCTAACACAAGTTTCGAATTCGTTCATTTTTCACAGAAGAATACTTCTGGAGTGTATTCAACCTAATAGATATATAATTTACATGAATTCCATCAACATGGCATTCCGGGTTCCGTACATGATACATGCATGACGGATTCGAGAAACATGCGTTTCTGAGTTGTGAGCATGTGGATTAGTGAACTTTCATCCACCAAAGAAGGCATATATTACACTTTGAAATATTTACTCTGACTTCATAAGTTTTTTGTATCACCAGGTTCTAAAATCGGACATTTGGCAGTGGAAAACACTCTTTGAGCGAATTCTCACCTATACACATGTAATTTACATTGTTTACATAACCATGGCATTCCGTATTCCGAACATGTTTCATGCATCACGGATTCCTCAAACATGCATTTCTGAGCTGTGAACATGCGCATGACAGATGTTTCAACCACCAAACAAGTTATTATGCACTTTGAAATAGTTCCTTGGACTTCGTTGCTTCTCCTATCACCAGTTTCAAGAATCACACTTTGATCCCAGAAAAACCCTCTTGGAGCGAATTCTACCCTAGAGATATGTAATTTGAATAGATTCCTTCAACATGATATTCCGTGTTCCGTACATGTTACATGCAATACGGATTCGACATACAGGCATTCCTGAGTTGTGACCATGTGGATTACTGATTTTTCATCCTCTATAAAAGGAATAATTTCATATAGACTCGTGTACACATTTTCACAAGCTTTCCCTAACACAAGTTTCGAATTCGTTCATTTTTCACAGAAGAATACTTCTGCAGTGTATTCAACCTAATAGATATATAATTTACATGAATTCCATCAACATGGCATTCCGGGTTCCGTACATGATACATGCATGACGGATTCGAGAAACATGCGTTTCTGAGTTGTGAGCATGTGGATTAGTGAACTTTCATCCACCAAAGAAGGCATATATTACACTTTGAAATATTTACTCTGACTTCATAAGTTTTTTGTATCACCAGGTTCTAAAATCGGACATTTGGCAGTGGAAAACACTCTTTGAGCGTATTCTCACCAATACACATGTAATTTGCATTGTTTACATAACCATGGCATTCCGTATTCCAAACATGTTTCATGCATCACGGATTCCTCAAACATGCATTTCTGAGCTGTGAACATGCGCATGACAGATGTTTCAACCACCAAACAAGTTACTTATGCACTTTGAAATAGTTCCTTGGACTTCGTTGCTTCTCCTATCACCAGTTTCAAGAATCACACTTTGATCCCAGAAAAACCCTCTTGGAGCGAATTCTACCCTAGAGATATGTAATTTGAATAGATTCCTTCAACATGATATTCCGTGTTCCGTACATGTTACATGCATGACGGATTCGACATACATGCATTCCTGAGTTGTGACCATGTGGATTACTGATTTTTCATCCTCTATAAAAGGAATAATTTCATATAGACTCGTGTACACATTTTCACAAGCTTTCCCTAACACAAGTTTCGAATTCGTTCATTTTTCACAGAAGAATACTTCTGGAGTGTATTCAACCTAATAGATATATAATTTACATGAATTCCATCAACATGGCATTCCGGGTTCCGTACATGATACATGCATGACGGATTCGAGAAACATGCGTTTCTGAGTTGTGAGCATGTGGATTAGTGAACTTTCATCCAGCAAAGAAGGCATATATTACACTTTGAAATATTTACTCTGACTTCATAAGTTTTTTGTATCACCAGGTTCTAAAATCGGACATTTGGCAGCGGAAAACTCTCTTTGAGCGAATTCACACCAATAAACATGTAATTTACATTGTTTACATAACCATGGCATTCCGTATTCCAAACATGTTTCATGCATCACGGATTCCTCAAACATGCATTTCTGAGCTGTGAACATGCGCATGACAGATGTTTCAACCACCAAACAAGTTACTTATGCACTTTGAAATAGTTCCTTGGACTTCGTTGCTTCTCCTATCACCAGTTTCAAGAATCACACTTTGATCCCAGAAAAACCCTCTTGGAGCGAATTCTACCCTAGAGATATGTAATTTGAATAGATTCCTTCAACATGATATTCCGTGTTCCGTACATGTTACATGCATGACGGATTCGACATACATGCATTCCTGAGTTGTGACCATGTGGATTACTGATTTTTCATCCTCTATAAAAGGAATAATTTCATATAGACTCGTGTACACATTTTCACAAGCTTTCCCTAACACAAGTTTCGAATTCGTTCATTTTTCACAGAAGAATACTTCTGGAGTGTATTCAACCTAATAGATATATAATTTACATGAATTCCATCAACATGGCATTCCGGGTTCCGTACATGATACATGCATGACGGATTCGAGAAACATGCGTTTCTGAGATGTGAGCATGTGGATTAGTGAACTTTCATCCAGCAAAGAAGGCATATATTACACTTTGAAATATTTACTCTGACTTCATAAGTTTTTTGTATCACCAGGTTCTAAAATCGGACATTTGGCAGTGGAAAACACTCTTTGAGCGAATTCTCACCAATACACATGTAATTTACATTGTTTACATCACCATGGCATTCCGTATTCCGAACATGTTTCATGCATCACGGATTCCTCAAACATGCATTTCTGAGCTGTGAACATGCGCATGACAGATGTTTCAACCACCAAACAAGTTACTTATGCACTTTGAAATAGTTCCTTGGACTTCGTTGCTTCTCCTATCACCAGTTTCAAGAATCACACTTTGATCCCAGGAAAACCCTCTTGGAGCGAATTCTACCCTAGAGATATTTAATTTGAATAGATTCCTTCAACATGATATTCCGTGTTCCGTACATGTTACATGCATGACGGATTCGACATACATGCATTCCTGAGTTGTGTCCATGTGGATTACTGATTTTTCATCCTCTATAAAAGGAATAATTTCATATAGACTCATGTACAAATTTTCACAAGCTTTCCCTAAGACAAGTTTCGAATTCGTGCTTTTTTCACAGAAGAATACTTCTGGAGTGTATTCAACCTAATAGATATATAATTTACATGAATTCCATCAACATGGCATTCCGGGTTCCGTACATTATACATGCATGACGGATTCGAGAAACATGCGTTTCTGAGTTGTGAGCATGTGGATTAGTGAACTTTCATCCACAAAAGAAGGCATATATTACACTTTGAAATATTTACTCTGACTTCATAAGTTTTTTGTATCATCAGGTTCTAAAATCGGACATTTGGCAGTGGAAAACACTCTTTGAGCGAATTCTCACCAATACACATGTAATTTACATTGTTTACATAACCATGGCATTCCGTATTCCGAACATGTTTCATGCATCACGGATTCCTCAAACATGCATTTCTGAGCTGTGAACATGCGCATGACAGATGTTTCAACCACCAAACAAGTTACTTATGCACTTTGAAATAGTTCCTTGGACTTCGTTGCTTCTCCTATCACCAGTTTCAAGAAACACACTTTGATCACAGGAAAACCCTCTTGGAGCGAATTCTACCCTAGAGATATGTAATTTGAATAGATTCCTTCAACATGATATTCCGTGTTCCGTACATGTTACATGCATGACGGATTCGACATACATGCATTCCTGAGTTGTGAGCATGTGGATTACTGATTTTTCATCCTCTATAAAAGGAATAATTTCATATAGACTCGTGTACACATTTTCACAAGCTTTCCCTAACACAAGTTTCGATTTCGTTCATTTTACACAGAACAATACTTCTGGAGTGTATTCAACCTAATAGATATATAATTTACATGAATTCCATCAACATGGCATTCCGGGTTCCGTACATTATACATGCATGACGGATTCAAGAAACATGCGTTTCTGAGTTGTGAGCATGTGGATTAGTGAACTTTCATCCAGCAAAGAAGGCATATATTACACTTTGAAATATTTACTCTGACTTCATAAGTTTTTTGTATCACCAGGTTCAAAAATCGGACATTTGGCAGTAGAAAACACTCTTTGAGCGAATTCTCACCAATACACATGTAATTTACATTGTTTACATAACCATGGCATTTCGTATTCCGAACATGTTTCATGCATCACGGATTCCTCAAACATGCATTTCTGAGCTGTGAACATGCGCATGACAGATGTTTCAACCACCAAACAAGTTACTTATGCACTTTGAAATAGTTCCTTGGACTTCGTTGCTTCTCCTATCACCAGTTTCAAGAATCACACTTTGATCCCAGAAAAACCCTCTTGGAGCGAATTCTACCCTAGAGATATGTAATTTGAATAGATTCCTTCAACATGATATTCCGTGTTCCGTACATGTTACATGCATGACGGATTCGACATACATGCATTCCTGAGTTGTGACCATGTGGATTACTGATTTTTCATCCTCTATAAAAGGAATAATTTCATATAGACTCGTGTACACATTTTCACAATCTTTCCCTAACACAAGTTTCGAATTCGTTCATTTTTCACAGAAGAATACTTCTGGAGTGTATTCAACCTAATAGATATATAATTTACATGAATTCCATCAACATGGCATTCCGGGTTCCGTACATGATACATGCATGACGGATTCGAGAAACATGCGTTTCTGAGTTGTGAGCATGTGGATTAGTGAACTTTCATCCAGCAAAGAAGGCATATATTACACTTTGAAATATTTACTCTGACTTCATAAGTTTTTTGTATCACCAGGTTCTAAAATCGGACATTTGGCAGTGGAAAACACTCTTTGAGCGAATTCTCACCAATACACATGTAATTTACATTGTTTACATCACCATGGCATTCCGTATTCCGAACATGTTTCATGCATCACGGATTCCTCAAACATGCATTTCTGAGCTGTGAACATGCGCATGACAGATGTTTCAACCACCAAACAAGTTACTTATGCACTTTGAAATAGTTCCTTGGACTTCGTTGCTTCTCCTATCACCAGTTTCAAGAAACACACTTTGATCCCAGGAAAACCCTCTTGGAGCGAATTCTACCCTAGAGATATTTAATTTGAATAGATTCCTTCAACATGATATTCCGTGTTCCGTACATGTTACATGCATGACGGATTCGACATACATGCATTCCTGAGTTGTGTCCATGTGGATTACTGATTTTTCATCCTGTATAAAAGGAATAATTTCATATAGACTCATGTACAAATTTTCACAAGCTTTCCCTAAGACAAGTTTCGAATTCGTGCTTTTTTCACAGAAGAATACTTCTGGAGTGTATTCAACCTAATAGATATATAATTTACATGAATTCCATCAACATGGCATTCCGGGTTCCGTACATTATACATGCATGACGGATTCGAGAAACATGCGTTTCTGAGTTGTGAGCATGTGGATTAGTGAACTTTCATCCACCAAAGAAGGCATATATTACACTTTGAAATATTTACTCTGACTTCATAAGTTTTTTGTATCATCAGGTTCTAAAATCGGACATTTGGCAGTGGAAAACACTCTTTGAGCGAATTCTCACCAATACACATGTAATTTACATTGTTTACATAACCATGGCATTCCGTATTCCGAACATGTTTCATGCATCACGGATTCCTCAAACATGCATTTCTGAGCTGTGAACATGCGCATGACAGATGTTTCAACCACCAAACAAGTTACTTATGCACTTTGAAATAGTTCCTTGGACTTCGTTGCTTCTCCTATCACCAGTTTCAAGAAACACACTTTGATCACAGGAAAACCCTCTTGGAGCGAATTCTACCCTAGAGATATGTAATTTGAATAGATTCCTTCAACATGATATTCCGTGTTCCGTACATGTTACATGCATGACGGATTCGACATACATGCATTCCTGAGTTGTGAGCATGTGGATTACTGATTTTTCATCCTCTATAAAAGGAATAATTTCATATAGACTCGTGTACACATTTTCACAAGCTTTCCCTAACACAAGTTTCGATTTCGTTCATTTTACACAGAACAATACTTCTGGAGTGTATTCAACCTAATAGATATATAATTTACATGAATTCCATCAACATGGCATTCCGGGTTCCGTACATTATACATGCATGACGGATTCAAGAAACATGCGTTTCTGAGTTGTGAGCATGTGGATTAGTGAACTTTCATCCAGCAAAGAAGGCATATATTACACTTTGAAATATTTACTCTGACTTCATAAGTTTTTTGTATCACCAGGTTCTAAAATCGGACATTTGGCAGTAGAAAACACTCTTTGAGCGAATTCTCACCAATACACATGTAATTTACATTGTTTACATAACCATGGCATTCCGTATTCCGAACATGTTTCATGCATCACGGATTCCTCAAACATGCATTTCTGAGCTGTGAACATGCGCATGACAGATGTTTCAACCACCAAACAAGTTACTTATGCACTTTGAATTAGTTCCTTGGACTTCGTTGCTTCTCCTATCACCAGTTTCAAGAATCACACTTTGATCCCAGGAAAACCCTCTTGGAAACGAATTCTACCCTAGAGATATTTAATTTGAATAGATTCCTTCAACATGATATTCCGTGTTCCGTACATGTTACATGCATGACGGATTCGACATACATGCATTCCTGAGTTGTGTCCATGTGGATTACTGATTTTTCATCCTCTATAAAAGGAATAATTTCATATAGACTCGTGTACACATTTTCACAAGCTTTCCCTAAGACAAGTTTCGAATTCGTGCTTTTTTCACAGAAGAATACTTCTGGAGTGTATTCAACCTAATAGATATATAATTTACATGAATTCCATCAACATGGCATTCCGGGTTCCGTACATTATACATGCATGACGGATTCGAGAAACATGCGTTTCTGAGTTGTGAGCATGTGGATTAGTGAACTTTCATCCACCAAAGAAGGCATATATTACACTTTGAAATATTTACTCTGACTTCATAAGTTTTTTGTATCACCAGGTTCTAAAATCGGACATTTGGCAGCAGAAAACACTCTTTGAGCGAATTCTCACCAATACACATGTAATTTACATTGTTTACATAACCATGGCATTCCGTATTCCGAACATGTTTCATGCATCACGGATTCCTCAAACATGCATTTCTGAGCTGTGAACATGCGCATGACAGATGTTTCAACCACCAAACAAGTTACTTATGCACTTTGAAATAGTTCCTTGGACTTCGTTGCTTCTCCTATCACCAGTTTCAAGAATCACACTTTGATCCCAGAAAAACCCTCTTGGAGCGAATTCTACCCTAGAGATATGTAATTTGAATAGATTCCTTCAACATGATATTCCGTGTTCCGTACATGTTACATGCATGACGGATTCGACATACATGCATTCCTGAGTTGTGACCATGTGGATTACTGATTTTTCATCCTCTATAAAAGGAATAATTTCATATAGACTCGTGTACACATTTTCACAAGCTTTCCCTAACACAAGTTTCGAATTCGTTCATTTTTCACAGAAGAATACTTCTGGAGTGTATTCAACCTAATAGATATATAATTTACATGAATTCCATCAACATGGCATTCCGGGTTCCGTACATGATACATGCATGACGGATTCGAGAAACATGCGTTTCTGAGTTGTGAGCATGTGGATTAGTGAACTTTCATCCACCAAAGAAGGCATATATTACACTTTGAAATATTTACTCTGACTTCATAAGTTTTTTGTATCACCAGGTTCTAAAATCGGACATTTGGCAGTGGAAAACACTCTTTGAGCGAATTCTCACCAATACACATGTAATTTACATTGTTTACATCACCATGGCATTCCGTATTCCGAACATGTTTCATGCATCACGGATTCCTCAAACATGCATTTCTGAGCTGTGAACATGCGCATGACAGTTGTTTCAACCACCAAACAAGTTACTTATGCACTTTGAAATAGTTCCTTGGACTTCGTTGCTTCTCCTATCACCAGTTTCAAGAATCACACTTTGATCCCAGGAAAACCCTCTTGGAGCGAATTCTACCCTAGAGATATTTAATTTGAATAGATTCCTTCAACATGATATTCCGTGTTCCGTACATGTTACATGCATGACGGATTCGACATACATGCATTCCTGAGTTGTGTCCATGTGGATTACTGATTTTTCATCCTCTATAAAAGGAATAATTTCATATAGACTCGTGTACACATTTTCACAAGCTTTCCCTAACACAAGTTTCGAATTCGTTCATTTTTCACAGAAGAATACTTCTGGAGTGTATTCAACCTAATAGATATATAATTTACATGAATTCCATCAACATGGCATTCCGGGTTCCGTACATTATACATGCATGACGGATTCGAGAAACATGCGTTTCTGAGTTGTGAGCATGTGGATTAGTGAACTTTCATCCACCAAAGAAGGCATATATTACACTTTGAAATATTTACTCTGACTTCATAAGTTTTTTGTATCACCAGGTTCTAAAATCGGACATTTGGCAGCAGAAAACACTCTTTGAGCGAATTCTCACCAATACACATGTAATTTACATTGTTTACATAACCATGGCATTCCGTATTCCGAACATGTTTCATGCATCACGGATTCCTCAAACATGCATTTCTGAGCTGTGAACATGCGCATGACAGATGTTTCAACCACCAAACAAGTTACTTATGCACTTTGAAATAGTTCCTTGGACTTCGTTGCTTCTCCTATCACCAGTTTCAAGAATCACACTTTGATCCCAGAAAAACCCTCTTGGAGCGAATTCTACCCTAGAGATATGTAATTTGAATAGATTCCTTCAACATGATATTCCGTGTTCCGTACATGTTACATGCATGACGGATTCGACATACATGCATTCCTGAGTTGTGACCATGTGGATTACTGATTTTTCATCCTCTATAAAAGGAATAATTTCATATAGACTCGTGTACACATTTTCACAAGCTTTCCCTAACACAAGTTTCGAATTCGTTCATTTTTCACAGAACAATACTTCTGGAGTGTATTCAACCTAATAGATATATAATTTACATGAATTCCATCAACATGGCATTCCGGGTTCCGTACATGATACATGCATGATTGATTCGAGAAACATGCGTTTCTGAGTTGTGACCATGTGGATTAGTGAACTTTCATCCACCAAAGAAGGCATATATTACACTTTGAAATATTTACTCTGACTTCATAAGTTTTTTGTATCACCAGGTTCTAAAATCGGACATTTGGCAGTGGAAAACACTCTTTGAGCGAATTCTCACCAATACACATGTAATTTACATTGTTTACATAACCATGGCATTCCGTATTCCGAACATGATTCATGCATCACGGATTCCTCAAACATGCATTTCTGAGCTGTGAACATGCGCATGACAGATGTTTCAACCACCAAACAAGTTACTTATGCACTTTGAAATAGTTCCTTGGACTTCGTTGCTTCTCCTATCACCAGTTTCAAGAATCACACTTTGATCCCAGAAAAACCCTCTTGGAGCGAATTCTACCCTAGAGATATGTAATTTGAATAGATTCCTTCAACATGATATTCCGTGTTCCGTACATGTTACATGCATGACGGATTCGACATACATGCATTCCTGAGTTGTGAGCATGTGGATTACTGATTTTTCATCCTCTATAAAAGGAATAATTTCATATAGACTCGTGTACACATTTTCACAAGCTTTCCCTAACACAAGTTTCGAATTCGTTCATTTTTCACAGAAGAATACTTCTGGAGTGTATTCAACCTAATAGATATATAATTTACATGAATTCCATCAACATGGCATTCCGGGTTCCGTACATGATACATGCATGACGGATTCGAGAAACATGCGTTTCTGAGTTGTGAGCATGTGGATTAGTGAACTTTCATCCACCAAAGAAGGCATATATTACACTTTGAAATATTTACTCTGACTTCATAAGTTTTTTGTATCACCAGGTTCTAAAATCGGACATTTGGCAGCGGAAAACACTCTTTGAGCGAATTCTCACCAATACACATGTAATTTACATTGTTTACATAACCATGGCATTCCGTATTCCGAACATGATTCATGCATCACGGATTCCTCAAACATGCATTTCTGAGCTGTGAACATGCGCATGACAGATGTTTCAACCACCAAACAAGTTACTTATGCACTTTGAAATAGTTCCTTGGACTTCGTTGCTTCTCCTATCACCAGTTTCAAGAATCACACTTTGATCCCAGAAAAACCCTCTTGGAGCGAATTCTACCCTAGAGATATGTAATTTGAATAGATTCCTTCAACATGATATTCCGTGTTCCGTACATGTTACATGCATGACGGATTCGACATACATGCATTCCTGAGTTGTGAGCATGTGGATTACTGATTTTTCATCCTCTATAAAAGGAATAATTTCATATAGACTCGTGTACACATTTTCACAAGCTTTCCCTAACACAAGTTTCGAATTCGTTCATTTTTCACAGAAGAATACTTCTGGAGTGTATTCAACCTAATAGATATATAATTTACATGAATTCCATCAACATGGCATTCCGGGTTCCGTACATGATACATGCATGACGGATTCGAGAAACATGAGTTTCTGAGTTGTGAGCATGTGGATTAGTGAACTTTCATCCACCAAAGAAGGCATATATTACACTTTGAAATATTTACTCTGACTTCATAAGTTTTTTGTATCACCAGGTTCTAAAATCGGACATTTGGCAGCGGAAAACACTCTTTGAGCGAATTCTCACCAATACACATGTAATTTACATTGTTTACATAACCATGGCATTCCGTATTCCGAACATGTTTCATGCATCACGGATTCCTCAAACATGCATTTCTGAGCTGTGAACATGCGCATGACAGATGTTTCAACCACCAAACAAGTTACTTATGCACTTTGAAATAGTTCCTTGGACTTCGTTGCTTCTCCTATCACCAGTTTCAAGAATCACACTTTGATCCCAGAAAAACCCTCTTGGAGCGAATTCTACCCTAGAGATATGTAATTTGAATAGATTCCTTCAACATGATATTCCGTGTTCCGTACATGTTACATGCATGACGGATTCGACATACATGCATTCCTGAGTTGTGAGCATGTGGATTACTGATTTTTCATCCTCTATAAAAGGAATAATTTCATATAGACTCGTGTACACATTTTCACAAGCTTTCCCTAACACAAGTTTCGAATTCGTTCATTTTTCACAGAAGAATACTTCTGGAGTGTATTCAACCTAATAGATATATAATTTACATGAATTCCATCAACATGGCATTCCGGGTTCCGTACATGATACATGCATGACGGATTCGAGAAACATGCGTTTCTGAGTTGTGAGCATGTGGATTAGTGAACTTTCATCCACCAAAGAAGGCATATATTACACTTTGAAATATTTACTCTGACTTCATAAGTTTTTTGTATCACCAGGTTCTAAAATCGGACATTTGGCAGCGGAAAACACTCTTTGAGCGAATTCTCACCAATACACATGTAATTTACATTGTTTACATAACCATGGCATTCCGTATTCCGAACATGTTTCATGCATCACGGATTCCTCAAACATGCATTTCTGAGCTGTGAACATGCGCATGACAGATGTTTCAACCACCAAACAAGTTACTTATGCACTTTGAAATAGTTCCTTGGACTTCGTTGCTTCTCCTATCACCAGTTTCAAGAATCACACTTTGATCCCAGAAAAACCCTCTTGGAGCGAATTCTACCCTAGAGATATGTATTTTGAATAGATTCCTTCAACATGATATTCCGTGTTCCGTACATGTTACATGCATGACGGATTCGACATACATGCATTCCTGAGTTGTGACCATGTGGATTACTGATTTTTCATCCTCTATAAAAGGAATAATTTCATATAGACTCGTGTACACATTTTCACAAGCTTTCCCTAACACAAGTTTCGAATTCGTTCATTTTTCACAGAAGAATACTTCTGGAGTGTATTCAACCTAATAGATATATAATTTACATGAATTCCATCAACATGGCATTCCGGGTTCCGTACATGATACATGCATGACGGATTCGAGAAACATGCGTTTCTGAGTTGTGAGCATGTGGATTAGTGAACTTTCATCCAGCAAAGAAGGCATATATTACACTTTGAAATATTTACTCTGACTTCATAAGTTTTTTGTATCACCAGGTTCTAAAATCGGACATTTGGCAGTGGAAAACACTCTTTGAGCGAATTCTCACCAATACACATGTAATTTACATTGTTTACATCACCATGGCATTCCGTATTCCGAACATGTTTCATGCATCACGGATTCCTCAAACATGCATTTCTGAGCTGTGAACATGCGCATGACAGATGTTTCAACCACCAAACAAGTTACTTATGCACTTTGAAATAGTTCCTTGGACTTCGTTGCTTCTCCTATCACCAGTTTCAAGAATCACACTTTGATCCCAGGAAAACCCTCTTGGAAACGAATTCTACCCTAGAGATATTTAATTTGAATAGATTCCTTCAACATGATATTCCGTGTTCCGTACATGTTACATGCATGACGGATTCGACATACATGCATTCCTGAGTTGTGTCCATGTGGATTACTGATTTTTCATCCTCTATAAAAGGAATAATTTCATATAGACTCATGTACAAATTTTCACAAGCTTTCCCTAAGACAAGTTTCGAATTCGTGCTTTTTTCACAGAAGAATACTTCTGGAGTGTATTCAACCTAATAGATATATAATTTACATGAATTCCATCAACATGGCATTCCGGGTTCCGTACATTATACATGCATGACGGATTCGAGAAACATGCGTTTCTGAGTTGTGAGCATGTGGATTAGTGAACTTTCATCCACCAAAGAAGGCATATATTACACTTTGAAATATTTACTCTGACTTCATAAGTTTTTTGTATCACCAGGTTCTAAAATCGGACATTTGGCAGCAGAAAACACTCTTTGAGCGAATTCTCACCAATACACATGTAATTTACATTGTTTACATAACCATGGCATTCCGTATTCCGAACATGATTCATGCATCACGGATTCCTCAAACATGCATTTCTGAGCTGTGAACATGCGCATGACAGATGTTTCAACCACCAAACAAGTTACTTATGCACTTTGAAATAGTTCCTTGGACTTCGTTGCTTCTCCTATCACCAGTTTCAAGAATCACACTTTGATCCCAGAAAAACCCTCTTGGAGCGAATTCTACCCTAGAGATATGTAATTTGAATAGATTCCTTCAACATGATATTCCGTGTTCCGTACATGTTACATGCATGACGGATTCGACATACATGCATTCCTGAGTTGTGAGCATGTGGATTACTGATTTTTCATCCTCTATAAAAGGAATAATTTCATATAGACTCGTGTACACATTTTCACAAGCTTTCCCTAACACAAGTTTCGAATTCGTTCATTTTTCACAGAAGAATACTTCTGGAGTGTATTCAACCTAATAGATATATAATTTACATGAATTCCATCAACATGGCATTCCGGGTTCCGTACATGATACATGCATGACGGATTCGAGAAACATGCGTTTCTGAGTTGTGAGCATGTGGATTAGTGAACTTTCATCCACCAAAGAAGGCATATATTACACTTTGAAATATTTACTCTGACTTCATAAGTTTTTTGTATCACCAGGTTCTAAAATCGGACATTTGGCAGCGGAAAACACTCTTTGAGCGAATTCTCACCAATACACATGTAATTTACATTGTTTACATAACCATGGCATTCCGTATTCCGAACATGTTTCATGCATCACGGATTCCTCAAACATGCATTTCTGAGCTGTGAACATGCGCATGACAGATGTTTCAACCACCAAACAAGTTACTTATGCACTTTGAAATAGTTCCTTGGACTTCGTTGCTTCTCCTATCACCAGTTTCAAGAATCACACTTTGATCCCAGAAAAACCCTCTTGGAGCGAATTCTACCCTAGAGATATGTATTTTGAATAGATTCCTTCAACATGATATTCCGTGTTCCGTACATGTTACATGCATGACGGATTCGACATACATGCATTCCTGAGTTGTGACCATGTGGATTACTGATTTTTCATCCTCTATAAAAGGAATAATTTCATATAGACTCGTGTACACATTTTCACAAGCTTTCCCTAACACAAGTTTCGAATTCGTTCATTTTTCACAGAAGAATACTTCTGGAGTGTATTCAACCTAATAGATATATAATTTACATGAATTCCATCAACATGGCATTCCGGGTTCCGTACATGATACATGCATGACGGATTCGAGAAACATGCGTTTCTGAGTTGTGAGCATGTGGATTAGTGAACTTTCATCCAGCAAAGAAGGCATATATTACACTTTGAAATATTTACTCTGACTTCATAAGTTTTTTGTATCACCAGGTTCTAAAATCGGACATTTGGCAGTGGAAAACACTCTTTGAGCGAATTCTCACCAATACACATGTAATTTACATTGTTTACATCACCATGGCATTCCGTATTCCGAACATGTTTCATGCATCACGGATTCCTCAAACATGCATTTCTGAGCTGTGAACATGCGCATGACAGATGTTTCAACCACCAAACAAGTTACTTATGCACTTTGAAATAGTTCCTTGGACTTCGTTGCTTCTCCTATCACCAGTTTCAAGAATCACACTTTGATCCCAGGAAAACCCTCTTGGAAACGAATTCTACCCTAGAGATATTTAATTTGAATAGATTCCTTCAACATGATATTCCGTGTTCCGTACATGTTACATGCATGACGGATTCGACATACATGCATTCCTGAGTTGTGTCCATGTGGATTACTGATTTTTCATCCTCTATAAAAGGAATAATTTCATATAGACTCATGTACAAATTTTCACAAGCTTTCCCTAAGACAAGTTTCGAATTCGTGCTTTTTTCACAGAAGAATACTTCTGGAGTGTATTCAACCTAATAGATATATAATTTACATGAATTCCATCAACATGGCATTCCGGGTTCCGTACATTATACATGCATGACGGATTCGAGAAACATGCGTTTCTGAGTTGTGAGCATGTGGATTAGTGAACTTTCATCCACCAAAGAAGGCATATATTACACTTTGAAATATTTACTCTGACTTCATAAGTTTTTTGTATCACCAGGTTCTAAAATCGGACATTTGGCAGCAGAAAACACTCTTTGAGCGAATTCTCACCAATACACATGTAATTTACATTGTTTACATAACCATGGCATTCCGTATTCCGAACATGTTTCATGCATCACGGATTCCTCAAACATGCATTTCTGAGCTGTGAACATGCGCATGACAGATGTTTCAACCACCAAACAAGTTACTTATGCACTTTGAAATAGTTCCTTGGACTTCGTTGCTTCTCCTATCACCAGTTTCAAGAATCACACTTTGATCCCAGAAAAACCCTCTTGGAGCGAATTCTACCCTAGAGATATGTAATTTGAATAGATTCCTTCAACATGATATTCCGTGTTCCGTACATGTTACATGCATGACGGATTCGACATACATGCATTCCTGAGTTGTGACCATGTGGATTACTGATTTTTCATCCTCTATAAAAGGAATAATTTCATATAGACTCGTGTACACATTTTCACAAGCTTTCCCTAACACAAGTTTCGAATTCGTTCATTTTTCACAGAAGAATACTTCTGGAGTGTATTCAACCTAATAGATATATAATTTACATGAATTCCATCAACATGGCATTCCGGGTTCCGTACATGATACATGCATGACGGATTCGAGAAACATGCGTTTCTGAGTTGTGAGCATGTGGATTAGTGAACTTTCATCCACAAAAGAAGGCATATATTACACTTTGAAATATTTACTCTGACTTCATAAGTTTTTTGTATCACCAGGTTCTAAAATCGGACATTTGGCAGTGGAAAACACTCTTTGAGCGAATTCTCACCAATACACATGTAATTTACATTGTTTACATCACCATGGCATTCCGTATTCCGAACATGTTTCATGCATCACGGATTCCTCAAACATGCATTTCTGAGCTGTGAACATGCGCATGACAGATGTTTCAACCACCAAACAAGTTACTTATGCACTTTGAAATAGTTCCTTGGACTTCGTTGCTTCTCCTATCACCAGTTTCAAGAATCACACTTTGATCCCAGGAAAACCCTCTTGGAGCGAATTCTACCCTAGAGATATTTAATTTGAATAGATTCCTTCAACATGATATTCCGTGTTCCGTACATGTTACATGCATGACGGATTCGACATACATGCATTCCTGAGTTGTGTCCATGTGGATTACTGATTTTTCATCCTCTATAAAAGGAATAATTTCATATAGACTCGTGTACACATTTTCACAAGCTTTCCCTAACACAAGTTTCGAATTCGTTCATTTTTCACAGAAGAATACTTCTGGAGTGTATTCAACCTAATAGATAAATAATTTACATGAATTCCATCAACATGGCATTCCGGGTTCCGTACATTATACATGCATGACGGATTCGAGAAACATGCGTTTCTGAGTTGTGAGCATGTGGATTAGTGAACTTTCATCCACCAAAGAAGGCATATATTACACTTTGAAATATTTACTCTGACTTCATAAGTTTTTTGTATCACCAGGTTCTAAAATCGGACATTTGGCAGCAGAAAACACTCTTTGAGCGAATTCTCACCAATACACATGTAATTTACATTGTTTACATAACCATGGCATTCCGTATTCCGAACATGTTTCATGCATCACGGATTCCTCAAACATGCATTTCTGAGCTGTGAACATGCGCATGACAGATGTTTCAACCACCAAACAAGTTACTTATGCACTTTGAAATAGTTCCTTGGACTTCGTTGCTTCTCCTATCACCAGTTTCAAGAATCACACTTTGATCCCAGAAAAACCCTCTTGGAGCGAATTCTACCCTAGAGATATGTAATTTGAATAGATTCCTTCAACATGATATTCCGTGTTCCGTACATGTTACATGCATGACGGATTCGACATACATGCATTCCTGAGTTGTGACCATGTGGATTACTGATTTTTCATCCTCTATAAAAGGAATAATTTCATATAGACTCGTGTACACATTTTCACAAGCTTTCCCTAACACAAGTTTCGAATTCGTTCATTTTTCACAGAACAATACTTCTGGAGTGTATTCAACCTAATAGATATATAATTTACATGAATTCCATCAACATGGCATTCCGGGTTCCGTACATGATACATGCATTATTGATTCGAGAAACATGCGTTTCTGAGTTGTGACCATGTGGATTAGTGAACTTTCATCCACCAAAGAAGGCATATATTACACTTTGAAATATTTACTCTGACTTCATAAGTTTTTTGTATCACCAGGTTCTAAAATCGGACATTTGGCAGTGGAAAACACTCTTTGAGCGAATTCTCACCAATACACATGTAATTTACATTGTTTACATAACCATGGCATTCCGTATTCCGAACATGATTCATGCATCACGGATTCCTCAAACATGCATTTCTGAGCTGTGAACATGCGCATGACAGATGTTTCAACCACCAAACAAGTTACTTATGCACTTTGAAATAGATCCTTGGACTTCGTTGCTTCTCCTATCACCAGTTTCAAGAATCACACTTTGATCCCAGAAAAACCCTCTTGGAGCGAATTCTACCCTAGAGATATGTAATTTGAATAGATTCCTTCAACATGATATTCCGTGTTCCGTACATGTTACATGCATGACGGATTCGACATACATGCATTCCTGAGTTGTGAGCATGTGGATTACTGATTTTTCATCCTCTATAAAAGGAATAATTTCATATAGACTCGTGTACACATTTTCACAAGCTTTCCCTAACACAAGTTTCGAATTCGTTCATTTTTCACAGAAGAATACTTCTGGAGTGTATTCAACCTAATAGATATATAATTTACATGAATTCCATCAACATGGCATTCCGGGTTCCGTACATGATACATGCATGACGGATTCGAGAAACATGCGTTTCTGACTTGTGAGCATGTGGATTAGTGAACTTTCATCCACCAAAGAAGGCATATATTACACTTTGAAATATTTACTCTGACTTCATAAGTTTTTTGTATCACCAGGTTCTAAAATCGGACATTTGGCAGTGGAAAACACTCTTTGAGCGAATTCTCACCAATACACATGTAATTTACATTGTTTACATCACCATGGCATTCCGTATTCCGAACATGTTTCATGCATCACGGATTCCTCAAACATGCATTTCTGAGCTGTGAACATGCGCATGACAGATGTTTCAACCACCAAACAAGTTACTTATGCACTTTGAAATAGTTCCTTGGACTTCGTTGCTTCTCCTATCACCAGTTTCAAGAATCACACTTTGATCCCAGGAAAACACTCTTGGAGCGAATTCTACCCTAGAGATATTTAATTTGAATAGATTCCTTCAACATGATATTCCGTGTTCCGTACATGTTACATGCATGACGGATTCGACATACATGCATTCCTGAGTTGTGTCCATGTGGATTACTGATTTTTCATCCTCTATAAAAGGAATAATTTCATATAGACTCGTGTACACATTTTCACAAGCTTTCCCTAACACAAGTTTCGAATTCGTTCATTTTTCACAGAAGAATACTTCTGGAGTGTATTCAACCTAATAGATATATAATTTACATGAATTCCATCAACATGGCATTCCGGGTTCCGTACATTATACATGCATGACGGATTCGAGAAACATGCGTTTCTGAGTTGTGAGCATGTGGATTAGTGAACTTTCATCCACCAAAGAAGGCATATATTACACTTTGAAATATTTACTCTGACTTCATAAGTTTTTTGTATCACCAGGTTCTAAAATCGGACATTTGGCAGCAGAAAACACTCTTTGAGCGAATTCTCACCAATACACATGTAATTTACATTGTTTACATAACCATGGCATTCCGTATTCCGAACATGTTTCATGCATCACGGATTCCTCAAACATGCATTTCTGAGCTGTGAACATGCGCATGACAGATGTTTCAACCACCAAACAAGTTACTTATGCACTTTGAAAGAGTTCCTTGGACTTCGTTGCTTCTCCTATCACCAGTTTCAAGAATCACACTTTGATCCCAGAAAAACCCTCTTGGAGCGAATTCTACCCTAGAGATATGTAATTTGAATAGATTCCTTCAACATGATATTCCGTGTTCCGTACATGTTACATGCATGACGGATTCGACATACATGCATTCCTGAGTTGTGACCATGTGGATTACTGATTTTTCATCCTCTATAAAAGGAATAATTTCATATAGACTCGTGTACACATTTTCACAAGCTTTCCCTAACACAAGTTTCGAATTCGTTCATTTTTCACAGAAGAATACTTCTGGAGTGTATTCAACCTAATAGATATATAATTTACATGAATTCCATCAACATGGCATTCCGGGTTCCGTACATGATACATGCATGATTGATTCGAGAAACATGCGTTTCTGAGTTGTGACCATGTGGATTAGTGAACTTTCATCCACCAAAGAAGGCATATATTACACTTTGAAATATTTACTCTGACTTCATAAGTTTTTTGTATCACCAGGTTCTAAAATCGGACATTTGGCAGTGGAAAACACTCTTTGAGCGAATTCTCACCAATACACATGTAATTTACATTGTTTACATAACCATGGCATTCCGTATTCCGAACATGATTCATGCATCACGGATTCCTCAAACATGCATTTCTGAGCTGTGAACATGCGCATGACAGATGTTTCAACCACCAAACAAGTTACTTATGCACTTTGAAATAGTTCCTTGGACTTTGTTGCTTCTCCTATCACCAGTTTCAAGAATCACACTTTGATCCCAGAAAAACCCTCTTGGAGCGAATTCTACCCTAGAGATATGTAATTTGAATAGATTCCTTCAACATGATATTCCGTGTTCCGTACATGTTACATGCATGACGGATTCGACATACATGCATTCCTGAGTTGTGAGCATGTGGATTACTGATTTTTCATCCTCTATAAAAGGAATAATTTCATATAGACTCGTGTACACATTTTCACAAGCTTTCCCTAACACAAGTTTCGAATTCGTTCATTTTTCACAGAAGAATACTTCTGGAGTGTATTCAACCTAATAGATATATAATTTACATGAATTCCATCAACATGGCATTCCGGGTTCCGTACATGATACATGCATGACGGATTCGAGAAACATGCGTTTCTGAGTTGTGAGCATGTGGATTAGTGAACTTTCATCCACCAAAGAAGGCATATATTACACTTTGAAATATTTACTCTGACTTCATAAGTTTTTTGTATCACCAGGTTCTAAAATCGGACATTTGGCAGCGGAAAACACTCTTTGAGCGAATTCTCACCAATACACATGTAATTTACATTGTTTACATAACCATGGCATTCCGTATTCCGAACATGTTTCATGCATCACGGATTCCTCAAACATGCATTTCTGAGCTGTGAACATGCGCATGACAGATGTTTCAACCACCAAACAAGTTACTTATGCACTTTGAAAGAGTTCCTTGGACTTCGTTGCTTCTCCTATCACCAGTTTCAAGAATCACACTTTGATTCCAGAAAAACCCTCTTGGAGCGAAATCTACCCTAGAGATATGTAATTTGAATAGATTCCTTCAACATGATATTCCGTGTTCCGTACATGTTACATGCATGACGGATTCGACATACATGCATTCCTGAGTTGTGAGCATGTGGATTACTGATTTTTCATACTCTATAAAAGGAATAATTTCATATAGACTCGTGTACACATTTTCACAAGCTTTCCCTAAGACAAGTTTCGAATTCGTGCTTTTTTCACAGAAGAATAGTTCTGGAGTGTATTCAACCTAATAGATATATAATTTACATGAATTCCATCTACACGGCATTCCGGGTTCCGTACATGATACATGCATGACGGATTCGAGAAACATGCGTTTCTGAGTTGTGAGCATGTGGATTAGTGAAGTTTCATCCACCAAAGAAGGCATATATTACACTTTGAAATATTTACTCTGACTTCATAAGTTTTTTGTATCACCAGGTTCTAAAATCGGACTTTTGGCAGTAGAAAACACTCTTTGAGCGAATTCTCACCAATACACATGTAATTTACATTGTTTACATAACCATGGCATTCCGTATTCCAAACATGTTTCATGCATCACGGATTCCTCAAACATGCATTTCTGAGCTGTGAACATGCGCATGACAGATGTTTCAACCACCAAACAAGTTATTATGCACTTTGAAATAGTTCCTTGGACTTCGTTACTTCTCCTATCACCAGTTTCAAGAATCACACTTTGATCCCAGAGAAACCCTCTTGGAGCGAATTCTACCGTAGAGATATTTAATTTGAATAGATACCTTCAACATGATATTCCGTGTTCCGTACATGTTACATGCATGACGGATTCGACATACATGCATTCCTGAGTTGTGACCATGTGGATTACTGATTTTTCATCCTCTATAAAAGGAATAATTTCATATAGACTCGTGTACACATTTTCACAAGCTTTCCCTAACACAAGTTTCGAATTCGTTCATTTTTCACAGAACAATACTTCTGGAGTGTATTCAACCTAATAGATATATAATTTACATGAATTCCATCAACATGGCATTCCGGGTTCCGTACATGATACATGCATGATTGATTCGAGAAACATGCGTTTCTGAGTTGTGAGCATGTGGATTAGTGAACTTTCATCCACCAAAGAAGGCATATATTACACTTTGAAATATTTACTCTGACTTCATAAGTTTTTTGTATCACCAGGTTCTAAAATCGGACATTTGGCAGTGGAAAACACTCTTTGAGCGAATTCTCACCAATACACATGTAATTTACATTGTTTACATAACCATGGCATTCCGTATTCCGAACATGATTCATGCATCACGGATTCCTCAAACATGCATTTCTGAGCTGTGAACATGCGCATGACAGATGTTTCAACCACCAAACAAGTTACTTATGCACTTTGAAATAGTTCCTTGGACTTCGTTGCTTCTCCTATCACCAGTTTCAAGAATCACACTTTGATCCCAGAAAAACCCGCTTGGAGCGAATTCTACCCTAGAGATATGTAATTTGAATAGATTCCTTCAACATGATATTCCGTGTTCCGTACATGTTACATGCATGACGGATTCGACATACATGCATTCCTGAGTTGTGACCATGTGGATTACTGATTTTTCATTCTCTATAAAAGGAATAATTTCATATAGACTCGTGTACACATTTTCACAAGCTTTCCCTAACACAAGTTTCGAATTCGTTCATTTTTCACAGAAGAATACTTCTGGAGTGTATTCAACCTAATAGATATATAATTTACATGAATTCCATCAACATGGCATTCCGGGTTCCGTACATGATACATGCATGACGGTTTCGAGAAACATGCGTTTCTGAGTTGTGAGCATGTGGATTAGTGAACTTTCATCCACCAAAGAAGGCATATATTACACTTTGAAATATTTACTCTGACTTCATAAGTTTTTTGTATCACCAGGTTCTAAAATCGGACATTTGGCAGTGGAAAACACTCTTTGAGCGAATTCTCATCAATACACATGTAATTTACATTGTTTACATAACCATGGCATTCCGTATTCCGAACATGATTCATGCATCACGGATTCCTCAAACATGCATTTCTGAGCTGTGAACATGCGCATGACAGATGTTTCAACCACCAAACAAGTTACTTATGCACTTTGAAATAGTTCCTTGGACTTCGTTGCTTCTCCTATCACCAGTTTCAAGAATCACACTTTGATCCCAGAAAAACCCTCTTGGAGCGAATTCTACCCTAGAGATATGTAATTTGAATAGATTCCTTCAACATGATATTCCGTGTTCCGTACATGTTACATGCATGACGGATTCGACATACATGCATTCCTGAGTTGTGAGCATGTGGATTACTGATTTTTCATCCTCTATAAAAGGAATAATTTCATATAGACTCGTGTACACATTTTCACAAGCTTTCCCTAACACAAGTTTCGAATTCGTTCATTTTTCACAGAACAATACTTCTGGAGTGTATTCAACCTAATAGATATATAATTTACATGAATTCCATCAACATGGCATTCCGGGTTCCGTACATGATACATGCATGACGGATTCGAGAAACATGCGTTTCTGAGTTGTGAGCATGTGGATTAGTGAACTTTCATCCACCAAAGAAGGCATATATTACACTTTGAAATATTTACTCTGACTTCATAAGTTTTTTGTATCACCAGGTTCTAAAATCGGACATTTGGCAGTGGAAAACACTCTTTGAGCGAATTCTCACCAATACACATGTAATTTACATTGTTTACATCACCATGGCATTCCGTATTCCGAACATGTTTCATGCATCACGGATTCCTCAAACATGCATTTCTGAGCTGTGAACATGCGCATGACAGATGTTTCAACCACCAAACAAGTTACTTATGCACTTTGAAATAGTTCCTTGGACTTCGTTGCTTCTCCTATCACCAGTTTCAAGAATCACACTTTGATCCCAGGAAAACCCTCTTGGAAACGAATTCTACCCTAGAGATATTTAATTTGAATAGATTCCTTCAACATGATATTCCGTGTTCCGTACATGTTACATGCATGACGGATTCGACATACATGCATTCCTGAGTTGTGTCCATGTGGATTACTGATTTTTCATCCTCTATAAAAGGAATAATTTCATATAGACTCATGTACAAATTTTCACAAGCTTTCCCTAAGACAAGTTTCGAATTCGTGCTTTTTTCACAGAAGAATACTTCTGGAGTGTATTCAACCTTATAGATATATAATTTACATGAATACCATCAACATGGCATTCCGGGTTCCGTACATTATACATGCATGACGGATTCGAGAAACATGCGTTTCTGAGTTGTGAGCATGTGGATTAGTGAACTTTCATCCACCAAAGAAGGCATATATTACACTTTGAAATATTTACTCTGACTTCATAAGTTTTTTGTATCACCAGGTTCTAAAATCGGACATTTGGCAGCAGAAAACACTCTTTGAGCGAATTCTCACCAATACACATGTAATTTACATTGTTTACATAACCATGGCATTCCGTATTCCGAACATGTTTCATGCATCACGGATTCCTCAAACATGCATTTCTGAGCTGTGAACATGCGCATGACAGATGTTTCAACCACCAAACAAGTTACTTATGCACTTTGAAAGAGTTCCTTGGACTTCGTTGCTTCTCCTATCACCAGTATCAAGAAACACACTTTGATCACAGGAAAACCCTCTTGGAGCGAATTCTACCCTAGAGATATGTAATTTGAATAGATTCCTTCAACATGATATTCCGTGTTCCGTACATGTTACATGCATGACGGATTCGACATACATGCATTCCTGAGTTGTGTCCATGTGGATTACTGATTTTTCATCCTCTATAAAAGGAATAATTTCATATAGACTCGTGTACACATTTTCACAAGCTTTCCCTAACACAAGTTTAGAATTCGTTCATTTTTCACAGAACAATACTTCTGGAGTGTATTCAACCTAATAGATATATAATTTACATGAATTCCATCAACATGGCATTCCGGGTTCCGTACATGATACATGCATGACGGATTCGTGAAACATGCGTTTCTGAGTTGTGAGCATGTGGATTAGTGAACTTTCATCCACAAAAGAAGGCATATATTACACTTTGAAATATTTACTCTGACTTCATAAGTTTTTTGTATCACCAGGTTCTAAAATCGGACATTTGGCAGTGGAAAACACTCTTTGAGCGAATTCTCACCAATACAAATGTAATTTACATTGTTTACATAACCATGGCATTCCGTATTCCGAACATGTTTCATGCATCACGGATTCCTCAAACATGCATTTCTGAGCTGTGAACATGCGCATGACAGATGTTTCAACCACCAAACAAATTACTTATGCACTTTGAAATAGTTCCTTGGACTTCGTTGCTTCTCCTATCACCAGTTTCAAGAATCACACTTTGATCCCAGAAAAACCCTCTTGGAGCGAATTCTACCCTAGAGATATGTAATTTGAATAGATTCCTTCAACATGATATTCCGTGTTCCGTACATGTTACATGCATGACGGATTCGACATACATGCATTCCTGAGTTGTGAGCATGTGGATTACTGATTTTTCATCCTCTATAAAAGGAATAATTTCATATAGACTCGTGTACACATTTTCACAAGCTTTCCCTAACACAAGTTTCGAATTCGTTCATTTTTCACAGAACAATACTTCTGGAGTGTATTCAACCTAATAGATATATAATTTACATGAATTCCATCAACATGGCATTCCGGGTTCCGTACATGATACATGCATGACGGATTCGAGAAACATGCGTTTCTGAGTTGTGAGCATGTGGATTAGTGAACTTTCATCCAGCAAAGAAGGCATATATTACACTTTGAAATATTTACTCTGACTTCATAAGTTTTTTGTATCACCAGGTTCTAAAATCGGACATTTGGCAGTGGAAAACACTCTTTGAGCGAATTCTCACCAATACACATGTAATTTACATTGTTTACATCACCATGGCATTCCGTATTCCGAACATGTTTCATGCATCACGGATTCCTCAAACATGCATTTCTGAGCTGTGAACATGCGCATGACAGATGTTTCAACCACCAAACAAGTTACTTATGCACTTTGAAATAGTTCCTTGGACTTCGTTGCTTCTCCTATCACCAGTTTCAAGAATCACACTTTGATCCCAGGAAAACCCTCTTGGAAACGAATTCTACCCTAGAGATATTTAATTTGAATAGAATCCTTCAACATGATATTCCGTGTTCCGTACATGTTACATGCATGACGGATTCGACATACATGCATTCCTGAGTTGTGTCCATGTGGATTACTGATTTTTCATCCTCTATAAAAGGAATAATTTCATATAGACTCATGTACAAATTTTCACAAGCTTTCCCTAAGACAAGTTTCGAATTCGTGCTTTTTTCACAGAAGAATACTTCTGGAGTGTATTCAACCTAATAGATATATAATTTACATGAATTCCATCAACATGGCATTCCGGGTTCCGTACATTATACATGCATGACGGATTCGAGAAACATGCGTTTCTGAGTTGTGAGCATGTGGATTAGTGAACTTTCATCCACCAAAGAAGGCATATATTACACTTTGAAATATTTACTCTGACTTCATAAGTTTTTTGTATCACCAGGTTCTAAAATCGGACATTTGGCAGTAGAAAACACTCTTTGAGCGAATTCTCACCAATAGACATGTAATTTACATTGTTTAAATAACCATGGCATTCCGTATTCCGAACATGTTTCATGCATCACGGATTCCTCAAACATGCATTTCTGAGCTGTGAACATGCGCATGACAGATGTTTCAACCACCAAACAAGTTACTTATGCACTTTGAAATAGTTCCTTGGACTTCGTTGCTTCTCCTATCACCAGTTTCAAGAATCACACTTTGATCCCAGAAAAACCCGCTTGGAGCGAATTCTACCCTAGAGATATGTAATTTGAATAGATTCCTTCAACATGATATTCCGTGTTCCGTACATGTTACATGCATGACGGATTCGACATACATGCATTCCTGAGTTGTGACCATGTGGATTACTGATTTTTCATTCTCTATAAAAGGAATAATTTCATATAGACTCGTGTACACATTTTCACAAGCTTTCCCTAACACAAGTTTCGAATTCGTTCATTTTTCACAGAAGAATACTTCTGGAGTGTATTCAACCTAATAGATATATAATTTACATGAATTCCATCAACATGGCATTCCGGGTTCCGTACATGATACATGCATGACGGTTTCGAGAAACATGCGTTTCTGAGTTGTGAGCATGTGGATTAGTGAACTTTCATCCACCAAAGAAGGCATATATTACACTTTGAAATATTTACTCTGACTTCATAAGTTTTTTGTATCACCAGGTTCTAAAATCGGACATTTGGCAGTGGAAAACACTCTTTGAGCGAATTCTCATCAATACACATGTAATTTACATTGTTTACATAACCATGGCATTCCGTATTCCGAACATGATTCATGCATCACGGATTCCTCAAACATGCATTTCTGAGCTGTGAACATGCGCATGACAGATGTTTCAACCACCAAACAAGTTACTTATGCACTTTGAAATAGTTCCTTGGACTTCGTTGCTTCTCCTATCACCAGTTTCAAGAATCACACTTTGATCCCAGAAAAACCCTCTTGGAGCGAATTCTACCCTAGAGATATGTAATTTGAATAGATTCCTTCAACATGATATTCCGTGTTCCGTACATGTTACATGCATGACGGATTCGACATACATGCATTCCTGAGTTGTGACCATGTGGATTACTGATTTTTCATCCTCTATAAAAGGAATAATTTCATATAGACTCGTGTACACATTTTCACAAGCTTTCCCTAACACAAGTTTCGAATTCGTTCATTTTTCACAGAAGAATACTTCTGGAGTGTATTCAACCTAATAGATATATAATTTACATGAATTCCATCAACATGGCATTCCGGGTTCCGTACATGATACATGCATGACGGTTTCGAGAAACATGCGTTTCTGAGTTGTGAGCATGTGGATTAGTGAACTTTCATCCACCAAAGAAGGCATATATTACACTTTGAAATATTTACTCTGACTTCATAAGTTTTTTGTATCACCAGGTTCTAAAATCGGACATTTGGCAGTAGAAAACACTCTTTGAGCGAATTCTCACCAATAGACATGTAATTTACATTGTTTAAATAACCATGGCATTCCGTATTCCGAACATGTTTCATGCATCACGGATTCCTCAAACATGCATTTCTGAGCTGTGAACATGCGCATGACAGATGTTTCAACCACCAAACAAGTTACTTATGCACTTTGAAAGAGTTCCTTGGACTTCGTTGCTTCTCCTATCACCAGTATCAAGAAACACACTTTGATCACAGGAAAACCCTCTTGGAGCGAATTCTACCCTAGAGATATGTAATTTGAATAGATTCCTTCAACATGATATTCCGTGTTCCGTACATGTTACATGCATGACGGATTCGACATACATGCATTCCTGAGTTGTGAGCATGTGGATTACTGATTTTTCATCCTCTATAAAAGGAATAATTTCATATAGACTCGTGTACACATTTTCACAAGCTTTCCCTAACACAAGTTTAGAATTCGTTCATTTTTCACAGAACAATACTTCTGGAGTGTATTCAACCTAATAGATATATAATTTACATGAATTCCATCAACATGGCATTCCGGGTTCCGTACATGATACATGCATGACGGATTCGTGAAACATGCGTTTCTGAGTTGTGAGCATGTGGATTAGTGAACTTTCATCCACAAAAGAAGGCATATATTACACTTTGAAATATTTACTCTGACTTCATAAGTTTTTTGTATCACCAGGTTCTAAAATCGGACATTTGGCAGTGGAAAACACTCTTTGAGCGAATTCTCACCAATACAAATGTAATTTACATTGTTTACATAACCATGGCATTCCGTATTCCGAACATGTTTCATGCATCACGGATTCCTCAAACATGCATTTCTGAGCTGTGAACATGCGCATGACAGATGTTTCAACCACCAAACAAATTACTTATGCACTTTGAAATAGTTCCTTGGACTTCGTTGCTTCTCCTATCACCAGTTTCAAGAATCACACTTTGATCCCAGAAAAACCCTCTTGGAGCGAATTCTACCCTAGAGATATGTAATTTGAATAGATTCCTTCAACATGATATTCCGTGTTCCGTACATGTTACATGCATGACGGATTCGACATACATGCATTCCTGAGTTGTGAGCATGTGGATTACTGATTTTTCATCCTCTATAAAAGGAATAATTTCATATAGACTCGTGTACACATTTTCACAAGCTTTCCCTAACACAAGTTTCGAATTCGTTCATTTTTCACAGAACAATACTTCTGGAGTGTATTCAACCTAATAGATATATAATTTACATGAATTCCATCAACATGGCATTCCGGGTTCCGTACATGATACATGCATGACGGATTCGAGAAACATGCGTTTCTGAGTTGTGAGCATGTGGATTAGTGAACTTTCATCCACCAAAGAAGGCATATATTACACTTTGAAATATTTACTCTGACTTCATAAGTTTTTTGTATCACCAGGTTCTAAAATCGGACATTTGGCAGTGGAAAACACTCTTTGAGCGAATTCTCACCAATACACATGTAATTTACATTGTTTACATCACCATGGCATTCCGTATTCCGAACATGTTTCATGCATCACGGATTCCTCAAACATGCATTTCTGAGCTGTGAACATGCGCATGACAGATGTTTCAACCACCAAACAAGTTACTTATGCACTTTGAAATAGTTCCTTGGACTTCGTTGCTTCTCCTATCACCAGTTTCAAGAATCACACTTTGATCCCAGGAAAACCCTCTTGGAAACGAATTCTACCCTAGAGATATTTAATTTGAATAGATTCCTTCAACATGATATTCCGTGTTCCGTACATGTTACATGCATGACGGATTCGACATACATGCATTCCTGAGTTGTGTCCATGTGGATTACTGATTTTTCATCCTCTATAAAAGGAATAATTTCATATAGACTCATGTACAAATTTTCACAAGCTTTCCCTAAGACAAGTTTCGAATTCGTGCTTTTTTCACAGAAGAATACTTCTGGAGTGTATTCAACCTTATAGATATATAATTTACATGAATACCATCAACATGGCATTCCGGGTTCCGTACATTATACATGCATGACGGATTCGAGAAACATGCGTTTCTGAGTTGTGAGCATGTGGATTAGTGAACTTTCATCCACCAAAGAAGGCATATATTACACTTTGAAATATTTACTCTGACTTCATAAGTTTTTTGTATCACCAGGTTCTAAAATCGGACATTTGGCAGCAGAAAACACTCTTTGAGCGAATTCTCACCAATACACATGTAATTTACATTGTTTACATAACCATGGCATTCCGTATTCCGAACATGTTTCATGCATCACGGATTCCTCAAACATGCATTTCTGAGCTGTGAACATGCGCATGACAGATGTTTCAACCACCAAACAAGTTACTTATGCACTTTGAAAGAGTTCCTTGGACTTCGTTGCTTCTCCTATCACCAGTATCAAGAAACACACTTTGATCACAGGAAAACCCTCTTGGAGCGAATTCTACCCTAGAGATATGTAATTTGAATAGATTCCTTCAACATGATATTCCGTGTTCCGTACATGTTACATGCATGACGGATTCGACATACATGCATTCCTGAGTTGTGTCCATGTGGATTACTGATTTTTCATCCTCTATAAAAGGAATAATTTCATATAGACTCGTGTACACATTTTCACAAGCTTTCCCTAACACAAGTTTAGAATTCGTTCATTTTTCACAGAACAATACTTCTGGAGTGTATTCAACCTAATAGATATATAATTTACATGAATTCCATCAACATGGCATTCCGGGTTCCGTACATGATACATGCATGACGGATTCGTGAAACATGCGTTTCTGAGTTGTGAGCATGTGGATTAGTGAACTTTCATCCACAAAAGAAGGCATATATTACACTTTGAAATATTTACTCTGACTTCATAAGTTTTTTGTATCACCAGGTTCTAAAATCGGACATTTGGCAGTGGAAAACACTCTTTGAGCGAATTCTCACCAATACAAATGTAATTTACATTGTTTACATAACCATGGCATTCCGTATTCCGAACATGTTTCATGCATCACGGATTCCTCAAACATGCATTTCTGAGCTGTGAACATGCGCATGACAGATGTTTCAACCACCAAACAAATTACTTATGCACTTTGAAATAGTTCCTTGGACTTCGTTGCTTCTCCTATCACCAGTTTCAAGAATCACACTTTGATCCCAGAAAAACCCTCTTGGAGCGAATTCTACCCTAGAGATATGTAATTTGAATAGATTCCTTCAACATGATATTCCGTGTTCCGTACATGTTACATGCATGACGGATTCGACATACATGCATTCCTGAGTTGTGAGCATGTGGATTACTGATTTTTCATCCTCTATAAAAGGAATAATTTCATATAGACTCGTGTACACATTTTCACAAGCTTTCCCTAACACAAGTTTCGAATTCGTTCATTTTTCACAGAACAATACTTCTGGAGTGTATTCAACCTAATAGATATATAATTTACATGAATTCCATCAACATGGCATTCCGGGTTCCGTACATGATACATGCATGACGGATTCGAGAAACATGCGTTTCTGAGTTGTGAGCATGTGGATTAGTGAACTTTCATCCAGCAAAGAAGGCATATATTACACTTTGAAATATTTACTCTGACTTCATAAGTTTTTTGTATCACCAGGTTCTAAAATCGGACATTTGGCAGTGGAAAACACTCTTTGAGCGAATTCTCACCAATACACATGTAATTTACATTGTTTACATCACCATGGCATTCCGTATTCCGAACATGTTTCATGCATCACGGATTCCTCAAACATGCATTTCTGAGCTGTGAACATGCGCATGACAGATGTTTCAACCACCAAACAAGTTACTTATGCACTTTGAAATAGTTCCTTGGACTTCGTTGCTTCTCCTATCACCAGTTTCAAGAATCACACTTTGATCCCAGGAAAACCCTCTTGGAAACGAATTCTACCCTAGAGATATTTAATTTGAATAGAATCCTTCAACATGATATTCCGTGTTCCGTACATGTTACATGCATGACGGATTCGACATACATGCATTCCTGAGTTGTGTCCATGTGGATTACTGATTTTTCATCCTCTATAAAAGGAATAATTTCATATAGACTCATGTACAAATTTTCACAAGCTTTCCCTAAGACAAGTTTCGAATTCGTGCTTTTTTCACAGAAGAATACTTCTGGAGTGTATTCAACCTAATAGATATATAATTTACATGAATTCCATCAACATGGCATTCCGGGTTCCGTACATTATACATGCATGACGGATTCGAGAAACATGCGTTTCTGAGTTGTGAGCATGTGGATTAGTGAACTTTCATCCACCAAAGAAGGCATATATTACACTTTGAAATATTTACTCTGACTTCATAAGTTTTTTGTATCACCAGGTTCTAAAATCGGACATTTGGCAGTAGAAAACACTCTTTGAGCGAATTCTCACCAATAGACATGTAATTTACATTGTTTAAATAACCATGGCATTCCGTATTCCGAACATGTTTCATGCATCACGGATTCCTCAAACATGCATTTCTGAGCTGTGAACATGCGCATGACAGATGTTTCAACCACCAAACAAGTTACTTATGCACTTTGAAATAGTTCCTTGGACTTCGTTGCTTCTCCTATCACCAGTTTCAAGAATCACACTTTGATCCCAGAAAAACCCTCTTGGAGCGAATTCTACCCTAGAGATATGTAATTTGAATAGATTCCTTCAACATGATATTCCGTGTTCCGTACATGTTACATGCATGACGGATTCGACATACATGCATTCCTGAGTTGTGAGCATGTGGATTACTGATTTTTCATCCTCTATAAAAGGAATAATTTCATATAGACTCGTGTACACATTTTCACAAGCTTTCCCTAACACAAGTTTCGAATTCGTTCATTTTTCACAGAACAATACTTCTGGAGTGTATTCAACCTAATAGATATATAATTTACATGAATTCCATCAACATGGCATTCCGGGTTCCGTACATGATACATGCATGACGGATTCGAGAAACATGCGTTTCTGAGTTGTGAGCATGTGGATTAGTGAACTTTCATCCAGCAAAGAAGGCATATATTACACTTTGAAATATTTACTCTGACTTCATAAGTTTTTTGTATCACCAGGTTCTAAAATCGGACATTTGGCAGTGGAAAACACTCTTTGAGCGAATTCTCACCAATACACATGTAATTTACATTGTTTACATCACCATGGCATTCCGTATTCCGAACATGTTTCATGCATCACGGATTCCTCAAACATGCATTTCTGAGCTGTGAACATGCGCATGACAGATGTTTCAACCACCAAACAAGTTACTTATGCACTTTGAAATAGTTCCTTGGACTTCGTTGCTTCTCCTATCACCAGTTTCAAGAATCACACTTTGATCCCAGGAAAACCCTCTTGGAAACGAATTCTACCCTAGAGATATTTAATTTGAATAGATTCCTTCAACATGATATTCCGTGTTCCGTACATGTTACATGCATGACGGATTCGACATACATGCATTCCTGAGTTGTGTCCATGTGGATTACTGATTTTTCATCCTCTATAAAAGGAATAATTTCATATAGACTCATGTACAAATTTTCACAAGCTTTCCCTAAGACAAGTTTCGAATTCGTGCTTTTTTCACAGAAGAATACTTCTGGAGTGTATTCAACCTAATAGATATATAATTTACATGAATTCCATCAACATGGCATTCCGGGTTCCGTACATTATACATGCATGACGGATTCGAGAAACATGCGTTTCTGAGTTGTGAGCATGTGGATTAGTGAACTTTCATCCACCAAAGAAGGCATATATTACACTTTGAAATATTTACTCTGACTTCATAAGTTTTTTGTATCACCAGGTTCTAAAATCGGACATTTGGCAGTAGAAAACACTCTTTGAGCGAATTCTCACCAATAGACATGTAATTTACATTGTTTAAATAACCATGGCATTCCGTATTCCGAACATGTTTCATGCATCACGGATTCCTCAAACATGCATTTCTGAGCTGTGAACATGCGCATGACAGATGTTTCAACCACCAAACAAGTTACTTATGCACTTTGAAATAGTTCCTTGGACTTCGTTGCTTCTCCTATCACCAGTTTCAAGAATCACACTTTGATCCCAGAAAAACCCTCTTGGAGCGAATTCTACCCTAGAGATATGTAATTTGAATAGATTCCTTCAACATGATATTCCGTGTTCCGTACATGTTACATGCATGACGGATTCGACATACATGCATTCCTGAGTTGTGAGCATGTGGATTACTGATTTTTCATCCTCTATAAAAGGAATAATTTCATATAGACTCGTGTACACATTTTCACAAGCTTTCCCTAACACAAGTTTCGAATTCGTTCATTTTTCACAGAACAATACTTCTGGAGTGTATTCAACCTAATAGATATATAATTTACATGAATTCCATCAACATGGCATTCCGGGTTCCGTACATGATACATGCATGACGGATTCGAGAAACATGCGTTTCTGAGTTGTGAGCATGTGGATTAGTGAACTTTCATCCAGCAAAGAAGGCATATATTACACTTTGAAATATTTACTCTGACTTCATAAGTTTTTTGTATCACCAGGTTCTAAAATCGGACATTTGGCAGTGGAAAACACTCTTTGAGCGAATTCTCACCAATACACATGTAATTTACATTGTTTACATCACCATGGCATTCCGTATTCCGAACATGTTTCATGCATCACGGATTCCTCAAACATGCATTTCTGAGCTGTGAACATGCGCATGACAGATGTTTCAACCACCAAACAAGTTACTTATGCACTTTGAAATAGTTCCTTGGACTTCGTTGCTTCTCCTATCACCAGTTTCAAGAATCACACTTTGATCCCAGGAAAACCCTCTTGGAAACGAATTCTACCCTAGAGATATTTAATTTGAATAGATTCCTTCAACATGATATTCCGTGTTCCGTACATGTTACATGCATGACGGATTCGACATACATGCATTCCTGAGTTGTGTCCATGTGGATTACTGATTTTTCATCCTCTATAAAAGGAATAATTTCATATAGACTCATGTACAAATTTTCACAAGCTTTCCCTAAGACAAGTTTCGAATTCGTGCTTTTTTCACAGAAGAATACTTCTGGAGTGTATTCAACCTAATAGATATATAATTTACATGAATTCCATCAACATGGCATTCCGGGTTCCGTACATTATACATGCATGACGGATTCGAGAAACATGCGTTTCTGAGTTGTGAGCATGTGGATTAGTGAACTTTCATCCACCAAAGAAGGCATATATTACACTTTGAAATATTTACTCTGACTTCATAAGTTTTTTGTATCACCAGGTTCTAAAATCGGACATTTGGCAGTAGAAAACACTCTTTGAGCGAATTCTCACCAATAGACATGTAATTTACATTGTTTAAATAACCATGGCATTCCGTATTCCGAACATGTTTCATGCATCACGGATTCCTCAAACATGCATTTCTGAGCTGTGAACATGCGCATGACAGATGTTTCAACCACCAAACAAGTTACTTATGCACTTTGAAAGAGTTCCTTGGACTTCGTTGCTTCTCCTATCACCAGTATCAAGAAACACACTTTGATCACAGGAAAACCCTCTTGGAGCGAATTCTACCCTAGAGATATGTAATTTGAATAGATTCCTTCAACATGATATTCCGTGTTCCGTACATGTTACATGCATGACGGATTCGACATACATGCATTCCTGAGTTGTGAGCATGTGGATTACTGATTTTTCATCCTCTATAAAAGGAATAATTTCATATAGACTCGTGTACACATTTTCACAAGCTTTCCCTAACACAAGTTTAGAATTCGTTCATTTTTCACAGAACAATACTTCTGGAGTGTATTCAACCTAATAGATATATAATTTACATGCATTCCATCAACATGGCATTCCGGGTTCCGTACATGATACATGCATGACGGATTCGTGAAACATGCGTTTCTGAGTTGTGAGCATGTGGATTAGTGAACTTTCATCCACAAAAGAAGGCATATATTACACTTTGAAATATTTACTCTGACTTCATAAGTTTTTTGTATCACCAGGTTCTAAAATCGGACATTTGGCAGTGGAAAACACTCTTTGAGCGAATTCTCACCAATACAAATGTAATTTACATTGTTTACATAACCATGGCATTCCGTATTCCGAACATGTTTCATGCATCACGGATTCCTCAAACATGCATTTCTGAGCTGTGAACATGCGCATGACAGATGTTTCAACCACCAAACAAATTACTTATGCACTTTGAAATAGTTCCTTGGACTTCGTTGCTTCTCCTATCACCAGTTTCAAGAATCACACTTTGATCCCAGAAAAACCCTCTTGGAGCGAATTCTACCCTAGAGATATGTAATTTGAATAGATTCCTTCAACATGATATTCCGTGTTCCGTACATGTTACATGCATGACGGATTCGACATACATGCATTCCTGAGTTGTGAGCATGTGGATTACTGATTTTTCATCCTCTATAAAAGGAATAATTTCATATAGACTCGTGTACACATTTTCACAAGCTTTCCCTAACACAAGTTTCGAATTCGTTCATTTTTCACAGAACAATACTTCTGGAGTGTATTCAACCTAATAGATATATAATTTACATGAATTCCATCAACATGGCATTCCGGGTTCCGTACATGATACATGCATGACGGATTCGAGAAACATGCGTTTCTGAGTTGTGAGCATGTGGATTAGTGAACTTTCATCCAGCAAAGAAGGCATATATTACACTTTGAAATATTTACTCTGACTTCATAAGTTTTTTGTATCACCAGGTTCTAAAATCGGACATTTGGCAGTGGAAAACACTCTTTGAGCGAATTCTCACCAATACACATGTAATTTACATTGTTTACATCACCATGGCATTCCGTATTCCGAACATGTTTCATGCATCACGGATTCCTCAAACATGCATTTCTGAGCTGTGAACATGCGCATGACAGATGTTTCAACCACCAAACAAGTTACTTATGCACTTTGAAATAGTTCCTTGGACTTCGTTGCTTCTCCTATCACCAGTTTCAAGAATCACACTTTGATCCCAGGAAAACCCTCTTGGAAACGAATTCTACCCTAGAGATATTTAATTTGAATAGATTCCTTCAACATGATATTCCGTGTTCCGTACATGTTACATGCATGACGGATTCGACATACATGCATTCCTGAGTTGTGTCCATGTGGATTACTGATTTTTCATCCTCTATAAAAGGAATAATTTCATATAGACTCATGTACAAATTTTCACAAGCTTTCCCTAAGACAAGTTTCGAATTCGTGCTTTTTTCACAGAAGAATACTTCTGGAGTGTATTCAACCTAATAGATATATAATTTACATGAATTCCATCAACATGGCATTCCGGGTTCCGTACATTATACATGCATGACGGATTCGAGAAACATGCGTTTCTGAGTTGTGAGCATGTGGATTAGTGAACTTTCATCCACCAAAGAAGGCATATATTACACTTTGAAATATTTACTCTGACTTCATAAGTTTTTTGTATCACCAGGTTCTAAAATCGGACATTTGGCAGCAGAAAACACTCTTTGAGCGAATTCTCACCAATACACATGTAATTTACATTGTTTACATAACCATGGCATTCCGTATTCCGAACATGTTTCATGCATCACGGATTCCTCAAACATGCATTTCTGAGCTGTGAACATGCGCATGACAGATGTTTCAACCACCAAACAAGTTACTTATGCACTTTGAAATAGTTCCTTGGACTTCGTTGCTTCTCCTATCACCAGTTTCAAGAATCACACTTTGATCCCAGAAAAACCCTCTTGGAGCGAATTCTACCCTAGAGATATGTAATTTGAATAGATTCCTTCAACATGATATTCCGTGTTCCGTACATGTTACATGCATGACGGATTCGACATACATGCATTCCTGAGTTGTGAGCATGTGGATTACTGATTTTTCATCCTCTATAAAAGGAATAATTTCATATAGACTCGTGTACACATTTTCACAAGCTTTCCCTAACACAAGTTTCGAATTCGTTCATTTTTCACAGAAGAATACTTCTGGAGTGTATTCAACCTAATAGATATATAATTTACATGAATTCCATCAACATGGCATTCCGGGTTCCGTACATGATACATGCATGACGGATTCGAGAAACATGCGTTTCTGAGTTGTGAGCATGTGGATTAGTGAACTTTCATCCACCAAATAAGGCATATATTACACTTTGAAATATTTACTCTGACTTCATAAGTTTTTTGTATCACCAGGTTCTAAAATCGGACATTTGGCAGTGGAAAACACTCTTTGAGCGAATTCTCACCAATACAAATGTAATTTACATTGTTTACATAACCATGGCATTCCGTATTCCGAACATGTTTCATGCATCACGGATTCCTCAAACATGCATTTCTGAGCTGTGAACATGCGCATGACAGATGTTTCAACCACCAAACAAATTACTTATGCACTTTGAAATAGTTCCTTGGACTTCGTTGCTTCTCCTATCACCAGTTTCAAGAATCACACTTTGATCCCAGAAAAACCCTCTTGGAGCGAATTCTACCCTAGAGATATGTAATTTGAATAGATTCCTTCAACATGATATTCCGTGTTCCGTACATGTTACATGCATGACGGATTCGACATACATGCATTCCTGAGTTGTGAGCATGTGGATTACTGATTTTTCATCCTCTATAAAAGGAATAATTTCATATAGACTCGTGTACACATTTTCACAAGCTTTCCCTAACACAAGTTTAGAATTCGTTCATTTTTCACAGAACAATACTTCTGGAGTGTATTCAACCTAATAGATATATAATTTACATGCATTCCATCAACATGGCATTCCGGGTTCCGTACATGATACATGCATGACGGATTCGTGAAACATGCGTTTCTGAGTTGTGAGCATGTGGATTAGTGAACTTTCATCCACAAAAGAAGGCATATATTACACTTTGAAATATTTACTCTGACTTCATAAGTTTTTTGTATCACCAGGTTCTAAAATCGGACATTTGGCAGTGGAAAACACTCTTTGAGCGAATTCTCACCAATACAAATGTAATTTACATTGTTTACATAACCATGGCATTCCGTATTCCGAACATGTTTCATGCATCACGGATTCCTCAAACATGCATTTCTGAGCTGTGAACATGCGCATGACAGATGTTTCAACCACCAAACAAATTACTTATGCACTTTGAAATAGTTCCTTGGACTTCGTTGCTTCTCCTATCACCAGTTTCAAGAATCACACTTTGATCCCAGAAAAACCCTCTTGGAGCGAATTCTACCCTAGAGATATGTAATTTGAATAGATTCCTTCAACATGATATTCCGTGTTCCGTACATGTTACATGCATGACGGATTCGACATACATGCATTCCTGAGTTGTGAGCATGTGGATTACTGATTTTTCATCCTCTATAAAAGGAATAATTTCATATAGACTCGTGTACACATTTTCACAAGCTTTCCCTAACACAAGTTTCGAATTCGTTCATTTTTCACAGAACAATACTTCTGGAGTGTATTCAACCTAATAGATATATAATTTACATGAATTCCATCAACATGGCATTCCGGGTTCCGTACATGATACATGCATGACGGATTCGAGAAACATGCGTTTCTGAGTTGTGAGCATGTGGATTAGTGAACTTTCATCCAGCAAAGAAGGCATATATTACACTTTGAAATATTTACTCTGACTTCATAAGTTTTTTGTATCACCAGGTTCTAAAATCGGACATTTGGCAGTGGAAAACACTCTTTGAGCGAATTCTCACCAATACACATGTAATTTACATTGTTTACATCACCATGGCATTCCGTATTCCGAACATGTTTCATGCATCACGGATTCCTCAAACATGCATTTCTGAGCTGTGAACATGCGCATGACAGATGTTTCAACCACCAAACAAGTTACTTATGCACTTTGAAATAGTTCCTTGGACTTCGTTGCTTCTCCTATCACCAGTTTCAAGAATCACACTTTGATCCCAGGAAAACCCTCTTGGAAACGAATTCTACCCTAGAGATATTTAATTTGAATAGATTCCTTCAACATGATATTCCGTGTTCCGTACATGTTACATGCATGACGGATTCGACATACATGCATTCCTGAGTTGTGTCCATGTGGATTACTGATTTTTCATCCTCTATAAAAGGAATAATTTCATATAGACTCATGTACAAATTTTCACAAGCTTTCCCTAAGACAAGTTTCGAATTCGTGCTTTTTTCACAGAAGAATACTTCTGGAGTGTATTCAACCTAATAGATATATAATTTACATGAATTCCATCAACATGGCATTCCGGGTTCCGTACATTATACATGCATGACGGATTCGAGAAACATGCGTTTCTGAGTTGTGAGCATGTGGATTAGTGAACTTTCATCCACCAAAGAAGGCATATATTACACTTTGAAATATTTACTCTGACTTCATAAGTTTTTTGTATCACCAGGTTCTAAAATCGGACATTTGGCAGCAGAAAACACTCTTTGAGCGAATTCTCACCAATACACATGTAATTTACATTGTTTACATAACCATGGCATTCCGTATTCCGAACATGTTTCATGCATCACGGATTCCTCAAACATGCATTTCTGAGCTGTGAACATGCGCATGACAGATGTTTCAACCACCAAACAAGTTACTTATGCACTTTGAAATAGTTCCTTGGACTTCGTTGCTTCTCCTATCACCAGTTTCAAGAATCACACTTTGATCCCAGAAAAACCCTCTTGGAGCGAATTCTACCCTAGAGATATGTAATTTGAATAGATTCCTTCAACATGATATTCCGTGTTCCGTACATGTTACATGCATGACGGATTCGACATACATGCATTCCTGAGTTGTGAGCATGTGGATTACTGATTTTTCATCCTCTATAAAAGGAATAATTTCATATAGACTCGTGTACACATTTTCACAAGCTTTCCCTAACACAAGTTTCGAATTCGTTCATTTTTCACAGAAGAATACTTCTGGAGTGTATTCAACCTAATAGATATATAATTTACATGAATTCCATCAACATGGCATTCCGGGTTCCGTACATGATACATGCATGACGGATTCGAGAAACATGCGTTTCTGAGTTGTGAGCATGTGGATTAGTGAACTTTCATCCACCAAAGAAGGCATATATTACACTTTGAAATATTTACTCTGACTTCATAAGTTTTTTGTATCACCAGGTTCTAAAATCGGACATTTGGCAGTGGAAAACACTCTTTGAGCGAATTCTCACCAATACAAATGTAATTTACATTGTTTACATAACCATGGCATTCCGTATTCCGAACATGTTTCATGCATCACGGATTCCTCAAACATGCATTTCTGAGCTGTGAACATGCGCATGACAGATGTTTCAACCACCAAACAAATTACTTATGCACTTTGAAATAGTTCCTTGGACTTCGTTGCTTCTCCTATCACCAGTTTCAAGAATCACACTTGATCCCAGAAAAACCCTCTTGGAGCGAATTCTACCCTAGAGATATTTAATTTGAATAGATTCCTTCAACATGATATTCCGTGTTCCGTACATGTTACATGCATGACGGATTCGACATACATGCATTCCTGAGTTGTGTCCATGTGGATTACTGATTTTTCATCCTCTATAAAAGGAATAATTTCATATAGACTCATGTACAAATTTTCACAAGCTTTCCCTAAGACAAGTTTCGAATTCGTGCTTTTTTCACAGAAGAATACTTCTGGAGTGTATTCAACCTAATAGATATATAATTTACATGAATTCCATCAACATGGCATTCCGGGTTCCGTACATTATACATGCATGACGGATTCGAGAAACATGCGTTTCTGAGTTGTGAGCATGTGGATTAGTGAACTTTCATCCACCAAAAAGGCATATATTACACTTTGAAATATTTACTCTGACTTCATAAGTTTTTTGTATCACCAGGTTCTAAAATCGGACATTTGGCAGCAGAAAACACTCTTTGAGCGAATTCTCACCAATACACATGTAATTTACATTGTTTACATAACCATGGCATTCCGTATTCCGAACATGTTTCATGCATCACGGATTCCTCAAACATGCATTTCTGAGCTGTGAACATGCGCATGACAGATGTTTCAACCACCAAACAAGTTACTTATGCACTTTGAAAGAGTTCCTTGGACTTCGTTGCTTCTCCTATCACCAGTATCAAGAAACACACTTTGATCACAGGAAAACCCTCTTGGAGCGAATTCTACCCTAGAGATATGTAATTTGAATAGATTCCTTCAACATGATATTCCGTGTTCCGTACATGTTACATGCATGACGGATTCGACATACATGCATTCCTGAGTTGTGTCCATGTGGATTACTGATTTTTCATCCTCTATAAAAGGAATAATTTCATATAGACTCGTGTACACATTTTCACAAGCTTTCCCTAACACAAGTTTAGAATTCGTTCATTTTTCACAGAACAATACTTCTGGAGTGTATTCAACCTAATAGATATATAATTTACATGAATTCCATCAACATGGCATTCCGGGTTCCGTACATGATACATGCATGACGGATTCGTGAAACATGCGTTTCTGAGTTGTGAGCATGTGGATTAGTGAACTTTCATCCACAAAAGAAGGCATATATTACACTTTGAAATATTTACTCTGACTTCATAAGTTTTTTGTATCACCAGGTTCTAAAATCGGACATTTGGCAGTGGAAAACACTCTTTGAGCGAATTCTCACCAATACAAATGTAATTTACATTGTTTACATAACCATGGCATTCCGTATTCCGAACATGTTTCATGCATCACGGATTCCTCAAACATGCATTTCTGAGCTGTGAACATGCGCATGACAGATGTTTCAACCACCAAACAAATTACTTATGCACTTTGAAATAGTTCCTTGGACTTCGTTGCTTCTCCTATCACCAGTTTCAAGAATCACACTTTGATCCCAGAAAAACCCTCTTGGAGCGAATTCTACCCTAGAGATATGTAATTTGAATAGATTCCTTCAACATGATATTCCGTGTTCCGTACATGTTACATGCATGACGGATTCGACATACATGCATTCCTGAGTTGTGAGCATGTGGATTACTGATTTTTCATCCTCTATAAAAGGAATAATTTCATATAGACTCGTGTACACATTTTCACAAGCTTTCCCTAACACAAGTTTCGAATTCGTTCATTTTTCACAGAACAATACTTCTGGAGTGTATTCAACCTAATAGATATATAATTTACATGAATTCCATCAACATGGCATTCCGGGTTCCGTACATGATACATGCATGACGGATTCGAGAAACATGCGTTTCTGAGTTGTGAGCATGTGGATTAGTGAACTTTCATCCAGCAAAGAAGGCATATATTACACTTTGAAATATTTACTCTGACTTCATAAGTTTTTTGTATCACCAGGTTCTAAAATCGGACATTTGGCAGTGGAAAACACTCTTTGAGCGAATTCTCACCAATACACATGTAATTTACATTGTTTACATCACCATGGCATTCCGTATTCCGAACATGTTTCATGCATCACGGATTCCTCAAACATGCATTTCTGAGCTGTGAACATGCGCATGACAGATGTTTCAACCACCAAACAAGTTACTTATGCACTTTGAAATAGTTCCTTGGACTTCGTTGCTTCTCCTATCACCAGTTTCAAGAATCACACTTTGATCCCAGGAAAACCCTCTTGGAAACGAATTCTACCCTAGAGATATTTAATTTGAATAGATTCCTTCAACATGATATTCCGTGTTCCGTACATGTTACATGCATGACGGATTCGACATACATGCATTCCTGAGTTGTGTCCATGTGGATTACTGATTTTTCATCCTCTATAAAAGGAATAATTTCATATAGACTCATGTACAAATTTTCACAAGCTTTCCCTAAGACAAGTTTCGAATTCGTGCTTTTTTCACAGAAGAATACTTCTGGAGTGTATTCAACCTAATAGATATATAATTTACATGAATTCCATCAACATGGCATTCCGGGTTCCATACATTATACATGCAAGACGGATTCGAGAAACATGCGTTTCTGAGTTGTGAGCATGTGGATTAGTGAACTTTCATCCACCAAAGAAGGCATATATTACACTTTGAAATATTTACTCTGACTTCATAAGTTTTTTGTATCACCAGGTTCTAAAATCGGACATTTGGCAGCAGAAAACACTCTTTGAGCGAATTCTCACCAATAGACATGTAATTTACATTGTTTACATAACCATGGCATTCCGTATTCCGAACATGTTTCATGCATCACGGATTCCTCAAACATGCATTTCTGAGCTGTGAACATGCGCATGACAGATGTTTCAACCACCAAACAAGTTACTTATGCACTTTGAAATAGTTCCTTGGACTTCGTTGCTTCTCCTATCACCAGTTTCAAGAATCACACTTTGATCCCAGAAAAACCCTCTTGGAGCGAATTCTACCCTAGAGATATGTAATTTGAATAGATTCCTTCAACATGATATTCCGTGTTCCGTACATGTTACATGCATGACGGATTCGACATACATGCATTCCTGAGTTGTGAGCATGTGGATTACTGATTTTTCATCCTCTATAAAAGGAATAATTTCATATAGACTCGTGTACACATTTTCACAAGCTTTCCCTAAGACAAGTTTCGAATTCGTTCATTTTTCACAGAACAATACTTCTGGAGTGTATTCAACCTAATAGATATATAATTTACATGAATTCCATCAACATGGCATTCCGGGTTCCGTACATTATACATGCATGACGGATTCGAGAAACATGCGTTTCTGAGTTGTGAGCATGTGGATTAGTGAACTTTCATCCACCAAAGAAGGCATATATTACACTTTGAAATATTTACTCTGACTTCATAAGTTTTTTGTATCACCAGGTTCTAAAATCGGACATTTGGCAGTGGAAAACACTCTTTGAGCGAATTCTCACCAATACAAATGTAATTTACATTGTTTACATAACCATGGCATTCCGTATTCCGAACATGTTTCATGCATCACGGATTCCTCAAACATGCATTTCTGAGCTGTGAACATGCGCATGACAGATGTTTCAACCACCGAACAAATTACTTATGCACTTTGAAATAGTTCCTTGGACTTCGTTGCTTCTCCTATCACCAGTTTCAAGAATCACACTTTGATCCCAGAAAAACCCTCTTGGAGCGAATTCTACCCTAGAGATATGTAATTTGAATAGATTCCTTCAACATGATATTCCGTGTTCCGTACATGTTACATGCATGACGGATTCGACATACATGCATTCCTGAGTTGTGAGCATGTGGATTACTGATTTTTCATCCTCTATAAAAGGAATAATTTCATATAGACTCGTGTACACATTTTCACAAGCTTTCCCTAACACAAGTTTCGAATTCGTTCATTTTTCACAGAAGAATACTTCTGGAGTGTATTCAACCTAATAGATATATAATTTACATGAATTCCATCAACATGGCATTCCGGGTTCCGTACATGATACATGCATGACGGATTCGAGAAACATGCGTTTCTGAGTTGTGAGCATGTGGATTAGTGAACTTTCATCCACCAAAGAAGGCATATATTACACTTTGAAATATTTACTCTGACTTCATAAGTTTTTTGTATCACCAGGTTCTAAAATCGGACATTTGGCAGTGGAAAACACTCTTTGAGCGAATTCTCACCAATACACATGTAATTTACATTGTTTACATCACCATGGCATTCCGTATTCCGAACATGTTTCATGCATCACGGATTCCTCAAACATGCATTTCTGAGCTGTGAACATGCGCATGACAGATGTTTCAACCACCAAACAAGTTACTTATGCACTTTGAAATAGTTCCTTGGACTTCGTTGCTTCTCCTATCACCAGTTTCAAGAATCACACTTTGATCCCAGGAAAACCCTCTTGGAAACGAATTCTACCCTAGAGATATTTAATTTGAATAGATTCCTTCAACATGATATTCCGTGTTCCGTACATGTTACATGCATGACGGATTCGACATACATGCATTCCTGAGTTGTGTCCATGTGGATTACTGATTTTTCATCCTCTATAAAAGGAATAATTTCATATAGACTCATGTACAAATTTTCACAAGCTTTCCCTAAGACAAGTTTCGAATTCGTGCTTTTTTCACAGAAGAATACTTCTGGAGTGTATTCAACCTAATAGATATATAATTTACATGAATTCCATCAACATGGCATTCCGGGTTCCGTACATGATACATGCATGACGGATTCGAGAAACATGCGTTTCTGAGATGTGAGCATGTGGATTAGTGAACTTTCATCCACCAAAGAAGGCATATATTACACTTTGAAATATTTACTCTGACTTCATAAGTTTTTTGTATCACCAGGTTCTAAAATCGGACATTTGGCAGTAGAAAACACTCTTTGAGCGAATTCTCACCAATAGACATGTAATTTACATTGTTTAAATAACCATGGCATTCCGTATTCCGAACATGTTTCATGCATCACGGATTCCTCAAACATGCATTTCTGAGCTGTGAACATGCGCATGACAGATGTTTCAACCACCAAACAAGTTACTTATGCACTTTGAAATAGTTCCTTGGACTTCGTTGCTTCTCCTATCACCAGTTTCAAGAATCACACTTTGATCCCAGAAAAACCCTCTTGGAGCGAATTCTACCCTAGAGATATGTAATTTGAATAGATTCCTTCAACATGATATTCCGTGTTCCGTACATGTTACATGCATGACGGATTCGACATACATGCATTCCTGAGTTGTGAGCATGTGGATTACTGATTTTTCATCCTCTATAAAAGGAATAATTTCATATAGACTCGTGTACACATTTTCACAAGCTTTCCCTAACACAAGTTTCGAATTCGTTCATTTTTCACAGAAGAATACTTCTGGAGTGTATTCAACCTAATAGATATATAATTTACATGAATTCCATCAACATGGCATTCCGGGTTCCGTACATGATACATGCATGACGGATTCGAGAAACATGCGTTTCTGAGTTGTGAGCATGTGGATTAGTGAACTTTCATCCACCAAAGAAGGCATATATTACACTTTGAAATATTTACTCTGACTTCATAAGTTTTTTGTATCACCAGGTTCTAAAATCGGACATTTGGCAGTGGAAAACACTCTTTGAGCGAATTCTCACCAATACACATGTAATTTACATTGTTTACATCACCATGGCATTCCGTATTCCGAACATGTTTCATGCATCACGGATTCCTCAAACATGCATTTCTGAGCTGTGAACATGCGCATGACAGATGTTTCAACCACCAAACAAGTTACTTATGCACTTTGAAATAGTTCCTTGGACTTCGTTGCTTCTCCTATCACCAGTTTCAAGAATCACACTTTGATCCCAGGAAAACCCTCTTGGAAACGATTTCTACCCTAGAGATATTTAATTTGAATAGATTCCTTCAACATGATATTCCGTGTTCCGTACATGTTACATGCATGACGGATTCGACATACATGCATTCCTGAGTTGTGTCCATGTGGATTACTGATTTTTCATCCTCTATAAAAGGAATAATTTCATATAGACTCATGTACAAATTTTCACAAGCTTTCCCTAAGACAAGTTTCGAATTCGTGCTTTTTTCACAGAAGAATACTTCTGGAGTGTATTCAACCTAATAGATATATAATTTACATGAATTCCATCAACATGGCATTCCGGGTTCCGTACATTATACATGCATGACGGATTCGAGAAACATGCGTTTCTGAGTTGTGAGCATGTGGATTAGTGAACTTTCATCCACCAAAGAAGGCATATATTACACTTTGAAATATTTACTCTGACTTCATAAGTTTTTTGTATCACCAGGTTCTAAAATCGGACATTTGGCAGTAGAAAACACTCTTTGAGCGAATTCTCACCAATAGACATGTAATTTACATTGTTTAAATAACCATGGCATTCCGTATTCCGAACATGTTTCATGCATCACGGATTCCTCAAACATGCATTTCTGAGCTGTGAACATGCGCATGACAGATGTTTCAACCACCAAACAAGTTACTTATGCACTTTGAAAGAGTTCCTTGGACTTCGTTGCTTCTCCTATCACCAGTATCAAGAAACACACTTTGATCACAGGAAAACCCTCTTGGAGCGAATTCTACCCTAGAGATATGTAATTTGAATAGATTCCTTCAACATGATATTCCGTGTTCCGTACATGTTACATGCATGACGGATTCGACATACATGCATTCCTGAGTTGTGAGCATGTGGATTACTGATTTTTCATCCTCTATAAAAGGAATAATTTCATATAGACTCGTGTACACATTTTCACAAGCTTTCCCTAACACAAGTTTAGAATTCGTTCATTTTTCACAGAACAATACTTCTGGAGTGTATTCAACCTAATAGATATATAATTTACATGCATTCCATCAACATGGCATTCCGGGTTCCGTACATGATACATGCATGACGGATTCGTGAAACATGCGTTTCTGAGTTGTGAGCATGTGGATTAGTGAACTTTCATCCACAAAAGAAGGCATATATTACACTTTGAAATATTTACTCTGACTTCATAAGTTTTTTGTATCACCAGGTTCTAAAATCGGACATTTGGCAGTGGAAAACACTCTTTGAGCGAATTCTCACCAATACAAATGTAATTTACATTGTTTACATAACCATGGCATTCCGTATTCCGAACATGTTTCATGCATCACGGATTCCTCAAACATGCATTTCTGAGCTGTGAACATGCGCATGACAGATGTTTCAACCACCAAACAAATTACTTATGCACTTTGAAATAGTTCCTTGGACTTCGTTGCTTCTCCTATCACCAGTTTCAAGAATCACACTTTGATCCCAGAAAAACCCTCTTGGAGCGAATTCTACCCTAGAGATATGTAATTTGAATAGATTCCTTCAACATGATATTCCGTGTTCCGTACATGTTACATGCATGACGGATTCGACATACATGCATTCCTGAGTTGTGAGCATGTGGATTACTGATTTTTCATCCTCTATAAAAGGAATAATTTCATATAGACTCGTGTACACATTTTCACAAGCTTTCCCTAACACAAGTTTCGAATTCGTTCATTTTTCACAGAACAATACTTCTGGAGTGTATTCAACCTAATAGATATATAATTTACATGAATTCCATCAACATGGCATTCCGGGTTCCGTACATGATACATGCATGACGGATTCGAGAAACATGCGTTTCTGAGTTGTGAGCATGTGGATTAGTGAACTTTCATCCAGCAAAGAAGGCATATATTACACTTTGAAATATTTACTCTGACTTCATAAGTTTTTTGTATCACCAGGTTCTAAAATCGGACATTTGGCAGTGGAAAACACTCTTTGAGCGAATTCTCACCAATACACATGTAATTTACATTGTTTACATCACCATGGCATTCCGTATTCCGAACATGTTTCATGCATCACGGATTCCTCAAACATGCATTTCTGAGCTGTGAACATGCGCATGACAGATGTTTCAACCACCAAACAAGTTACTTATGCACTTTGAAATAGTTCCTTGGACTTCTTTGCTTCTCCTATCACCAGTTTCAAGAATCACACTTTGATCCCAGGAAAACCCTCTTGGAAACGAATTCTACCCTAGAGATATTTAATTTGAATAGATTCCTTCAACATGATATTCCGTGTTCCGTACATGTTACATGCATGACGGATTCGACATACATGCATTCCTGAGTTGTGTCCATGTGGATTACTGATTTTTCATCCTCTATAAAAGGAATAATTTCATATAGACTCATGTACAAATTTTCACAAGCTTTCCCTAAGACAAGTTTCGAATTCGTGCTTTTTTCACAGAAGAATACTTCTGGAGTGTATTCAACCTAATAGATATATAATTTACATGAATTCCATCAACATGGCATTCCGGGTTCCGTACATTATACATGCATGACGGATTCGAGAAACATGCGTTTCTGAGTTGTGAGCATGTGGATTAGTGAACTTTCATCCACCAAAGAAGGCATATATTACACTTTGAAATATTTACTCTGACTTCATAAGTTTTTTGTATCACCAGGTTCTAAAATCGGACATTTGGCAGCAGAAAACACTCTTTGAGCGAATTCTCACCAATACACATGTAATTTACATTGTTTACATAACCATGGCATTCCGTATTCCGAACATGTTTCATGCATCACGGATTCCTCAAACATGCATTTCTGAGCTGTGAACATGCGCATGACAGATGTTTCAACCACCAAACAAGTTACTTATGCACTTTGAAATAGTTCCTTGGACTTCGTTGCTTCTCCTATCACCAGTTTCAAGAATCACACTTTGATCCCAGAAAAACCCTCTTGGAGCGAATTCTACCCTAGAGATATGTAATTTGAATAGATTCCTTCAACATGATATTCCGTGTTCCGTACATGTTACATGCATGACGGATTCGACATACATGCATTCCTGAGTTGTGAGCATGTGGATTACTGATTTTTCATCCTCTATAAAAGGAATAATTTCATATAGACTCGTGTACACATTTTCACAAGCTTTCCCTAACACAAGTTTCGAATTCGTTCATTTTTCACAGAAGAATACTTCTGGAGTGTATTCAACCTAATAGATATATAATTTACATGAATTCCATCAACATGGCATTCCGGGTTCCGTACATGATACATGCATGACGGATTCGAGAAACATGCGTTTCTGAGTTGTGAGCATGTGGATTAGTGAACTTTCATCCACCAAAGAAGGCATATATTACACTTTGAAATATTTACTCTGACTTCATAAGTTTTTTGTATCACCAGGTTCTAAAATCGGACATTTGGCAGTGGAAAACACTCTTTGAGCGAATTCTCACCAATACAAATGTAATTTACATTGTTTACATAACCATGGCATTCCGTATTCCGAACATGTTTCATGCATCACGGATTCCTCAAACATGCATTTCTGAGCTGTGAACATGCGCATGACAGATGTTTCAACCACCAAACAAATTACTTATGCACTTTGAAATAGTTCCTTGGACTTCGTTGCTTCTCCTATCACCAGTTTCAAGAATCACACTTTGATCCCAGAAAAACCCTCTTGGAGCGAATTCTACCCTAGAGATATGTAATTTGAATAGATTCCTTCAACATGATATTCCGTGTTCCGTACATGTTACATGCATGACGGATTCGACATACATGCATTCCTGAGTTGTGAGCATGTGGATTACTGATTTTTCATCCTCTATAAAAGGAATAATTTCATATAGACTCGTGTACACATTTTCACAAGCTTTCCCTAACACAAGTTTAGAATTCGTTCATTTTTCACAGAACAATACTTCTGGAGTGTATTCAACCTAATAGATATATAATTTACATGCATTCCATCAACATGGCATTCCGGGTTCCGTACATGATACATGCATGACGGATTCGTGAAACATGCGTTTCTGAGTTGTGAGCATGTGGATTAGTGAACTTTCATCCACAAAAGAAGGCATATATTACACTTTGAAATATTTACTCTGACTTCATAAGTTTTTTGTATCACCAGGTTCTAAAATCGGACATTTGGCAGTGGAAAACACTCTTTGAGCGAATTCTCACCAATACAAATGTAATTTACATTGTTTACATAACCATGGCATTCCGTATTCCGAACATGTTTCATGCATCACGGATTCCTCAAACATGCATTTCTGAGCTGTGAACATGCGCATGACAGATGTTTCAACCACCAAACAAATTACTTATGCACTTTGAAATAGTTCCTTGGACTTCGTTGCTTCTCCTATCACCAGTTTCAAGAATCACACTTTGATCCCAGAAAAACCCTCTTGGAGCGAATTCTACCCTAGAGATATGTAATTTGAATAGATTCCTTCAACATGATATTCCGTGTTCCGTACATGTTACATGCATGACGGATTCGACATACATGCATTCCTGAGTTGTGAGCATGTGGATTACTGATTTTTCATCCTCTATAAAAGGAATAATTTCATATAGACTCGTGTACACATTTTCACAAGCTTTCCCTAACACAAGTTTCGAATTCGTTCATTTTTCACAGAACAATACTTCTGGAGTGTATTCAACCTAATAGATATATAATTTACATGAATTCCATCAACATGGCATTCCGGGTTCCGTACATGATACATGCATGACGGATTCGAGAAACATGCGTTTCTGAGTTGTGAGCATGTGGATTAGTGAACTTTCATCCAGCAAAGAAGGCATATATTACACTTTGAAATATTTACTCTGACTTCATAAGTTTTTTGTATCACCAGGTTCTAAAATCGGACATTTGGCAGTGGAAAACACTCTTTGAGCGAATTCTCACCAATACACATGTAATTTACATTGTTTACATCACCATGGCATTCCGTATTCCGAACATGTTTCATGCATCACGGATTCCTCAAACATGCATTTCTGAGCTGTGAACATGCGCATGACAGATGTTTCAACCACCAAACAAGTTACTTATGCACTTTGAAATAGTTCCTTGGACTTCGTTGCTTCTCCTATCACCAGTTTCAAGAATCACACTTTGATCCCAGGAAAACCCTCTTGGAAACGAATTCTACCCTAGAGATATTTAATTTGAATAGATTCCTTCAACATGATATTCCGTGTTCCGTACATGTTACATGCATGACGGATTCGACATACATGCATTCCTGAGTTGTGTCCATGTGGATTACTGATTTTTCATCCTCTATAAAAGGAATAATTTCATATAGACTCATGTACAAATTTTCACAAGCTTTCCCTAAGACAAGTTTCGAATTCGTGCTTTTTTCACAGAAGAATACTTCTGGAGTGTATTCAACCTAATAGATATATAATTTACATGAATTCCATCAACATGGCATTCCGGGTTCCGTACATTATACATGCATGACGGATTCGAGAAACATGCGTTTCTGAGTTGTGAGCATGTGGATTAGTGAACTTTCATCCACCAAAGAAGGCATATATTACACTTTGAAATATTTACTCTGACTTCATAAGTTTTTTGTATCACCAGGTTCTAAAATCGGACATTTGGCAGCAGAAAACACTCTTTGAGCGAATTCTCACCAATACACATGTAATTTACATTGTTTACATAACCATGGCATTCCGTATTCCGAACATGTTTCATGCATCACGGATTCCTCAAACATGCATTTCTGAGCTGTGAACATGCGCATGACAGATGTTTCAACCACCAAACAAGTTACTTATGCACTTTGAAATAGTTCCTTGGACTTCGTTGCTTCTCCTATCACCAGTTTCAAGAATCACACTTTGATCCCAGAAAAACCCTCTTGGAGCGAATTCTACCCTAGAGATATGTAATTTGAATAGATTCCTTCAACATGATATTCCGTGTTCCGTACATGTTACATGCATGACGGATTCGACATACATGCATTCCTGAGTTGTGAGCATGTGGATTACTGATTTTTCATCCTCTATAAAAGGAATAATTTCATATAGACTCGTGTACACATTTTCACAAGCTTTCCCTAACACAAGTTTCGAATTCGTTCATTTTTCACAGAAGAATACTTCTGGAGTGTATTCAACCTAATAGATATATAATTTACATGAATTCCATCAACATGGCATTCCGGGTTCCGTACATGATACATGCATGACGGATTCGAGAAACATGCGTTTCTGAGTTGTGAGCATGTGGATTAGTGAACTTTCATCCACCAAAGAAGGCATATATTACACTTTGAAATATTTACTCTGACTTCATAAGTTTTTTGTATCACCAGGTTCTAAAATCGGACATTTGGCAGTGGAAAACACTCTTTGAGCGAATTCTCACCAATACAAATGTAATTTACATTGTTTACATAACCATGGCATTCCGTATTCCGAACATGTTTCATGCATCACGGATTCCTCAAACATGCATTTCTGAGCTGTGAACATGCGCATGACAGATGTTTCAACCACCAAACAAATTACTTATGCACTTTGAAATAGTTCCTTGGACTTCGTTGCTTCTCCTATCACCAGTTTCAAGAATCACACTTTGATCCCAGAAAAACCCTCTTGGAGCGAATTCTACCCTAGAGATATGTAATTTGAATAGATTCCTTCAACATGATATTCCGTGTTCCGTACATGTTACATGCATGACGGATTCGACATACATGCATTCCTGAGTTGTGAGCATGTGGATTACTGATTTTTCATCCTCTATAAAAGGAATAATTTCATATAGACTCGTGTACACATTTTCACAAGCTTTCCCTAACACAAGTTTCGAATTCGTTCATTTTTCACAGAAGAATACTTCTGGAGTGTATTCAACCTAATAGATATATAATTTACATGAATTCCATCAACATGGCATTCCGGGTTCCGTACATGATACATGCATGACGGATTCGAGAAACATGCGTTTCTGAGTTGTGAGCATGTGGATTAGTGAACTTTCATCCACCAAAGAAGGCATATATTACACTTTGAAATATTTACTCTGACTTCATAAGTTTTTTGTATCACCAGGTTCTAAAATCGGACATTTGGCAGTGGAAAACACTCTTTGAGCGAATTCTCACCAATACACATGTAATTTACATTGTTTACATCACCATGGCATTCCGTATTCCGAACATGTTTCATGCATCACGGATTCCTCAAACATGCATTTCTGAGCTGTGAACATGCGCATGACAGATGTTTCAACCACCAAACAAGTTACTTATGCACTTTGAAATAGTTCCTTGGACTTCGTTGCTTCTCCTATCACCAGTTTCAAGAATCACACTTTGATCCCAGGAAAACCCTCTTGGAAACGAATTCTACCCTAGAGATATTTAATTTGAATAGATTCCTTCAACATGATATTCCGTGTTCCGTACATGTTACATGCATGACGGATTCGACATACATGCATTCCTGAGTTGTGTCCATGTGGATTACTGATTTTTCATCCTCTATAAAAGGAATAATTTCATATAGACTCATGTACAAATTTTCACAAGCTTTCCCTAAGACAAGTTTCGAATTCGTGCTTTTTTCACAGAAGAATACTTCTGGAGTGTATTCAACCTAATAGATATATAATTTACATGAATTCCATCAACATGGCATTCCGGGTTCCGTACATTATACATGCATGACGGATTCGAGAAACATGCGTTTCTGAGTTGTGAGCATGTGGATTAGTGAACTTTCATCCACCAAAGAAGGCATATATTACACTTTGAAATATTTACTCTGACTTCATAAGTTTTTTGTATCACCAGGTTCTAAAATCGGACATTTGGCAGTAGAAAACACTCTTTGAGCGAATTCTCACCAATAGACATGTAATTTACATTGTTTAAATAACCATGGCATTCCGTATCCCGAACATGTTTCATGCATCACGGATTCCTCAAACATGCATTTCTGAGCTGTGAACATGCGCATGACAGATGTTTCAACCACCAAACAAGTTACTTATGCACTTTGAAAGAGTTCCTTGGACTTCGTTGCTTCTCCTATCACCAGTATCAAGAAACACACTTTGATCACAGGAAAACCCTCTTGGAGCGAATTCTACCCTAGAGATATGTAATTTGAATAGATTCCTTCAACATGATATTCCGTGTTCCGTACATGTTACATGCATGACGGATTCGACATACATGCATTCCTGAGTTGTGAGCATGTGGATTACTGATTTTTCATCCTCTATAAAAGGAATAATTTCATATAGACTCGTGTACACATTTTCACAAGCTTTCCCTAACACAAGTTTAGAATTCGTTCATTTTTCACAGAACAATACTTCTGGAGTGTATTCAACCTAATAGATATATAATTTACATGAATTCCATCAACATGGCATTCCGGGTTCCGTACATGATACATGCATGACGGATTCGAGAAACATGCGTTTCTGAGTTGTGAGCATGTGGATTAGTGAACTTTCATCCAGCAAAGAAGGCATATATTACACTTTGAAATATTTACTCTGACTTCATAAGTTTTTTGTATCACCAGGTTCTAAAATCGGACATTTGGCAGTGGAAAACACTCTTTGAGCGAATTCTCACCAATACACATGTAATTTACATTGTTTACATCACCATGGCATTCCGTATTCCGAACATGTTTCATGCATCACGGATTCCTCAAACATGCATTTCTGAGCTGTGAACATGCGCATGACAGATGTTTCAACCACCAAACAAGTTACTTATGCACTTTGAAATAGTTCCTTGGACTTCGTTGCTTCTCCTATCACCAGTTTCAAGAATCACACTTTGATCCCAGGAAAACCCTCTTGGAAACGAATTCTACCCTAGAGATATTTAATTTGAATAGATTCCTTCAACATGATATTCCGTGTTCCGTACATGTTACATGCATGACGGATTCGACATACATGCATTCCTGAGTTGTGTCCATGTGGATTACTGATTTTTCATCCTCTATAAAAGGAATAATTTCATATAGACTCATGTACAAATTTTCACAAGCTTTCCCTAAGACAAGTTTCGAATTCGTGCTTTTTTCACAGAAGAATACTTCTGGAGTGTATTCAACCTAATAGATATATAATTTACATGAATTCCATCAACATGGCATTCCGGGTTCCGTACATTATACATGCATGACGGATTCGAGAAACATGCGTTTCTGAGTTGTGAGCATGTGGATTAGTGAACTTTCATCCACCAAAGAAGGCATATATTACACTTTGAAATATTTACTCTGACTTCATAAGTTTTTTGTATCACCAGGTTCTAAAATCGGACATTTGGCAGCAGAAAACACTCTTTGAGCGAATTCTCACCAATACACATGTAATTTACATTGTTTACATAACCATGGCATTCCGTATTCCGAACATGTTTCATGCATCACGGATTCCTCAAACATGCATTTCTGATCTGTGAACATGCGCATGACAGATGTTTCAACCACCAAACAAGTTACTTATGCACTTTGAAATAGTTCCTTGGACTTCGTTGCTTCTCCTATCACCAGTTTCAAGAATCACACTTTGATCCCAGAAAAACCCTCTTGGAGCGAATTCTACCCTAGAGATATGTAATTTGAATAGATTCCTTCAACATGATATTCCGTGTTCCGTACATGTTACATGCATGACGGATTCGACATACATGCATTCCTGAGTTGTGAGCATGTGGATTACTGATTTTTCATCCTCTATAAAAGGAATAATTTCATATAGACTCGTGTACACATTTTCACAAGCTTTCCCTAACACAAGTTTCGAATTCGTTCATTTTTCACAGAAGAATACTTCTGGAGTGTATTCAACCTAATAGATATATAATTTACATGAATTCCATCAACATGGCATTCCGGGTTCCGTACATGATACATGCATGACGGATTCGAGAAACATGCGTTTCTGAGTTGTGAGCATGTGGATTAGTGAACTTTCATCCACCAAAGAAGGCATATATTACACTTTGAAATATTTACTCTGACTTCATAAGTTTTTTGTATCACCAGGTTCTAAAATCGGACATTTGGCAGTGGAAAACACTCTTTGAGCGAATTCTCACCAATACACATGTAATTTACATTGTTTACATCACCATGGCATTCCGTATTCCGAACATGTTTCATGCATCACGGATTCCTCAAACATGCATTTCTGAGCTGTGAACATGCGCATGACAGATGTTTCAACCACCAAACAAGTTACTTATGCACTTTGAAATAGTTCCTTGGACTTCGTTGCTTCTCCTATCACCAGTTTCAAGAATCACACTTTGATCCCAGGAAAACCCTCTTGGAAACGAATTCTACCCTAGAGATATTTAATTTGAATAGATTCCTTCAACATGATATTCCGTGTTCCGTACATGTTACATGCATGACGGATTCGACATACATGCATTCCTGAGTTGTGTCCATGTGGATTACTGATTTTTCATCCTCTATAAAAGGAATAATTTCATATAGACTCATGTACAAATTTTCACAAGCTTTCCCTAAGACAAGTTTCGAATTCGTGCTTTTTTCACAGAAGAATACTTCTGGAGTGTATTCAACCTAATAGATATATAATTTACATGAATTCCATCAACATGGCATTCCGGGTTCCGTACATTATACATGCATGACGGATTCGAGAAACATGCGTTTCTGAGTTGTGAGCATGTGGATTAGTGAACTTTCATCCACCAAAGAAGGCATATATTACACTTTGAAATATTTACTCTGACTTCATAAGTTTTTTGTATCACCAGGTTCTAAAATCGGACATTTGGCAGTAGAAAACACTCTTTGAGCGAATTCTCACCAATAGACATGTAATTTACATTGTTTAAATAACCATGGCATTCCGTATTCCGAACATGTTTCATGCATCACGGATTCCTCAAACATGCATTTCTGAGCTGTGAACATGCGCATGACAGATGTTTCAACCACCAAACAAGTTACTTATGCACTTTGAAAGAGTTCCTTGGACTTCGTTGCTTCTCCTATCACCAGTATCAAGAAACACACTTTGATCACAGGAAAACCCTCTTGGAGCGAATTCTACCCTAGAGATATGTAATTTGAATAGATTCCTTCAACATGATATTCCGTGTTCCGTACATGTTACATGCATGACGGATTCGACATACATGCATTCCTGAGTTGTGAGCATGTGGATTACTGATTTTTCATCCTCTATAAAAGGAATAATTTCATATAGACTCGTGTACACATTTTCACAAGCTTTCCCTAACACAAGTTTAGAATTCGTTCATTTTTCACCGAACAATACTTCTGGAGTGTATTCAACCTAATAGATATATAATTTACATGAATTCCATCAACATGGCATTCCGGGTTCCGTACATGATACATGCATGACGGATTCGTGAAACATGCGTTTCTGAGTTGTGAGCATGTGGATTAGTGAACTTTCATCCACAAAAGAAGGCATATATTACACTTTGAAATATTTACTCTGACTTCATAAGTTTTTTGTATCACCAGGTTCTAAAATCGGACATTTGGCAGTGGAAAACACTCTTTGAGCGAATTCTCACCAATACAAATGTAATTTACATTGTTTACATAACCATGGCATTCCGTATTCCGAACATGTTTCATGCATCACGGATTCCTCAAACATGCATTTCTGAGCTGTGAACATGCGCATGACAGATGTTTCAACCACCAAACAAATTACTTATGCACTTTGAAATAGTTCCATGGACTTCGTTGCTTCTCCTATCACCAGTTTCAAGAATCACACTTTGATCCCAGAAAAACCCTCTTGGAGCGAATTCTACCCTAGAGATATGTAATTTGAATAGATTCCTTCAACATGATATTCCGTGTTCCGTACATGTTACATGCATGACGGATTCGACATACATGCATTCCTGAGTTGTGAGCATGTGGATTACTGATTTTTCATCCTCTATAAAAGGAATAATTTCATATATACTCGTGTACACATTTTCACAAGCTTTCCCTAACACAAGTTTCGAATTCGTTCATTTTTCACAGAACAATACTTCTGGAGTGTATTCAACCTAATAGATATATAATTTACATGAATTCCATCAACATGGCATTCCGGGTTCCGTACATGATACATGCATGACGGATTCGAGAAACATGCGTTTCTGAGTTGTGAGCATGTGGATTAGTGAACTTTCATCCAGCAAAGAAGGCATATATTACACTTTGAAATATTTACTCTGACTTCATAAGTTTTTTGTATCACCAGGTTCTAAAATCGGACATTTGGCAGTGGAAAACACTCTTTGAGCGAATTCTCACCAATACACATGTAATTTACATTGTTTACATCACCATGGCATTCCGTATTCCGAACATGTTTCATGCATCACGGATTCCTCAAACATGCATTTCTGAGCTGTGAACATGCGCATGACAGATGTTTCAACCACCAAACAAGTTACTTATGCACTTTGAAATAGTTCCTTGGACTTCGTTGCTTCTCCTATCACCAGTTTCAAGAATCACACTTTGATCCCAGGAAAACCCTCTTGGAAACGAATTCTACCCTAGAGATATTTAATTTGAATAGATTCCTTCAACATGATATTCCGTGTTCCGTACATGTTACATGCATGACGGATTCGACATACATGCATTCCTGAGTTGTGTCCATGTGGATTACTGATTTTTCATCCTCTATAAAAGGAATAATTTCATATAGACTCATGTACAAATTTTCACAAGCTTTCCCTAAGACAAGTTTCGAATTCGTGCTTTTTTCACAGAAGAATACTTCTGGAGTGTATTCAACCTAATAGATATATAATTTACATGAATTCCATCAACATGGCATTCCGGGTTCCGTACATTATACATGCATGACGGATTCGAGAAACATGCGTTTCTGAGTTGTGAGCATGTGGATTAGTGAACTTTCATCCACCAAAGAAGGCATATATTACACTTTGAAATATTTACTCTGACTTCATAAGTTTTTTGTATCACCAGGTTCTAAAATCGGACATTTGGCAGTAGAAAACACTCTTTGAGCGAATTCTCACCAATAGACATGTAATTTACATTGTTTAAATAACCATGGCATTCCGTATTCCGAACATGTTTCATGCATCACGGATTCCTCAAACATGCATTTCTGAGCTGTGAACATGCGCATGACAGATGTTTCAACCACCAAACAAGTTACTTATGCACTTTGAAAGAGTTCCTTGGACTTCGTTGCTTCTCCTATCACCAGTATCAAGAAACACACTTTGATCACAGGAAAACCCTCTTGGAGCGAATTCTACCCTAGAGATATGTAATTTGAATAGATTCCTTCAACATGATATTCCGTGTTCCGTACATGTTACATGCATGACGGATTCGACATACATGCATTCCTGAGTTGTGTCCATGTGGATTACTGATTTTTCATCCTCTATAAAAGGAATAATTTCATATAGACTCATGTACAAATTTTCACAAGCTTTCCCTAAGACAAGTTTCGAATTCGTGCTTTTTTCACAGAAGAATACTTCTGGAGTGTATTCAACCTAATAGATATATAATTTACATGAATTCCATCAACATGGCATTCCGGGTTCCGTACATTATACATGCATGACGGATTCGAGAAACATGCGTTTCTGAGTTGTGAGCATGTGGATTAGTGAACTTTCATCCACCAAAGAAGGCATATATTACACTTTGAAATATTTACTCTGACTTCATAAGTTTTTTGTATCACCAGGTTCTAAAATCGGACATTTGGCAGTAGAAAACACTCTTTGAGCGAATTCTCACCAATAGACATGTAATTTACATTGTTTAAATAACCATGGCATTCCGTATTCCGAACATGTTTCATGCATCACGGATTCCTCAAACATGCATTTCTGAGCTGTGAACATGCGCATGACAGATGTTTCAACCACCAAACAAGTTACTTATGCACTTTGAAAGAGTTCCTTGGACTTCGTTGCTTCTCCTATCACCAGTATCAAGAAACACACTTTGATCACAGGAAAACCCTCTTGGAGCGAATTCTACCCTAGAGATATGTAATTTGAATAGATTCCTTCAACATGATATTCCGTGTTCCGTACATGTTACATGCATGACGGATTCGACATACATGCATTCCTGAGTTGTGAGCATGTGGATTACTGATTTTTCATCCTCTATAAAAGGAATAATTTCATATAGACTCGTGTACACATTTTCACAAGCTTTCCCTAACACAAGTTTAGAATTCGTTCATTTTTCACAGAACAATACTTCTGGAGTGTATTCAACCTAATAGATATATAATTTACATGAATTCCATCAACATGGCATTCCGGGTTCCGTACATGATACATGCATGACGGATTCGTGAAACATGCGTTTCTGAGTTGTGAGCATGTGGATTAGTGAACTTTCATCCACAAAAGAAGGCATATATTACACTTTGAAATATTTACTCTGACTTCATAAGTTTTTTGTATCACCAGGTTCTAAAATCGGACATTTGGCAGTGGAAAACACTCTTTGAGCGAATTCTCACCAATACAAATGTAATTTACATTGTTTACATAACCATGGCATTCCGTATTCCGAACATGTTTCATGCATCACGGATTCCTCAAACATGCATTTCTGAGCTGTGAACATGCGCATGACAGATGTTTCAACCACCAAACAAATTACTTATGCACTTTGAAATAGTTCCTTGGACTTCGTTGCTTCTCCTATCACCAGTTTCAAGAATCACACTTTGATCCCAGAAAAACCCTCTTGGAGCGAATTCTACCCTAGAGATATGTAATTTGAATAGATTCCTTCAACATGATATTCCGTGTTCCGTACATGTTACATGCATGACGGATTCGACATACATGCATTCCTGAGTTGTGAGCATGTGGATTACTGATTTTTCATCCTCTATAAAAGGAATAATTTCATATAGACTCGTGTACACATTTTCACAAGCTTTCCCTAACACAAGTTTCGAATTCGTTCATTTTTCACAGAACAATACTTCTGGAGTGTATTCAACCTAATAGATATATAATTTACATGAATTCCATCAACATGGCATTCCGGGTTCCGTACATGATACATGCATGACGGATTCGAGAAACATGCGTTTCTGAGTTGTGAGCATGTGGATTAGTGAACTTTCATCCAGCAAAGAAGGCATATATTACACTTTGAAATATTTACTCTGACTTCATAAGTTTTTTGTATCACCAGGTTCTAAAATCGGACATTTGGCAGTGGAAAACACTCTTTGAGCGAATTCTCACCAATACACATGTAATTTACATTGTTTACATCACCATGGCATTCCGTATTCCGAACATGTTTCATGCATCACGGATTCCTCAAACATGCATTTCTGAGCTGTGAACATGCGCATGACAGATGTTTCAACCACCAAACAAGTTACTTATGCACTTTGAAATAGTTCCTTGGACTTCGTTGCTTCTCCTATCACCAGTTTCAAGAATCACACTTTGATCCCAGGAAAACCCTCTTGGAAACGAATTCTACCCTAGAGATATTTAATTTGAATAGATTCCTTCAACATGATATTCCGTGTTCCGTACATGTTACATGCATGACGGATTCGACATACATGCATTCCTGAGTTGTGTCCATGTGGATTACTGATTTTTCATCCTCTATAAAAGGAATAATTTCATATAGACTCATGTACAAATTTTCACAAGCTTTCCCTAAGACAAGTTTCGAATTCGTGCTTTTTTCACAGAAGAATACTTCTGGAGTGTATTCAACCTAATAGATATATAATTTACATGAATTCCATCAACATGGCATTCCGGGTTCCGTACATTATACATGCATGACGGATTCGAGAAACATGCGTTTCTGAGTTGTGAGCATGTGGATTAGTGAACTTTCATCCACCAAAGAAGGCATATATTACACTTTGAAATATTTACTCTGACTTCATAAGTTTTTTGTATCACCAGGTTCTAAAATCGGACATTTGGCAGCAGAAAACACTCTTTGAGCGAATTCTCACCAATACACATGTAATTTACATTGTTTACATAACCATGGCATTCCGTATTCCGAACATGTTTCATGCATCACGGATTCCTCAAACATGCATTTCTGAGCTGTGAACATGCGCATGACAGATGTTTCAACCACCAAACAAATTACTTATGCACTTTGAAATAGTTCCTTGGACTTCGTTGCTTCTCCTATCACCAGTTTCAAGAATCACACTTTGATCCCAGAAAAACCCTCTTGGAGCGAATTCTACCCTAGAGATATGTAATTTGAATAGATTCCTTCAACATGATATTCCGTGTTCCGTACATGTTACATGCATGACGGATTCGACATACATGCATTCCTGAGTTGTGAGCATGTGGATTACTGATTTTTCATCCTCTATAAAAGGAATAATTTCATATAGACTCGTGTACACATTTTCACAAGCTTTCCCTAACACAAGTTTCGAATTCGTTCATTTTTCACAGAACAATACTTCTGGAGTGTATTCAACCTAATAGATATATAATTTACATGAATTCCATCAACATGGCATTCCGGGTTCCGTACATGATACATGCATGACGGATTCGTGAAACATGCGTTTCTGAGTTGTGAGCATGTGGATTAGTGAACTTTCATCCACAAAAGAAGGCATATATTACACTTTGAAATATTTACTCTGACTTCATAAGTTTTTTGTATCACCAGGTTCTAAAATCGGACATTTGGCAGTGGAAAACACTCTTTGAGCGAATTCTCACCAATACAAATGTAATTTACATTGTTTACATAACCATGGCATTCCGTATTCCGAACATGTTTCATGCATCACGGATTCCTCAAACATGCATTTCTGAGCTGTGAACATGCGCATGACAGATGTTTCAACCACCAAACAAATTACTTATGCACTTTGAAATAGTTCCTTGGACTTCGTTGCTTCTCCTATCACCAGTTTCAAGAATCACACTTTGATCCCAGAAAAACCCTCTTGGAGCGAATTCTACCCTAGAGATATGTAATTTGAATAGATTCCTTCAACATGATATTCCGTGTTCCGTACATGTTACATGCATGACGGATTCGACATACATGCATTCCTGAGTTGTGAGCATGTGGATTACTGATTTTTCATCCTCTATAAAAGGAATAATTTCATATAGACTCGTGTACACATTTTCACAAGCTTTCCCTAACACAAGTTTCGAATTCGTTCATTTTTCACAGAACAATACTTCTGGAGTGTATTCAACCTAATAGATATATAATTTACATGAATTCCATCAACATGGCATTCCGGGTTCCGTACATGATACATGCATGACGGATTCGAGAAACATGCATTTCTGAGTTGTGAGCATGTGGATTAGTGAACTTTCATCCAGCAAAGAAGGCATATATTACACTTTGAAATATTTACTCTGACTTCATAAGTTTTTTGTATCACCAGGTTCTAAAATCGGACATTTGGCAGTGGAAAACACTCTTTGAGCGAATTCTCACCAATACACATGTAATTTACATTGTTTACATCACCATGGCATTCCGTATTCCGAACATGTTTCATGCATCACGGATTCCTCAAACATGCATTTCTGAGCTGTGAACATGCGCATGACAGATGTTTCAACCACCAAACAAGTTACTTATGCACTTTGAAATAGTTCCTTGGACTTCGTTGCTTCTCCTATCACCAGTTTCAAGAATCACACTTTGATCCCAGGAAAACCCTCTTGGAAACGAATTCTACCCTAGAGATATTTAATTTGAATAGATTCCTTCAACATGATATTCCGTGTTCCGTACATGTTACATGCATGACGGATTCGACATACATGCATTCCTGAGTTGTGTCCATGTGGATTACTGATTTTTCATCCTCTATAAAAGGAATAATTTCATATAGACTCATGTACAAATTTTCACAAGCTTTCCCTAAGACAAGTTTCGAATTCGTGCTTTTTTCACAGAAGAATACTTCTGGAGTGTATTCAACCTAATAGATATATAATTTACATGAATTCCATCAACATGGCATTCCGGGTTCCGTACATTATACATGCATGACGGATTCGAGAAACATGCGTTTCTGAGTTGTGAGCATGTGGATTAGTGAACTTTCATCCACCAAAGAAGGCATATATTACACTTTGAAATATTTACTCTGACTTCATAAGTTTTTTGTATCACCAGGTTCTAAAATCGGACATTTGGCAGCAGAAAACACTCTTTGAGCGAATTCTCACCAATACACATGTAATTTACATTGTTTACATAACCATGGCATTCCGTATTCCGAACATGTTTCATGCATCACGGATTCCTCAAACATGCATTTCTGAGCTGTGAACATGCGCATGACAGATGTTTCAACCACCAAACAAGTTACTTATGCACTTTGAAATAGTTCCTTGGACTTCGTTGCTTCTCCTATCACCAGTTTCAAGAATCACACTTTGATCCCAGAAAAACCCTCTTGGAGCGAATTCTACCCTAGAGATATGTAATTTGAATAGATTCCTTCAACATGATATTCCGTGTTCCGTACATGTTACATGCATGACGGATTCGACATACATGCATTCCTGAGTTGTGAGCATGTGGATTACTGATTTTTCATCCTCTATAAAAGGAATAATTTCATATATACTCGTGTACACATTTTCACAAGCTTTCCCTAACACAAGTTTCGAATTCGTTCATTTTTCACAGAACAATACTTCTGGAGTGTATTCAACCTAATAGATATATAATTTACATGAATTCCATCAACATGGCATTCCGGGTTCCGTACATGATACATGCATGACGGATTCGAGAAACATGCGTTTCTGAGTTGTGAGCATGTGGATTAGTGAACTTTCATCCAGCAAAGAAGGCATATATTACACTTTGAAATATTTACTCTGACTTCATAAGTTTTTTGTATCACCAGGTTCTAAAATCGGACATTTGGCAGTGGAAAACACTCTTTGAGCGAATTCTCACCAATACACATGTAATTTACATTGTTTACATCACCATGGCATTCCGTATTCCGAACATGTTTCATGCATCACGGATTCCTCAAACATGCATTTCTGAGCTGTGAACATGCGCATGACAGATGTTTCAACCACCAAACAAGTTACTTATGCACTTTGAAATAGTTCCTTGGACTTCGTTGCTTCTCCTATCACCAGTTTCAAGAATCACACTTTGATCCCAGGAAAACCCTCTTGGAAACGAATTCTACCCTAGAGATATTTAATTTGAATAGATTCCTTCAACATGATATTCCGTGTTCCGTACATGTTACATGCATGACGGATTCGACATACATGCATTCCTGAGTTGTGTCCATGTGGATTACTGATTTTTCATCCTCTATAAAAGGAATAATTTCATATAGACTCATGTACAAATTTTCACAAGCTTTCCCTAAGACAAGTTTCGAATTCGTGCTTTTTTCACAGAAGAATACTTCTGGAGTGTATTCAACCTAATAGATATATAATTTACATGAATTCCATCAACATGGCATTCCGGGTTCCGTACATTATACATGCATGACGGATTCGAGAAACATGCGTTTCTGAGTTGTGAGCATGTGGATTAGTGAACTTTCATCCACCAAAGAAGGCATATATTACACTTTGAAATATTTACTCTGACTTCATAAGTTTTTTGTATCACCAGGTTCTAAAATCGGACATTTGGCAGTAGAAAACACTCTTTGAGCGAATTCTCACCAATAGACATGTAATTTACATTGTTTAAATAACCATGGCATTCCGTATTCCGAACATGTTTCATGCATCACGGATTCCTCAAACATGCATTTCTGAGCTGTGAACATGCGCATGACAGATGTTTCAACCACCAAACAAGTTACTTATGCACTTTGAAAGAGTTCCTTGGACTTCGTTGCTTCTCCTATCACCAGTATCAAGAAACACACTTTGATCACAGGAAAACCCTCTTGGAGCGAATTCTACCCTAGAGATATGTAATTTGAATAGATTCCTTCAACATGATATTCCGTGTTCCGTACATGTTACATGCATGACGGATTCGACATACATGCATTCCTGAGTTGTGAGCATGTGGATTACTGATTTTTCATCCTCTATAAAAGGAATAATTTCATATAGACTCGTGTACACATTTTCACAAGCTTTCCCTAACACAAGTTTAGAATTCGTTCATTTTTCACAGAACAATACTTCTGGAGTGTATTCAACCTAATAGATATATAATTTACATGAATTCCATCAACATGGCATTCCGGGTTCCGTACATGATACATGCATGACGGATTCGTGAAACATGCGTTTCTGAGTTGTGAGCATGTGGATTAGTGAACTTTCATCCACAAAAGAAGGCATATATTACACTTTGAAATATTTACTCTGACTTCATAAGTTTTTTGTATCACCAGGTTCTAAAATCGGACATTTGGCAGTGGAAAACACTCTTTGAGCGAATTCTCACCAATACAAATGTAATTTACATTGTTTACATAACCATGGCATTCCGTATTCCGAACATGTTTCATGCATCACGGATTCCTCAAACATGCATTTCTGAGCTGTGAACATGCGCATGACAGATGTTTCAACCACCAAACAAATTACTTATGCACTTTGAAATAGTTCCTTGGACTTCGTTGCTTCTCCTATCACCAGTTTCAAGAATCACACTTTGATCCCAGAAAAACCCTCTTGGAGCGAATTCTACCCTAGAGATATGTAATTTGAATAGATTCCTTCAACATGATATTCCGTGTTCCGTACATGTTACATGCATGACGGATTCGACATACATGCATTCCTGAGTTGTGAGCATGTGGATTACTGATTTTTCATCCTCTATAAAAGGAATAATTTCATATAGACTCGTGTACACATTTTCACAAGCTTTCCCTAACACAAGTTTCGAATTCGTTCATTTTTCACAGAACAATACTTCTGGAGTGTATTCAACCTAATAGATATATAATTTACATGAATTCCATCAACATGGCATTCCGGGTTCCGTACATGATACATGCATGACGGATTCGAGAAACATGCGTTTCTGAGTTGTGAGCATGTGGATTAGTGAACTTTCATCCAGCAAAGAAGGCATATATTACACTTTGAAATATTTACTCTGACTTCATAAGTTTTTTGTATCACCAGGTTCTAAAATCGGACATTTGGCAGTGGAAAACACTCTTTGAGCGAATTCTCACCAATACACATGTAATTTACATTGTTTACATCACCATGGCATTCCGTATTCCGAACATGTTTCATGCATCACGGATTCCTCAAACATGCATTTCTGAGCTGTGAACATGCGCATGACAGATGTTTCAACCACCAAACAAGTTACTTATGCACTTTGAAATAGTTCCTTGGACTTCGTTGCTTCTCCTATCACCAGTTTCAAGAATCACACTTTGATCCCAGGAAAACCCTCTTGGAAACGAATTCTACCCTAGAGATATTTAATTTGAATAGATTCCTTCAACATGATATTCCGTGTTCCGTACATGTTACATGCATGACGGATTCGACATACATGCATTCCTGAGTTGTGTCCATGTGGATTACTGATTTTTCATCCTCTATAAAAGGAATAATTTCATATAGACTCATGTACAAATTTTCACAAGCTTTCCCTAAGACAAGTTTCGAATTCGTGCTTTTTTCACAGAAGAATACTTCTGGAGTGTATTCAACCTAATAGATATATAATTTACATGAATTCCATCAACATGGCATTCCGGGTTCCGTACATTATACATGCATGACGGATTCGAGAAACATGCGTTTCTGAGTTGTGAGCATGTGGATTAGTGAACTTTCATCCACCAAAGAAGGCATATATTACACTTTGAAATATTTACTCTGACTTCATAAGTTTTTTGTATCACCAGGTTCTAAAATCGGACATTTGGCAGCAGAAAACACTCTTTGAGCGAATTCTCACCAATACACATGTAATTTACATTGTTTACATAACCATGGCATTCCGTATTCCGAACATGTTTCATGCATCACGGATTCCTCAAACATGCATTTCTGAGCTGTGAACATGCGCATGACAGATGTTTCAACCACCAAACAAGTTACTTATGCACTTTGAAATAGTTCCTTGGACTTCGTTGCTTCTCCTATCACCAGTTTCAAGAATCACACTTTGATCCCAGAAAAACCCTCTTGGAGCGAATTCTACCCTAGAGATATGTAATTTGAATAGATTCCTTCAACATGATATTCCGTGTTCCGTACATGTTACATGCATGACGGATTCGACATACATGCATTCCTGAGTTGTGAGCATGTGGATTACTGATTTTTCATCCTCTATAAAAGGAATAATTTCATATAGACTCGTGTACACATTTTCACAAGCTTTCCCTAACACAAGTTTCGAATTCGTTCATTTTTCACAGAAGAATACTTCTGGAGTGTATTCAACCTAATAGATATATAATTTACATGAATTCCATCAACATGGCATTCCGGGTTCCGTACATGATACATGCATGACGGATTCGAGAAACATGCGTTTCTGAGTTGTGAGCATGTGGATTAGTGAACTTTCATCCACCAAAGAAGGCATATATTACACTTTGAAATATTTACTCTGACTTCATAAGTTTTTTGTATCACCAGGTTCTAAAATCGGACATTTGGCAGTGGAAAACACTCTTTGAGCGAATTCTCACCAATACAAATGTAATTTACATTGTTTACATAACCATGGCATTCCGTATTCCGAACATGTTTCATGCATCACGGATTCCTCAAACATGCATTTCTGAGCTGTGAACATGCGCATGACAGATGTTTCAACCACCAAACAAATTACTTATGCACTTTGAAATAGTTCCTTGGACTTCGTTGCTTCTCCTATCACCAGTTTCAAGAATCACACTTTGATCCCAGAAAAACCCTCTTGGAGCGAATTCTACCCTAGAGATATGTAATTTGAATAGATTCCTTCAACATGATATTCCGTGTTCCGTACATGTTACATGCATGACGGATTCGACATACATGCATTCCTGAGTTGTGAGCATGTGGATTACTGATTTTTCATCCTCTATAAAAGGAATAATTTCATATAGACTCGTGTACACATTTTCACAAGCTTTCCCTAACACAAGTTTCGAATTCGTTCATTTTTCACAGAAGAATACTTCTGGAGTGTATTCAACCTAATAGATATATAATTTACATGAATTCCATCAACATGGCATTCCGGGTTCCGTACATGATACATGCATGACGGATTCGAGAAACATGCGTTTCTGAGTTGTGAGCATGTGGATTAGTGAACTTTCATCCACCAAAGAAGGCATATATTACACTTTGAAATATTTACTCTGACTTCATAAGTTTTTTGTATCACCAGGTTCTAAAATCGGACATTTGGCAGTGGAAAACACTCTTTGAGCGAATTCTCACCAATACAAATGTAATTTACATTGTTTACATAACCATGGCATTCCGTATTCCGAACATGTTTCATGCATCACGGATTCCTCAAACATGCATTTCTGAGCTGTGAACATGCGCATGACAGATGTTTCAACCACCAAACAAATTACTTATGCACTTTGAAATAGTTCCTTGGACTTCGTTGCTTCTCCTATCACCAGTTTCAAGAATCACACTTTGATCCCAGAAAAACCCTCTTGGAGCGAATTCTACCCTAGAGATATGTAATTTGAATAGATTCCTTCAACATGATATTCCGTGTTCCGTACATGTTACATGCATGACGGATTCGACATACATGCATTCCTGAGTTGTGAGCATGTGGATTACTGATTTTTCATCCTCTATAAAAGGAATAATTTCATATAGACTCGTGTACACATTTTCACAAGCTTTCCCTAACACAAGTTTCGAATTCGTTCATTTTTCACAGAAGAATACTTCTGGAGTGTATTCAACCTAATAGATATATAATTTACATGAATTCCATCAACATGGCATTCCGGGTTCCGTACATGATACATGCATGACGGATTCGAGAAACATGCGTTTCTGAGTTGTGAGCATGTGGATTAGTGAACTTTCATCCACCAAAGAAGGCATATATTACACTTTGAAATATTTACTCTGACTTCATAAGTTTTTTGTATCACCAGGTTCTAAAATCGGACATTTGGCAGTGGAAAACACTCTTTGAGCGAATTCTCACCAATACAAATGTAATTTACATTGTTTACATAACCATGGCATTCCGTATTCCGAACATGTTTCATGCATCACGGATTCCTCAAACATGCATTTCTGAGCTGTGAACATGCGCATGACAGATGTTTCAACCACCAAACAAATTACTTATGCACTTTGAAATAGTTCCTTGGACTTCGTTGCTTCTCCTATCACCAGTTTCAAGAATCACACTTTGATCCCAGAAAAACCCTCTTGGAGCGAATTCTACCCTAGAGATATGTAATTTGAATAGATTCCTTCAACATGATATTCCGTGTTCCGTACATGTTACATGCATGACGGATTCGACATACATGCATTCCTGAGTTGTGAGCATGTGGATTACTGATTTTTCATCCTCTATAAAAGGAATAATTTCATATAGACTCGTGTACACATTTTCACAAGCTTTCCCTAACACAAGTTTCGAATTCGTTCATTTTTCACAGAACAATACTTCTGGAGTGTATTCAACCTAATAGATATATAATTTACATGAATTCCATCAACATGGCATTCCGGGTTCCGTACATGATACATGCATGACGGATTCGAGAAACATGCGTTTCTGAGTTGTGAGCATGTGGATTAGTGAACTTTCATCCAGCAAAGAAGGCATATATTACACTTTGAAATATTTACTCTGACTTCATAAGTTTTTTGTATCACCAGGTTCTAAAATCGGACATTTGGCAGTGGAAAACACTCTTTGAGCGAATTCTCACCAATACACATGTAATTTACATTGTTTACATCACCATGGCATTCCGTATTCCGAACATGTTTCATGCATCACGGATTCCTCAAACATGCATTTCTGAGCTGTGAACATGCGCATGACAGATGTTTCAACCACCAAACAAGTTACTTATGCACTTTGAAATAGTTCCTTGGACTTCGTTGCTTCTCCTATCACCAGTTTCAAGAATCACACTTTGATCCCAGGAAAACCCTCTTGGAAACGAATTCTACCCTAGAGATATTTAATTTGAATAGATTCCTTCAACATGATATTCCGTGTTCCGTACATGTTACATGCATGACGGATTCGACATACATGCATTCCTGAGTTGTGTCCATGTGGATTACTGATTTTTCATCCTCTATAAAAGGAATAATTTCATATAGACTCATGTACAAATTTTCACAAGCTTTCCCTAAGACAAGTTTCGAATTCGTGCTTTTTTCACAGAAGAATACTTCTGGAGTGTATTCAACCTAATAGATATATAATTTACATGAATTCCATCAACATGGCATTCCGGGTTCCGTACATTATACATGAATGACGGATTCGAGAAACATGCGTTTCTGAGTTGTGAGCATGTGGATTAGTGAACTTTCATCCACCAAAGAAGGCATATATTACACTTTGAAATATTTACTCTGACTTCATAAGTTTTTTGTATCACCAGGTTCTAAAATCGGACATTTGGCAGTGGAAAACACTCTTTGAGCGAATTCTCACCAATACACATGTAATTTACATTGTTTACATAACCATGGCATTCCGTATTCCGAACATGTTTCATGCATCACGGATTCCTCAAACATGCATTTCTGAGCTGTGAACATGCGCATGACAGATGTTTCAACCACCAAACAAGTTACTTATGCACTTTGAAATAGTTCCTTGGACTTCGTTGCTTCTCCTATCACCAGTTTCAAGAATCACACTTTGATCCCAGAAAAACCCTCTTGGAGCGAATTCTACCCTAGAGATATGTAATTTGAATAGATTCCTTCAACATGATATTCCGTGTTCCGTACATGTTACATGCATGACGGATTCGACATACATGCATTCCTGAGTTGTGAGCATGTGGATTACTGATTTTTCATCCTCTATAAAAGGAATAATTTCATATAGACTCGTGTACACATTTTCACAAGCTTTCCCTAACACAAGTTTCGAATTCGTTCATTTTTCACAGAAGAATACTTCTGGAGTGTATTCAACCTAATAGATATATAATTTACATGAATTCCATCAACATGGCATTCCGGGTTCCGTACATGATACATGCATGACGGATTCGAGAAACATGCGTTTCTGAGTTGTGAGCATGTGGATTAGTGAACTTTCATCCACCAAAGAAGGCATATATTACACTTTGAAATATTTACTCTGACTTCATAAGTTTTTTGTATCACCAGGTTCTAAAATCGGACATTTGGCATTGGAAAACACTCTTTGAGCGAATTCTCACCAATACAAATGTAATTTACATTGTTTACATAACCATGGCATTCCGTATTCCGAACATGTTTCATGCATCACGGATTCCTCAAACATGCATTTCTGAGCTGTGAACATGCGCATGACAGATGTTTCAACCACCAAACAAATTACTTATGCACTTTGAAATAGTTCCTTGGACTTCGTTGCTTCTCCTATCACCAGTTTCAAGAATCACACTTTGATCCCAGAAAAACCCTCTTGGAGCGAATTCTACCCTAGAGATATGTAATTTGAATAGATTCCTTCAACATGATATTCCGTGTTCCGTACATGTTACATGCATGACGGATTCGACATACATGCATTCCTGAGTTGTGAGCATGTGGATTACTGATTTTTCATCCTCTATAAAAGGAATAATTTCATATAGACTCGTGTACACATTTTCACAAGCTTTCCCTAACACAAGTTTCGAATTCGTTCATTTTTCACAGAACAATACTTCTGGAGTGTATTCAACCTAATAGATATATAATTTACATGAATTCCATCAACATGGCATTCCGGGTTCCGTACATGATACATGCATGACGGATTCGAGAAACATGCGTTTCTGAGTTGTGAGCATGTGGATTAGTGAACTTTCATCCACCAAAGAAGGCATATATTACACTTTGAAATATTTACTCTGGCTTCATAATTTTTTTGTATCACCAGGTTCTAAAATCGGACATTTGGCAGTGGAAAACACTCTTTGAGCGAATTCTCACCAATACACATGTAATTTACATTGTTTACATAACCATGGCATTCCGTATTCCGAACATGTTTCATGCATCACGGATTCCTCAAACATGCATTTCTGAGCTGTGAACATGCGCATGACAGATGTTTCAACCACCAAACAAGTTACTTATGCACTTTGAAATAGTTCCTTGGACTTCGTTGCTTCTCCTATCACCAGTTTCAAGAATCACACTTTGATCCCAGGAAAACCCTCTTGGAATCGAATTCTACCCTAGAGATATTTAATTTGAATAGATTCCTTCAACATGATATTCCGTGTTCCGTACATGTTACATGCATGACGGATTCGACATACATGCATTCCTGAGTTGTGTCCATGTGGATTACTGATTTTTCATCCTCTATAAAAGGAATAATTTCATATAGACTCATGTACAAATTTTCACAAGCTTTCCCTAAGACAAGTTTCGAATTCGTGCTTTTTTCACAGAAGAATACTTCTGGAGTGTATTCAACCTAATAGATATATAATTTACATGAATTCCATCAACATGGCATTCCGGGTTCCGTACATTATACATGCATGACGGATTCGAGAAACATGCGTTTCTGAGTTGTGAGCATGTGGATTAGTGAACTTTCATCCACCAAAGAAGGCATATATTACACTTTGAAATATTTACTCTGACTTCATAAGTTTTTTGTATCACCAGGTTCTAAAATCGGACATTTGGCAGCAGAAAACACTCTTTGAGCGAATTCTCACCAATACACATGTAATTTACATTGTTTACATAACCATGGCATTCCGTATTCCGAACATGTTTCATGCATCACGGATTCCTCAAACATGCATTTCTGAGCTGTGAACATGCGCATGACAGATGTTTCAACCACCAAACAAGTTACTTATGCACTTTGAAAGAGTTCCTTGGACTTCGTTGCTTCTCCTATCACCAGTATCAAGAAACACACTTTGATCACAGGAAAACCCTCTTGGAGCGAATTCTACCCTAGAGATATGTAATTTGAATAGATTCCTTCAACATGATATTCCGTGTTCCGTACATGTTACATGCATGACGGATTCGACATACATGCATTCCTGAGTTGTGAGCATGTGGATTACTGATTTTTCATCCTCTATAAAAGGAATAATTTCATATAGACTCGTGTACACATTTTCACAAGCTTTCCCTAACACAAGTTTAGAATTCGTTCATTTTTCACAGAACAATACTTCTGGAGTGTATTCAACCTAATAGATATATAATTTACATGAATTCCATCAACATGGCATTCCGGGTTCCGTACATGATACATGCATGACGGATTCGTGAAACATGCGTTTCTGAGTTGTGAGCATGTGGATTAGTGAACTTTCATCCACAAAAGAAGGCATATATTACACTTTGAAATATTTACTCTGACTTCATAAGTTTTTTGTATCACCAGGTTCTAAAATCGGACATTTGGCAGTGGAAAACACTCTTTGAGCGAATTCTCACCAATACAAATGTAATTTACATTGTTTACATAACCATGGCATTCCGTATTCCGAACATGTTTCATGCATCACGGATTCCTCAAACATGCATTTCTGAGCTGTGAACATGCGCATGACAGATGTTTCAACCACCAAACAAATTACTTATGCACTTTGAAATAGTTCCTTGGACTTCGTTGCTTCTCCTATCACCAGTTTCAAGAATCACACTTTGATCCCAGAAAAACCCTCTTGGAGCGAATTCTACCCTAGAGATATGTAATTTGAATAGATTCCTTCAACATGATATTCCGTGTTCCGTACATGTTACATGCATGACGGATTCGACATACATGCATTCCTGAGTTGTGAGCATGTGGATTACTGATTTTTCATCCTCTATAAAAGGAATAATTTCATATAGACTCGTGTACACATTTTCACAAGCTTTCCCTAACACAAGTTTCGAATTCGTTCATTTTTCACAGAACAATACTTCTGGAGTGTATTCAACCTAATAGATATATAATTTACATGAATTCCATCAACATGGCATTCCGGGTTCCGTACATGATACATGCATGACGGATTCGAGAAACATGCGTTTCTGAGTTGTGAGCATGTGGATTAGTGAACTTTCATCCAGCAAAGAAGGCATATATTACACTTTGAAATATTTACTCTGACTTCATAAGTTTTTTGTATCACCAGGTTCTAAAATCGGACATTTGGCAGTGGAAAACACTCTTTGAGCGAATTCTCACCAATACACATGTAATTTACATTGTTTACATCACCATGGCATTCCGTATTCCGAACATGTTTCATGCATCACGGATTCCTCAAACATGCATTTCTGAGCTGTGAACATGCGCATGACAGATGTTTCAACCACCAAACAAGTTACTTATGCACTTTGAAATAGTTCCTTGGACTTCGTTGCTTCTCCTATCACCAGTTTCAAGAATCACACTTTGATCCCAGGAAAACCCTCTTGGAAACGAATTCTACCCTAGAGATATTTAATTTGAATAGATTCCTTCAACATGATATTCCGTGTTCCGTACATGTTACATGCATGACGGATTCGACATACATGCATTCCTGAGTTGTGTCCATGTGGATTACTGATTTTTCATCCTCTATAAAAGGAATAATTTCATATAGACTCATGTACAAATTTTCACAAGCTTTCCCTAAGACAAGTTTCGAATTCGTGCTTTTTTCACAGAAGAATACTTCTGGAGTGTATTCAACCTAATAGATATATAATTTACATGAATTCCATCAACATGGCATTCCGGGTTCCGTACATTATACATGCATGACGGATTCGAGAAACATGCGTTTCTGAGTTGTGAGCATGTGGATTAGTGAACTTTCATCCACCAAAGAAGGCATATATTACACTTTGAAATATTTACTCTGACTTCATAAGTTTTTTGTATCACCAGGTTCTAAAATCGGACATTTGGCAGCAGAAAACACTCTTTGAGCGAATTCTCACCAATACACATGTAATTTACATTGTTTACATAACCATGGCATTCCGTATTCCGAACATGTTTCATGCATCACGGATTCCTCAAACATGCATTTCTGAGCTGTGAACATGCGCATGACAGATGTTTCAACCACCAAACAAGTTACTTATGCACTTTGAAAGAGTTCCTTGGACTTCGTTGCTTCTCCTATCACCAGTATCAAGAAACACACTTTGATCACAGGAAAACCCTCTTGGAGCGAATTCTACCCTAGAGATATGTAATTTGAATAGATTCCTTCAACATGATATTCCGTGTTCCGTACATGTTACATGCATGACGGATTCGACATACATGCATTCCTGAGTTGTGAGCATGTGGATTACTGATTTTTCATCCTCTATAAAAGGAATAATTTCATATAGACTCGTGTACACATTTTCACAAGCTTTCCCTAACACAAGTTTAGAATTCGTTCATTTTTCACAGAACAATACTTCTGGAGTGTATTCAACCTAATAGATATATAATTTACATGAATTCCATCAACATGGCATTCCGGGTTCCGTACATGATACATGCATGACGGATTCGTGAAACATGCGTTTCTGAGTTGTGAGCATGTGGATTAGTGAACTTTCATCCACAAAAGAAGGCATATATTACACTTTGAAATATTTACTCTGACTTCATAAGTTTTTTGTATCACCAGGTTCTAAAATCAGACATTTGGCAGTGGAAAACACTCTTTGAGCGAATTCTCACCAATACAAATGTAATTTACATTGTTTACATAACCATGGCATTCCGTATTCCGAACATGTTTCATGCATCACGGATTCCTCAAACATGCATTTCTGAGCTGTGAACATGCGCATGACAGATGTTTCAACCACCAAACAAATTACTTATGCACTTTGAAATAGTTCCTTGGACTTCGTTGCTTCTCCTATCACCAGTTTCAAGAATCACACTTTGATCCCAGAAAAACCCTCTTGGAGCGAATTCTACCCTAGAGATATGTAATTTGAATAGATTCCTTCAACATGATATTCCGTGTTCCGTACATGTTACATGCATGACGGATTCGACATACATGCATTCCTGAGTTGTGAGCATGTGGATTACTGATTTTTCATCCTCTATAAAAGGAATAATTTCATATAGACTCGTGTACACATTTTCACAAGCTTTCCCTAACACAAGTTTCGAATTCGTTCATTTTTCACAGAACAATACTTCTGGAGTGTATTCAACCTAATAGATATATAATTTACATGAATTCCATCAACATGGCATTCCGGGTTCCGTACATGATACATGCATGACGGATTCGAGAAACATGCGTTTCTGAGTTGTGAGCATGTGGATTAGTGAACTTTCATCCAGCAAAGAAGGCATATATTACACTTTGAAATATTTACTCTGACTTCATAAGTTTTTTGTATCACCAGGTTCTAAAATCGGACATTTGGCAGTGGAAAACACTCTTTGAGCGAATTCTCACCAATACACATGTAATTTACATTGTTTACATCACCATGGCATTCCGTATTCCGAACATGTTTCATGCATCACGGATTCCTCAAACATGCATTTCTGAGCTGTGAACATGCGCATGACAGATGTTTCAACCACCAAACAAGTTACTTATGCACTTTGAAATAGTTCCTTGGACTTCGTTGCTTCTCCTATCACCAGTTTCAAGAATCACACTTTGATCCCAGGAAAACCCTCTTGGAAACGAATTCTACCCTAGAGATATTTAATTTGAATAGATTCCTTCAACATGATATTCCGTGTTCCGTACATGTTACATGCATGACGGATTCGACATACATGCATTCCTGAGTTGTGTCCATGTGGATTACTGATTTTTCATCCTCTATAAAAGGAATAATTTCATATAGACTCATGTACAAATTTTCACAAGCTTTCCCTAAGACAAGTTTCGAATTCGTGCTTTTTTCACAGAAGAATACTTCTGGAGTGTATTCAACCTAATAGATATATAATTTACATGAATTCCATCAACATGGCATTCCGGGTTCCGTACATTATACATGCATGACGGATTCGAGAAACATGCGTTTCTGAGTTGTGAGCATGTGGATTAGTGAACTTTCATCCACCAAAGAAGGCATATATTACACTTTGAAATATTTACTCTGACTTCATAAGTTTTTTGTATCACCAGGTTCTAAAATCGGACATTTGGCAGCAGAAAACACTCTTTGAGCGAATTCTCACCAATACACATGTAATTTACATTGTTTACATAACCATGGCATTCCGTATTCCGAACATGTTTCATGCATCACGGATTCCTCAAACATGCATTTCTGAGCTGTGAACATGCGCATGACAGATGTTTCAACCACCAAACAAGTTACTTATGCACTTTGAAATAGTTCCTTGGACTTCGTTGCTTCTCCTATCACCAGTTTCAAGAATCACACTTTGATCCCAGAAAAACCCTCTTGGAGCGAATTCTACCCTAGAGATATGTAATTTGAATAGATTCCTTCAACATGATATTCCGTGTTCCGTACATGTTACATGCATGACGGATTCGACATACATGCATTCCTGAGTTGTGAGCATGTGGATTACTGATTTTTCATCCTCTATAAAAGGAATAATTTCATATAGACTCGTGTACACATTTTCACAAGCTTTCCCTAACACAAGTTTCGAATTCGTTCATTTTTCACAGAAGAATACTTCTGGAGTGTATTCAACCTAATAGATATATAATTTACATGAATTCCATCAACATGGCATTCCGGGTTCCGTACATGATACATGCATGACGGATTCGAGAAACATGCGTTTCTGAGTTGTGAGCATGTGGATTAGTGAACTTTCATCCACCAAAGAAGGCATATATTACACTTTGAAATATTTACTCTGACTTCATAAGTTTTTTGTATCACCAGGTTCTAAAATCGGACATTTGGCAGTGGAAAACACTCTTTGAGCGAATTCTCACCAATACACATGTAATTTACATTGTTTACATCACCATGGCATTCCGTATTCCGAACATGTTTCATGCATCACGGATTCCTCAAACATGCATTTCTGAGCTGTGAACATGCGCATGACAGATGTTTCAACCACCAAACAAGTTACTTATGCACTTTGAAATAGTTCCTTGGACTTCGTTGCTTCTCCTATCACCAGTTTCAAGAATCACACTTTGATCCCAGGAAAACCCTCTTGGAGCGAATTCTACCCTAGAGATATTTAATTTGAATAGATTCCTTCAACATGATATTCCGTGTTCCGTACATGTTACATGCATGACGGATTCGACATACATGCATTCCTGAGTTGTGTCCATGTGGATTACTGATTTTTCATCCTCTATAAAAGGAATAATTTCATATAGACTCGTGTACACATTTTCACAAGCTTTCCCTAACACAAGTTTCGAATTCGTTCATTTTTCACAGAAGAATACTTCTGGAGTGTATTCAACCTAATAGATATATAATTTACATGAATTCCATCAACATGGCATTCCGGGTTCCGTACATTATACATGCATGACGGATTCGAGAAACATGCGTTTCTGAGTTGTGAGCATGTGGATTAGTGAACTTTCATCCACCAAAGAAGGCATATATTACACTTTGAAATATTTACTCTGACTTCATAAGTTTTTTGTATCACCAGGTTCTAAAATCGGACATTTGGCAGCAGAAAACACTCTTTGAGCGAATTCTCACCAATACACATGTAATTTACATTGTTTACATAACCATGGCATTCCGTATTCCGAACATGTTTCATGCATCACGGATTCCTCAAACATGCATTTCTGAGCTGTGAACATGCGCATGACAGATGTTTCAACCACCAAACAAGTTACTTATGCACTTTGAAATAGTTCCTTGGACTTCGTTGCTTCTCCTATCACCAGTTTCAAGAATCACACTTTGATCCCAGAGAAACCCTCTTGGAGCGAATTCTACCCTAGAGATATGTAATTTGAATAGATTCCTTCAACATGATATTCCGTGTTCCGTACATGTTACATGCATGACGGATTCGACATACATGCATTCCTGAGTTGTGACCATGTGGATTACTGATTTTTCATCCTCTATAAAAGGAATAATTTCATATAGACTCGTGTACACATTTTCACAAGCTTTCCCTAACACAAGTTTCGAATTCGTTCATTTTTCACAGAACAATACTTCTGGAGTGTATTCAACCTAATAGATATATAATTTACATGAATTCCATCAACATGGCATTCCGGGTTCCGTACATGATACATGCATGATTGATTCGAGAAACATGCGTTTCTGAGTTGTGACCATGTGGATTAGTGAACTTTCATCCACCAAAGAAGGCATATATTACACTTTGAAATATTTACTCTGACTTCATAAGTTTTTTGTATCACCAGGTTCTAAAATCGGACATTTGGCAGTGGAAAACACTCTTTGAGCGAATTCTCACCAATACACATGTAATTTACATTGTTTACATAACCATGGCATTCCGTATTCCGAACATGATTCATGCATCACGGATTCCTCAAACATGCATTTCTGAGCTGTGAACATGCGCATGACAGATGTTTCAACCACCAAACAAGTTACTTATGCACTTTGAAATAGTTCCTTGGACTTCGTTGCTTCTCCTATCACCAGTTTCAAGAATCACACTTTGATCCCAGAAAAACCCTCTTGGAGCGAATTCTACCCTAGAGATATGTAATTTGAATAGATTCCTTCAACATGATATTCCGTGTTCCGTACATGTTACATGCATGACGGATTCGACATACATGCATTCCTGAGTTGTGAGCATGTGGATTACTGATTTTTCATCCTCTATAAAAGGAATAATTTCATATAGACTCGTGTACACATTTTCACAAGCTTTCCCTAACACAAGTTTCGAATTCGTTCATTTTTCACAGAAGAATACTTCTGGAGTGTATTCAACCTAATAGATATATAATTTACATGAATTCCATCAACATGGCATTCCGGGTTCCGTACATGATACATGCATGACGGATTCGAGAAACATGCGTTTCTGAGTTGTGAGCATGTGGATTAGTGAACTTTCATCCACCAAAGAAGGCATATATTACACTTTGAAATATTTACTCTGACTTCATAAGTTTTTTGTATCACCAGGTTCTAAAATCGGACATTTGGCAGTGGAAAACACTCTTTGAGCGAATTCTCACCAATACACATGTAATTTACATTGTTTACATCACCATGGCATTCCGTATTCCGAACATGTTTCATGCATCACGGATTCCTCAAACATGCATTTCTGAGCTGTGAACATGCGCATGACAGATGTTTCAACCACCAAACAAGTTACTTATGCACTTTGAAATAGTTCCTTGGACTTCGTTGCTTCTCCTATCACCAGTTTCAAGAATCACACTTTGATCCCAGGAAAACCCTCTTGGAGCGAATTCTACCCTAGAGATATTTAATTTGAATAGATTCCTTCAACATGATATTCCGTGTTCCGTACATGTTACATGCATGACGGATTCGACATACATGCATTCCTGAGTTGTGTCCATGTGGATTACTGATTTTTCATCCTCTATAAAAGGAATAATTTCATATAGACTCGTGTACACATTTTCACAAGCTTTCCCTAACACAAGTTTCGAATTCGTTCATTTTTCACAGAAGAATACTTCTGGAGTGTATTCAACCTAATAGATATATAATTTACATGAATTCCATCAACATGGCATTCCGGGTTCCGTACATTATACATGCATGACGGATTCGAGAAACATGCGTTTCTGAGTTGTGAGCATGTGGATTAGTGAACTTTCATCCACCAAAGAAGGCATATATTACACTTTGAAATATTTACTCTGACTTCATAAGTTTTTTGTATCACCAGGTTCTAAAATCGGACATTTGGCAGCAGAAAACACTCTTTGAGCGAATTCTCACCAATACACATGTAATTTACATTGTTTACATAACCATGGCATTCCGTATTCCGAACATGTTTCATGCATCACGGATTCCTCAAACATGCATTTCTGAGCTGTGAACATGCGCATGACAGATGTTTCAACCACCAAACAAGTTACTTATGCACTTTGAAATAGTTCCTTGGACTTCGTTGCTTCTCCTATCACCAGTTTCAAGAATCACACTTTGATCCCAGAAAAACCCTCTTGGAGCGAATTCTACCCTAGAGATATGTAATTTGAATAGATTCCTTCAACATGATATTCCGTGTTCCGTACATGTTACATGCATGACGGATTCGACATACATGCATTCCTGAGTTGTGACCATGTGGATTACTGATTTTTCATCCTCTATAAAAGGAATAATTTCATATAGACTCGTGTACACATTTTCACAAGCTTTCCCTAACACAAGTTTCGAATTCGTTCATTTTTCACAGAAGAATACTTCTGGAGTGTATTCAACCTAATAGATATATAATTTACATGAATTCCATCAACATGGCATTCCGGGTTCCGTACATGATACATGCATGATTGATTCGAGAAACATGCGTTTCTGAGTTGTGACCATGTGGATTAGTGAACTTTCATCCACCAAAGAAGGCATATATTACACTTTGAAATATTTACTCTGACTTCATAAGTTTTTTGTATCACCAGGTTCTAAAATCGGACATTTGGCAGCAGAAAACACTCTTTGAGCGAATTCTCACCAATACACATGTAATTTACATTGTTTACATAACCATGGCATTCCGTATTCCGAACATGTTTCATGCATCACGGATTCCTCAAACATGCATTTCTGAGCTGTGAACATGCGCATGACAGATGTTTCAACCACCAAACAAGTTACTTATGCACTTTGAAATAGTTCCTTGGACTTCGTTGCTTCTCCTATCACCAGTTTCAAGAATCACACTTTGATCCCAGAAAAACCCTCTTGGAGCGAATTCTACCCTAGAGATATGTAATTTGAATAGATTCCTTCAACATGATATTCCGTGTTCCGTACATGTTACATGCATGACGGATTCGACATACATGCATTCCTGAGTTGTGACCATGTGGATTACTGATTTTTCATCCTCTATAAAAGGAATAATTTCATATAGACTCGTGTACACATTTTCACAAGCTTTCCCTAACACAAGTTTCGAATTCGTTCATTTTTCACAGAAGAATACTTCTGGAGTGTATTCAACCTAATAGATATATAATTTACATGAATTCCATCAACATGGCATTCCGGGTTCCGTACATGATACATGCATGATTGATTCGAGAAACATGCGTTTCTGAGTTGTGACCATGTGGATTAGTGAACTTTCATCCACCAAAGAAGGCATATATTACACTTTGAAATATTTACTCTGACTTCATAAGTTTTTTGTATCACCAGGTTCTAAAATCGGACATTTGGCAGTGGAAAACACTCTTTGAGCGAATTCTCACCAATACACATGTAATTTACATTGTTTACATAACCATGGCATTCCGTATTCCGAACATGATTCATGCATCACGGATTCCTCAAACATGCATTTCTGAGCTGTGAACATGCGCATGACAGATGTTTCAACCACCAAACAAGTTACTTACGCACTTTGAAATAGTTCCTTGGACTTTGTTGCTTCTCCTATCACCAGTTTCAAGAATCACACTTTGATCCCAGAAAAACCCTCTTGGAGCGAATTCTACCCTAGAGATATGTAATTTGAATAGATTCCTTCAACATGATATTCCGTGTTCCGTACATGTTACATGCATGACGGATTCGACATACATGCATTCCTGAGTTGTGAGCATGTGGATTACTGATTTTTCATCCTCTATAAAAGGAATAATTTCATATAGACTCGTGTACACATTTTCACAAGCTTTCCCTAACACAAGTTTCGAATTCGTTCATTTTTCACAGAAGAATACTTCTGGAGTGTATTCAACCTAATAGATATATAATTTACATGAATTCCATCAACATGGCATTCCGGGTTCCGTACATGATACATGCATGACGGATTCGAGAAACATGCGTTTCTGAGTTGTGAGCATGTGGATTAGTGAACTTTCATCCACCAAAGAAGGCATATATTACACTTTGAAATATTTACTCTGACTTCATAAGTTTTTTGTATCACCAGGTTCTAAAATCGGACATTTGGCAGCGGAAAACACTCTTTGAGCGAATTCTCACCAATACACATGTAATTTACATTGTTTACATAACCATGGCATTCCGTATTCCGAACATGTTTCATGCATCACGGATTCCTCAAACATGCATTTCTGAGCTGTGAACATGCGCATGACAGATGTTTCAACCACCAAACAAGTTACTTATGCACTTTGAAAGAGTTCCTTGGACTTCGTTGCTTCTCCTATCACCAGTTTCAAGAATCACACTTTGATTCCAGAAAAACCCTCTTGGAGCGAAATCTACCCTAGAGATATGTAATTTGAATAGATTCCTTCAACATGATATTCCGTGTTCCGTACATGTTACATGCATGACGGATTCGACATACATGCATTCCTGAGTTGTGAGCATGTGGATTACTGATTTTTCATCCTCTATAAAAGGAATAATTTCATATAGACTCGTGTACACATTTTCACAAGCTTTCCCTAAGACAAGTTTCGAATTCGTGCTTTTTTCACAGAAGAATAGTTCTGGAGTGTATTCAACCTAATAGATATATAATTTACATGAATTCCATCTACACGGCATTCCGGGTTCCGTACATGATACATGCATGACGGATTCGAGAAACATGCGTTTCTGAGTTGTGAGCATGTGGATTAGTGAAGTTTCATCCACCAAAGAAGGCATATATTACACTTTGAAATATTTACTCTGACTTCATAAGTTTTTTGTATCACCAGGTTCTAAAATCGGACTTTTGGCAGTAGAAAACACTCTTTGAGCGAATTCTCACCAATACACATGTAATTTACATTGTTTACATAACCATGGCATTCCGTATTCCAAACATGTTTCATGCATCACGGATTCCTCAAACATGCATTTCTGAGCTGTGAACATGCGCATGACAGATGTTTCAACCACCAAACAAGTTATTATGCACTTTGAAATAGTTCCTTGGACTTCGTTACTTCTCCTATCACCAGTTTCAAGAATCACACTTTGATCCCAGAGAAACCCTCTTGGAGCGAATTCTACCGTAGAGATATTTAATTTGAATAGATACCTTCAACATGATATTCCGTGTTCCGTACATGTTACATGCATGACGGATTCGACATACATGCATTCCTGAGTTGTGACCATGTGGATTACTGATTTTTCATCCTCTATAAAAGGAATAATTTCATATAGACTCGTGTACACATTTTCACAAGCTTTCCCTAACACAAGTTTCGAATTCGTTCATTTTTCACAGAAGAATACTTCTGGAGTGTATTCAACCTAATAGATATATAATTTACATGAATTCCATCAACATGGCATTCCGGGTTCCGTACATGATACATGCATGATTGATTCGAGAAACATGCGTTTCTGAGTTGTGAGCATGTGGATTAGTGAACTTTCATCCACCAAAGAAGGCATATATTACACTTTGAAATATTTACTCTGACTTCATAAGTTTTTTGTATCACCAGGTTCTAAAATCGGACATTTGGCAGTGGAAAACACTCTTTGAGCGAATTCTCACCAATACACATGTAATTTACATTGTTTACATAACCATGGCATTCCGTATTCCGAACATGATTCATGCATCACGGATTCCTCAAACATGCATTTCTGAGCTGTGAACATGCGCATGACAGATGTTTCAACCACCAAACAAGTTACTTATGCACTTTGAAATAGTTCCTTGGACTTCGTTGCTTCTCCTATCACCAGTTTCAAGAATCACACTTTGATCCCAGAAAAAACCTCTTGGAGCGAATTCTACCCTAGAGATATGTAATTTGAATAGATTCCTTCAACATGATATTCCGTGTTCCGTACATGTTACATGCATGACGGATTCGACATACATGCATTCCTGAGTTGTGAGCATGTGGATTACTGATTTTTCATCCTCTATAAAAGGAATAATTTCATATAGACTCGTGTACACATTTTCACAAGCTTTCCCTAACACAAGTTTCGAATTCGTTCATTTTTCACAGAAGAATACTTCTGGAGTGTATTCAACCTAATAGATATATAATTTACATGAATTCCATCAACATGGCATTCCGGGTTCCGTACATTATACATGCATGACGGATTCGAGAAACATGCGTTTCTGAGTTGTGAGCATGTGGATTAGTGAACTTTCATCCACCAAAGAAGGCATATATTACACTTTGAAATATTTACTCTGACTTCATAAGTTTTTTGTATCACCAGGTTCTAAAATCGGACATTTGGCAGCAGAAAACACTCTTTGAGCGAATTCTCACCAATACACATGTAATTTACATTGTTTACATAACCATGGCATTCCGTATTCCGAACATGTTTCATGCATCACGGATTCCTCAAACATGCATTTCTGAGCTGTGAACATGCGCATGACAGATGTTTCAACCACCAAACAAGTTACTTATGCACTTTGAAATAGTTCCTTGGACTTCGTTGCTTCTCCTATCACCAGTTTCAAGAATCACACTTTGATCCCAGAAAAACCCTCTTGGAGCGAATTCTACCCTAGAGATATGTAATTTGAATAGATTCCTTCAACATGATATTCCGTGTTCCGTACATGTTACATGCATGACGGATTCGACATACATGCATTCCTGAGTTGTGACCATGTGGATTACTGATTTTTCATCCTCTATAAAAGGAATAATTTCATATAGACTCGTGTACACATTTTCACAAGCTTTCCCTAACACAAGTTTCGAATTCGTTCATTTTTCACAGAAGAATACTTCTGGAGTGTATTCAACCTAATAGATATATAATTTACATGAATTCCATCAACATGGCATTCCGGGTTCCGTACATGATACATGCATGATTGATTCGAGAAACATGCGTTTCTGAGTTGTGACCATGTGGATTAGTGAACTTTCATCCACCAAAGAAGGCATATATTACACTTTGAAATATTTACTCTGACTTCATAAGTTTTTTGTATCACCAGGTTCTAAAATCGGACATTTGGCAGCAGAAAACACTCTTTGAGCGAATTCTCACCAATACACATGTAATTTACATTGTTTACATAACCATGGCATTCCGTATTCCGAACATGTTTCATGCATCACGGATTCCTCAAACATGCATTTCTGAGCTGTGAACATGCGCATGACAGATGTTTCAACCACCAAACAAGTTACTTATGCACTTTGAAATAGTTCCTTGGACTTCGTTGCTTCTCCTATCACCAGTTTCAAGAATCACACTTTGATCCCAGAAAAACCCTCTTGGAGCGAATTCTACCCTAGAGATATGTAATTTGAATAGATTCCTTCAACATGATATTCCGTGTTCCGTACATGTTACATGCATGACGGATTCGACATACATGCATTCCTGAGTTGTGACCATGTGGATTACTGATTTTTCATCCTCTATAAAAGGAATAATTTCATATAGACTCGTGTACACATTTTCACAAGCTTTCCCTAACACAAGTTTCGAATTCGTTCATTTTTCACAGAAGAATACTTCTGGAGTGTATTCAACCTAATAGATATATAATTTACATGAATTCCATCAACATGGCATTCCGGGTTCCGTACATGATACATGCATGATTGATTCGAGAAACATGCGTTTCTGAGTTGTGACCATGTGGATTAGTGAACTTTCATCCACCAAAGAAGGCATATATTACACTTTGAAATATTTACTCTGACTTCATAAGTTTTTTGTATCACCAGGTTCTAAAATCGGACATTTGGCAGTGGAAAACACTCTTTGAGCGAATTCTCACCAATACACATGTAATTTACATTGTTTACATAACCATGGCATTCCGTATTCCGAACATGATTCATGCATCACGGATTCCTCAAACATGCATTTCTGAGCTGTGAACATGCGCATGACAGATGTTTCAACCACCAAACAAGTTACTTATGCACTTTGAAATAGTTCCTTGGACTTTGTTGCTTCTCCTATCACCAGTTTCAAGAATCACACTTTGATCCCAGAAAAACCCTCTTGGAGCGAATTCTACCCTAGAGATATGTAATTTGAATAGATTCCTTCAACATGATATTCCGTGTTCCGTACATGTTACATGCATGACGGATTCGACATACATGCATTCCTGAGTTGTGAGCATGTGGATTACTGATTTTTCATCCTCTATAAAAGGAATAATTTCATATAGACTCGTGTACACATTTTCACAAGCTTTCCCTAACACAAGTTTCGAATTCGTTCATTTTTCACAGAAGAATACTTCTGGAGTGTATTCAACCTAATAGATATATAATTTACATGAATTCCATCAACATGGCATTCCGGGTTCCGTACATGATACATGCATGACGGATTCGAGAAACATGCGTTTCTGAGTTGTGAGCATGTGGATTAGTGAACTTTCATCCACCAAAGAAGGCATATATTACACTTTGAAATATTTACTCTGACTTCATAAGTTTTTTGTATCACCAGGTTCTAAAATCGGACATTTGGCAGCGGAAAACACTCTTTGAGCGAATTCTCACCAATACACATGTAATTTACATTGTTTACATAACCATGGCATTCCGTATTCCGAACATGTTTCATGCATCACGGATTCCTCAAACATGCATTTCTGAGCTGTGAACATGCGCATGACAGATGTTTCAACCACCAAACAAGTTACTTATGCACTTTGAAAGAGTTCCTTGGACTTCGTTGCTTCTCCTATCACCAGTTTCAAGAATCACACTTTGATTCCAGAAAAACCCTCTTGGAGCGAAATCTACCCTAGAGATATGTAATTTGAATAGATTCCTTCAACATGATATTCCGTGTTCCGTACATGTTACATGCATGACGGATTCGACATACATGCATTCCTGAGTTGTGAGCATGTGGATTACTGATTTTTCATCCTCTATAAAAGGAATAATTTCATATAGACTCGTGTACACATTTTCACAAGCTTTCCCTAAGACAAGTTTCGAATTCGTGCTTTTTTCACAGAAGAATAGTTCTGGAGTGTATTCAACCTAATAGATATATAATTTACATGAATTCCATCTACACGGCATTCCGGGTTCCGTACATGATACATGCATGACGGATTCGAGAAACATGCGTTTCTGAGTTGTGAGCATGTGGATTAGTGAAGTTTCATCCACCAAAGAAGGCATATATTACACTTTGAAATATTTACTCTGACTTCATAAGTTTTTTGTATCACCAGGTTCTAAAATCGGACTTTTGGCAGTAGAAAACACTCTTTGAGCGAATTCTCACCAATACACATGTAATTTACATTGTTTACATAACCATGGCATTCCGTATTCCAAACATGTTTCATGCATCACGGATTCCTCAAACATGCATTTCTGAGCTGTGAACATGCGCATGACAGATGTTTCAACCACCAAACAAGTTATTATGCACTTTGAAATAGTTCCTTGGACTTCGTTACTTCTCCTATCACCAGTTTCAAGAATCACACTTTGATCCCAGAGAAACCCTCTTGGAGCGAATTCTACCGTAGAGATATTTAATTTGAATAGATACCTTCAACATGATATTCCGTGTTCCGTACATGTTACATGCATGACGGATTCGACATACATGCATTCCTGAGTTGTGACCATGTGGATTACTGATTTTTCATCCTCTATAAAAGGAATAATTTCATATAGACTCGTGTACACATTTTCACAAGCTTTCCCTAACACAAGTTTCGAATTCGTTCATTTTTCACAGAAGAATACTTCTGGAGTGTATTCAACCTAATAGATATATAATTTACATGAATTCCATCAACATGGCATTCCGGGTTCCGTACATGATACATGCATGATTGATTCGAGAAACATGCGTTTCTGAGTTGTGAGCATGTGGATTAGTGAACTTTCATCCACCAAAGAAGGCATATATTACACTTTGAAATATTTACTCTGACTTCATAAGTTTTTTGTATCACCAGGTTCTAAAATCGGACATTTGGCAGTGGAAAACACTCTTTGAGCGAATTCTCACCAATACACATGTAATTTACATTGTTTACATAACCATGGCATTCCGTATTCCGAACATGATTCATGCATCACGGATTCCTCAAACATGCATTTCTGAGCTGTGAACATGCGCATGACAGATGTTTCAACCACCAAACAAGTTACTTATGCACTTTGAAATAGTTCCTTGGACTTCGTTGCTTCTCCTATCACCAGTTTCAAGAATCACACTTTGATCCCAGAAAAAACCTCTTGGAGCGAATTCTACCCTAGAGATATGTAATTTGAATAGATTCCTTCAACATGATATTCCGTGTTCCGTACATGTTACATGCATGACGGATTCGACATACATGCATTCCTGAGTTGTGAGCATGTGGATTACTGATTTTTCATCCTCTATAAAAGGAATAATTTCATATAGACTCGTGTACACATTTTCACAAGCTTTCCCTAACACAAGTTTCGAATTCGTTCATTTTTCACAGAAGAATACTTCTGGAGTGTATTCAACCTAATAGATATATAATTTACATGAATTCCATCAACATGGCATTCCGGGTTCCGTACATGATACATGCATGATTGATTCGAGAAACATGCGTTTCTGAGTTGTGACCATGTGGATTAGTGAACTTTCATCCACCAAAGAAGGCATATATTACACTTTGAAATATTTACTCTGACTTCATAAGTTTTTTGTATCACCAGGTTCTAAAATCGGACATTTGGCAGTGGAAAACACTCTTTGAGCGAATTCTCACCAATACACATGTAATTTACATTGTTTACATAACCATGGCATTCCGTATTCCGAACATGATTCATGCATCACGGATTCCTCAAACATGCATTTCTGAGCTGTGAACATGCGCATGACAGATGTTTCAACCACCAAACAAGTTACTTATGCACTTTGAAATAGTTCCTTGGACTTTGTTGCTTCTCCTATCACCAGTTTCAAGAATCACACTTTGATCCCAGAAAAACCCTCTTGGAGCGAATTCTACCCTAGAGATATGTTATTTGAATAGATTCCTTCAACATGATATTCCGTGTTCCGTACATGTTACATGCATGACGGATTCGACATACATGCATTCCTGAGTTGTGAGCATGTGGATTACTGATTTTTCATCCTCTATAAAAGGAATAATTTCATATAGACTCGTGTACACATTTTCACAAGCTTTCCCTAACACAAGTTTCGAATTCGTTCATTTTTCACAGAAGAATACTTCTGGAGTGTATTCAACCTAATAGATATATAATTTACATGAATTCCATCAACATGGCATTCCGGGTTCCGTACATGATACATGCATGACGGATTCGAGAAACATGCGTTTCTGAGTTGTGAGCATGTGGATTAGTGAACTTTCATCCACCAAAGAAGGCATATATTACACTTTGAAATATTTACTCTGACTTCATAAGTTTTTTGTATCACCAGGTTCTAAAATCGGACATTTGGCAGCGGAAAACACTCTTTGAGCGAATTCTCACCAATACACATGTAATTTACATTGTTTACATAACCATGGCATTCCGTATTCCGAACATGTTTCATGCATCACGGATTCCTCAAACATGCATTTCTGAGCTGTGAACATGCGCATGACAGATGTTTCAACCACCAAACAAGTTACTTATGCACTTTGAAAGAGTTCCTTGGACTTCGTTGCTTCTCCTATCACCAGTTTCAAGAATCACACTTTGATTCCAGAAAAACCCTCTTGGAGCGAAATCTACCCTAGAGATATGTAATTTGAATAGATTCCTTCAACATGATATTCCGTGTTCCGTACATGTTACATGCATGACGGATTCGACATACATGCATTCCTGAGTTGTGAGCATGTGGATTACTGATTTTTCATACTCTATAAAAGGAATAATTTCATATAGACTCGTGTACACATTTTCACAAGCTTTCCCTAAGACAAGTTTCGAATTCGTGCTTTTTTCACAGAAGAATAGTTCTGGAGTGTATTCAACCTAATAGATATATAATTTACATGAATTCCATCTACACGGCATTCCGGGTTCCGTTCATGATACATGCATGACGGATTCGAGAAACATGCGTTTCTGAGTTGTGAGCATGTGGATTAGTGAAGTTTCATCCACCAAAGAAGGCATATATTACACTTTGAAATATTTACTCTGACTTCATAAGTTTTTTGTATCACCAGGTTCTAAAATCGGACTTTTGGCAGTAGAAAACACTCTTTGAGCGAATTCTCACCAATACACATGTAATTTACATTGTTTACATAACCATGGCATTCCGTATTCCAAACATGTTTCATGCATCACGGATTCCTCAAACATGCATTTCTGAGCTGTGAACATGCGCATGACAGATGTTTCAACCACCAAACAAGTTATTATGCACTTTGAAATAGTTCCTTGGACTTCGTTACTTCTCCTATCACCAGTTTCAAGAATCACACTTTGATCCCAGAGAAACCCTCTTGGAGCGAATTCTACCGTAGAGATATTTAATTTGAATAGATACCTTCAACATGATATTCCGTGTTCCGTACATGTTACATGCATGACGGATTCGACATACATGCATTCCTGAGTTGTGACCATGTGGATTACTGATTTTTCATCCTCTATAAAAGGAATAATTTCATATAGACTCGTGTACACATTTTCACAAGCTTTCCCTAACACAAGTTTCGAATTCGTTCATTTTTCACAGAAGAATACTTCTGGAGTGTATTCAACCTAATAGATATATAATTTACATGAATTCCATCAACATGGCATTCCGGGTTCCGTACATGATACATGCATGATTGATTCGAGAAACATGCGTTTCTGAGTTGTGAGCATGTGGATTAGTGAACTTTCATCCACCAAAGAAGGCATATATTACACTTTGAAATATTTACTCTGACTTCATAAGTTTTTTGTATCACCAGGTTCTAAAATCGGACATTTGGCAGTGGAAAACACTCTTTGAGCGAATTCTCACCAATACACATGTAATTTACATTGTTTACATAACCATGGCATTCCGTATTCCGAACATGATTCATGCATCACGGATTCCTCAAACATGCATTTCTGAGCTGTGAACATGCGCATGACAGATGTTTCAACCACCAAACAAGTTACTTATGCACTTTGAAATAGTTCCTTGGACTTCGTTGCTTCTCCTATCACCAGTTTCAAGAATCACACTTTGATCCCAGAAAAACCCTCTTGGAGCGAATTCTACCCTAGAGATATGTAATTTGAATAGATTCCTTCAACAAGATATTCCGTGTTCCGTACATGTTACATGCATGACGGATTCGACATACATGCATTCCTGAGTTGTGACCATGTGGATTACTGATTTTTCATTCTCTATAAAAGGAATAATTTCATATAGACTCGTGTACACATTTTCACAAGCTTTCCCTAACACAAGTTTCGAATTCGTTCATTTTTCACAGAAGAATACTTCTGGAGTGTATTCAACCTAATAGATATATAATTTACATGAATTCCATCAACATGGCATTCCGGGTTCCGTACATGATACATGCATGACGGTTTCGAGAAACATGCGTTTCTGAGTTGTGAGCATGTGGATTAGTGAACTTTCATCCACCAAAGAAGGCATATATTACACTTTGAAATATTTACTCTGACTTCATAAGTTTTTTGTATCACCAGGTTCTAAAATCGGACATTTGGCAGTAGAAAACACTCTTTGAGCGAATTCTCACCAATACACATGTAATTTACATTGTTTACATAACCATGGCATTCCGTATTCCGAACATGTTTCATGCATCACGGATTCCTCAAACATGCATTTCTGAGCTGTGAACATGCGCATGACAGATGTTTCAACCACCAAACAAGTTACTTATGCACTTTGAAAGAGTTCCTTGGACTTCGTTGCTTCTCCTATCACCAGTATCAAGAAACACACTTTGATCACAGGAAAACCCTCTTGGAGCGAATTCTACCCTAGAGATATGTAATTTGAATAGATTCCTTCAACATGATATTCCGTGTTCCGTACATGTTACATGCATGACGGATTCGACATACATGCATTCCTGAGTTGTGAGCATGTGGATTACTGATTTTTCATCCTCTATAAAAGGAATAATTTCATATAGACTCGTGTACACATTTTCACAAGCTTTCCCTAACACAAGTTTCGAATTCGTTCATTTTTCACAGAAGAATACTTCTGGAGTGTATTCAACCTAATAGATATATAATTTACATGAATTCCATCAACATGGCATTCCGGGTTCCGTACATGATACATGCATGATTGATTCGAGAAACATGCGTTTCTGAGTTGTGAGCATGTGGATTAGTGAACTTTCATCCACCAAAGAAGGCATATATTACACTTTGAAATATTTACTCTGACTTCATAAGTTTTTTGTATCACCAGGTTCTAAAATCGGACATTTGGCAGTGGAAAACACTCTTTGAGCGAATTCTCACCAATACACATGTAATTTACATTGTTTACATAACCATGGCATTCCGTATTCCGAACATGTTTCATGCATCACGGATTCCTCAAACATGCATTTCTGAGCTGTGAACATGCGCATGACAGATGTTTCAACCACCAGACAAGTTACTTATGCACTTTGAAAGAGTTCCTTGGACTTCGTTGCTTCTCCTATCACCAGTTTCAAGAAACACACTTTGATCACAGGAAAACCCTCTTGGAGCGAATTCTACCCTAGAGATATGTAATTTGAATAGATTCCTTCAACATGATATTCCGTGTTCCGTACATGTTACATGCATGACGGATTCGACATACATGCATTCCTGAGTTGTGAGCATGTGGATTACTGATTTTTCATCCTCTATAAAAGGAATAATTTCATATAGACTCGTGTACACATTTTCACAAGCTTTCCCTAACACAAGTTTCGAATTCGTTCATTTTTCACAGAAGAATACTTCTGGAGTGTATTCAACCTAATAGATATATAATTTACATGAATTCCATCAACATGGCATTCCGGGTTCCGTACATGATACATGCATGATTGATTCGAGAAACATGCGTTTCTGAGTTGTGACCATGTGGATTAGTGAACTTTCATCCACCAAAGAAGGCATATATTACACTTTGAAATATTTACTCTGACTTCATAAGTTTTTTGTATCACCAGGTTCTAAAATCGGACATTTGGCAGTGGAAAACACTCTTTGAGCGAATTCTCACCAATACACATGTAATTTACATTGTTTACATAACCATGGCATTCCGTATTCCGAACATGATTCATGCATCACGGATTCCTCAAACATGCATTTCTGAGCTGTGAACATGCGCATGACAGATGTTTCAACCACCAAACAAGTTACTTATGCACTTTGAAATAGTTCCTTGGACTTTGTTGCTTCTCCTATCACCAGTTTCAAGAATCACACTTTGATCCCAGAAAAACCCTCTTGGAGCGAATTCTACCCTAGAGATATGTTATTTGAATAGATTCCTTCAACATGATATTCCGTGTTCCGTACATGTTACATGCATGACGGATTCGACATACATGCATTCCTGAGTTGTGAGCATGTGGATTACTGATTTTTCATCCTCTATAAAAGGAATAATTTCATATAGACTCGTGTACACATTTTCACAAGCTTTCCCTAACACAAGTTTCGAATTCGTTCATTTTTCACAGAAGAATACTTCTGGAGTGTATTCAACCTAATAGATATATAATTTACATGAATTCCATCAACATGGCATTCCGGGTTCCGTACATGATACATGCATGACGGATTCGAGAAACATGCGTTTCTGAGTTGTGAGCATGTGGATTAGTGAACTTTCATCCACCAAAGAAGGCATATATTACACTTTGAAATATTTACTCTGACTTCATAAGTTTTTTGTATCACCAGGTTCTAAAATCGGACATTTGGCAGTGGAAAACACTCTTTGAGCGAATTCTCACCAATACACATGTAATTTACATTGTTTACATAACCATGGCATTCCGTATTCCGAACATGTTTCATGCATCACGGATTCCTCAAACATGCATTTCTGAGCTGTGAACATGCGCATGACAGATGTTTCAACCACCAGACAAGTTACTTATGCACTTTGAAAGAGTTCCTTGGACTTCGTTGCTTCTCCTATCACCAGTTTCAAGAAACACACTTTGATCACAGGAAAACCCTCTTGGAGCGAATTCTACCCTAGAGATATGTAATTTGAATAGATTCCTTCAACATGATATTCCGTGTTCCGTACATGTTACATGCATGACGGATTCGACATACATGCATTCCTGAGTTGTGAGCATGTGGATTACTGATTTTTCATCCTCTATAAAAGGAATAATTTCATATAGACTCGTGTACACATTTTCACAAGCTTTCCCTAACACAAGTTTCGAATTCGTTCATTTTTCACAGAAGAATACTTCTGGAGTGTATTCAACCTAATAGATATATAATTTACATGAATTCCATCAACATGGCATTCCGGGTTCCGTACATGATACATGCATGATTGATTCGAGAAACATGCGTTTCTGAGTTGTGACCATGTGGATTAGTGAACTTTCATCCACCAAAGAAGGCATATATTACACTTTGAAATATTTACTCTGACTTCATAAGTTTTTTGTATCACCAGGTTCTAAAATCGGACATTTGGCAGTGGAAAACACTCTTTGAGCGAATTCTCACCAATACACATGTAATTTACATTGTTTACATAACCATGGCATTCCGTATTCCGAACATGATTCATGCATCACGGATTCCTCAAACATGCATTTCTGAGCTGTGAACATGCGCATGACAGATGTTTCAACCACCAAACAAGTTACTTATGCACTTTGAAATAGTTCCTTGGACTTTGTTGCTTCTCCTATCACCAGTTTCAAGAATCACACTTTGATCCCAGAAAAACCCTCTTGGAGCGAATTCTACCCTAGAGATATGTTATTTGAATAGATTCCTTCAACATGATATTCCGTGTTCCGTACATGTTACATGCATGACGGATTCGACATACATGCATTCCTGAGTTGTGAGCATGTGGATTACTGATTTTTCATCCTCTATAAAAGGAATAATTTCATATAGACTCGTGTACACATTTTCACAAGCTTTCCCTAACACAAGTTTCGAATTCGTTCATTTTTCACAGAAGAATACTTCTGGAGTGTATTCAACCTAATAGATATATAATTTACATGAATTCCATCAACATGGCATTCCGGGTTCCGTACATGATACATGCATGACGGATTCGAGAAACATGCGTTTCTGAGTTGTGAGCATGTGGATTAGTGAACTTTCATCCACCAAAGAAGGCATATATTACACTTTGAAATATTTACTCTGACTTCATAAGTTTTTTGTATCACCAGGTTCTAAAATCGGACATTTGGCAGCGGAAAACACTCTTTGAGCGAATTCTCACCAATACACATGTAATTTACATTGTTTACATAACCATGGCATTCCGTATTCCGAACATGTTTCATGCATCACGGATTCCTCAAACATGCATTTCTGAGCTGTGAACATGCGCATGACAGATGTTTCAACCACCAAACAAGTTACTTATGCACTTTGAAAGAGTTCCTTGGACTTCGTTGCTTCTCCTATCACCAGTTTCAAGAATCACACTTTGATTCCAGAAAAACCCTCTTGGAGCGAAATCTACCCTAGAGATATGTAATTTGAATAGATTCCTTCAACATGATATTCCGTGTTCCGTACATGTTACATGCATGACGGATTCGACATACATGCATTCCTGAGTTGTGAGCATGTGGATTACTGATTTTTCATACTCTATAAAAGGAATAATTTCATATAGACTCGTGTACACATTTTCACAAGCTTTCCCTAAGACAAGTTTCGAATTCGTGCTTTTTTCACAGAAGAATAGTTCTGGAGTGTATTCAACCTAATAGATATATAATTTACATGAATTCCATCTACACGGCATTCCGGGTTCCGTTCATGATACATGCATGACGGATTCGAGAAACATGCGTTTCTGAGTTGTGAGCATGTGGATTAGTGAAGTTTCATCCACCAAAGAAGGCATATATTACACTTTGAAATATTTACTCTGACTTCATAAGTTTTTTGTATCACCAGGTTCTAAAATCGGACTTTTGGCAGTAGAAAACACTCTTTGAGCGAATTCTCACCAATACACATGTAATTTACATTGTTTACATAACCATGGCATTCCGTATTCCAAACATGTTTCATGCATCACGGATTCCTCAAACATGCATTTCTGAGCTGTGAACATGCGCATGACAGATGTTTCAACCACCAAACAAGTTATTATGCACTTTGAAATAGTTCCTTGGACTTCGTTACTTCTCCTATCACCAGTTTCAAGAATCACACTTTGATCCCAGAGAAACCCTCTTGGAGCGAATTCTACCGTAGAGATATTTAATTTGAATAGATACCTTCAACATGATATTCCGTGTTCCGTACATGTTACATGCATGACGGATTCGACATACATGCATTCCTGAGTTGTGACCATGTGGATTACTGATTTTTCATCCTCTATAAAAGGAATAATTTCATATAGACTCGTGTACACATTTTCACAAGCTTTCCCTAACACAAGTTTCGAATTCGTTCATTTTTCACAGAAGAATACTTCTGGAGTGTATTCAACCTAATAGATATATAATTTACATGAATTCCATCAACATGGCATTCCGGGTTCCGTACATGATACATGCATGATTGATTCGAGAAACATGCGTTTCTGAGTTGTGAGCATGTGGATTAGTGAACTTTCATCCACCAAAGAAGGCATATATTACACTTTGAAATATTTACTCTGACTTCATAAGTTTTTTGTATCACCAGGTTCTAAAATCGGACATTTGGCAGTGGAAAACACTCTTTGAGCGAATTCTCACCAATACACATGTAATTTACATTGTTTACATAACCATGGCATTCCGTATTCCGAACATGATTCATGCATCACGGATTCCTCAAACATGCATTTCTGAGCTGTGAACATGCGCATGACAGATGTTTCAACCACCAAACAAGTTACTTATGCACTTTGAAATAGTTCCTTGGACTTCGTTGCTTCTCCTATCACCAGTTTCAAGAATCACACTTTGATCCCAGAAAAACCCTCTTGGAGCGAATTCTACCCTAGAGATATGTAATTTGAATAGATTCCTTCAACAAGATATTCCGTGTTCCGTACATGTTACATGCATGACGGATTCGACATACATGCATTCCTGAGTTGTGACCATGTGGATTACTGATTTTTCATTCTCTATAAAAGGAATAATTTCATATAGACTCGTGTACACATTTTCACAAGCTTTCCCTAACACAAGTTTCGAATTCGTTCATTTTTCACAGAAGAATACTTCTGGAGTGTATTCAACCTAATAGATATATAATTTACATGAATTCCATCAACATGGCATTCCGGGTTCCGTACATGATACATGCATGACGGTTTCGAGAAACATGCGTTTCTGAGTTGTGAGCATGTGGATTAGTGAACTTTCATCCACCAAAGAAGGCATATATTACACTTTGAAATATTTACTCTGACTTCATAAGTTTTTTGTATCACCAGGTTCTAAAATCGGACATTTGGCAGTAGAAAACACTCTTTGAGCGAATTCTCACCAATACACATGTAATTTACATTGTTTACATAACCATGGCATTCCGTATTCCGAACATGTTTCATGCATCACGGATTCCTCAAACATGCATTTCTGAGCTGTGAACATGCGCATGACAGATGTTTCAACCACCAAACAAGTTACTTATGCACTTTGAAAGAGTTCCTTGGACTTCGTTGCTTCTCCTATCACCAGTATCAAGAAACACACTTTGATCACAGGAAAACCCTCTTGGAGCGAATTCTACCCTAGAGATATGTAATTTGAATAGATTCCTTCAACATGATATTCCGTGTTCCGTACATGTTACATGCATGACGGATTCGACATACATGCATTCCTGAGTTGTGAGCATGTGGATTACTGATTTTTCATCCTCTATAAAAGGAATAATTTCATATAGACTCGTGTACACATTTTCACAAGCTTTCCCTAACACAAGTTTCGAATTCGTTCATTTTTCACAGAAGAATACTTCTGGAGTGTATTCAACCTAATAGATATATAATTTACATGAATTCCATCAACATGGCATTCCGGGTTCCGTACATGATACATGCATGATTGATTCGAGAAACATGCGTTTCTGAGTTGTGAGCATGTGGATTAGTGAACTTTCATCCACCAAAGAAGGCATATATTACACTTTGAAATATTTACTCTGACTTCATAAGTTTTTTGTATCACCAGGTTCTAAAATCGGACATTTGGCAGTGGAAAACACTCTTTGAGCGAATTCTCACCAATACACATGTAATTTACATTGTTTACATAACCATGGCATTCCGTATTCCGAACATGTTTCATGCATCACGGATTCCTCAAACATGCATTTCTGAGCTGTGAACATGCGCATGACAGATGTTTCAACCACCAGACAAGTTACTTATGCACTTTGAAAGAGTTCCTTGGACTTCGTTGCTTCTCCTATCACCAGTTTCAAGAAACACACTTTGATCACAGGAAAACCCTCTTGGAGCGAATTCTACCCTAGAGATATGTAATTTGAATAGATTCCTTCAACATGATATTCCGTGTTCCGTACATGTTACATGCATGACGGATTCGACATACATGCATTCCTGAGTTGTGAGCATGTGGATTACTGATTTTTCATCCTCTATAAAAGGAATAATTTCATATAGACTCGTGTACACATTTTCACAAGCTTTCCCTAACACAAGTTTCGAATTCGTTCATTTTTCACAGAAGAATACTTCTGGAGTGTATTCAACCTAATAGATATATAATTTACATGAATTCCATCAACATGGCATTCCGGGTTCCGTACATGATACATGCATGATTGATTCGAGAAACATGCGTTTCTGAGTTGTGACCATGTGGATTAGTGAACTTTCATCCACCAAAGAAGGCATATATTACACTTTGAAATATTTACTCTGACTTCATAAGTTTTTTGTATCACCAGGTTCTAAAATCGGACATTTGGCAGTGGAAAACACTCTTTGAGCGAATTCTCACCAATACACATGTAATTTACATTGTTTACATAACCATGGCATTCCGTATTCCGAACATGATTCATGCATCACGGATTCCTCAAACATGCATTTCTGAGCTGTGAACATGCGCATGACAGATGTTTCAACCACCAAACAAGTTACTTATGCACTTTGAAATAGTTCCTTGGACTTTGTTGCTTCTCCTATCACCAGTTTCAAGAATCACACTTTGATCCCAGAAAAACCCTCTTGGAGCGAATTCTACCCTAGAGATATGTAATTTGAATAGATTCCTTCAACATGATATTCCGTGTTCCGTACATGTTACATGCATGACGGATTCGACATACATGCATTCCTGAGTTGTGAGCATGTGGATTACTGATTTTTCATCCTCTATAAAAGGAATAATTTCATATAGACTCGTGTACACATTTTCACAAGCTTTCCCTAACACAAGTTTCGAATTCGTTCATTTTTCACAGAAGAATACTTCTGGAGTGTATTCAACCTAATAGATATATAATTTACATGAATTCCATCAACATGGCATTCCGGGTTCCGTACATGATACATGCATGACGGATTCGAGAAACATGCGTTTCTGAGTTGTGAGCATGTGGATTAGTGAACTTTCATCCACCAAAGAAGGCATATATTACACTTTGAAATATTTACTCTGACTTCATAAGTTTTTTGTATCACCAGGTTCTAAAATCGGACATTTGGCAGCGGAAAACACTCTTTGAGCGAATTCTCACCAATACACATGTAATTTACATTGTTTACATAACCATGGCATTCCGTATTCCGAACATGTTTCATGCATCACGGATTCCTCAAACATGCATTTCTGAGCTGTGAACATGCGCATGACAGATGTTTCAACCACCAAACAAGTTACTTATGCACTTTGAAAGAGTTCCTTGGACTTCGTTGCTTCTCCTATCACCAGTTTCAAGAATCACACTTTGATTCCAGAAAAACCCTCTTGGAGCGAAATCTACCCTAGAGATATGTAATTTGAATAGATTCCTTCAACATTATATTCCGTGTTCCGTACATGTTACATGCATGACGGATTCGACATACATGCATTCCTGAGTTGTGAGCATGTGGATTACTGATTTTTCATACTCTATAAAAGGAATAATTTCATATAGACTCGTGTACACATTTTCACAAGCTTTCCCTAAGACAAGTTTCGAATTCGTGCTTTTTTCACAGAAGAATAGTTCTGGAGTGTATTCAACCTAATAGATATATAATTTACATGAATTCCATCTACACGGCATTCCGGGTTCCGTACATGATACATGCATGACGGATTCGAGAAACATGCGTTTCTGAGTTGTGAGCATGTGGATTAGTGAAGTTTCATCCACCAAAGAAGGCATATATTACACTTTGAAATATTTACTCTGACTTCATAAGTTTTTTGTATCACCAGGTTCTAAAATCGGACTTTTGGCAGTAGAAAACACTCTTTGAGCGAATTCTCACCAATACACATGTAATTTACATTGTTTACATAACCATGGCATTCCGTATTCCAAACATGTTTCATGCATCACGGATTCCTCAAACATGCATTTCTGAGCTGTGAACATGCGCATGACAGATGTTTCAACCACCAAACAAGTTATTATGCACTTTGAAATAGTTCCTTGGACTTCGTTACTTCTCCTATCACCAGTTTCAAGAATCACACTTTGATCCCAGAGAAACCCTCTTGGAGCGAATTCTACCGTAGAGATATTTAATTTGAATAGATACCTTCAACATGATATTCCGTGTTCCGTACATGTTACATGCATGACGGATTCGACATACATGCATTCCTGAGTTGTGACCATGTGGATTACTGATTTTTCATCCTCTATAAAAGGAATAATTTCATATAGACTCGTGTACACATTTTCACAAGCTTTCCCTAACACAAGTTTCGAATTCGTTCATTTTTCACAGAAGAATACTTCTGGAGTGTATTCAACCTAATAGATATATAATTTACATGAATTCCATCAACATGGCATTCCGGGTTCCGTACATGATACATGCATGATTGATTCGAGAAACATGCGTTTCTGAGTTGTGAGCATGTGGATTAGTGAACTTTCATCCACCAAAGAAGGCATATATTACACTTTGAAATATTTACTCTGACTTCATAAGTTTTTTGTATCACCAGGTTCTAAAATCGGACATTTGGCAGTGGAAAACACTCTTTGAGCGAATTCTCACCAATACACATGTAATTTACATTGTTTACATAACCATGGCATTCCGTATTCCGAACATGATTCATGCATCACGGATTCCTCAAACATGCATTTCTGAGCTGTGAACATGCGCATGACAGATGTTTCAACCACCAAACAAGTTACTTATGCACTTTGAAATAGTTCCTTGGACTTCGTTGCTTCTCCTATCACCAGTTTCAAGAATCACACTTTGATCCCAGAAAAACCCTCTTGGAGCGAATTCTACCCTAGAGATATGTAATTTGAATAGATTCCTTCAACAAGATATTCCGTGTTCCGTACATGTTACATGCATGACGGATTCGACATACATGCATTCCTGAGTTGTGACCATGTGGATTACTGATTTTTCATTCTCTATAAAAGGAATAATTTCATATAGACTCGTGTACACATTTTCACAAGCTTTCCCTAACACAAGTTTCGAATTCGTTCATTTTTCACAGAAGAATACTTCTGGAGTGTATTCAACCTAATAGATATATAATTTACATGAATTCCATCAACATGGCATTCCGGGTTCCGTACATGATACATGCATGACGGTTTCGAGAAACATGCGTTTCTGAGTTGTGAGCATGTGGATTAGTGAACTTTCATCCACCAAAGAAGGCATATATTACACTTTGAAATATTTACTCTGACTTCATAATTTTTTTGTATCACCAGGTTCTAAAATCGGACATTTGGCAGTAGAAAACACTCTTTGAGCGAATTCTCACCAATACACATGTAATTTACATTGTTTACATAACCATGGCATTCCGTATTCCGAACATGTTTCATGCATCACGGATTCCTCAAACATGCATTTCTGAGCTGTGAACATGCGCATGACAGATGTTTCAACCACCAAACAAGTTACTTATGCACTTTGAAAGAGTTCCTTGGACTTCGTTGCTTCTCCTATCACCAGTATCAAGAAACACACTTTGATCACAGGAAAACCCTCTTGGAGCGAATTCTACCCTAGAGATATGTAATTTGAATAGATTCCTTCAACATGATATTCCGTGTTCCGTACATGTTACATGCATGACGGATTCGACATACATGCATTCCTGAGTTGTGAGCATGTGGATTACTGATTTTTCATCCTCTATAAAAGGAATAATTTCATATAGACTCGTGTACACATTTTCACAAGCTTTCCCTAACACAAGTTTCGAATTCGTTCATTTTTCACAGAAGAATACTTCTGGAGTGTATTCAACCTAATAGATATATAATTTACATGAATTCCATCAACATGGCATTCCGGGTTCCGTACATGATACATGCATGATTGATTCGAGAAACATGCGTTTCTGAGTTGTGAGCATGTGGATTAGTGAACTTTCATCCACCAAAGAAGGCATATATTACACTTTGAAATATTTACTCTGACTTCATAAGTTTTTTGTATCACCAGGTTCTAAAATCGGACATTTGGCAGTGGAAAACACTCTTTGAGCGAATTCTCACCAATACACATGTAATTTACATTGTTTACATAACCATGGCATTCCGTATTCCGAACATGTTTCATGCATCACGGATTCCTCAAACATGCATTTCTGAGCTGTGAACATGCGCATGACAGATGTTTCAACCACCAGACAAGTTACTTATGCACTTTGAAAGAGTTCCTTGGACTTCGTTGCTTCTCCTATCACCAGTTTCAAGAAACACACTTTGATCACAGGAAAACCCTCTTGGAGCGAATTCTACCCTAGAGATATGTAATTTGAATAGATTCCTTCAACATGATATTCCGTGCTCCGTACATGTTACATGCATGACGGATTCGACATACATGCATTCCTGAGTTGTGACCATGTGGATTACTGATTTTTCATCCTCTATAAAAGGAATAATTTCATATAGACTCGTGTACACATTTTCACAAGCTTTCCCTAACACAAGTTTCGAATTCGTTCATTTTTCACAGAACAATACTTCTGGAGTGTATTCAACCTAATAGATATATAATTTACATGAATTCCATCAACATGGCATTCCGGGTTCCGTACATGATACATGCATGACGGATTCGAGAAACATGCGTTTCTGAGTTGTGAGCATGTGGATTAGTGAACTTTCATCCAGCAAAGAAGGCATATATTACACTTTGAAATATTTACTCTGACTTCATAAGTTTTTTGTATCACCAGGTTCTAAAATCGGACATTTGGCAGTGGAAAACACTCTTTGAGCGAATTCTCACCAATACAAATGTAATTTACATTGTTTACATAACCATGGCATTCCGTATTCCGAACATGTTTCATGCATCACGGATTCCTCAAACATGCATTTCTGAGCTGTGAACATGCGCATGACAGATGTTTCAACCACCAAACAAGTTACTTATGCACTTTGAAATAGTTCCTTGGACTTCGTTGCTTCTCCTATCACCAGTTTCAAGAATCACACTTTGATCCCAGAAAAACCCTCTTGGAGCGAATTCTACCCTAGAGATATGTAATTTGAATAGATTCCTTCAACATGATATTCCGTGTTCCGTACATGTTACATGCATGACGGATTCGACATACATGCATTCCTGAGTTGTGAGCATGTGGATTACTGATTTTTCATCCTCTATAAAAGGAATAATTTCATATAGACTCGTGTACACATTTTCACAAGCTTTCCCTAACACAAGTTTCGAATTCGTTCATTTTTCACAGAAGAATACTTCTGGAGTGTATTCAACCTAATAGATATATAATTTACATGTATTCCATCAACATGGCATTCCGGGTTCCGTACATGATACATGCATGACGGATTCGAGAAACATGCGTTTCTGAGTTGTGAGCATGTGGATTAGTGAACTTTCATCCACCAAAGAAGGCATATATTACACTTTGAAATATTTACTCTGACTTCATAAGTTTTTTGTATCACCAGGTTCTAAAATCGGACATTTGGCAGTGGAAAACACTCTTTGAGCGTATTCTCACCAATACACATGTAATTTACATTGTTTACATAACCATGGCATTCCGTATTCCAAACATGTTTCATGCATCACGGATTCCTCAAACATGCATTTCTGAGCTGTGAACATGCGCATGACAGATGTTTCAACCACCAAACAAGTTATTATGCACTTTGAAATAGTTCCTTGGACTTCGTTGCTTCTCCTATCACCAGTTTCAAGAATCACACTTTGATCCCAGAAAAACCCTCTTGGAGCGAATTCTACCCTAGAGATATGTAATTTGAATAGATTCCTTCAACATGATATTCCGTGTTCCGTACATGTTACATGCATGACGGATTCGACATACATGCATTCCTGAGTTGTGACCATGTGGATTACTGATTTTTCATCCTCTATAAAAGGAATAATTTCATATAGACTCGTGTACACATTTTCACAAGCTTTCCCTAACACAAGTTTCGCATTCGTTCATTTTTCACAGAACAATACTTCTGGAGTGTATTCAACCTAATAGATATATAATTTACATGAATTCCATCAACATCGCATTCCGGGTTCCGTACATGATACACGCATGATGGATTTGAGAAACATGCGTTTCTGAGTTGTGAGCATGTGGATTAGTGAACTTTCATCCACCAAAGAAGGCATATATTACACTTTGAAATATTTACTCTGACTTCATAAGTTTTTTGTATCACCATGTTCTAAAATCGGACATTTGGCAGTGGAAAACACTCTTTGAGCGAATTCTCACCAATACACATGTAATTTACATTGTTTACATATCCATGGCATTCCGTATTCCGAACATGTTTCATGCATCACGGATTCCTCAAACATGCATTTCTGAGCTGTGAACATGCGCATGACAGATGTTTCAACCACCAAACAAGTTACTTATGCACTTTGAAATAGTTCTTTGGACTTCGTTGCTTCTCCTATCACCAGTTTCAAGAATCACACTTTGATCCCAGAAAAACCCTCTTGGAGCGAATTCTACCCTAGAGATATGTAATTTGAATAGATTCCTTCAACAAGATATTCCGTGTTCCGTACATGTTACATGCATGACGGATTCGACATACATGCATTCCTGAGTTGTGAGCATGTGGATTACTGATTTTTCATCCTCTATAAAAGGAATAATTTCATATAGACTCGTGTACACATTTTCACAAGCTTTCCCTAACACAAGATTCGAATTCGTTCATTTTTCACAGAAGAATACTTCTGGAGTGTATTCAACCTAATAGATATATAATTTACATGAATTCCATCTACACGGCATTCCGGGTTCCGTACATGATACATGCATGACGGATTCGAGAAACATGCGTTTCTGAGTTGTGAGCATGTGGATTAGTGAACTTTCATCCACCAAAGAAGGCATATATTACACTTTGAAATATTTACTCTGACTTCATAAGTTTTTTGTATCACCAGGTTCTAAAATCGGACTTTTGGAGTAGAAAACACTCTTTGAGCGAATTCTCACCAATACACATGTAATTTACATTGTTTACATAACCATGGCATTCCGTATTCCAAACATGTTTCATGCATCACGGATTCCTCAAACATGCATTTCTGAGCTGTGAACAGGCGCATGACAGATGTTTCAACCACCAAACAAGTTATTATGCACTTTGAAATAGTTCCTTGGACTTCGTTGCTTCTCCTATCACCAGTTTCAAGAAGCACACTTTGATCCCAGAAAAACCCTCTTGGAGCGAATTCTACCCTAGAGATATGTAATTTGAATAGATACCTTCAACATGATATTCCGTGTTCCGTACATGTTACATGCATGACGGATTCGACATACATGCATTCCTGAGTTGTGAGCATGTGGATTACTGATTTTTCATCCTCTATAAAAGGAATAATTTCATATAGACTCGTGTACACATTTTCACAAGCTTTCCCTAACAGAAGTTTCGAATTCGTTCATTTTTCACAGAAGAATACTTCTGGAGTGTATTCAACCTAATAGATATATAATTTACATGAATTCCATCAACATGGCATTCCGGGTTCCGTACATGATACATGCATGACGGATTCGAGAAACATGCGTTTCTGAGTTGTGAGCATGTGGATTAGTGATCTTTCATCCACCAAAGAAGGCATATATTACACTTTGAAATATTTACTCTGACTTCATAAGTTTTTTGTATCACCAGGTTCTAAAATCGGACATTTGGCAGTGGAAAACACTCTTTGAGCGAATTCTCACCAATACACATGTAATTTACATTGTTTACATAACCATGGCATTCCGTATTCCGAACATGTTTCATGCATCACGGATTCCTCAAACATGCATTTCTGAGCTGTGAACATGCGCATGACAGATGTTTCAACCACCAAACAAGTTATTATGCACTTTGAAATAGTTCCTTGGACTTCGTTGCTTCTCCTATCACCAGTTTCAAGAATCACACTTTCATCCCAGAAAAACCCTCTTGGAGCGAATTCTACCCTAGAGATATGTAATTTGAATAGATTCCTTCAACATGATATTCCGTGTTCCGTACATGTTACATGCATGACGGATTCGACATACATGCATTCCTGAGTTGTGACCATGTGGATTACTGATTTTTCATCCTCTATAAAAGGAATAATTTCATATAGACTCGTGTACACATTTTCACAAGCTTTCCCTAACACAAGTTTCGAATTCGTTCATTTTACACAGAAGAATACTTCTGGAGTGTATTCAACCTAATAGATATATAATTTACATGAATTCCATCAACATGGCATTCCGGGTTCCGTACATGATACATGCATGACGGATTCGAGAAACATGCGTTTCTGAGTTGTGAGCATGTGGATTAGTGAACTTTCATCCACCAAAGAAGGCATATATTACACTTTGAAATATTTACTCTGACTTCATAAGTTTTTTGTATCACCAGGTTCTAAAATCGGACATTTGGCAGTGGAAAACACTCTTTGAGCGAATTCTCACCAATACACATGTAATTTACATTGTTTACATAACCATGGCATTCCGTATTCCAAACATGTTTCATGCATCACGGATTCCTCAAACATGCATTTCTGAGCTGTGAACAGGCGCATGACAGATGTTTCAACCACCAAACAAGTTATTATGCACTTTGAAATAGTTCCTTGGACTTCGTTGCTTCTCCTATCACCAGTTTCAAGAAGCACACTTTGATCCCAGAAAAACCCTCTTGGAGCGAATTCTACCCTAGAGATATGTAATTTGAATAGATACCTTCAACATGATATTCCGTGTTCCGTACATGTTACATGCATGACGGAATCGACATACATGCATTCCTGAGTTGTGAGCATGTGGATTACTGATTTTTCATCCTCTATAAAAGGAATAATTTCATATAGACTCGTGTACACATTTTCACAAGCTTTCCCTAACACAAGTTTCGAATTCGTTCATTTTTCACAGAAGAATACTTCTGGAGTGTATTCAACCTAATAGATATATAATTTACATGAATTCCATCAACATGGCATTCCGGGTTCCGTACATGATACATGCATGACGGATTCGAGAAACATGCGTTTCTGAGTTGTGAGCATGTGGATTAGTGATCTTTCATCCACCAAAGAAGGCATATATTACACTTTGAAATATTTACTCTGACTTCATAAGTTTTTTGTATCACCAGGTTCTAAAATCGGACATTTGGCAGTGGAAAACACTCTTTGAGCGAATTCTCACCAATACACATGTAATTTACATTGTTTACATAACCATGGCATTCCGTATTCCGAACATGTTTCATGCATCACGGATTCCTCAAACATGCATTTCTGAGCTGTGAACATGCGCATGACAGATGTTTCAACCACCAAACAAGTTATTATGCACTTTGAAATAGTTCCTTGGACTTCGTTGCTTCTCCTATCACCAGTTTCAAGAATCACACTTTGATCCCAGAAAAACCCTCTTGGAGCGAATTCTACCCTAGAGATATGTAATTTGAATAGATACCTTCAACATGATATTCCGTGTTCCGTACATGTTACATGCATGACGGATTCGACATACATGCATTCCTGAGTTGTGACCATGTGGATTACTGATTTTTCATCCTCTATAAAAGGAATAATTTCATATAGACTCGTGTACACATTTTCACAAGCTTTCCCTAACACAAGTTTCGAATTCGTTCATTTTACACAGAAGAATACTTCTGGAGTGTATTCAACCTAATAGATATATAATTTACATGAAGTCCATCAACATGGCATTCCGGGTTCCGTACATGATACATGCATGACGGATTCGAGAAACATGCGTTTCTGAGTTGTGAGCATGTGGATTAGTGAACTTTCATCCACCAAAGAAGGCATATATTACACTTTGAAATATTTACTCTGACTTCATAAGTTTTTTGTATCACCAGGTTCTAAAATCGGACATTTGGCAGTGGAAAACACTCTTTGAGCGAATTCTCACCAATACACATGTAATTTACATTGTTTACATAACCATGGCATTCCGTATTCCGAACATGTTTCATGCATCACGGATTCCTCAAACATGCATTTCTGAGCTGTGAACATGCGCATGACAGATGTTTCAACCACCAAACAAGTTACTTATGCACTTTGAAATAGTTCCTTGGACTTCGTTGCTTCTCCTATCACCAGTTTCAAGAATCACACTTTGATCCCAGAAAAACCCTCTTGGAGCGAATTCTACCCTAGAGATATGTAATTTGAATAGATACCTTCAACATGATATTCCGTGTTCCGTATATGTTACATGCATGACGGATTCGACATACATGCATTCCTGAGTTGTGAGCATGTGGATTACTGATTTTTCATCCTCTATAAAAGGAATAATTTCATATAGACTCGTGTACACATTTTCACAAGCTTTCCCTAACAGAAGTTTCGAATTCGTTCATTTTTCACAGAAGAATACTTCTGGAGTGTATTCAACCTAATAGATATATAATTTACATGAATTCCATCAACATGGCATTCCGGGTTCCGTACATGATACATGCATGACGGATTCGAGAAACATGCGTTTCTGAGTTGTGAGCATGTGGATTAGTGAACTTTCATCCACCAAAGAAGGCATATATTACACTTTGAATTATTTACTCTGACTTCATAAGTTTTTTGTATCACCAGGTTCTAAAATCGGACATTTGGCAGTGGAAAACACTCTTTGAGCGAATTCTCACCAATACACATGTAATTTACATTGTTTACATAACCATGGCATTCCGTATTCCGAACATGTTTCATGCATCACGGATTCCTCAAACATGCATTTCTGAGCTGTGAACATGCGCATGACAGATGTTTCAACCACCAAACAAATTACTTATGCACTTTGAAATAGTTCCTTGAACTTCGTTGCTTCTCCTATCACTAGTTTCAAGAATCACACTTTGATCCCAGAAAAACCCTCTTGGAGCGAATTCTACCCTAGAGATATGTAATTTGAATAGATTCCTTCAACATGATATTCCGTGTTCCGTACATGTTACATGCATGACGGATTCGACATACATGCATTCCTGAGTTGTGACCATGTGGATTACTGATTTTTCATCCTCTATAAAAGGAATAATTTCATATAGACTCGTGTACACATTTTCACAAGCTTTCCCTAACACAAGATGCGAATTCGTTCATTTTTCACAGAAGAATACTTCTGGAGTGTATTCAACCTAATAGATATATAATTTACATGAAGTCCATCAACATGGCATTCCGGGTTCCGTACATGATACATGCATGACGGATTCGAGAAACATGCGTTTCTGAGTTGTGAGCATGTGGATTAGTGATCTTTCATCCACCAAAGAAGGCATATATTACACTTTGAAATATTTACTCTGACTTCATAAGTTTTTTGTATCACCAGGTTCTAAAATCGGACATTTGGCAGTGGAAAACACTCTTTGAGCGAATTCTCACCAATACACATGTAATTTACATTGTTTACATAACCATGGCATTCCGTATTCCGAACATGTTTCATGCATCACGGATTCCTCAAACATGCATTTCTGAGCTGTGAACATGCGCATGACAGATGTTTCAACCACCAAACAAGTTATTATGCACTTTGAAATAGTTCCTTGGACTTCGTTGCTTCTCCTATCACCAGTTTCAAGAATCACACTTTGATCCCAGAAAAACCCTCTTGGAGCGAATTCTACCCTAGAGATATGTAATTTGAATAGATACCTTCAACATGATATTCCGTGTTCCGTACATGTTACATGCATGACGGATTCGACATACATGCATTCCTGAGTTGTGACCATGTGGATTACTGATTTTTCATCCTCTATAAAAGGAATAATTTCATATAGACTCGTGTACACATTTTCACAAGCTTTCCCTAACACAAGTTTCGAATTCGTTCATTTTACACAGAAGAATACTTCTGGAGTGTATTCAACCTAATAGATATATAATTTACATGAAGTCCATCAACATGGCATTCCGGGTTCCGTACATGATACATGCATGACGGATTCGAGAAACATGCGTTTCTGAGTTGTGAGCATGTGGATTAGTGAACTTTCATCCACCAAAGAAGGCATATATTACACTTTGAATTATTTACTCTGACTTCATAAGTTTTTTGTATCACCAGGTTCTAAAATCGGACATTTGGCAGTGGAAAACACTCTTTGAGCGAATTCTCACCAATACACATGTAATTTACATTGTTTACATAACCATGGCATTCCGTATTCCGAACATGTTTCATGCATCACGGATTCCTCAAACATGCATTTCTGAGCTGTGAACATGCGCATGACAGATGTTTCAACCACCAAACAAGTTACTTATGCACTTTGAAATAGTTCCTTGGACTTCGTTGCTTCTCCTATCACCAGTTTCAAGAATCACACTTTGATCCCAGAAAAACCCTCTTGGAGCGAATTCTACCCTAGAGATATGTAATTTGAATAGATTCCTTCAACATGATATTCCGTGTTCCGTACATGTTACATGCATGACGGATTCGACATACATGCATTCCTGAGTTGTGACCATGTGGATTACTGATTTTTCGTCCTCTATAAAAGGAATAATTTCATATAGACTCGTGTACACATTTTCACAAGCTTTGCCTAACACAAGATTCGAATTCGTTCATTTTTCACAGAAGAATACTTCTGGAGTGTATTCAACCTAATAGATATATAATTTACATGAAGTCCATCAACATGGCATTCCGGGTTCCGTACATGATACATGCATGACGGATTCGAGAAACATGCGTTTCTGAGTTGTGAGCATGTGGATTAGTGAACTTTCATCCACCAAAGAAGGCATATATTACACTTTGAAATATTTACTCTGACTTCATAAGTTTTTTGTATCACCAGGTTCTAAAATCGGACATTTGGCAGTGGAAAACACTCTTTGAGCGAATTCTCACCAATACACATGTAATTTACATTGTTTACATAACCATGGCATTCCGTATTCCGAACATGTTTCATGCATCACGGATTCCTCAAACATGCATTTCTGAGCTGTGAACATGCGCATGACAGATGTTTCAACCACCAAACAAGTTACTTATGCACTTTGAAATAGTTCCTTGGACTTCGTTGCTTCTCCTATCACCAGTTTCAAGAATCACACTTTGATCCCAGAAAAACCCTCTTGGAGCGAATTCTACCCTAGAGATATGTAATTTGAATAGATACCTTCAACATGATATTCCGTGTTCCGTACATGTTACATGCATGACGGAATCGACATACATGCATTCCTGAGTTGTGAGCATGTGGATTACTGATTTTTCATCCTCTATAAAAGGAATAATTTCATATAGACTCGTGTACACATTTTCACAAGCTTTCCCTAACAGAAGTTTCGAATTCGTTCATTTTTCACAGAAGAATACTTCTGGAGTGTATTCAACCTAATAGATATATAATTTACATGAATTCCATCAACATGGCATTCCGGGTTCCGTACATGATACATGCATGACGGATTCGAGAAACATGCGTTTCTGAGTTGTGAGCATGTGGATTAGTGAACTTTCATCCACCAAAGAAGGCATATATTACACTTTGAATTATTTACTCTGACTTCATAAGTTTTTTGTATCACCAGGTTCTAAAATCGGACATTTGGCAGTGGAAAACACTCTTTGAGCGAATTCTCACCAATACACATGTAATTTACATTGTTTACATAACCATGGCATTCCGTATTCCGAACATGTTTCATGCATCACGGATTCCTCAAACATGCATTTCTGAGCTGTGAACATGCGCATGACAGATGTTTCAACCACCAAACAAATTACTTATGCACTTTGAAATAGTTCCTTGGACTTCGTTGCTTCTCCTATCACCAGTTTCAAGAATCACACTTTGATCCCAGAAAAACCCTCTTGGAGCGAATTCTACCCTAGAGATATGTAATTTGAATAGATTCCTTCAACATGATATTCCGTGTTCCGTACATGTTACATGCATGACGGATTCGACATACATGCATTCCTGAGTTGTGACCATGTGGATTACTGATTTTTCATCCTCTATAAAAGGAATAATTTCATATAGACTCGTGTACACATTTTCACAAGCTTTCCCTAACACAAGTTTCGAATTCGTTCATTTTTCACAGAAGAATACTTCTGGAGTGTATTCAACCTAATAGATATATAATTTACATGAAGTCCATCAACATGGCATTCCGGGTTCCGTACATGATACATGCATGACGGATTCGAGAAACATGCGTTTCTGAGTTGTGAGCATGTGGATTAGTGAACTTTCATCCACCAAAGAAGGCATATATTACACTTTGAAATATTTACTCTGACTTCATAAGTTTTTTGTATCACCAGGTTCTAAAATCGGACATTTGGCAGTGGAAAACACTCTTTGAGCGAATTCTCACCAATACACATGTAATTTACATTGTTTACATAACCATGGCATTCCGTATTCCGAACATGTTTCATGCATCACGGATTCCTCAAACATGCATTTCTGAGCTGTGAACATGCGCATGAGAGATGTTTCAACCACCAAACAAGTTACTTATGCACTTTGAAATAGTTCCTTGGACTTCGTTGCTTCTCCTATCACCAGTTTCAAGAATCACACTTTGATCCCAGAAAAACCCTCTTGGAGCGAATTCTACCCTAGAGATATGTAATTTGAATAGATTCCTTCAACATGATATTCCGTGTTCCGTACATGTTACATGCATGACGGATTCGACATACATGCATTCCTGAGTTGTGACCATGTGGATTACTGATTTTTCATCCTCTATAAAAGGAATAATTTCATATAGACTCGTGTACACATTTTCACAAGCTTTCCCTAACACAAGTTTCGAATTCGTTCATTTTTCACAGAAGAATACTTCTGGAGTGTATTCAACCTAATAGATATATAATTTACATGAATTCCATCAACATGGCATTCCGGGTTCCGTACATGATACATGCATGACGGATTCGAGAAACATGCGTTTCTGAGTTGTGAGCATGTGGATTAGTGAACTTTCATCCACCAAAGAAGGCATATATTACACTTTGAAATATTTACTCTGACTTCATAAGTTTTTTGTATCACCAGGTTCTAAAATCGGACATTTGGCAGTGGAAAACACTCTTTGAGCGAATTCTCACCAATACACATGTAATTTACATTGTTTACATAACCATGGCATTCCGTATTCCGAACATGTTTCATGCATCACGGATTCCTCAAACATGCATTTCTGAGCTGTGAACATGCGCGTGACAGATGTTTCAACCACCAAACAAGTTACTTATGCACTTTGAAATAGTTCCTTGGACTTCGTTGCTTCTCCTATCACCAGTTTCAAGAATCACACTTTGATCCCAGAAAAACCCTCTTGGAGCGAATTCTACCCTAGAGATATGTAATTTGAATAGATTCCTTCAACATGATATTCCGTGTTCCGTACATGTTACATGCATGACGGATTCGACATACATGCATTCCTGAGTTGTGACCATGTGGATTACTGATTTTTCATCCTCTATAAAAGGAATAATTTCATATAGACTCGTGTACACATTTTCACAAGCTTTCCCTAACACAAGTTTCGAATTCGTTCATTTTTCACAGAAGAATACTTCTGGAGTGTATTCAACCTAATAGATATATAATTTACATGAATTCCATCAACATGGCATTCCGGGTTCCGTACATGATACATGCATGACGGATTCGAGAAACATGCGTTTCTGAGTTGTGAGCATGTGGATTAGTGAACTTTCATCCACCAAAGAAGGCATATATTACACTTTGAAATATTTACTCTGACTTCATAAGTTTTTTGTATCACCAGGTTCTAAAATCGGACATTTGGCAGTGGAAAACACTCTTTGAGCGAATTCTCACCAATACACATGTAATTTACATTGTTTACATAACCATGGCATTCCGTATTCCGAACATGTTTCATGCATCACGGATTCCTCAAACATGCATTTCTGAGCTGTGAACATGCGCATGACAGATGTTTCAACCACCAAACAAGTTATTATGCACTTTGAAATAGTTCCTTGGACTTCGTTGCTTCTCCTATCACCAGTTTCAAGAATCACACTTTGATCCCAGAAAAACCCTCTTGGAGCGAATTCTACCCTAGAGATATGTAATTTGAATAGATTCCTTCAACATGATATTCCGTGTTCCGTACATGTTACATGCATGACGGATTCGACATACATGCATTCCTGAGTTGTGACCATGTGGATTACTGATTTTTCATCCTCTATAAAAGGAATAATTTCATATAGACTCGTGTACACATTTTCACAAGCTTTCCCTAACACAAGTTTCGAATTCGTTCATTTTTCACAGAAGAATACTTCTGGAGTGTATTCAACCTAATAGATATATAATTTACATGAATTCCATCAACATGGCATTCCGGGTTCCGTACATGATACATGCATGACGGATTCGAGAAACATGCGTTTCTGAGTTGTGAGCATGTGGATTAGTGAACTTTCATCCACCAAAGAAGGCATATATTACACTTTGAAATATTTACTCTGACTTCATAAGTTTTTTGTATCACCAGGTTCTAAAATCGGACATTTGGCAGTGGAAAACACTCTTTGAGCGAATTCTCACCAATACACATGTAATTTACATTGTTTACATAACCATGGCATTCCGTATTCCGAACATGTTTCATGCATCACGGATTCCTCAAACATGCATTTCTGAGCTGTGAACATGCGCATGACAGATGTTTCAACCACCAAACAAGTTACTTATGCACTTTGAAATAGTTCCTTGGACTTCGTTGCTTCTCCTATCACCAGTTTCAAGAATCACACTTTGATCCCAGAAAAACCCTCTTGGAGCGAATTCTACCCTAGAGATATGTAATTTGAATAGATTCCTTCAACATGATATTCCGTGTTCCGTACATGTTACATGCATGACGGATTCGACATACATGCATTCCTGAGTTGTGACCATGTGGATTACTGATTTTTCATCCTCTATAAAAGGAATAATTTCATATAGACTCGTGTACACATTTTCACAAGCTTTCCCTAACACAAGTTTCGAATTC